>NC_056743.1:195594002-196194002 GCF_019279795.1 Protopterus annectens
TTCCTTCCCCTCAGATAAGGAAAGCAGAGTCATGGAAAGATAAGGCAAAAAAGTGTATACTTCTAACACCTTTGCTGTTGGAACCTTAAAGTTTCACTCATATGGCCAAATATTCCTTAGCACATCTGACAGATGCCGTTAAATAATTGGGTGACATACCTGATTCCCCCAACAGGGCAAGATTGCTAGCCTATTAAGTTCCTGTAGCCAGGTTACCAGACACTCGATAAAGTGTAGCTATAACGCAGTGGCAGCTTCTGCAAGGGCTGCTGCCTCAGGGTCAGTCATCAGGAGATGCTCCTGGCTTAGATTACAGCTTTTGCCAGATGACATTAAAGCAAAACTTATGGAAGCACCATTGGATAACAAAGCCTTGTTCGGTTCTGCGGCTGCATTGCTGATTAAGGCCTTTCAGGAGAAGGGCAAAGAACTTCAGGACCTCAGGCATTTATTTGTGTCCCCCGGTTCCCTGCTTCCAAAGGAACTACCCGGTTAGGACTACATTTCTGAGAAAGCCTTCTAGACACATGGCCTCCAAAGGGAAGAAAGTTTCCAGGAACCAGACTCCTTCCAGGCCGTCTCCCTCCACTCCAGCTCAAAAGCAGCATTTTCAGGCCAAACCTGGTAGTCTGTGACCACCATGCCTTCAGCCCATTTACTCCACTCTCCCTGCATCTCTTCCTCTCCTTCCCCGCTTGGAAATAGATCACCTAGTCATTACCTTCCCCAGAATGCAGGGGATCCAACTCTTCCCTTAACTGGACAATGTCCTCATCCAGGCATAGTCCCCACAGATGGTTCAACAGTATGTGATCTATGCCATTCCCTACTGAGAGGCCTGGGGTTTACCATAAACTCTCAAAAATCTTCTCTGACACCCCACCCTTCCCCCCCCACAGGACTATGTGTTTTTAGGATGCCGGATTTTCACAGGCCAAGTGATAGCCTACATTCCTCTAGACAAGATTCTGGCCCTCACCTCTTATTTCCAAGGGATTCTTTCTCTCCAGGCCCTTTCCGCCAAGGAGTTTTGAGTCTTTTGGGATTCTTGGCCTCCACCAATTCCCTTGGTACCCTTAGCAAGGCTACACATAAGGAAATTTTAGTGGAACATGAGGATAGTCTGGAAACAACACCTGCACCCTCTGGAGTTTTTTGTACTGCTCTTACCCTGCCTATCCAGGTAACTAGAGTGGTGGATTGCTCAGACTGCAGACAATACAGATGTTCCCCTACAACCTCTACCCCCATTCAGGATCTGTATACAGATGCTTCAGACTCGGGTTGGGGTGCAACTCTACGAGACTGGAGAGTGAGGGGCACATGGACCCACCCCCAACAGAGGGATCACATCAACATCACGGAGATCTGAGCTTTAATGTTTGCCCTTCGAATCTTCAAGGCTCAAATCCACCCAGGAGTGCTGAGATGGTATACAGACTACACCATGTTGCTGTGGTACATCAACAAGCAAGGGGGGGATGAAGTCTTACATCCTATGTTGTTTGGCTTTGCAGGTGTGGGAGATTGCCCAACAGAGGCAAGTATCTCTCCTAGATGTCTACATACCTTCATCCGAGAATGTGATGTCAGATTTTCTAAGCAGCTCCTTGAGTCAGTCCCACGAATGGATGTGTTCCTGGACCTGGTCCATCAATGGGGTATACCTCGGGTAGACTTGTTTGCCTCCCCATGAACAGACAACTCCCAACTTACTGCTCCAGGATATTCACCCCTGAGGCATGGAAGACTGATTCTTTTTCCTTCCCATAGAAGGGGATGTTCGCCTATGTATTCCCCCCTTCACTCTCATACAAAAAGCTCTGGTGAAGATTCAGAGAGAACAACCTTAAATCTTGTTTGTGACCTCCTTTTGGCCAAGGCAGCACTGATTCCCCCTTCTGCATCATCTTGCCATGGTCAGTCACCACAAGTTACCCGTCAAGATGGACCTACTCACATAGCAGAAGTGATCTCTCGTACACCCTGAAATATCCACCCTGAGCTTTACTCTGTGGGTGATAGGGCATTGATTCTCTTTAGACACCTTTCTAACGAAGATGTCCTCCAGGTTCTGCAGGAGGCCAGAAAACCCACTACCAGAAAAATCCTCTGTCCAAATGGAAAAAAAATCTCTGTATGGTGTTTAAAACAAGACATTCAACCACTGTCTGTAGAACCTCCAGTGGTTCTGTCTTACCTGTATGAATTGATGAACACTGGCTGTTCATATTCTTCCATAAAGGCACACCTGTCTGCCATCTCAGTATGGTTACCTCTCTCTCCTTCTCTGGCTTCCAAGCTGGAAGTCGAGCTCTTTTTGAAAGAATTACTATACATTAGACCTCCAAGGAAGCCTATTTCCCCTCCTTGGGATCTTAATTTTGTGTTAGAAAAGCTTACCTTACCTCCCGTCAAACCAGCTAAGGACTGCACTCTTCAACACTGCGCATGGAACTATTCTTTTGGTGGCCATTACTTCAGCCAGAAGGGTCTCTGAATTGCAAGCCCTCATTGCCTCTCCCCCTTTCACAGTCTTCCACAAGGACAGGGTTTTCCTACGTACTAACCAATCCTTCATGCCCAAAGTAATCCACGAACTTTCCTTATTGCAGCCATCAATCTGCCTACCTTTTTCTTTTCTCCACAGACCTCCAACTAAAAGATCCTTCATTCCTTGGATAGACAACTCAGACACTATTTGGCCAAATCCAAACCCGTTCATAAATCAGACGGGCTCTTTGATGTTCATCGTGTTACCCTGCTGCAGTCATCACACTTGGGTTATCCTGTCGTCAGGCGGTCCCGCAGTCGGCCGGAATTCCAAAGTCTTGGTCCGGCGTCGGTTGCTGTCGCCTTTTCACTGACATCAGTGCGCCAGGGGTATATAGAATGCAACCAACGCCATTTTCTTCAGTCTTTCTTGCCGCGTGGTGCCCGAAGCAGAAGCAGTTCGCAAGTGCCGGTCGGCCGACTCCTGAGATTTTCGAATTCGAATTTCAGACCGAAGTCTTCTATAAAGCTAAGTACCCCGTTGGGGAAACTTTTCTTGCCTTTGACCGATGTCAGAAAAAGTTAACAATTGTATTTCTTGTGGGAAGCAAATACCTCATAAGGATTTTCATTCTTATTGCATACCTTGCTTAGGCCCAGACCACGACGTCACTACTTGTCGGTTTTGTGCTAGGTTTAATAAGCATACTATTAAAAGACGCTTTGATTTCGCATGACACTACTTCGGTAGGAAATTTAACTACACCATGCCATCAGAGCAACCGACTACCGGCGTGCACAAAAAATGCAGAGATAAGGACAGACAGCCCAGGCCTAAGCCAGATTCCGAGGCCTCGGCTGATCCGGTCTCCAGTCCTCAGTGAGGCTCTGACGCAGCCCCGGACTGCCGCAGATCTGGAACCGGAGACCGCTACGGAAATTTTGATGGAATGTACCAGGCCGACGCAGCCTTTTACTTCAGGCCCTTCCGACAACTTTGCTACAAAAGACGTCGGTGCTACAGAAACGCCAACGGTTTCTGAAGGCATTTTCAGACCGACGACTCTCACCATTAAAATGTTTTCTAAGTCGAAGACTCCTTCTAAATCTAAAAGGACTGCACTTCAGTCTCCTGTTCAAGGCCCCATGCCTAAGAAACAGATGCTCAAAATGGCTGAAGATTTGATTTCTTTAATCAGGGATTCCCAGCCCCCTCCTGACAAAAGGCCTAGACAAGAGGAAGATTATGCATCCTCTGAGCAAATGTCCATTTCTTCAGACTCCTCTGAGGACCAAGACTACTCCTTATGAAGATTCTGATGCTGAGGACTCTATTCCCTCAGCTTCTCCTCCTGAAGACTACTCCTTTGAGGAAACTTTACACACTATGAAGGAACATTTCCACTGGGAAGGTCAGGACTACTCTGATTCAAAGAAAAGGATCAGAGAATTTCTTTTACTCCTCCAACACAGACCACTTGCCATCCCACCAGTTTTGGACATTGTGGATGTCTGTTTAGAATCCAGTTTCAACCCGGACTCTCTAAGCCTGACAGATACTACAGAGTGCCTGATTCCCACAAATTTCTTTACAAAAGCCCTGTAGCTGACCCAGAGATTATCTTCCAGGGTCCCAAGGGGGCTAAGGCTTCTATGGCTAAAAACCCAGTACCTTCTGAGAGGGATTCCAGAGCACTAGACAGGTGTGTGAAAAAGGTTTACACCTCAGCCACACTAGCTATGAGGGCACTGAATTGTCAATTTCACATGCTTAAGTATCAGCAATTTCTAATCTCTCAATTAAAGCAAAGAATAACCACTCTCCCTCAACAATCTGAATTGAAAGAAGTACAGGATCTGTTGCACGCCACTGAGCAGGTGGGCAAACATACCTTACAATGTGGGTTTGATTCTTTGGAGGCCTCCTGCAGAGCAGCTGTCACTGGGTCTGTTATACGTAGGCATGCTTGGTTAAAGGAACAAACTCTGCCTGATCATGTTAAAGCAAAACTACTAGATGCTCCCTTACAGCAGAATGTTCTTTTTGGAGTTAAAGCAGAAGAAGTTTTAAAGAAAATGGAAGATAAGGCAAAATCTATGCAGACAGTCAAAGATTTCCTACAAGTACAACCCCATCGCTTCAGCAAAAACTGGCCAACAAAAAATTGGTCCTTTCCAGCCACTGACGGACCACAGAGGGGTAAATACAGACGCCCAAGGGGCAGAGGACAACCACAAGCCCAGTGTAAACCTTGCCAATGGGGCACTACAACACAGAAGGGAGGAGAAGACCGGTCTCAATCCATCAGAAGGCAAACTCAATGACTTGCACCTCATCTGACCAAGCAATACTCTCTTGGCTGCCCCCTTGGGGGGAAAACTCGCACTTTTTGCAGACAACCGGCACATTGCCACAAAGGACAAATGGGTCCTAGACATAATTTTACGAGGATACAGATTCCACTTTCACACCTTGCCATTGAAAAGAGGAATGCCAAACCTGCCACAAAATCAATGGGCAGAGGCATAAAAGCAAATTACAGCTCTCATGGACATGAGAGCCATTCAACTGGTACCTGCTCGAGAGCAAGGCCAAGGATTTTACTCAAGACTCTTTCTAGTGCCCAGAAAGGACAATGCCTGGAAACCAATTTTGGACGTTTCAATTCTAAACACTTACTTACAAGTACCCAAATTCAAGATGCTAACACTACAGCAGCTACTTCCCATGTTGGGCAAGGAAGCATGGCTAGTAACGTTGGACCTCCAGGAGGCATACCTGCATGTCCCTATCAGACAAAGTTGCAGAAGATGCCTCCGTTTCATTGCAGGTTCAACCCATTACCAATTCTCTGCACTGCCCTTTGGCTTATCTACTGCGCCCAGAGTTTTCACAAAATGCCTGGCACCAGTAATTGCATACTACAGACAGAGGAATTCAAATATATCCATACCTGGATGACTGCCTCATCCAAGCAGAAAGCAAAGACATTCTCTTACATCATCTGGCCTTTGTAAAGCATCTACTAAACTGCCTGGGGTACACAGTAAACGAAAAGAAGTCAAAACTAGTACCCTCACAAAAAATGACATTCCTGGGTGCCAGCTTGAATACAACGGCCCAGAAGGCTTATCTTACGCCAGACAAGCAACTACAACTGACTCAATATTTCAAGACAATGGCGACAAAAACCCAATTAACTGCAAGAAAAATTCTGCAGGCTTTGGGCTTCATGGCATCTTGCATAATGATAATACCATTTGCAAAACTGCATATGAGGAAATTACAGTGGTACCTAAAAAGCGTATGGTCTTAACACAGCCACAGCTTGGACACAATGATATCTCTCATTCCCTGCCTACAACAGGAATTTCTATGGTGGTCACAGGCATGCCACCTCAACAAGGGTCAGCCTTTCACCTTGCCCCCAGCCAGGCAAACTATCACAACAGCTGCTTCAGACTACGCCTGGGGGGGCACACATGGCAGGACAATGCATTCAAGGCCTATGGACTGCAGATCAAAGAAATCTGCACATAAATCCAAAAGAGATGCTAGCTGTACAGAAAGCTCTGACAGCCTTCAAGGATCTATTACATCCAGGACAACTTGCAATAAAGACGGACAACACCACAGTAATGTGGTACATAAACAAGGGGGTACACATTCCTACCCTCTATACAGGCAAGCAATGATCTTATGGAACACAGCTGTGGCCTACCAAGTCCAGTTACAAGCTCAATTCCTGCCAGGACAGAAGAACACATTGATGTTTCTGCTGAGGTCGTCTGCCAAAGATCCCCACGAGTGGAAACTAGATCCACAAATATTTGCAATGATAACTCAAAAATGGGGCCTTCCAGACATAGACCTGTTTGCCAGTCCTCAAAACTACCAACTGACAAAATTTTGTACAAGGACATTTCACCATCAAGCTTGGAAAGTGGACGCTCTCTCTTTCAGTTGGAAAAACCTGACAGTATATGCCTTCCCTCCATTACCTCTCCTCACAAAGGTTCTTTTGAAAGTCAAAAAGGAGAGACCACGGCTGATTCTCATAGCCCCAGACTGGCCACGCCAGCACTGGTATCCGCTATTGAAAAATATGGCCCACAGCCCACCATGGATATTGCCTCAAATTCCCCATTTGCTCACACAGCAAAACAATCGGATTCTTCACAGCCAGTTCAAAACTTTAAATCTGGCTTCATGGCAAATCAACTAAACATCCAGCTCCTCTTTCACAAACAGTTCTGGATGTTATTCTGGAAGCCAGGAGGCCAAGCACCAAGAAGGCTTATTCGGACGAATGGAAAAGGTTTTGTGCCTGGAATCAAGCTAAAGGCCAAGACGCAATTCAGCCTCACATGCCTCACATTCTACAGTATTTAGCTGAGATGTTGCACAAAGGATTTTCCTTTTCCTCATTTAAAATCCATGCTTCAGCTATTTCAGCTCACTACAACACGGATCCACCTTTATTTTCACATCCTCTTCTAAGGCATTTCCTCAGAGGGGCAAAAAACATTAGACCACCCAGAAGAGCTCCTACACCAACATGGGACCTCAACTTTGTTCTGGAAAAACTAACGCTACCTCCCTTTGAACCAGCTTTCTCTGCAGATCTTCAGTTCCTATCATGGAAGACTGCCCTGCTCCTAGCAATAACTTCAGCTAGAAGAGTCTCAGAGCTACAGGCACTAATGGCAGTGGAACCTTTCCTCATTTTTCATCAAGACAGAGTTTCTCTACGAACTAATCCTTCCTTTATGCCTAAGGTGGTTTCCAGTGTAGCTTTAAATCAAACCATTCACTTACCCACCTTCTTCCCCAATCCACAGAACAAAGGTGAGAGACTCCTGCATTCCTTGGACATTCACAGGCAGCTTCGTTACTACTTGGACAAAACTAAGGCTTTCAGAAAATCTGACCAGCTCTTTGTATCCTATGCTACAGCTTCTCAAGGGAAGGCTATATTAAAGCAAACCATTTCTAAATGTATAGGTCATTGCATACATTTCTGCTATACCCATCATGGGAAACCAGTTCCTGCTACCATTAGATCCCACTCTACCAGGGCAACGGCTACCTCTACATCCTTTCTCAGGGGGGTTCCAACCAAGGAAATTTTCGAAGCTGCAACTTGGAGTTCAGTACACACCTTTACCAAACACTATCACTTACCTCTTTACTCTAAGTCCAGGGCAGGCTTCGCCACTGCAGTTCTGCAGGGCCCTATTGCCTCCACTAACCCTCTATGATACCTCCCCCCTACCTTAGCTTTGGGATTCAACCCAAGTGTGATGACTGCAGCAGGGTAACACGATGAACATAGTACAGTTTTGTACCTACCATAAATGTAGATGTTCGAGTGTTCACCCTGCTGCACTCCAGGTTACCCTCCCTCCATCCCCTCTGTTCTACTGGCTAAATTTCTTCTATGCCTTACTGATGTATTTGCTTATAGCTAAAGGGATTTTGTATTTGTGCAGTGGTTACTCCATTTGGTACTAATTCTGACCACCTTTTTGGGGGCACCTCACATCTGGGGCAAGAAAAACTGAAGAAAATGGCGTTTGTTGCATTATATATACCCCTGGTGCACTGACATCAGGGAAGAGGCGACAGCAACCAACGCCGGACCAAGACTTTGGAATTCCGGCCGACTGCGGGACCGCCTGATGACAGGATAACCCAAGTGTGATGACTGCAGCAGGGTGAACACTCGAACATCTACATTTATGGTAGGTGCAAAACTGTACTTTTCCTATTACCCAAGAGCCCTGGGACACCCTGTTTCCAAGCAAATCATTTCATCCTGGGTCTCAAAAACCATTTGTTTTTGCTACGCAGCCCATGATAAAAGGTTCCCCTTCCCAGTGAAGGCACATTCCACTAGGGCTATGTCCTCCTTTGGGGCCTTCATTAAGGGCTTGGATACAACTGTCACTTTGGAGGCAGCTACATGGTCATCTGTCCACACTTTCTCCAAACATTACAAGTTGGTTATAATTTCCAGGTCCAGAGCAGAATTTGCCAGTGCCATTCTGCATGGCTTTGTGAAAAATGTATCCGCTCCCCCTCCCCAATCCTTAATTTCGTGAGCTTTTGCACTTTCCCTCATGTTATGGATACAGCAGCATATTAATAGAAGGACATAGTATAGTTATGAAAAATCTTAGCATAATCTTAGATGTCCTTCTCTTCTGTATGCTGCTGCTGTATAGTTTCCCACCCTGCCTTCATCCCAATGTTTGCCTGACTCCTAAGTAGCACTCCATAGTTGCTGGTTCCCGGTGGCATCCAGTTCTGCAGTAGATGCGTGCTGACATCCGTTTATGGCTGACGTATGCTGAGTGATGCGGGCTGTCCCACATACCTTCGCAGTAGCATTTATCTTTTGTAAAACTGCCAGATGTACGAGTCAACAGGAGGCAGACTCCTTCATTTTAAGAATACAGCAGCATATAGAAGGGAAGGACACTCAAGGTTATGGTAAGATTTTACACAACTATACAGATCTGAAATCTCCAAGAGTCAAAACTGTCTGATCCAAAGATGCCTACGTCTTTGGCTACCCTGATCACTTTGGCTCTGACTCTACGGGACCAGGACATGTCTTGCAGCCAAAGCATCGGATGCAAGGGAATGACTTCATCTCCAAAGCTTTCAGAGCTGTCTCTTGCCCTCTATCTCCTCTCTGTGTGGAGGATTGGTGGAGGCCCTGGTTTGTTTGATACAAGATCTTCAGCTCCGGTTTGGTTGATTTCTGCTTCTCCTGGTCCCTTAACATTTGAGGCGATGGAGAGGGTTTTCTCCTATCCAAGAGCTGTTTCGACTCTTACCTCTTCGGATCCGATCACTGTTCTTCCTTTGGATTCTGTTTGAGTCTTTTCATCCTACTTTACAGGGGCAGCCAGCCTGTAATAGCTTTCAGACGGTTCCAGTTAGAGAACTCCCTGCTGCTTCTGATACCTGTCCAGAGCACCCGACTGAAGATGTCCCCCTGGAAGCGGTTGTCGGTTGTGCTAACGGATGTAATTAGATTCCCCACAGGAATTTTTGAGCAAAGACACAGATTTTGATGAAAGGGAAGGGTTCCCAAGATCTCTACTGGAAGACTTCTCCTTTGGAGACATTCTAGAAATCCTGCACTAAAAAGGTGGTTGGTCCTCCGAAACCCCTTCCAAGGAGGAATCTGCGTTCCTAGAAGCTTACGGGTTTGGCCTGTCTACATCTTTTTACCCCACCAGTGGATTAGCTTATAGATATTGTCTCCCACTGGGCATGGAATGAACCAGATACTGTAGAACCAATCCTGTGATGTCCGGATAAGATTGTTGGAGCACCTAAAGACAGACAGTTTTGGAGTAAAGGGTATCCCTGTAGATGCCATGGTTGTTGTTGCAGTCACCAGAAAGGAGCTTGCTGAACAGATCTAGGGCATTGGACAGGTATGGGAAGCAAGTTTACGCCTCAGCGACCTTTGCCTTACGGTCCCTAAATTATTTGGCTTACTTCACTAAGCTACAGAGGGACTTAATCGAAGAACTCTCTACCCCTACTCTTGGGTCTATGTCAGCGGAGGAAGGGAAGTTTTTTCTTCTAGAATGGATACCCTACAATCAATCTCAAATGTGTTTGTGTGTTGAATCTCTCATGCGGTTGTGGGGGTTCCTCATGGCCTGCAGTTTCCGGCATAGCCGTTAGGCCACCTGTCTTGAAGTGATTTGTGTGATTTTCTGGAACCCTTTAAAGTGTCATTCATTAATGCTCCCTTGTAGGGATCTTCCTTTTTTTTTTTTGGCTCCAGTGTTAGAGATACTTTCCAGCAGTGAGCAGGATGGAAAGACCTTGTCTGCCATGGGAATCCATTTCTCTGTCTCATAGTCCTTTTTCTAGGAATCAACATGGTGGTAAGATGTGGTTTGGAAGTCTCAAGAAACTTTTCTTGGCTCTCACTGAGATTTTTCTTCCAGCGGCATAGGGGGTCTGAAAAAATGTCTTGGGGAGACCCTTTTGACATTCCTGAAGGGATTGCTTGATTGTTCTTCTATGAAGACAGGGGACACTTGTCTTAGCACCCAAAAGCCTGGGTAGCCATCTCAATGATATGTGGGTGCAAAGAATAATATCCAGATTATATTTCATTTCCTGTTTGCATATTCCCTCTATGAAAAGAAAACGTCTCCGCTATATTCCACCCAGTCAGTGGGAGATAGCAGCTCTGAAGATTCAAAAGCTGCTAGACAAGAAGAGTCATCCAAGAGGTCCCACCAGACCAAAGAGAATCCGGATTTTATTCAAGGTTCTTTGTGCCAAAGAAAACAGGAGACCTGAGACCTATTCTGTATCTCAGTTATTTAAACCAGTTTGGTAAGAGCTCCCAAGTTCCAGATAGTCACTGTTCAGTCTGTTCTACCTTTGTTCCAGAAGGACAGTTGATCTCACCTATGGTGTCCACCTTGGACGCTGGACCTGTGTGCAGACCTTCTTTCACATCCATCAAGGATGATTCATCTGGACATTACAGGCCTCAGACTGACTGCATGGTTTCTCCAATTCCAATGATGGCTAAACATTCCAGGCTTTCCTCTCCTGTTTGTCAGATTTAATTTTCATCTCGGACACTATCTCGAAGAAAGATTTGTAAGAGTAAATGGAAAAGATTTTTTATATTGGGGCACAGCATAGAGAGAAGAGTCATTCTACCTCTCCAATCTTTGCTCTTTTAAATCTAAGTGACTCTAATTTCTCCACAATCAAAGTTCCTCTGGCAGCCATCACCAGCTGTCATATCAGAGACATTGTTTTCCTTTTAGCCTCATCCAAGTTATATAAAGTATTCCTTAAAGGTACTTTTTTACTGAGGCCTCCGATAAAAGATCCCGCCTCACCTTGGGATCTTACTGTTTTGCAGAATTTGATATGATCCCCTTTTGAACTCAGCTAATGCAGATCTCAGATGTCTTTCTTGGAAAACCGTCTTTGTTGTGGCTATAACTAATGCAAGATGAGTCTCTCTACTCCAGGCACTCTCGTCAAAGCTGTCATATTTAGTTTTCCATAAAGACCGGGTTACGTTGCATATTAGTCCTTCCTTTTGTACCCAAAATTGCCTCAGAAGCAAACATCAACCAAGTGATCAACGTGCCAGTTTTGTATCTGAAATTTGATAAAAGAGAGTACATGCTTCACCTTTTAGATGTACATAGGCAACTTTGTCCCTGTTTTGATAGGATGTAAGAATTTAGAAAGACTAACCAATTGGCATCAGCCGAGCTTCATTTTCAGTTGCAGCGCTTCGCTATGGCTCGCAAGCCGGCCGTGTTCGCAGATTACGCCGTCGGTCGGATCCAGAGATTACTTCTCTAAAGTTGACTCTTCTGCCTCGCTGGAAGTTTCTTGCCTCTTAACCTGTGGGAAACAACAACAATTGCTTAACCTGTTTTAAACAAAGACCAAAGATTTCTGTCAGCTTGTCTGCCTTGTTTAGGCCCAGCCTGCCTTTCAAATCGGCGTTAGCCTGTGTTGACGTGCGCCTTTTAAGCTCCGGTCGGAGTTTGCAGAACAGTTTTTTTTTCGGTTTTTTTCCTCGATATTATGTCGCGATTTCCTCCGGACTACCTCCAAAACCCCAAAGATAAAGACGACCATTGGGTCCGGCACGGCTGCGCAAACCACGGCAGCAAATCATGAAAGGCATCTCCAGAAAAAACCAGAAAGAACTCAAAACACAGCTGAGTACAGCTGACAGCTAACTGAGGCCCCTGCACAATTCTTGAATCATCCTCACCTCTAATTTACCCACACACCTTGACGGACTTATCCCACATGTTCCTTTGATGTCTCTACCCCAGCGTAGCGCAGCAGGGCCTCCAGCTCCAGCCTCCATTAAGGGGGCTGCCAGCAGGGCTGAAGCAGCCAACTACTAAAAATGTGCCTTAAACCCCCCCCCTCTCCCTCCCTCATCTTCTCTATGCTTTTTCTTTGGCAGAGAATTTAAAATTTTACCAGAAGGATAGATCTCTAATCTCTCCAGCCTCTCAGCCCAGAGAAGAAGAGACCAGGGCAGGAGCCCCTGAGCCAGTGTCTTCTGATGATTCTGCTCATGAAGGTCTACTCCTCCAGCCACTCAGCTTTTAAACTGGTCAGTTTTCACATGATACAATATACAAGTTTATGCTTCGATCAAGCAACTAAAAGCTAACTACTGTGAATCTCTTTGATAAGAAATATGTATTAGAGATGGTAAATACATACAACAGGTTAGCAACCATTCCTTAAAATGCAGGCACAGTGATAAGAACACATGCATGTAAAGAACAAGCTTTTACCGATCATGTTAAAGCTAAGTTTGCTAGATGCTCTATGGGATAAACAAGTTTGTTATTTGGTACACCTGCCCAGCAGGCTGAAAAAAAATGAAGAAAAAGGCAAAATCTGTTCAAACTGTTAAAGATTTCAGAGGAAAAATCCAGAGGAGAGGTGCCTACAGAGCAGACACAGTGGGCAGGTAACAACAGAACAGGCACAGACACAGCCACTGCCAACAAATAGCAGCTCTCTTCTGAAGAGTTAACCTTATTTTCAAAGAACTGGCACTACTACAAAACACAAGTCAATTTTACAAACCATAGGATCCAGCTTACTAGTCCACTCTACACTTACCCAAAGGAAGAATGTAAAAAAAGATCCAAATCAACAAAACCAAGGCTTCCCAAAGTTGAGTAAACATGAGAGCTGTGCAAAGAGTGCCAACAGCAGAACAACAAAAGGCGAAAGGGGTCTACTCCAGAGTTCCTTCCTAGAAAAAAAAGGAAAAGCTACCAATAAATCTAATACCTGTCCACCTTAAATACATACATCATTGTCACAAAATTCAAAAATGCCTACAGCAACTTCACTTCTTCCCTGGGCAAGGCTTCTGGCTGCAACTCGAATCTGCTGAGGCATAGGCATACCACGCCCTTCCCACTAATCTGCAGAAGATACCTCAGATTTCTTGCAGGATCAAGGACTGGGATAAATCATTTTACAAAAAGTCAAGGATACCATCCCAAACAAGGACATTCTTGGTTGCGAATTGGACACAGTACAAACAAATGGCATTCTTCTTCATGGCATCATGCATAATCTTGGTCCCATTTGCCAGACTACATATAAGGAAGAAACGAAACTGTACCTAAAGAATTTTATGGTCCCAACACAGACACAGTCTAGAAACAGAAATCGGATTGTCACAGGCACAAATTCCTGCTGCACAAAAATCTAAAAGAAATGAAATGCTGGCACTGGCAATGCAATCCAAAAAGTTCTTCCCTCAAAAAGAGGGCCAGATAATGCAAGAGACACAACAACACAGCTATGGTACATACATCAACAGGAGGCACTCATTCATACCCCCTCTGCAGAATGACCTTGGAGCTGTGGACCCTGGCACTCAGCTACAACATTCAGTTACAATCACTCTCAATCACCCAGCAAAAATTCTGCACGAGGGACACATTCCCACCCACTAGCATGGAAAGTGGACTCCTCTCCTTCAACTGGAAAGGCCTAACAGCATATGCATTAACTGACTGCATGGAACACATCACAGCAGCAGCTAATCCAGAACTTTCCCAAAGAGTTAAAGACGAATACAGCTTTGATCTGTTTTTCGCACCCTTTGCTCAGGCAGTTCCTCAGAGGAATCAAGAATGTAAAACCCCAGGAAACCACCATTACCAGCTTGGGACTTAAACTTTGTGCTAGAAAAGTTGACACTAGCACACCTGTCATGGAAAACTGCTTTCTGGCTGGTAATTACTTCAGCAGGGAGGTTTCACATAAGACATTCTACAAAGGGCAGCAGCCACTACCACAGCCTTCTTTACGAGGTGGCAACCAAAGACATTATTGGCTACTTGGACTCGCATACATTTGCAAAGCATTATAATTTGCCTCTTTATTCCAGATCCCGGCAGCAGGGTGCATTACTGTGTGTACTGGGATCTTAAAACACCCATAAATCTACCTTTATCCTCTTGGAAAACATTGGCATCTATCCAAATTCCAAATTTCTGCAAGCAAGAGGGCTCTGGGGCATCTGGGGCAAGAAAAAATGGAAATGGGCTGATGCTTTTATTTTTAAGACCCACAGAGAGATGATGTCCGGGTGAGGGCGACATCAGCTTTCGCCGGACCGGTTTGGAATTGAACGACTGCAGGGCTGCCTGCTGACAGGACAACCACCCTTTGTTATGACTGACTGCAGATCCCAGTTCGGACATCTACATTTATGGTAGGTACAAAACTGTACTTTTGTTTCCTTTGCCAATAACAAATTGGGAAAACCTGTATCTAAAACTACACTAGCCAAATGGCTAATGGATTGTATTTCTTATGTTTGTTCCTCGAGAGGTTAACCTCGCCAAAGCAGCCAGAAGCACACTCGGCTAGGTCAGTGCCCACTTCAGCCGCTTTTTGGTCCAGAGCTTCTACTGATATTTGTGCAGCTGTCACTTGGTATAATGTTCATACCTTTATTACTCATTACAAGTTAGATGTCATCTCAAGAAGCAGGGCAGCATTTGATTCTGCAGTTCACCAGAACCACAGAGGACCACTCAAGGTTACTTTAGTTGAGGACTCTGCCCCATTTGTTGAGGAAAGAGTGAAAGTGACAACATCAGATATAAAAGTTATGTACTCACCATAACTTTGCATCTGTGTTATTCATTTTCATTTGTCAACCACCCCTCCCCTCCACACACAACATGCACACCTTCCCCCATCCATGTCTTCAGGAATGACCTGATAAAATTGTTTGTTAGGAACCACAGCTCCTGTTTGAGCCCCTGTTCTGTTACTATTCTAGTTCTCTGTATTATTGTTATTACTACTACTATATTCTATATTTGGATTATTGTATAGTATCAGCAAACTCTATCTGAGGTGGTGTAGTGATCATGGGCATTATGGGTAAAGGGAGGAGCTCGTGAGTAGAATCCTAGAATCTAGTAAGAAGTGGCCAAGTCGGATCTGAGACCCATTTGTTGAAGAATAATGAAAATGGATAACACAGATGCATAGGTATGGTGAGTGCATCTTCTTAATCTGTTCTTCATGGCATGCTTTAGACTATGTGGACTGCCCAGCTGGGTATTAAGGGTTAATAGCTGCTTTCCTGATCATGTTATGGATTGCTGCAGCAGTGATCCTAATGGTGAACACAGTACAGTTGTCTGATTGTACTTATCATAATAACAGATTTTACGATGATAGAATTATTGCTGTAGGCATTCACTTTCACTCCTTGTCAGTCATGGCTTAAGGTTGCAGCCATTCAGCATCTAGCTGCTTGAAAAATCTGACCAAAGGACCAATATTTGCCTGTTCCCAGTCATGTTATTTCTTGTGGTCTCTGTCCTTATCCCCCCCCCCTCCTGTCCCAATTGTCAAGACAGACAGAAAAGACAAGATAGGATACGAAAGTTACATACATATTGTGATACTAGATCCTTGTTGTCCGCTATCCATTTCAACATCCCTCATGCCTCTAGGAATTCCACCTAGAGCTAAGGAAGAGTTGTCCAAGGGGGATGTCCTTCAGGTATTGATTGGGAGGTAGGAGTTTTGCTCTTTCTGGCAATTAACTACTATTACTTTGACCTGATCCTGCCTGGGAGAGGGAGACAAGTGAACTGCATCACCCTTTTCCACTTGTGAATTTCTGCTTTTGCTTAAATTCTGTGAAGGCTACTACCTGTTAGTGGCTCTGAGTTTGATGTTCACCCCCAGGCCATACCCTCCTCAAAAGGATAGTGGCAGGGGATGTGATTGGCTCCACCTCCTCTCATTCCCAGGATACGCATGCCTCCCAGCCAAGTTCCATCAGTAACCTGAGCTGCTACCTTAGCTTGAGTCACATGATCTGTAATCAGAGCTTTATCTCTTTGTCATTGGTGCTGACTGATGTCCTTCTATTCCCACGTTACAGTATTCTGCATATGGATTTTACCCTTCAGTTTCACATGTGTATGGCCAGTATCCAATAGCTTTCAGTCCCTCTGTGGTGCATTTAGCCGTCTGACGTGGGTGAGAGTTTGTGGGACATAAAGGTGACGTTGGCACACACCAGCCCTCAGAACTTTTCAGCTGCAAGTTGTATGCCAGGTGATGTCCTTCAAGGATGCATCTGCAGTCATCACATATGGGTTGTCCTGCCTCAGGCAGCCCTTCGGTCGGCCGGATTCCAAAATCTGGGTCCGGTGTCGGCTGATGTCGCCCTTTCCCCGACGTCACAACGCCTGGGGATATAAAAGCGTCAGCCGACGCCATCTTCCTCAGTCTTTCTTGCCGCGTGGTGCCCGAAGCAGAAGCAGTTCGCAAGTGCCGGTCGGCCAGCTCCTGTAATTTCGCTATCCAAGAGTATTTGTTAGAAGAAATGCATAAGAAATTGTCTTCTTCTGAACCCCTGGACCGTAAATCCCTTCAGGATCTGGTACATAACTCCCAGCAGGTTAGCAACCATTTCTTTCCATGTGGTTATGATGCATTGGAAGCTTCATGTAGGTCAGCAATGACAGGTGTTGTCATACGCAGGCATGCTTGGCTGAAGGAACAATCTCTGCCAGAACATGTTAAAGCTAAGCTTTTGGATGCTCCACTGGAAAAGCAAAAGTTATTTGGTTCCACCGCTCAAGACGTCCTAAAGAAATTTGATGAAAAGGCAAAATCTGTACAAACAGTTAAGGATTTTCTTCAAGTCCAACCGCCTAGATTCAGCAGAAACTGGCCTTCCAAGAATTGGTCCTTTCCGGACACAGAAAGATTTCAGAGGGGCAGAAACAGGCGTGCCAGAGGTAGAGGCCAAGCTAGGGGCTCCTACAGAGGCCGTCAATGGCAACCTCCAATCCAGTCAGGCAGTTCAGGATCTGCAGCTGCTGCACAAGGACAAACTCAATGACTCTGCTTTGACTCCGCCAACCAGGGCTCAGTTAGAAGCACCTCTGGGTGGAAAGCTTTCTTTATTCTCAAGAAATTGGCACAACATTACAAGAGACAAATGGACACTTCAAATAATAGACAACGGATACAGGTTCCATTTCCACACATTGCCAAAAAGAAAAGGCATAGCAGGTCTGCCACCAAATCAAAGGACAGAGGCTTTGAAACAAATCTCAAACTTACTACAAATGAAAACCATAGAAAAAGTTCCTATTTCAGAACAAGGCCAAGGATTTTACTCCAGACTATTCCTTGTTCCAAGATGGGATGACATGCTGGACAAGCCACGCTGCTTCGCAAGGGACGGCTTGCACCTGTCACCCCTGGGCTTCCGGATATTGGCAAAGGCTCTTGCCACCCCCATAGTGCCTTTTTTAGGCAAGGCTCAAATTCTAAACCTACCACCCTAGAACACCAAAAAGGAAAAAAACTAAGGGTAATGCTGCTCAATGCCAGAAGTCTCAATCTCAAGATGCACGCACTCGAGGTCCTTCTCAATATGGAGAACATAGATGTCTGTGCTGTGACAGAAACCTGGTTCAAGGCTCCTGAGAGCACCCCAGCACTAACAGGTTTCACCTCATATCATGGGTGCCAGCCCCAAAATCCGGACAACACCAAGAAAGGAGGGGGGGGTGTCCATATTCATAAAGGACACCCACACCTCAAGGTTGGTGGCAACGCACGATGCATCGGAGACCATCCAGGTGCAATTAACCATAGGCAAGACTGCTCTGCAATTTGTAGCATGTTACAGGTCACCCTCTCAAACTCAGGAACCTCACATGGCCTTCCTGAAAACATTGGAAGGGATAAATGTATCTCCAAACACCATCATACTAGGTGACTTCAACTACCCTAATATAGACTGGGAACACTACTCAAGCCCAACACTCTAACCCAAAGATTCCTGGAGTTCATAAACTCAAATGCCATGGAACAACTAGTCACCATCCCCACAAGAGGTGAAAACATACTTGATCTCATCATCACGAACATGGGATCAAAATGTTCAACACCGAAGTATACCCTCACTGGTGAGATCAGATCATAAACTAATCTCGCTGGAGGTCCTCATCCCGCCCCACCTGAAACAAAAAGACCACAGTGAAAAACTTCTCAAAAGCCGATTTCACACTTCTAAAAACTAGTGTGGTCTCCTTTAAGGCCCCTGAGCCAGTGGTAAACATTACTCAAACCGCTGAATCACTTACAAATGCCTTCTACCAGCACCTACAGGACTGCATGGATCAGGCTATCCCAAACAAAACTAAGACTCTCTGTACCAAAGGCAAGCGTCCAGTCTGGTGGACCCCAGCCATAAACAAGCTCTACAACAAAAGGAGGAAGCTACTACAAGATAGAGCAAAATCCTTGAAAGGTAAGACACCTTTGATCATTATAAATAAAAAACTAAGAGCTCTCATAAAATCATCAAAGGCAAATTTTGAGAGAAAAATCGCCAAGGACTCTAAAGACAATCATAAGGCCTTATTTAGCTATGTTAGAAACCTAGGAGGAAACTCCCAGATATGCTCAGAATTAGTTCAAAATGATGTGAAAATTACTGAACCTACACACATTGCTAACATACTGGCTGACAGGTTCAGTGCAAACTTCTCCCCCAAAAAGAGAGATATCTATTCCAGAGGATTGTAGCCCCCCAAACATCTCCAACGCCCAGGTGAGAACTGCCCTCACTAAGGCAAAAACACAGCATCCATGGGACCGGATGGTGTCCGCGGCTGTGTGCTTCATGAACTCAACGAGGAATTAAACCCACAGTTAGGACAGCTGTTTAATCTTAGCCTCACCTCAGGATACACTCAAGGAGTGGCGACGGCGACTGTGGTCCCACTTCATAGGGGCGGTGCCTCCACAGACCCTGGAAATTACCGCCCATTAGCTTGACAAGCCTTATCTGCAAAGCCATGGAGAGGATCATAATGGAACTCATAAATAAAGACATAGGGAACTTGCAGACTTTGGATCCAACCCAATTTGGCTTTGTCAAAGGCAGATCCTGCCTCTTAAACTTGGTTGACTTTTTCGAGACCGTCACCAAGGCCATTGATGAGGAAAGGCAGTCCATACAGCCTACCTCGACCTGGCAAAGGCCTTCGACACAATACCCCACTCAGGTATCATCGAAAAACTCATCAGCTTGAATGTAAACCCATACATCACAAGATGGGTTGCAAACTGGCTAGCGACAGAACCCACAGGGTCAGAGTTGCTGGAGCCATGTCAGACTCAAAGCCTGTCACAAGTGATGTCCCACAGGGCTCAGTCCTGGGTCCACTCTTGTTCGGCATCTACTTTTCTGAAGTACAAGCAAACACAGGAGGGTTATGGCTGACAAAGTTTGCAGATGACTGCAAACTGGGCCATAGTCGAAAACACATCTGACACAGATATCCTCCAGAAGGGCCTCACAGAAACGGATAACTGGTGCCAGAGCCATGGCCTGAAGTTAAACGCCAAAAATGCAAAGTCATACCCTTCGAAAAACAAGGTTACCCCTAGCTACCATATAGGTGGCAATCCACTGAGCACAGAAAAAGTCATCAGGGATCTGGGGACCCAAGTTGACAGTAGCCTTCGTTTGACACTCATGTTGCTAAAGTAGTTAGGAAAACCTTCTATATCGCCCACCTGATCATGAAGGGATTCACATCTAGATCAAGGGAGGTCATCGCCCCTGTACTCATCACTCATTAGACCTATGATTGAGTACAATGCCCGTTCGAATGTATCTGACCAGACACCTGATGCAGCTTGAAAGGCCCCAAAAGTTCCTCACCAAAAGGATAAAGGGTCTCAAAATATGTCTTATGCTGCCCGACTGAAAGAACTCCAGCTCTATTCAGTCTCATACCGCTTGCTCAGAGGTGACCTGTGCCTGACATACAAGGCCATGTCAAACCCAGATTTGATGAATATGCTTCACCTCAAAAAATCTAGATCCCTCAGAACCACAAGGGCGGGAGACTTAAACCTTGACATGGTTATAAATAGAATGTGCTGGAGGGACAGATTCATCACCCAGAGACTCCCTATGCTGTGGAACAAAATCCCGGTACATGTGAGGCAGAGCACCTCACTGGCCTTGTTCAAGAGGAATCTTGACCAATGGATGGGAGTTTGCAGATATACCCCAGGGATTACTTCAGTGTCACTGCTTGACAAAGGCACAGAAAAATGATAGGCATAGTTTTTATTCAAACTAAAGGGGTGGCGAAAGCCACATAACTATGGGCTAGGCTTATAAATGCCCTTGGGCAGATAGCCTAGTATGAACCTATGAACCTATAAGAAAAGAGCATCAATGGAGGCCTATTCTCGACTTGTCCATACTGAATACTTATCTCATTGTGCCAAAATTCAAAATGCTGACTCTACAGCAACTCCTTCCCATGCTGGGCAAGGGGTGTTGGCTGGTTACTCTAGACCTCAAGGAGGCATACCTGCATGTCCCTATCAGACAAAGTTGCAGAAGATACCTCAGATTTCTTGCAGGGTCAGAGCATTATCAAATCTCAGCATTGCCCTTTGGCTTATCTACTACGCCCAGAGTATTCACGAAATGCCTGGCATCAGGAATAGCACACTGCAGACTCCAGGGGATTCAAATCTACCCATATCTGGACGACTGCCTTATACAAGCGGACAACCAACAAACTCTGATAAAGGACTTAAATTATGCCATCAATCTTCTACAGGCCTTGGGATATACAGTCAACATGCACAAATCAAGACTTGTTCCATCCCAAAGAATAACCTTTCTGGGTGCGGCTCTAGATACAACCACCCAAATGGCTTATCTCACAGAAGAAAAACAGTCAACTACCGGATTACTTCAAGAATCTGACAAGACAAACTCAGCTGACTGCAAGGAAAATCCTGCAGGCCCTGGGTTACATGGCATCCTGTATTCTCCTGATTCCACAAGCAAGGCTACATATGAGGAAGCTACAGTGGTACCTAAGGAGTTTATGGACTCAGCACAGTCACAGTTTGGAAACTTTAATCCCACTCATTCCATGCCTTCACAAGGAATTTCTGTGGTGGGCACAGGCCAGCCAGTCCAACAGAGGGCTGCCCTTCACAAAGCCAAAAACCTCCCAAACTATTACAACAGACGCTTCAGACCTAGGTTGGGGAGCACACATGGAGGGCAGAGGTATCGAAGGACAGTAGTCACGAAAGGAGCTACGCATGCACATAAATCAAAAAGAAATGCTAGCAGTGATGCATGCAATCGAGGCCTTCAAACTCTTTCTGCATCAAGGCCATCTACTAATAAGGACAGACAACACCACAGTTATGTGGTACATAAACAAGCAAGGAGGTACCCATTCTTACCCTCTGTGCAGACTGGCAATGAATCTATGGGATCTTTCCTTGAAATTCAATATACAGCTACAAGCTCAGTTTGTGCCAGGGAAGGACAATACACTGGCGGACAGCTTAAGCAGAAATATCATGGATGCACACGAATGGATGCTGCACCCAGACTTTTTCCAACAGATAACACAATCTTGGGGGAGCCCGGACATAGATCTATTTACATCCCCCCACAATCATCAACTAAAGAAATTCTGCTCAAGGACATACCACCCACAAGCGTGGAAAGTGGACGCCCTCTCTTTCAGCTGGAGAAATCTGACAGTGTATGCATTTCCTCCTTTTCCATTAATGACCAAGGTGTTACTGAAGATCAGGGAAGAGCAGCCAAAAGTGATCCTGATAGCTCCGGACTGGCCAAGACAGAACTGGTACCCACTGCTAAGGAGCATGTCACGTACGAAGCCATGGCCCCTACCTATATGGCCACTTCTACTGACACAGCACAGATACAAAACTCTTCACTCCAACCTGAAAACATTGCAGCTAACAGCGTGGACAATACCTTGACTCCTCCTCAGGATAAGCTATTCCAGAGAGTAAAGAATATTATTCTGGAAGCTCGCCGCCCTTCCACAAGGAAGACATACTCAGCAAAATGGAAAAGATTTCTCATCTGGAACACCACTAAGGGCCTAGATGCGACAATGATGAACATGGCACATATCCTGGAATATTTGGCAGAAATGTTCCACAATGGACTGTCTTACTCTTCTATTAAGATTCATGCTTCAGCAATTTCAGCAGAGTACAATACTGATCCTCCTGTCTTTTCTCATCCTCTCCTAAGACAGTTTCTAAGAGGGATCAAAAACATCAAACCTCCTAGGAAACCACCTCTACCTGCTTTGGGACCTTAACTACGTGTTGGAAAAACTAACACTGCCTCCATTTGAACCAGCAGCATCTGCAGATCTACAGTACCTCTCATGGAAGACTGCTTTCCTTCTGGCAATAACCTCAGCAAGAAGAGTTTCGGAATTGCAGGCCCTGATGGCAGTTCAGCCATTCATTATTTTCCATCAGGATAGAGTCTCATTAAGAACTAATCCTACTTTTATGCCAAAGGTGTGGTATCCAGGGTTTAATTGAATCAAGCCATTCACTTGCCTACCTTCTTCCCAAATCCACAAAACAAAGGGGAAAAACTGCTGCACACCCTGGACATTCACAGACAGTTGCGCTACTACTTGGACAGAACTAAAGGTTTCAGAAAAACTGACCAGCTGCTGGTAGCATATGCTGCTGGTACTCAAGGAAAAGCAATTTCCAAACAGACAATTTCAAAATGGATAGGAAATTGCATCCGCTTTTGTTACTCATTTCATGGAAAGACTGTACCAGCTATCATTAGACCTCATTCTACGAGAGCCACAGCCACCTCCACAGCCTTCTTAAGAGGGGTGGCTACAAAAGACATTTTAGAAGCTGCTACATGGAGCTCCGTGCATACATTTGCCAAGCATTACAATTTACCTCTATATTCCAGATCCAGAGCAGGCTTTGCTACGGCTGTCCTGCAGGGTATCTTAGCTACACCATCCTTTTCCTAGTACCTCCACCCCAGATTGGCTATGGTATTCTACCCATATGTGATGACTGCAGATGCATCCTTGAAGGACATAGTACAGTTTTGTACCTACTGTGAAATACCCAAAGCAACCAACCGGTAAATCTTCTGAAGAAGTCGGTTACTATTTACTGACGTAAAGTGTACTGTAATTGACCGCGCTTTAAGTATATTAAAACTTGTTTTACTTTCAGTGAAGAACGGACCTGGCGCCTTATTTACAGTTTTGTACCTACCATAAATGTAGATGTCCGATAGGTATGCATCTGCAGTCAGGTTTACCCTCCCTCCTTCCCCTCTGTGGTACTCCTTGGGTGCTTACCTCTCTATTAGCTAGCTGGGGGATCTATTATGGTGTATTTGTTTTATACGTATGTATATATATATATATATATATATATATATATATATATATATATTTGCAAACGTTTGGATTTTTTATTGCATTTTCCAAATTTAGCCTTCCTAGAGGGCACCTGGCATCTGCGGCAAGAAAAACTGAGGAAGATGGCGTCGGCTGACGCTTTTATACCCCCAGGCGTTGTGACGTCGGGGAAAGGGCGACATCAGTCGACGCCGGACCCAGACTTTGGAATCCGGCCGACCGAAGGGCTGCCTGAGGCAGGACAACCCATATGTGATGACTGCAGATGCATACCTATCGGACATCTACATTTATGGTGGGTACAAAACTGTACTTTCCTGTTACTGCTGATGTTGCAGTCATTGCTCAGGTAATTACCTTGTTGGGGACCTTTTCAGTCCTAAATCTTATTATTGCTTCTTAATGTCATCCAGAAAGGGTACGTGTCAGCGTGGCCACCCGATCCCTCAAAAGGATGCCCACGACAAGTACCTTTTATGTTTAGGAAAATCTCACAACCATAAGGCCTGCCAGGCGTTCATACTGAAAACTTTGCGTAGTTGCATGCATGCGCTAAACCTATACCTCAAGATCCAACAAATGAAACTACTTGTGTTTTGGATTTAGGGTTTTTCAGACGTCCCCACAGAACCACCAAAAAAATGCCAGGACCTTACGGCCTTCGACTACTGCTGAGCCTCTTCTGGCCAACTCCCAGCCTGTGGCCGACATAGGCTTTGGGTTCTGGATTCACCACTTCAGAGGTCGCCGGTATGTCTAAGGATGCCGCACCATCCACAGGTGAGAGCACGTCTACAGAGGCTATTCCTGCGCCACTAGCCGACTCTGTGGGGGGAACCTGCTTTTTCTGGGGAGTCATCTGAGCCTTCCAATCCCTTGCAGTCGCCGGTTTCCAGACAGACATCCACTGCCCCTTTTAAAGGAGGGGAAATGAGAAAACATATCTCACCCTCTACAGAAACCATGCCTAATTGCCAGGCTTTCAGCCAGAGCCTCTTCAGTGCCTTCATGGCACTGAGGCCTACACCGGCTATTACTGCTTCCACCTCTTCTCCTCTCCTGAGTCCTTGGTCTCTGCCTACAGATCCAGCTCCCAGGAAAGAGGAGGTCCTTTCAGATTCCTTTGAGGAATCTCCTTTCTACAACTCCAAACTCTCCTCACCCTTTGGGTATGGATCCCCAGAAGAAGAGTCACTGGATCCTGACTCTCCAATTGAAGATCTGAACTTCATTGAGACAATGTGGAGGATGAAGGAACACTTTAAATTGTATTCCTCAGAAATGTTTGAGGTACAAATGAGGTACTATGACCTCATTCAAATGGAAACCCTAACCCATCTGATGTTCCTCCCATCCTGCCTGCCTTTCTAGATGTCTTTTGTTCTGCAACTCTGAACCCTGACTCTCAAACTCCTGCCCCACGTAGACCTGACAGGCTTTACAAATTACCTGACACTGC
This sequence comes from Protopterus annectens, assembly GCF_019279795.1. Taxonomy (NCBI): domain Eukaryota; kingdom Metazoa; phylum Chordata; order Ceratodontiformes; family Protopteridae; genus Protopterus; species Protopterus annectens. The sequence continues at coordinate 195,619,312 of NC_056743.1, forward strand.
TAAACATCTGATCAAGTGCCAACTGGCTGATCCTGCCACTGTATCTGTTGTCACTGCCAAAGCAACTAAACTCTTACCTACTACAACCATTCTCCCAGCTGACAAAGACAGCAAGACAATGGAAAGACTGAGCAAAAAGATTTATACTTCTGCTACCTTGGCTTTCAGAGCCACAAACTTATCAGACCCACATGGCCAGGTACACCTCGTCTCTCTTAAAATCTGCCACCAAACATTTGGCAGATATTCCAGACTCCCCTTCCAAAGCATCATTGTCTTCTCTCCTGGCTCTCTGATCCCAGGTCACCAGACACTCCCAAGTATAGCTGTGATGCTGCTGAATTGTCTGCCTGGTCAGCAGCATCAGCATCTGCCTTACACAGATGCTGATGCTGCTGATCTGGCAGAGGATTCAGCAGTATCAACATCAGCATCTTCCTTACACAGATACTCCTGGCTTTGCCTGCAACCCCTGCCAGATGACTTCAGGGCAAAGCTCACTGATGCTGCTCTGGACAATGCTGCACATTTTGGCTCTAAGGTGGCAGACCTCTTTAAATCTCTGCAACAGAAAGGAAAAGTGATGCAGGACCTTAAATTTTACTTCTCTCACCAATTCCCCAAGTTTCACAGAAACTATCCTTCCAAAGCAGTTTATTAGAAAGCACTCCTGACCTGCTCCTCCTTCAAGGTCTCGTAAGTCCACCAGAAAACAACCTCCTCTGCCTAGCCCAACCCCTGCCTCCAGTCAGAGGATTCACTTTCAAGACAGGCAAGATAACATTCGACTAACTGCCAGTCTTGCCCCCCCCCCTTCTGTACCTCTGTCTGCCCACCTCCCTCATTGTCTCCCTCTTTGGGCCCTTCTCTCTTCAGACAAGTGGATCCTGTCCATCCTCCAAAATGGGTACTTCATGGCCTGGCTCTCCCTTCCCACATGGCGAGGCATTTCTCGAAAACATACACAGCAGCTGCACTTCTTGCAACCTGTACTTCAGATACTGTTAGACCAGGGCACTATAGAGTCAGTTCCCTCCTCTGCAAAAGGAAGAGGTTTCTATTCAAGGTTTTTCCTGGTCCCAAGAAAGGACAGACCATGGAGACCCATTCTAGTCCTCCTTCCTCACCCTCTTCCTAAAAGTACTTACCTTCAAAATTCTAACCCTGCCAGCTCTTTTCCCTCTAATTATCCCACAGGGATTGCTGGCTACATTAGACATAAAGGATGCTCATCTCCACATTCCAATCAGGCCCTCCCACAGGAAGTATTTAAGATTCTTGGTGGGTTCTTCTCGCTTGCAATTTTCTGCCTTGCCTTTTGGACTCTCCACCGCCCCCAGAATCTTTACCAAATGATTGGCACGTGTGGTGGCTTTCTGCAGGACAAAGGGAATACAGATGTTTCCCTGCCTAGACGACATGCTGAACCAGGCTGCCAGCCAAGAAATACTGCAAGGGCACATCCAGTTTGTTGTGACCCTACTACAGTCACTGGGATTTCAGATAAATCTGCCAAAATCACATTGTCAACCAACACAGGACATTGTGTTCCCTTGGTGCAGAATCCGCTCAGATCTTATAGAGGCATTCCCTCCAAAAGTGAGCTCCTTGACAGAACATCTCCTGGTACTTAACTCTACGGAGTTGACTGCAAGGCAGTAACCTCAAGCTGCTGGTCTACATGGCAGCCACAATACCCATGCTGCCTTTAGCAAGGCTGTACATGAAGATGCAGTGGTACCTCCACTCAGTCTGGAAGCAACACAACCAGCCTCTGGAGCACATTGTGCCCCTTCTTCCCTGTCTAAGAAAGGAAATACCATGGTGGCTGGCTCAGGTACAGTGCAACCCAGGCCTCCCACGTCAACCACCACAACCCACTCAGGTCATGCACACACTTGCCTCAGACCTGGGATTAGGGAGCCACCCTCGGACACTGACATGTGCAAGGCCTGTGGCCAAATCACCTCAAATCAGAACACATCAGTGCCAGAGAGAAGAGGGCAATCCTTCTAGCCCTCCAGGCATTTCAACTTTTCATTCAACATGGGGACACTTCTGATGTACACAGACAACATGTCTATACTGTGGTATATCAACAAGGAGGGACCAAGTCCTATCTGCTCTGCAGGCTAGCCCTTTTAGTATGGGAATGTGCTACCTCACAGGGAATCTCCCTGCAGGCGACCTACATTCCCTCTCTCCACTACAAACCGGCAGATTATTTGAGCAGAACCAACACAAACAACCCCGAATTAATGCTACACAGAGATGTCCTCCTGGGTCTGGTCCACCGGTGGGTATACCTCAGATAGACCTGTTTGTCTCCACCATCAACAGGCAACTGCCTACATTTTGCACCAGGGCACCCGAACCACAGGCACTGGCAACAGATGCCTTCTCAATTTCATGGAAGGCGAAATTTCTGTATGCATTCCCCCCCTTCCCACTCGTTCAGAAGGTCCTGCAAAACATCCAGCAGGACAACCCGAAAATTTTGTTGGTGACTCCCTACTGGTTCAGACAGCACTAATTCCCTTGTCCAAGGGCAATCACCACAAGTTACCTCCCAGAGTGGACCTCCTCACACAGCACAAGGGGTCACTAATCCATCCACAGTGGCAAATGCTGCACCTTACTCTCTGATAGGATTCTGATCCCATTTAGACACCTTTATAATGAGGACGTACTCAGTGTCCTGCAGGAAACCAAGAAACCAAATACTAGAAAATCATATCTCTCCAAGTGGAAACGATTCTCTATTTGGAGTCATAAAAGACAGCTGGGTCTTTTTCTTAGCGAACCCCCTCTAATGCTGTCTTATTTGTGTGAACTACTGCAGGCTGGACTGGCTTATTCATCCATCAAAGCCCATCTGTCTGGTATTTCAGCTTGCCTGCCTTTGGCTCCCCCATTAGTATCCAGACTCCCTTGCAAACTCTTCCTCAAAGGGGTACTGCTCCTTAGGCCCCCCCCCCCCAGGAAACCCATCCCCCCTGCCTTGGGACCTCAACTACGTGCTAGAGAAGCTTACGCTACTCCCCTTTGAGCCAGCAAAGAAAGCCTCATTGAAGCAGTCTGCTTGGAAAACTCTTTATTTTAGTGACCCTAACCTCAGCCAGGAGAGTGTCCGAAATCTAAGTCTCTATCTATGGCTACTCCTCCCTTTCTAGTTTTCCACAAGGACAAGGTTACCCTCAGGACAAATACGTCCTTCATGCCCAAGGCAGTCAATGACCTGTCCCTTAGGCCTTACAGTTACCAGTTTTTTTTCCCCCAAACCCACAAGGAGATAGTGAGTGAGTGTTGCATTCCTTGGATGTTGACAGGCAAATCATATACTACCTTAACAATGTCAAGTCTGTCAGACAGACCGACCAACTCTTTGTATCCTTTCACGCCAGAGCTCTGGGGAAGGCAGTGACCAAGCAGACTGTTTCTACTTGGATCTCCAGAGCCATTACCTTCTGCTGTCAGTTCCATGGTAAGTCCCTGAAGGGTACAGTTAAAGTTCATTCCACAAGAGCAATGGCATCTTCAGGAGCCTTCTTCAAGGGCTTGGATACCTCTTCTATCCTGGAAGCTGCTACTTGGTCCTCGGTCCACACCTTCACCAAGCACTACAAGCTTGACCTCATCTCCAGATCCAGGGGCAGGGTTCACCCAAGATATCCTTCATGGATTCCAAGAGTCTGCCTCTAGACTACCACCCCAACCTTAGTGAGCTTTGGCACTTACCCATATGCAGAATACTGCAACATGGGAATAGAAGGACATAGAAAAGTTGTGTAAAATCTTACCATAACCATAGATGTCCTCTTCCATGTTGCAGTATTCCTTCACACCTTCCTTCCCCTCTTGTCAGCTAAAAACTTCCCTTTCTGGCTGACAACGATATGGCATTGCCCTTACAGGACTGTCTCTGACTGGGGCTAACTTCCCTTTCTGGATGGCAATGATATGGCATTGCCCTTACAGGACTGGCTCTGACTGGGGCTACTGTTCTGAGGGCTGGTGCATTCAGACGTCACCTCTATGGCCCTTGAAATCTCATCCATGTCAGACGTCTGACGCATCACAGAAGGACTGAAAGCTTTTGGATACTGGCCGTACATACACGAGACTGAAGGGTAAACCCATATGCAGAATACTGCAACATGGAAGTGAAGGACATCTATGGTTATGGTAAGGTTTTACACAAGTTTTCTTTCTGCTATGCTGAAATGGTGGGTGTACTGAAATATATTTGCTATATGGTGAATACCTCAAAACTCTTCAGAATAATCACCCAGCTGTACTTTGCAATCTAAAATTCTAATGATTGAATGTGAAGTAGCATTTCAACCTCAGCCATGCTTGTCTTACGGTTACAGTGGTATTTTAAAAGTTTTGCTGTTGCAGATTAATGTTTAGCAGTTTGCTTTTAGTGGTCAGGATGATTTTCATTTTACTGTCACTTAAGGCAAAGGTATGTAGGTGGGATGAATATTGCAAATTTTTGTTCTTAAGTGGTAATGTCGAGTGACAACTTACAATGTTTGTACCTTTTTCTGAAGGAAGTTGAACCTGAGGATAGGCTACTGTTTCCCTTTAGAAAATTTAAAAATGGTGTATGAACTTTAGTCTTGCATTGATCTGTATAGAAGCATATCAGACTCGTACTGTTGTAACTCAGATTTTGTTTTCTGTTGCTTACAGTAAAATGGAAAAGAAAAAAAATGCTAGTTAAGTGGGATTTGCAGGTTATCCAGAACATAAGGATATGGGCGGACTAGATGGAGTAGGTGTGTATGTACCATTAAAATGCTTTCTTCTTAGGGGCTGTGCTTCTAATATTATAGTATTTCATGGAATTTGCAACTCATGCATGACAAGTGGAAGGTCCATAAGGTGCCCCCCCCCCCCAAATTTTTTTACAGGAACTTTGTGCTAAGTGCAAGCAGCAGAACTGTTCCAACAGATCATGAACAGTACATGTGACACTTCACAGATGGAAAATTTGAGGGAAGGCTTTAATGGTTAGGAAAAGGCGCAGTGAAAGTCACAGTAGGTTACAGCTTCTAGTTCCTCCTCAATGCATATACTTTTGGCGTTTTAGATTCTAACACTGTCTGTTTATGTGCACTGTAGATGCTTTCAGTCTGTTGGGGCATTTTATGTTTGTGATTGAATGTGTGCATCTTTAACTAAATATCTGGTGGAGCCTTTTCTTCCTGTCTGTCTAATTTGGCTAATGGGTACTAAGCTTACTTGTATGATCCAATCTGGCTTTGTTAATGTCCTGAACCTCAAGCTCTTTAAGATTTTCCTTCCCATAATTTCACAGGGTACTGGTTTTCCTTAGCTCTCCTTTGCTGTTTCTGTAGTTTGGACAGATCTTGAAATCCAAATAAATGCTCCACTTTTTTAATATTTTTTACTGCCTGTTTTTAGCCTTAGTCCTTTGGGACTACTCTAAGTATTTTCCTTAGGACTTTCTTACAAATATTAGAATAGATTTTCTTTAATTGTTGCTAATTTCTTTTTTGTTACCACATTGTTTGGAAGGTCCCAGTAGCCTATTGTGTGAAGCTAATTCTTAATATATATACGTTAACGTTCATGCACACATACGTACACATGTAATTTATATGTAATAAAGATAATTGTTTTAATACTTTATATTATGTATATTAGATCCTGGGTAACTTGCCTTTTCTGACAGTATTTAGTTCCGTATAAACCCTTTTCTGTGTGCTGTATATTGTGTTTTGGTACCTTTTCCCCCTGAGATGGACAGGAGAAAACCCAAGAAGAGCTTTCGTGAGTAAGCCAAATGTGTCCGCAAAATCTCACCCCAGGACAACCACAGCCTCTTTGTGGTGTGCTTGGGGCTACATCATTAGGATGCAGATTGCTCTTGTATGTAAGGTCCTGTAGGCTTTGTTGCCTTGCTGATCAACACAGCAAACTGATTCTCAAGGGTTTACTCCCTCAAGACCATTCTTCTGACAAACTGAGAGGTAAGGATGAGAAAAAAGAAAGACGGACTGAGCTGAAAAAGGAGTAAGCCGGTGTCTGTAGTTCCTCTATCGTTCCTAAGGGTCAAAGAATAGACACTAGTCCTTCAGTGTCTGCATATCTTCAGCCTTGATCTGAGACTGTGTGTCTATAGGGTCGGGTAGTACTCATTCTGAACAAGTCTCCAAAACATCTGGCTAGTAGACATTCGTCAGAGAGAGAACCTCATTTTTCTCCAGGCATCCTTCCACTTCTGCCTTCTCCTGAGTCAGGTCGTTTAATAGCTCCAGTGATGTTGTTTGGGAATTCAAAAAAGCCTTTCAGAAAATGCAGAGCAAAATGAGTATTGTCCTGTTCTCGCCTCAACCCAACCTCCCCATCTGCTTTGGTGATGACTGATGAGATACCATCTCTGCTCTCCTGTTGACCTTGTGCCGTCATTTGAGGATGTGGAGAGGATAGTTGCTGCTTTGTAGCAGGAATTGTTGCAGGCACTGACTGTGTCTACTGCCCCCTCCAAGACTAATCTGGATGATAGGGGATGGTTCACTCCCAGTCCCCTCCAGAGGACTCCACATTAGGTGAGATATTTGAAATGAGACAGAAGGGATCATGGCTCACAGACCCACTCTCCCATTATGTGGTGATATTAAGGCATATTTTTCAGCACCCTAGTCCTCCTCGGCGGTCTGTCTTCCCAACCGTCTAATAGACTTGGCCACCAGGCTGGCATGGCAAGAGACTTATTCCTTGCATGCCACCTCCCCGGAAACCCAGTAAAATTATTCGCCCATCTAAAGATATGCAGCACTGGTACAAAGAATATCTGGTGGATTCTTTAATTGTAGTAGCATCCACTAAGAGGACGTTGTTTTCATCACAGCAGTTGTCCGTACATCCAACAAGGAGGGTAGAGAGGACATAATGGGGTAACACCCTTGTTCCTCGGTCACCTTTGCTCTGAGAGCATTAAGTTGTGCAACAGACATGAACTGTTTCGAAAGAGATCTAGTGGAAGAAGCTGTAAACTATTTGCAGAGGTCACCCATGCCAGAGTCCAGCAAACAATTCGAGATGACAGTGGGGACTCTGTTAAACATCATTATTCTCATGCAGCTTTTACTTAATGCTTCTGATGAGGCTTCCTTTGCAGTGGAGACAGGCATCACAATGAGAGGGCATGCCTGACTCTAGCTTTCTGATTTTGTGGAGAGCCTTGGGGCATCTTTCACCAATGCTTCTCATGGTGGTACTTCCTTATTTGGTCTTTCAGTGAAAGAAAAGCTGCTGAGGTGTGAACAGGTAGGCAAGAGTCTGTCATAGGCTTCAAAGTTAAGACCCCTTATCGATCCTACTAAAGGAATCAAAAGGGAGCGATATCCTTTTTGTTTAGAAAACTCCAGAGTTAGCTGTTTGGCTCCACTTCAGACAGGGGAGGTCATGGCAGAGGTGGCCCCTTTAATGAACACAGACCAAGAAATCAGGGTGGTCTGCAAAAACAGGGTTTTTGGGGGCCCCCTTTTTTGCTGAACAGTGCCAGCATTTCTTGAAGGCTTCTGTAGCTGCTCTCTGGAGGCACTTGGGTTGGGGGTGGTGCCATTTATCTCATTATTAACCTAGACGAGCAGCTAATCTCTCATGATTCTTGAGTGAGAGTGGCAATATCCATAGGCTGCATTCCATTCTTTGCTAATCCATCACTTCCCCAAATTCCATTGCTTTTCAGATTTTCCACGCCACCAACAAAAAGTGACCAAAAGAGAATTCTCTTCTAAGAAAGAGAGCCATCCAAGAGGTCCGTCCAGACCAAAGAGAAATCAATCCATTCCCAGTTCTTTTAGTATCAAAGAACAGTGATCTCTGGTCCATTCTAGATCTCAGCATCGTAAATGTCCACATTAAAAATACCCCTTTCAGAAAGGTCATGGTGTACTTAATTTTGCTTTGCCTAAAAGTAAATGATTGGATGTGTTCCCTAGATATTCAGTGGGCTTCCTCCACATCAAGGTAGCAAACTCATCCAAGTTGCTTCTGAGCTTCTGGCTAAGAACAGATTATCAGTTTGGTACCCTGCCCTTTCAACTCACTGCAGCTTCATTTCCTCCCCAGATTTGATCAGTGGTTAACCAGCCTATTTTTTCATTTGCCTATTCTTCTCATCTTGGACATTCACAGATAACTGAGAATGTGAAGTTGTTCTATCTCGCCGTTCATTCTTTACTGATGGGTTCGGAGCTGATCCTTGGCTCTGACTCTGCCAACTGCAAAAGCTGAAGGTCTTTAACCAGGTCGAGGCCTACTCCCTATCCCATGATGCACCATCATCTTCCCCCAGATCTCGTTTGCCGCTGCAACTTGATCGGACTTTCACCAGCTCTGGGCATTGAATAACTTTTTTTCATTGAATATTATAGCTATAGTTTTAGTACAAATTGTAATAGTTTATCATTAATATAGTAGTTAAGAGTGTGTAGCTTGTTCTTATAGTTGGATTTAGATTAGGTAATTAATCTTTAAGGCCTTTTTTATGTGGTTAGGCCGTCTATTCTCCCTATCTGTCTTGAATTAGCATAGTTAGTGGGTTTAAGAGGAATTAGTGGCTGTGTTTTTTTAGGCCCTTTATTTCTTCTTTTGCTTTAGCTTAAAGTGTGTGTTAGCTCTTTCGTAGAGCATATAGATATATATTCTAGCATAGTTAATATGTTTAATAACTTTAGCCCGTAATTTTCATAGGGCACAGAGTTTCTTCCCTATTACAGTGTGTTGTTTAGCCCTTCTTTTTTTTTCAGGGCGTATACTTACCTTTACTTCCTATTTAGTGAAGTTAATGGCCATATTTTTAGGCCATTGGGTTTCTATATTTTATTAGTGTTAGTATACTGTGTGTGGTGTGTTAAAGTGCAGTTGTAGCCCTTCTTTTTACACGGGGTGTATAAATAATTTCTCTATGTACTGATTTGTTTAAGTCCTTCTCCTATAAGGCTTGAATAGTTGTGTGAATTGTTTTTTGCTGTTGTGGAAGATGTCACGCCAGGAAAAAGGGAAAGGCAATTCTGGCTTCAAGAAGTGCCGTAGATGTGGGCAGAAGATGCCCATAACTTATGAGATATATTGAATGTGTTTATTGCTTGGGTGAGGCTCATTTGCAAGAAAGCTGCTCTATATAACACTCCTTCAGCTCAGAGTGTTGCATGAGAGGAAGAGAAAGTTGATGGACAAAGGTCTGCTTAAATCATCATTTCTGGAATCCTTGGATAAGCCAGACAAACACTCAAATAAGACAGAGCCAACAAAATCTCCATCTATGTCGAAGTCAGCTTCCAGTAAAGCATAGACATCTGTTCCACAGCCTTCGGAACCAGACTGTCGTTATGGTTAGGAGCCGGTATCTTGAATCTTAAAGTCTCCTGTACTGCAGATGTTTCAGAGCCGAAAAGCACGGAACTGATGATCGTGGACCCTTAGGTTCCGACACCTTCTATAGGTATTTCGGCCCCGACTGCCCTGATACCCTCGGAGCCGACACTCACCGGTTGGGTCTTGGGAGAACAGTCGAGCCAACTTGTCTGTGCCGACTTTACCTCTCGGGGCTTCAGCTCAAGTGAGCTCAGCTCCAACCTCTGGCTCGGAGCCCACTGTACCAGCGCAGACAATTTCCATCAGATCTGAGGAATTCTTCTCGTTGGGACCAAGGGGCCCTTGAAGCTGTGAGGAGGGCTTTGTCCGCCCCGACAACCACTCCATCAGTTCGAGCCGCTCCATCCCTGAAAGGACTGATGTGTGCCTCTTCATCACGCGCTTCTTTGAAGTGTAGAGATCCTGAGCCTCAGGAAGCTCCATTGGGTGAGCCTTGTTCTTCTGAGACCTCTCCAAAAGCCCCCACTGAAGAAGTGCCTAGGCAGAGACTCTGCAAGAGGAAGCATTTGGACTCCCCACAGGAGTCTTTCACTTCGGATACTGACTTGGATGAGTCAGAAGGGTCCCCATGGTCCCGCTCAGAAGATATCTCCTTTGCAGATGTCTTAGAGATTCATAAACAGAGTGGTGGCTGAAAATACCTTAACCTTTCTGATGAGTCAGATATTCTTCGTGTTTCACTGTTGCAGTCATCACATTTGGGTTATTCTGCCAGGGGTAGCCCTCAGTCAGCCTGAATACCAGATGGCTTAGTATTTCTGCGTCGGTTGCTGTTGCTCCAGGATTGACGTCAAGTCGTCAGTGGTGTAAAATCAGGCAGCCGACGCCATTACATCAGTCTTTCTTGCCAAGGAGCCTGAAGCAGAAGTAGTTCACACGAGTGCCGGTCGGCCTCTGCCTGAGTTTTCATTAGCGAATTGAAGTTGAAGTCTTCTAAAGCTAAATACCCCATTGGGGATCCTTTTTTCTTGCTCTAACTGATGTCAGGAAAAAATTAACAATTGTCCCACCTGTGGACGGCAAGTACCACACCGAGACTTTGATTCTTACTGCGTCACCTGTTTAGGCCCAGCCCACAACATCTCCCGCTGTCACTTTTGTGCTTTGTGCAACGCCAGAACTATATCATCAGGGCCCTTATTGTAGCTAGATATTTTCCCTCTCAGTCCTCGAATTCCGATATGGCTTCAGTAAGCCGTCCGACTACCAATCTTACGAAAAAACGTAAGGATAAAGACAGACAACACAGGTCCAAAACTGCCGTTGACGCTTCCGTTAAGCTAGTCGTCAGTTCTCCGTTGCTCAGTGAGGCACTTTTGAAGCCCCTGATGCCCACTTCTGTGGATTTGCAGGCCATGACCGAGACCCTTTTGGAGTCTGGTATGCCACGAAACTCTTCTTTGACTAAGGATCCTGCTGATATCTCTACCTTGGATGTGTCTGTAGCTGCTGAGCAGGCACCGGCTTCTGAGTAAGTACTTACCACTTCCGATACTACACAGACCTACGACTTCTTCCGCGTCTTCATTTCTTTCTAAAACTACTGAGTTTCTAAGGCCCAAGATACGAACCACACCAAAAAACCAACTACCCAAACTCAGGCACCTGCTTCCTTGCCTCAGTCTCAAATGCTTAAAATGACAGAAGACTTTATGCATATTAGGGGAAGTCAGGCTACCCCTTCCAAAAGAAAGAGACTTGTCCCCAGTAGTTTTATCTGAACAGGAGTCCGATGACTCTGATGCATCTGAATATGAAGATATGCAACCCCTCTCTGGTTATGAGGATTTTGATGCAGAGGAATCCATTCCTTCTGCCTCTCCACCCGAGGATTTTTCATTTGAGGAAACTACTATATACTTTAAGGGAGCATTTCCAATGGGAATGTCAGGACTGCCATCAGTCAAAAAAAGAGACTCAGGGAATTCTTATATCTACCACAGCACAGACCTTTGGCCAATGTTCTTCGTGTTTCACTGTTGCAGTCATTACATTTGGGTAATCTGCTGGCAGGTTGCCCTCAGTCGGCCTGATTAACAAAGTCTTGGGTCCTGCGTCAGTTGCTGTCCCTTCTTTCATGACGTCAGGGGTACAAAACATGCAGCCGATGCCATTACATCAGTCTTTCTTGCCGCGCGGTGCCCAAAGCAGTTCGCAAGTGCCGGTCGGCCGACTCCTGAAATTTTCGTTTTCGAGTTTCAGATCCAATATCTTCAACTAAAAAGCTAAGTACCCTGTTAGGGAAACTTTTTCTTGCTCCGTACCGATGTCAGTAAAAGTTAATAATCGTATTACTTGTGGGAAGCAAATACCTCATAAGGATTTTCATTTGTACTATATTCCTTGCCTAGGCCCTGACCACGACATACCTTGTTTTCGGTTCTGTGCTTTATTTAATCAACGCACTATCCGTCGTCTGTACATTTTTGCTTCTAAATATTTTGGCTCACACTTTAATTATCCAGAAATGACATCCGTTAGCAATCCGATACCTAAAAAACGCAAAGAAAAAGACAGAGACAGGCCGCTGAGGTCCAGAACTGCCGACGACGCTTCTCCTAAGCCAATCGCCAGTGCACCGGTACTCAGTGAGGCACTTTCGCAGCCCCTGACACCCTCTAATTCTGATTTGCAGGCCTCTACTGAGACCCATTCGGAGTCCAGCATGCCGCGAGATGCTTCAATTGTGGAACCCGCGGATGTCTCTACCTTGGATGGGTCCGGAGCCGGTGTGCAGGCACCGGCTTCTTAGGGTGTATTCATGCCTACAGATTCGTATATTAAACCAAACGCCATCTTCAATATTAAGGCCAAAATCTCAAACTGTGTTTAATAAACTGACGCCTAGGCCACATGTTCAGGCCCCTATGCCTAAAAAACAAATTATCAAAATGGCTGAAGATTTAATTACTCTAATCAGGAGTAGCCAACCCCCCCCCCCCCGCCCTTCTGCGAGGTCTAGGCAAGAAATTGACTATGAATCTTCTGAACAGGATTCTATTTCTTCTGACTCTTCTAATGAACAGGAATTGTCTATAGCTACTTATGAGGACTCTGATGCAGAGGACTTCATTCCTTCTGCTTCTCCCCCTGAGGATTTTTATTTTGGGGAAACTTTACATACCTTAAGGGAATATTTCCACTGGGAAAGTCAGGATCTTTCTGAATCTAAAAAGTGGCTTAGGGATTTTCTTCTTCTTCCTCAGCATAGGCCTTTGGCTATACCTCCTGTTCTAGACATTGTTGATGTGTTTTCAGAATCTAGTATGTCTCCTGATTCTGTGCCTCCGGCTCCTTGTAAGCCAGACAGATATTACAGGGTTCCTGACTTCCCCAAATTCCTTTTCAAAAATCCTGTTGCGGATCCTGAAACTATTTCTCAGGGCCCCAAGGGCATTAAGGTTTCTACTGCTAAAAATCCTACCCCTTCTGATAGAGATTCCAGGGTGCTGGACAGTTGGGGTAAGATTGTCTACACTTCTGCTGTCTTGGCAATCAGGGCTTTAAACTGTCAATTGCATATGCTAAAATAGCAGCAACATATCATGGGACTGCTTAAACAGAAAATGATGTTGATTTTTGACTGTGCGGAAGTAAAGATTTACAGGATCTATTGCATTCAGCTGAACAAGTTGGAAAACATACTTTGCGGTGTGGTTTTGATTCTTTGGAGGCCTCTTGCAGGGCTGCTGTAACTGGGTATGTGCTAAGGAGGCATGCTTGGCTCAAAGAGCAATCACTGCCTGATCATGTTAAAGCAAAATTGTTGGATGCTCCTTTATAACAGGACCGTCTTTTTGGTAATAAGGCTTTAGAAGTTCTAAAAAAGATGGAAGATAAAGCCAAATCTATGCAAACTATGAAAGATTTCTTACAAGTGCAACCTCCAAGATTTAGTAGGCACTGGCCTACTAAGAACTGGTCCTTTCCAGTTCCTTCAAGAGCCACTCAAATCAAACCGGGCATTCCAAAGGCACCAGGTTTCAGTCCCAAGGGACTTTCAAAACAAAGCAATGGGGTGCCTCCTCTTCCAAATCTGGAAACAACAAGACACCTCCCTATGGTAAGCAGTCTCAATGACTTCTCTCTACACTTACCAAGCACTTACCATTTAACCACCCCCTTTGGGGGGAAAACTGGCTCTTCATGCAAAAAACTGGCAAGTTATAACCCAGGACAAATGGGTTTTAAATATAGTATCCCAGGGATACAGATTTCATTTCCACACGTTGCCAACTCCAAACAGATGGCCAGACCTGCCCCCAAATCAGTGGGCAGAGGCCTTTTACAAGTACTTTTGCTCATGAGCATGGGGGCTATTCAACTAGTACCAGAAGAGGAAAAGGGACAATGTTAAGACTTTTCCTAGTACCCAGAAAAGACAAATCATGACGTCCAATTCTGGACTTATCTACTCTAAAGACCTTTCTGGACATTCCAAAATTCAAGATGCTGACTCTTCACCAGTTGCTTCCTATGCTAGGCAAAGATGCCTGGTTGGCAACTCTAGATTTAAAAGAGGCTTACCTGCATATCCCAATCAGGGAATATTGCAGAAGATACCTCTGCTTCAAAGCAGGCTACTTGCATTACCAGTTCTCTGCACTGCCCTTTGGCTTATCTACTGTGCCCAGGGTCTTTACAAAGTGCCTGGCTCCAGTAATTGCATTTTGCAGGCAAAGAAATATTCAAATATATCCATACTTGGACGATTGTCTAGTTCAGGCAGAAAACAAGGACATTTTTCTAAAACATCTGGCTTTTGTAAAAAGGGTTCTAACTTGTCAAGGGTACACTATAAACGAAAAGAAATCACAACTGGTGCCCTCTCAGAAAATTACATTCCTGGGAGCAAGCTTGAATACAACTGCCCAGATGGCTTTCCTTACGCCAGAAAAGCAAATTCATTTGGTGACTGACTTCAAACAGGTGGCCACAAAAACCCTGCTTTCTGCAAGGCAAATACTGCAAGCCTTGGGGTTCATGGCCTCCTGCATTCTTCTAATTCCATATGCAAGACTGCATATGAGGAAACTTCAGTGGTACTTAAGTCTATGGAGTCAACATTGTCACAGCCTGGAAACAATGATTCCTATCATACCTTGCCTGCGCCTAGAGTTCCTATGGTGGGCAGAGGCCTGCCACCAGAACAAGGGACTGCACCCCCTGCTGCCCAAACCCTAACTACAGATGCATCAGGTTATGCATGGAGTGCTCATCTGACAGGGAAGTACATTCAGGGAAAATGGAGCCCAAATCAAATACATCTTCTTATAAATCAAAAAGAAATGCTAGCTGTACTGACAGCCTTCAAGGACTACCTTCATCCAGGACAATTACTGATAAAGATGGACAACACCACGGTTATGTGGAACATAAACAAGCAGGGGGGTACACATTCCTATCCCCTCTGCAGACTAGCCATGGCATTGTGGAACACTGCCTTAAGCTGTCAAGTACAACTACAAGCTCCATTCCTGCCAGGAAAGCTGAATACTCTGGCAGACGAACTAAGCAGAAATCTCATAGACCTACATGAATGGAAACTGGAACCAACGATTTTCAACATGTTGACACGCAAATGGGGGAGCCCAGACATAGATCTTTTTGCCTCACCCCAGAACTATCAGTCGGACACATTTTGCACAAGAACTCATCACAAAAAAGCTTGGAAAGTGGATGCTGTGTCCTTCAGCTGGAAAAACCTATCGGTCTATGCCTTCCCCCTCTGCCTTTTCTCTCTAAAGTTCTACTAAAAGTCAAGCAGGACAAACCAAAAATGATTTTGATTGCTCCAGACTGGCCTCGCCAACACTGGTACCCACTCCTGCGCAGTGTGTCACACATTTCACCGTGGCACCTGCCTCAGACACCTTCCTTACTGTCTCAGCAGAAAGTACAGTTTTGTACCTACCATAAATGTAGATGTTCGAGGATCCACATTGCTGCAGTCATAACCTGTGGGTAGTCCGCTGTCCTCGGTCGGCCCGAATGCCAAAGGGTTAGGCTGGCGTCGGTCATGGGCGCCCGGAGCTGACGTCAGTACGTAGTAGTACTTAAGCGCATGACCGACGCCATATTCTCAGTCTTTCTTGCCCCAGATGTCAGAAGGCCTTAAAAAGAAAAGGCCAGAACCATAAAGGAGAGAAATAACAATTATCCCCAAGTAATAATAACAACAACAACCACAACCCCAAACCAAAGCGGGGAAGGAGGGAGGGAAAATAGGACTGCAGCAATGTGGATCCTCGAACATCTACATTTATGGTAGGTACAAAACTGTACTATGTTCTTCATCTCACATTGCTGCAGTCATAACCTGTGGGTAGAATCCCAAAGCAAAGGAAAAGGGAGGCTGGCAAACTAAAAGGCATTAGGGGCTGCTAACATGCCCTGTAAGACTGCAGTGGCAAACCCAGCCCTAGACTTGGAGAAAAGAGGGAGATGATAATGCTTAGTAAAAGTATGAACTGAACTCCAAGTAGCTGCTTCCAAAATGTCCTTAGTAGCTACACCCCTCAAAAAGCAGTAGAAGTGGCCGTAGCCCTAGTGGAATGAGGTCTAATCCCAGCAGGAACATTCTTCCCATGATGAGAATAACAAAAGCAATGCAATTACCAATCCACTTTGAAATAGTCTGCTTTGAAACAGCTTTCCCTTGTGAACCCAAAGCAAAAGTAACAAATAACTGTTGAGTCTGTCTGAACTCCTTAGTTCTGCTCAAATAATAACGTAACTGCCTGTGTATATCCAAAGAATGCAAGATTTTTCCCCCTTATTTTGGGGATCAGCATAAAAGGTAGGCAAGTGGATAGACTGGTTCAAGGCCACATTAGAAATCACTTTTGGCATGAAAGTAGGGTTAGTACGCAAAGAAACTCTATCCTTATGGAGTATTAGAAAGGGTTCAACTGCCATGAGACCCTACAATTCAGATACCCTTCTGGCAGAAGTAATGGCCAACAAAAAGGCAGTCTTCCAAGACAAAAACTTCAATTCAGACGTAGCTGCAGGTTCAAAAGGAGGCAAAGTAAGCTTCTCCAACACAAAGTTGAGATCCCAGGAAGGAATAGGAGCTCTACGTGGGGGTCTTATATTTTTTGCCCCTCTAAAAAATTGCTTAAACAAAGGGTGAGAAAATAAAG
Organism: Protopterus annectens; assembly: GCF_019279795.1. Lineage (NCBI taxonomy): Eukaryota > Metazoa > Chordata > Ceratodontiformes > Protopteridae > Protopterus > Protopterus annectens. The sequence goes on from NC_056743.1 coordinate 195,635,874, forward strand.
GAGGGTCACAATCATAGTGAGCAGAAATGGCTGCAGCATGAACCTTCACAGAGGAAAACGACAAACCCTTGTCCAGTAATTCAGTAAGGTACTGCAGTGTACAACTCAAATTAGGTACCGAGACATCAAAATCCTTTGTTGTGCTCCAAAGAAAAAATCTCTTCCATTTATCAGCATAAACTTTTCTAGTGCTAGGCCGCCTAGCTTCCAAAATGACATCCAAAACCTGCTGGGGAAGCTGAGAACCCACAGGCTCTAAAACAGAATACGCCAGGCCGTTAGATGCAGGGACTGCACCCTGACATTGAGCAAATGACTGCTTGACTGGGACACAAATGAGGAAGCTGTGGTAAAGGCCAAGGAGGCTCCTGAATTAAACTCCTCAGCAGAGGATACCAGTGCTGACGTGGCCAATCTGGTGCTATTAAAATCATGCAAGGCTTGTCCCTCCTGACTTTCAAGAGTACCTTGGTAAGGAGAGGCAGAGGAGGAAAAGCATAGACGTGAAGGTTGTTCCAACTGAAAGATAGAGTCCACTTTCCAAGCTTTTGGGTGAAACATCCTTGTGCAAAATTTTGGTAGTTGGAAATTTAGAGGAGAAGCGAACAGATCTATGTCTGGAGTTCCCAAGCCACTGTCAACTGTTGAAATACCTGAGGATCCAATTCCACTCGTGGGGATCCACAATTTGTCTGCTCAATACATCTGCTAGGAGTTCTGTGCTCCTGGCAGAAACCGTGCTTGAAGAGTGATGTGCAACCCCAGAGCAGTCTCCCACAATATCATAGCTTGTCTGCAAAGAGGGTAAGAATGGGTCCCCCTGCTTGTTGATGTACCACATGACTGTAGTGTTGTCTGTTTGAATCAACACCTGTCCTGGTTGAAGTAGGCCCTTGAAAGCCATCAGGGCAAACTGGACTGCTAACATCTCCTTCATGTTGATATGCAAATGCTGTAATTTGGGAGGCCACGTGTCTTGAATCCATTTCCCATTGAAGTGTGCTCCCCAAGCCAGGTCTGAGGCATCTGTCGTTAAGATCTGACTCGCCTCTGGTCGGGTCACAGAGAGTCCCTTGTTTAGGTGACATTCCTGTGCCCACCACAATAATTCCTTCTGGATGCACGGTATTATCGGAATGACAGTGTCCAAATCGTGGCAGTGTTGAGTCCATACACTTTTGAGATACCATTGTAGCTTCCTCATATGCAGTTTGGCATTGGGAAGTACCAGAATGCAAGATGCCATGAACCCCAAGGCTTGAAGGACTGTCCTTGCAGTCAGCCTGGACTGTACTGATAATTGCTGGAAGTAGAGGTGAAGAGTTCTTTGTTTGTCCGGGGTCAGAAAAGCCATCTGAGAGGCTGTATTCAGTCTCACACCCAGAAAGCACATGTCCTGAGAGGGTACTAGACTGGACTTTGTTTCGTTCACAGAATACCCTAGGCACCTTAAAACTACCATCACATACTGTAGCTGTTGAAGTAACTTGTCTTTGTCTTGAGCAAGAATCAAGCAGTCGTCCAGATAAGGATAAATTTGTATTCCCTCAGTCTTAAGTAAGCTATTACAGGAGCCAGAACCTTTGTGAACACCCTGGGCGCAGTAGATAAACCAAAGGGCAATGCAGAGAACTGATAATGAGAAGTACCAGCCCGAAAACGCAGGAATCTCCTGCAGCTGGGCCTGATAGGAATGTGAAGATAGGCTTCTTTGAGATCCAGAGTTACCATCCAGTGCTCTTTTCCTAGCAGAGGCAGAAGTTGTTGTAATGCTAACATCTTGAACTTTGGAATGTCTAGGTATGTATTGAGAATGGACAAATCCAGAATTGGCCTCCAAGTGTTTCCTTTCTTTGGCACTAGGAATAGACGAGAATAAAACCCTAGGCCTTCTTCTGACGAAGGTACCACCTGGATTGCCCCATCTGTAAAAGCAAAGAAATTTGATCCTGAGCCTCCATCCTTTGCTGAGGAGGTACATCTGGCATGCCTTTGAAAGGGGGAAAGTGTGAAAATAAAACTTGTAGCCTTGATTTATTATGTCCAACACCCATTTGTCCTGGGTGACCAAATGCCAATTTTGTTTGAAAAGTGCCAACTTTCCTCCTAGAGGAGCTGCCAGAAGAGAAGGGTCCGCAGCTGAAGATACAGGTCATTGGGTCTGTTTACGAAAAGGCTGACCCCTGCCCTCACCAGAAGATTGTGCAGGAGAACTCCAAGTCCTAGGTCTGAAAGAACCCTGAGCGTGAGCCCTGCCCCTACCATGTCGAGACCTGCCCTTAGACTGAAAATCCGAAGAAGGGTAAGACCATCCTCTTGCAGGCCAATTCCTGCTAAACTTAGGGGGCTGCACTTGCAAAAATTCCTTAACTGTCTGCATAGACTTAGCTTTGTCTTCCATCTTTTTCAAAACTGACTCCACAGGGGAACCAAAAAGAACTTCAGATTGAAGGGGAGCATCCAAAATCCGAGCTTTAACATGCTCTGACAAATTTTGATCCTTAAGCCAGGCATGTCTACGAATAACTGAACCAGTAGCAGCCACCCTGGAAGAAGCCTGAAGGGCATCGAAGCCACACTGCAAGGAATGTTTACCAACTTGATCTGAAGCATGAACCAAGTCCTGCAATTCCTTACACTCTATACCCTCAGCTAAAGCATCTACCTTAGCTTTTAATTGACCTAACAGAAAGTTCTGATACTTCAGCATATGGAATTGGCAATTTAAAGCCCTCATAGCTAACGTAGAAGAGGTGTACACTTTTTTAACCCACCTATCCAACGCTCTAGAATTTTTATCCAAAGGTACTGGATTCTTAACCACAGAAGCCCTGACACCCTTAGGCCCTTGAATAATAGTTTCCGGATCAGCTCTAGGGCTCTTGTACAAATATTTATGTGCCTCTGGAACTCTGTAATACCTGTCTGGCTTGACAGGGGCAGGGGGTAAAGAATCAGGATTAAGGGAAGCTGCAGAAAAAACATCCTGAACAACATCTAAAACAGGGGGAATAGCCAAAGGTCTATGCTGTGGCAAAACAAAATTCTCTAAGCCTCTTACGAGAATCTGAAAATCCTGACCTTCCCACTTGAAATGCTCCCTCATGGAATGCAAGGTTTCAGAAAAGGAAAAATCCTCTGGAGGTGAAGCAGAAGGACAGGAATCCTCTGCATCCGAATCAGAATAGGGAGGAAAATCCTGAATATCTTCAGCTGAGGACACAGAGTAATCTGAGGAATGCTCCATTCCCTCTAAATCTGCCTCCACCCTAGGCCTCTTCTCTGGAGGGGGCATAGAACCCCTGATCAAAGTAATCAAATCCTCTGCCATTTTCAACATATGTTTTTTAGGAACAGAACCCGAAGAACCAGAGCTGTGTCCCATACCAGAAACACCCGGTCTAGCCTTAGCAGGGCCTTTAGTGACTGAAGTAGAAGGCCTAATAACCTTTTGTAAGGATGGAACCACAGAAACTTGAGAGGCACCCTCGGCCTGACCTAACTCCTGAGAGGCCAACTCCTGTAAAAGTAAAGGTTCCCCCTGGGATTCAGCCGAGACCTCGGCTGGATCCACAGATTCAACCGTAGATTCCATAGAACCGGCGTCCGTAACGAACAACTCATCCGGTTTAGACCTTAAAGATTTATCTTTTCGCTTTTAGCGAAGCGGGCGGAGGATCCGACGGCATGTTGTAGTTACACCGCTTACCGAAAACAAGCCTAGCACAGTCTAATCTGCGTTTAATGGTGCGCTTATTAAATCTAGCGCAAAACGACACCCGACTACGTCGTGCTCAGGCCCTAAGCAAGGAATACAGAGAGAATGATAGTCCCTATGAGGTATCTGTTTCCCACAAGAAATACAATTATTAACTTTTTCTGACATCCGGATTAACTGAGGCAAGAAAAGACAAAAATTTTCCCAACGGGGTACTTAGCCCAACTTGGTCTTCGGTCTGAAACTCGAAAACTGAAAATTTCAGAACGCCGAACGGCACTTGCAAACTCTGCTTCTGCTTCGGACCACGCGGCAAGAAAGACTGAGAATATGGCGTCGGTCATGCGCTTAAGTACTACTACGTACTGACGTCAGCTCCGGGTGCCCATGACCGACGCCAGCCTAACCCTTTGGTATTCGGGCCGACCGAGGACAGCGGACTACCCACAGGTTATGACTGCAGCAATGTGAGACGAAGAACTTCAACCAAACTCTGCACCCTCAGCTCCAAACTTTTAATCTTGCAGCTTGGCTAATCACCTAAATTCACCCTTAGCATCCCTCAGCAAACCTGTGATGGATGTCATTTTGGAGGCGAGAAGACCTAGTACTCGAAAATCTTATGCTGATAAATGGAAATGATTCTGTGCCTGGAATCAATCTCAGGGGATTAAGTATAGCAGTGCCCAACATTCCTCAGATTTTGCAATACTTAACTGAGATGCTTCACAAGGGCCTGTTCTTTACTTCCATAAAAATCCATGCCTCAGCCATTTCAGCTCATTACAACACAGAACATTCCCTCTCCTCTCATCCTCTGCTAAAGCAGTATCTCAGAGGGGCCAAAAACTTAAGACCACTCAGGAGAGCTCCAACCCCTGCCTGGGACCTTAATTTTGTATTGCAAAACCTCACTCTCCCTCCTTTCGAGCCAGCTGCTACTGCAGACTTAAAATTTCTCCCCTGGAAAACAGTTTTCCTTTTAGCAGTCACTTCAGCCAGAAGGATTTCCGAATTACAGGCTCTTATGGCAGTGGAGCCTTTCATCATTTTTCATGTGGACAGGGTATTTCTGAGGACCAGCCCATCCTTCATGCCCAAGGTGGTATCCAGTGTGGCTCTTAATCAGACCATTCATTTGCCAACTTTCTTTCCCAATCCACAGAACAAGGGGGAGCGGATTCTGCATTCATTGGATGTACACCGAGAACTTAAATCTCAAAGAAAAACTAGTTCTTGGTGTCCACTCTAGCCTGGGACCTTAACTTTGTATTGGAAAAGCTCACGCTTCCACCCTTTGAACCTGCTGCTACAGCAGAGTTAAAATTCTTCTCGTGGAAAATAGCTTTACTTCTAGCCATCACTTCAGCAAAAAAGTGTGTCTGAATTGCATGCCCTTATGGGTGTGGAACCCTTCATTATCTTCCATGCGGACAGGGTTTCCCTCATGACTAACCCATCATTTATGCCCAAGGTGGTATCTAGTGTGGCTTTAAACCAATCCATTTATTTGCCAACTTTTTTCCCTAAGCCTTAGAATAAATGGGAAAGGATCCTGCACTCCCTGGACTTGGGTTCTATCTGGACAGGACTAAACCTTTCAGAACACCTGACCAGCTGCTGGTCAGCTTTGCTACAGGGGCAGAGGGCAAGGCCATTTCAAAGCAAACCATTTCTAAATGGATAGCCCACTGCATCCATTTCATGCTTCAAACACCATATGAAACCTCCCTCACAAGGGATCAAATCACATTCCACTAGGGTTACATCAACCTCTAGAGCATTTCTCATGGGATTCCCTACCAGGGACATCCTGGAGCTGCAACCTGGAGCTCTCTATACACTTTCACCAAGCATTACCACTTGCCTATCTTATCTAAATCCAGAGCTGGATGTGCCACAGCAGTCTTACAGGGCCTGCTTGCCAGCCCTAATACTTCTTGACTGCCTCCACCCATCCTCAGCTTTGGGAATCAACCCAAATGTGATGACTGCAACAGTAAAACACGAAGAAAATAGTGCAGTTGTGTACACTTACCATAAATGTAGATATTCAAGTGTATTCACTGTTGCAGTCCTGATTACCCTCCCTCCAGCTCCCTGACTTCTCTGTACTCCTACCTATCCTTTTTGTTTGGCCATACCTTATATCATTGGTATTTGCTTTTTGCTAGGGGTTTTCACACCACGTAATTGCTTCTTATTTTGGGGACTCCTGACATCTGGGGCAAGAAAAACTGATGTAATGATATCGGCTGCATGTTTTATACCCCTGACGACCTGGCGTCATGAAAGAAGCGACAGCATCCGACGCAGAAATCCCAAGACTCTGGTATTCTGGCCGACTGAGGGCTACCTGCAGGCAGATAACCCAAATGTGATGACTGCAACAGTGAATATACTCTAACATCTACATTTATGCTAAGTGTACACAACTGTGCTTTCTTTTTAGTTCCAAAGAAAACAGAGGACTGGAAACCTATAGACCATCCAGAGATCTACGCTTTCGGCTGGGAGCCAGCCATTATCAATTTTGCCCTCTCCCCTTTGGTCTCACTACAGCCCCCAGAGTGTTCAAATGTATGGCAGTAGTTACCACTCACCTGAGATGGTTGGGATTTCAGGTGTTTCCATATCTAGACGACTGGCTCCTCACTGTCAGTGCGACGGGTATAAAAGAAGCAGCCAACGCCATTTTCTTCAGTCTTTCTTGCCGCGCGGTACCCGAAGCAGAAGCAGTTCGCAAGTGCCGGTCGGCCAACTCCTGAGATTTTCAAATAGAATTTCAGACCGAAATCTTCAATAAAGCTAAGTACCCCGTTGGGAAATCTTTTCTTACCTCAATCCGATGTCAGAAAAAGTTGATAATTGCACTTCTTGTGGGAAGCAAGTACCTCATAAGGATTTTCACACTCATTGTATCTCTTGCCTAGGCCCAGACCACAACGTCACAGGTTGTTGGTTTTGTGCTAGGTTTAACAAATGAACTATTAAACATCAGTTTGATTTCACCCGACATTATTTTGGTAGAAAATTTAATTATACCATGCCGTCGGAGCAACCGATGACCGGGATGCATAAAAAGCACAAAGAGAAGGACAGGCAGCCGAGGCCCAAACCAGACACCGAGGCCTCTGCTAGGCCAGTCGCTGGTTCTCCAGAGCCTTTATCTTTAGACCCTTCTGACTCCATGGCTGAAGGGGATTCCGGTACAGTTGAAAGGCCGTCAGTTGCTGAAGGTGTCTTCAGACCGACTACACTTACTATTAAATCCTATGCAAAACTGAAAACTCCATTAAAAGTAAGGAAGCCTGTACAGCAGTCTCCAGTGCAAGGCCCCATGCTTAAGAAACAGTTGCTTAAGATGGCCGAAGACTTAATTACCCTAATCAGGGGTTCCCATCCCCCACCTGACAAAAGGCCTAGACAGGAGGAGGGACTACGCTTCCTCTGACCAGGTTTCCATTTCCTCAGATTCTTCTGAGGAACAGGAGTACTCTTTTCCCCCTTATGAAGACTCTGATGCTGAAGAGTCTATTCCTTCAGCATCTCAACCAGAAGACTAATCTTTTGGGGAAACTTTACATACCATGAGGGAACATTTCCACTGGGAAGGCCAAGATTACTCTGATTCTAAGAAAAGGCTCTGAGAGTTTCTCTTACTACCCCAACCACAGACCCCTTGCTATTCCACCGGTGTTAGACATTGTGAATGATGTTTATTCAGAATCTAGCCTTAACCCAGATTCATTACCTTCTGCACCAGCCAAACCAGACAGATACTACAGAGTCCCTAACTCACATAAATTCCTATATAAAAGCCCTGTTGCTGACCCAGAAACCATTTCCCAGGGTCCCAAAGGGGTTAAGGCCTCTATTGATAAAAATCCTCTACTGTCTGAAAGGGATTCTAGAGCACTAGACAGATGGGGAAAGAAAATATATACCTCAGCTACTCTAGCTATGAGGGCCTTAAATTGCCAGTTTCACATGCTGAAATAACAACAGTATTTGATGTCTCAATTAAAACAAAAAATGAGCACACATACAGAACAGCCTGATTACAAGGAAATGCAAGATTTGTTGCATGCAGCAGAACAAGTGGGAAAACATACTTTGCAATGTGGATTTGATTCATTGGAAGCTTCTTGCAGAGCAGCTGTAACAAGCTCTGTCATTCGTAGGCATGCTTGGTTAAAAGAACAGACTTTACCTGATCATGTTAAAGCAAAGTTATTGGATGCACCCTTACAGCAGGGTGTTTTATTTGGTGTGAAAGCAGAAGAGGTTTTAAAGAAAATGGAGGATAAGGCAAAATCTATGCAGACAGTCAAGGATTTTTTACAGGTTCAACCCCTCTCGTTTCAGTAGAAATTGGCCAACCAAAAACTGGTCCTTTCCAACTTCTGACAGACCACAGAGGGGCAAATACAGATTCCCAAGGGGCAGAGGTCAGCCACAAGGCTCTTACAAGCCACGACAATGGGGTGCCACAACCCAGAAAGGAGGAGATGACAGGTCTCAAACTATCAGAAGACAATCACAATGACTTACTCCTCAGACTGCCAAGCAAATCACTCTTGGCAGCTCCCTTGGGAGGAAAACTTGCACTTTTTGCAGACAATTGGCACATCATCACAAAAGACAAATGGGTCCAAAATATTGTAACTCAAGGATACAAGTTCCACTTTTGCACTTTACCATGGATAAAAGGAATGCCAAACCTGCCATCAAATCAATGGGCAGAGGCTCAAAGACAGATTACAGCGCTCATGGACATGAGAGCCATTCAACAGGTTCCTACACAGGAGCAAGGACAAGGATTTTACTCGAGACTCTCTCTGGTTCCCCGAAAGGACAAAGCCTGGAGACCCATTCTGGACCTTTCAATTCTAAACACATACCTGGAAGTACCCAAATTCAAGATGCTCACGCTACAGCAGCTTCTTCCCATGCTGGGCAAGAAGGCTTGGCTAGTAACTTTGGACCTCAAGGAGGCATACCTGCATGTCCCTGTCATACAAAATTGCAGAAGATACCTCCGATTTATAGCAGGTACAACTTATTACCAATTCTCTGCACTACCCTTTGGCTTATCTACTGCGCCCAGGGTCTTCACAAAATGCCTGGCACCAGTAATTGCATACTGCAAACAAAGAGTAGTCCAAATATATCCATACCTGGACGACTGCCTTATTCAAGCAGACAGCAAGGACATTCTTTTAAAACATCTGGCGTTTGTAAAAAACCTACTAAGTTGCCTAGGGTACACAGTAAACGAAAAGAAGTCAAAACTATTGCCCTCACAAGACATAATATTCCTGGGTGCTAGCTTAAATACAACGGCCCAGATAGCTTATCTCATGCTAGACAAGCCAGGACAACTGACTCAATACTTCAAAATGATGGTAACAAAGACCCAACTCCCTGCAAGAAAAATTCTGCAGGCCTTGGGATTCATGGCATCTTGCATACTACTAATACCATATGCCAAACTGCATATGAGGAAATTACAATGGTACCTGAAAAGCGTATGGATTCAACACAGCCACAGCTTGGAAACAATAATACCACTCATTCCCTGCCTTCAGCAGGAGTTTCTATGGTGGGCTCAGGCATGTCACCTCAACAAGGGTCAGCCTTTCACCTTGCCCACAGCCAGGCAAACAATGACAACAGATGCATCGGATTACACCTGTGGAGCACACATGGCAGGATAGTGTATTCAGGGCAAATGGTCTGCAGATCAAATGCATCTTCACATCAATCAAAAAGAGATGCTAGCTGTACAAAATGCCCTAACAGCTTTCAAGGACCTCCTACATCCAGGACAACAACTAATAAAGACGGACAACACCACAGTGATGTGGTACATAAACAAACAAGGGGGCACACATTCCTACCCCCTATGCAGGCAAGCAATGACCTTATGGAACACAGCACTGACCTACCAAGTTCAACTACAAGCACAATTCCTGCCAGGAAAGAAAAATACATTGGCAGACGAACTAAGCAGAAATATCATGGATCCTCACGAGTGGAAACTAGACCCACAAGTATTCACAATGATAACTTAAAAATAGGGGAGCCCTGACATAAATCTGTTTGCCTCCCCCCAAAACTACCAACTCCGAAAGTTTTGCACAAGGACATACCACACACTAGCTTGGAAAGTGGGCGCCCTCTCATTCAGTTGGAAAACACTAACAGTGTATGCCTTTCCTCCACTGCCTCTACTGGCAAAGGTGCTGCTAAAAGCCAGATTAGAGAGGCCACAAATGTTGCTCATTGCTCCAGACTGGCCATGCCAACACTGGTATCCAATATTAAGGAACATGGCTCAAGGCCCACCATGGATTTTACCTCAAATTCCTCACCTGCTGACTCAGCAAAACAATCAGATTCTACACAGCCAGCTCAAGACTTTAAATCAGGCTGCATGGCAGATTATCTAAACAACCAGTCAACACTTCTCTCTACAGCTGTTATGGATGTCATTCTGGAGGCCAGGAGACCCAGCACCAGGAAAACCTACTCAGACAAATGGAAAAGATTCTGCACCTGGAACCAGGCTAACGGTCAAAAATCCTCTTGTCCCAAATATTCCTCAGATTCTGCAATATTTAACTGAGATGTTGCACAAAGGCCTTTCCTTTTCATTTATAAAGATCCACGCTTCAGCTGTTTCAGCTCATTACAACACAGATCCTCCTATATTTTCACATCAATTATTAAGACAGTACCGCAGAGGGGCTAAGAACATAAGACCGCCCCGAAGAGCACCAACACCAACTTGGGACCTCAATTTTGTTTTGGAAAAACTTACACTGCCACCCTTCGAGCCAGATTTTTCAGCTGATTTTCAATTTTTATCATGGAAAACTGCCCTGCTGCTAGCAATAACTTCAGCACGAAGAGTGTCAGAGCTACAGGCCCTAATGGCAGTGGAGCCTTTCATCATTTTTCATCAAGACAGAGTCTCTTTATGAACTAACCCTTCCTTTATGCCAAAGGTAGTATCCAGTGTGGCTCTAAACCAAACCATTCATTTACCCACTTTTTATACAAACCCCCAGAATAAAGGAGAAGGCTCCTACACTCTTTGGACATTCACAGGCAATTACGTTTCTACTTGGATAAAACAAAGGTTTTCAGAAAATCTGATCAGCTCTTTGTATCCTATGCTGCAGGATCTCAAGGAAAGCCTATATCAAAACAGACCATTTCAAAATGGATAGGACATTGTATCCGTTTTTGCTACACACACCATGGGAAACCTGTACCTGGTAACATTAGGCCTCATTCCACCAGGGCTACAGCAACATCAGCAGCCTTCCTCAGAGGGGTAACAACCAAGGATATTTTGGAAGCTGCAACTTGGAGTTCAGTGCACACCTTCACCAAGCACTACCACTTACCTCTATACTCAAAAACCAGAGCTGGCTTTGCCACTGCAGTTTTGCAGGGCCTACTAGCTTCTCCAAACCCTGTTTAGTACCAACCGCCCAGCCTTAGCTTTGGGATTCAACCCAAGTGTGATGACTGCAGCAGTGTAACACGATGAACATAGTACAGTTTTGTACCTACCATAAATGTAGATGTTAGAGTGTTCACACTGCTGCAGTCCAGGTTACCCTCCCACCTTCCCCTCTTCTTACCTGGGTTTTATCTATAGCTCCCTGTTTGTACAATCTCCAAGATGTATTTCTATATTGTGTATTTGCTTACAGCTGTAGCTATTGTTTTCTACTTACGTAATTTACTTAGGATTATGTATTGCCTTCCTATTTGGGGGCACCTGATATCTGGGGCAAGAAAAACTGAAGAAAATGGTGTCGGCTGCCACTTTTATACCCCTGTCGCACTGACGTCAGGGAAGAAGCGACAGCAACCGACGCCGGACCAAGACTTTGGAATTCGGGCCGACTGCGGGACCGCCTGACTGCAGATAACCCAAGTGTGATGACTGCAGCAGTGTGAATACTCGAACATCTACATTTATGGTAGGTACAAAACTGTACTTTCTGAGGAATATACTCCCGTGAGCCACCCGAGAAGATGGTGCTTGAGACGCTACCCATCAGTAAAGAATGAATGGCGAGATAGAACAACTTCACATAAAGAAGTTATGTATTCACCATACAACGTTCCATGTGAGTTGTTCATCTCACCTTCATTCTTACGTCCCACCCTCCAACCCTCATCCAGTCTACTTGAGTTTTATATAAAGTGCTTTGTATCTTTCTAACTCTGTGTGGCATATTTATACTACTAAGTAGTCATGCAGCAAACAAGATCTGAGGGAAGATCAGAGTGCATCATGGGATAGGGAGTTGGCCTAGAGCTGGTTGAAGACCTCAAGCTTTTGCAGTTGGCCGAGTTTGAGCCGAGGATCAGTTCCAAACCCATCAGTAAAGAATGAAGGCAAGATGAAGAACTCACATGGAACATTATGGTGAGTACATAACTTCTTTTTTTATCTGCATGGTACAAAGCATCTCTTTCACCTTTAAACTGCTAAGTAAAGTATCTTAAGGTAACTTTGTTCAGAAGATTATCAGATTGTATCTCTTTTGCTTGTATTTCAAAGAACAAATATTTGCCATCCAAACCGAAGGCTCATTTTATGAGATCTATCGCTACTTCCCCAGCATTTAGCATTTTTCTGAACTTCCACTGTGAATGAAATTTGTGCTGCAGGAGCAATGTCTACAGTGCAAGCCTTTTTTAAATGCAAAAAGTTGAATGTATTTACCAGGTCCAGGGCTTCCTTTGGAGCAGCATTCCTATAGGGTGTCCTGTCATGATGCCACCAAGGATTACAAGTAGCTTGAGATTCTGACCCATCCATCAGACTGGACGGACAGGATGATTAACATATGGAAGTAAGGTACTTAACCTAATGCTGGAGTCTTTCATACTTGTTTGTCCAACACATCATCCCTCCTTCCCTCATCCAGTTTGTCACATTTTTAAGGACTTTGCCAGCCATTTGGAGTTTCTTCTGCCCATCTCTTCCATATGTCTTTGTTAGTCAAAAGTTTTTTATTTTCAGGCACCAAACTTGATCTGGGGGGAAGTCAGTACCCGGCAAATTATGGGTGGAAAAATCATAAGGAGCTTGAGGCTAGGAGTCAGATCAGTTAAACAACTTTGTACCCATCAGTTACATTGGATGAACTAGGATAAAGGATTCAAGCATCATAGTAAGTACATGACATCTGTTTTATGACCTTCATTATGATTGCAGATTCACTAAAATGGCCTTGTATCTTTTATTTTTTATTATTGCAGGGTTGTTCTTCTCCTATAGTAGTGAAATTTGCAGACACGCAGAAAGATAAGGAGCAGAGAAGGCTTACACAGCAATTACAGCAACAGATTCAACAGTTAAGTGCTGCTTCTATTTGGGGAAACCTCACTGGTCTCAATGCTCTTGGACCCCAATACTTAGCAGTAAGTATCTAGATGTGATGGAAAGGATTGCCTGTTCACTGCTAATGATTCACAAGTATGTGTGTGGTGTTTAGACTTGGTAATTTGTGGGATACATCCTTTTGTGCCCTCACCCCCCCCCCCCCCACACACACACACACACACATGCAAGGGAATGTCTGCTGGCTCGTGCACTGGAGAGATGAACTGAGTGGAAAGTACAAAGACACTGTTGTTGACATGGGATATTCTCATCTTACAAAAGGGAGGTGGAGCAAACTAGAGATTTTGGCAGTATTTGATAATGTACTTTTGGGTTACTTTTATCACATTAGGGAGCTCTGCCACAGTCTGACGTCTAATATCCATTTAGACTTCCAAAGACGAGCACTGTTCCCTCTCAGTCAGGCTGACATTGCATTTACCTTGTATGTCCTCATGGACCTTGCATGAAGTTGGCCTCTACCAGCACCACCTTCATTTCTTAACTGTATTGCTGAATGCACAGTTTTTGCACCAGAATATGCCATCCGTTAGTTTGTTTTGTAGGCCTGTCACAGGAGTGAGCAGATGAGAACCTCATTGGGGATATTAAGTTTCTTTTTCATGTATTGTTTAGTGTGTTAAATTTTGTTTGATAGACGTCCACATGGAGTTTAACCTACGTGAAGGTATAGGGTTTGAGTGCTTTCACCAAAAGTAGTAAGTCTGCAAGAGACAGGTTAAACTTTCACTGTGTGTGTGTGTGTGTGTGTGTGTGTGTGTGTGTGTGTGTGTGTGTGTGTGTGTGTGTGTGTGTGCACACGCGTGGTTTTAGTTTAGACCGCAGCATTTATAATTGTGAAAGTCCAATGTTGTCTTTTCCATTTGTGTAATCCTGAGGTTATTGGATTTGTTCGTATCTGACAGATACGAATCTTTAGCTCCGAAGCTCTACCTCCTCCCTCATAATTCAGTGTGTCTAAATCTCCTTAGATATTCCTTTCCTTCACTGTTGGGTGTAGTTGTAGTGTTAAGGTTAATCTTTTTTTAGATGGCTTATTCCTTCTGGTTTTAGATCTAGGTTTAAGTAGCATGTTCTTCAGTTTGTGGTTGTCATTATAGCTTTAAAAGTTTCCTTTCTTTCTGCCTGTGTGTATGTTTTATGTATGTGTATATATATATATATATACATACATATATATATATATATCTATATCTATATATCTATATCTATATATATATATATATATAATCTAATACACATACAGAGGCAGAAACTAAACACATATATTTATGTATAAATGCTAGAGTATCTAACGTTACTGTTGTTGCTGTTGTACACTTCCACGGTGGTGCAGCGGTAGCGTTGTTCCCTCACAGCAAGAGCTTCTCCCGTTCGATTCTCTGCTTGGGTTGGGAGTGCCTTCTGTGTGGAATCTGCATGCCCCCCCGCGCAGTCGAGTGGGCGTTCGAAAGACATGCGTTGAATGGGCTTGCCCTCGTTGAAGGCTGGGCATCTGGCTGGCAACTTGACACCATGAAAACCAACTGCCAATCATTAGCTGACCGGAGTTACGCTGTGGCGACCCCTAACCGGGAAAAACCAAAAGACCAACAACTGTTGTTGCTGTTGTGTGTATGTGTGTGTGTGTTTCTGTATGTGTATATACTTATTGTCTATTCTGTAAGTTTCTACAGTTCAGAGTTTTCAGGGTTTGTATTATAGTCTTATCTGCTATATTGATTGTGTTTTGGTGTTGCTTTGATACTTGGAGTGCCTTAGCATGGATAAGACCTTGTGTTTCAAAAAGTGTTTGAGGTGTGGACATAAGTTGATCCCCAAAATACAAATGATAAATGTACACCCATCTGGATTGATTGCCAAGCCTGTGCATCTTTCTCAATCAGAGCTATGGCAGCCCCCCCCGGCTCCTGAGTTCCCTATTCGTTTGAAATTGTGTACTGAAAAGATAGAGAAAAGGAGGATAGGGACAGGCCAGAAGAAGAAAAATGAAAGAAAACGTTTTGTAAATCTAAACATAGGAAAAGATCATGTACATAGAGTCTTTCAGGGCAGCTAGAGCTGAAGGTCCTCAGCAACCTTGGCTCTTCCTCTGGATCTGAAATTGATGCCATACTAGTACTGATTTCCATCTATGCCCATTTTTAAGACTTCAGATCCGACCAAGTCATCTCATATGGACATGCCAAGTCCTCTGTTGTCTAGTCGGATCCATTCTCCATTCGTGGCTGTCTCACCAGAGCTGGTGTTTATTCTACAACCCTCCTCTCTCTGGGTCCAGTCTTCTCCCTTTTAGAATTACAATGTGGCTCAGCCCATGCCTCAGTCTAGTAAGCCTCTTGCCACGGCTTCTTCGCATTCCACAGCAGCAGGGTATCGGTCGACTCTGAAGTTATTGGAGCCATGCTTGCCCCTTGTTTCTTTGGCTCTGGACAGTTTGGGACTGATACTGACATTGGACTAGTCTGTTTCTGAGATTGGAGCCTGAGCTTCTCTCGAACCTGGTGGGCTCCCTTTCTGGTTGTTCGGCTTCTGCTTTGTTGTTTTTCATAGAGATTATTTTGTCATTCCAAGATGGGTGCCTGCTTCTTGGTGTCTGTTCCGTCTCAATTGTCTCATCCTTCCAGGGTTGCTGTATTTAGGACTGTCAGCACTAACAGGCTTCGAGCAGCCCAAAGTTCAGGGCTCCCCAACTGCTACTTTGTCCCTTTCGTCTCCCCTGTGGGAAGGGCACAGGAAGAGCCAGTGCAAGAGTAAGCATTTATTCTCCTGAAAGCTGTCTTACTGAGGACTTTGACATTGATGAAGGGGAAGGGTCCCCAAAGTCACCTCAAGAGGATGCCCCCTTCGCTAACCTTGTAGAACTGATGGGGCAGATGGAGGCTGGACTGCCGAAGTTCTTCACAGGAGGAGTCAATTTTTCTTGAAGCCTTTGGTGAAGGCCAGTCCACATCTTGGATAGAGTCTACTCCAAACATTCATGATCCACACCTAAGGACAGATCCTTTTTGATCAAAGATCCATTGGCAATCCAGGAGGTTCCTGCATTTCAGGCTGGGAGCCAGTGACTACCAATTTTGGGCACTGCCATTTGGACTCACAACCGTAATGTTCACCAGATGCACGGCAGAGGTAGCAGCATGGTTCAGGCTGCAAGGATTTTTGGGTTTCATATAACTGGACGACCGGTTCATTACAGCATATTCAGAAGCATCCCTGATTCAGGTGAGAGATCTTTTACTGCAGCCATCCCTGTCATTGGTTATAACAGTCATGTCTGAACCTATTTTTCTTTCCAAGGTGGCCCCAACTAGTTTTTACACAAACCTAAATTCGCTAACAATATTTTTTTTGAATCAATCCATTGATCTCCTTTTGAACAAAGACTGTCATTCCCTTGAGCTGAACAGCTTCATTATCAAATTTGGACAGAACAACTTAGATATTATTTGGCAGAACGAAAAATTTAGAAACAAAATGGATAGAAAAAAGGCATCAATGTTTAAAAAAAATGCTGATCTTCCTAATTTTCCCTTGCCAGATTTAAATCTTCTTCAATCTCTGAAATTTATTCGCTCGGGAAACAGCTCGCTCAAAACCCTCTTACATTCTTCTACTCTAAAAGCTCCTTCTACAGCTTTCAACAGCTACTTCACAGCTTTTCTATTTGGCTAGCTTTGGCCACTTGGTTCCCCCACACTTTTGTTTCCCATTACAAATTGGACTTGGCCTCCAGGGACAGAGCCAGTTTTTTGGACTACAGTCATTGAGGCTCTTGGCCATTCAGGCTAGAGGGTGCTAGGCCAGCTAGGACGCTGGACAGAGGAGGTACAACTTGATTCAGAAGCAAGATTAGGTTATGTACCTACCATAGCGTTAAAGTGTGTTACCTGTTGCTTCTTTCTTCTTCTTCTTCTCCTCTTCCCTCTGGCCTGGACAGACTGACGCTGTTATGTGAAGACCAAGTTTGACCATTCACCTTCCATCTCTCCTTCTTCATTCTTCTCTTTTCTTTCTTTTCTTTCTTTGTATTTTATGCTATTGCCTGTGTCCTTTGTCACGAGAGCCAGACGAGATCTGGGTACTTACCATGCCGCATCATGGGGCTGCTGCGAGCTGAAAAAAGTAACTCTGACTCGAGCTTAGCAAGCCGAGTCGAGCCGAGGGATGGGCTCTTTTTGAGAAGTCCAAATTAGACTCTCTAGGCCGTCATCTCCACTCAAGCAGATTGCTGGGCTACCTTCTTCAACTGTTTTCTCTACAGATTTATGTCAGTCAAATCTTTCTTTTTCAGTGGCCACCTGAATATCTAAGATGGCATCTTCTTGGTCTAATGGCTGCTGTAATCTCTCTTCTTCCTCTGGCCAGGTTTTTCTTGGGATTTCTTCTGTGCACATTATTGGTTCATTGGTCTCTGCACACGCATCCAATGTTCCTTCTGGTTTATTTCACCAACATCTGTTGTTGCTATGTCTCTTATTGGGTAACTTTGGCTCATCCTTCGACAGGATGAGTTTTTTTTGTTTTTTCCCCTATCAGACACCACTGTGATCACACAGGCTTCCCTCTTTGTTGGGATTGGCATTTTGAAGGGAAGACAGCCCGGGTTGCCCAATTCCCATCAGAGGCCAATTTTCATGTCAATGTCTTGGAGTTAAGTGCTGTCTTCCTAGAACTACAGGCCTTTCAAGACTGCCTGTTGAAAGGTATGATGGTTATTCAGGCTAACAGCATCCCACTGGTTTGGTACATAATCCCCATCCTAGTCCCTATGTCAAGAGGTCATAACGTTGTGGCAGTGGATAATTCCCTAACATCACTTTCTAATAACGCACATCCTGGGGAGACCCAGCGTCCTTGTGGCACCATCTGAACAGGAACATTTTGATGTCTCAGGAGTGGTCCTTCAATCCATTAGTGGCGTATTAGATTGGCATTGGGTCCATTCATGTTGTAGTCTGTTTGCCCTTCCTTTGAACACCAAGTCTAGCACTTTCTTTTTCCTGACTCCCCCCTCTCCCTTTTTCTTGAAGGGAAGTCACCAAGGAACTGTGTAGTGCATCCTTTATGTCTACCCCACACTGATCATCAAGGTTCTGCAGAAAGCAGCCTATTGCAGAGTGACTATGATGCTCAAAGCCCCAACCCCATGTGCAAAATTGGGAAAAGCGGTTGAAGATGGCTGGATGTGAGCCCTTTAGCCCCCAACTGACCCAGACTAGTTTGGTTCCACTTTATGTTGCCCCATCTTATGCACCCTCCTTAGGTTTTGGATTCCATTCCAGATTTAATTTCCCATCTGTCAGGCCAACCTCACCCGAATCTGAAGTCACTATGGTTAGCTGCTTGGCTCCCCAAATTCCGGTGATGGCCGTAGATCCTAAGCAGTCTCGAAGGGTGGTACATTTTCTTCATTTTCTTTCCTTGTTTCAGAAACCTTCTGATATAAAAGTCTTCTGAATAATGGAAAAGATTATCGATTTTAGGCCTCTGATAGGGGCATAGAATCGCCTCTTCGCTCCTTTAGAGGCCATTTTGAATTTCCGTCCAGGGCTGTTTCACTCTGTAATTAGTTACTCTGCTGTTGAAGTTCAGCTACAGCTGTCTTCTGTTTTCATGCGGATTAAGGGCACAGGGCACAGTGTTGTCCCTTAGACCTGTATCAGGCTTATTTGAAAGGAACCTTCCTCATCAGGCCTTTCCTGCAAGAGATCCTGTTCAATCTTTGGGACGGTCCCTCATTTTGCAGGTTTTGACGTGGCCGGCTACAGCACATTTGAAGTTTCTCTCTTGTAAAACTTTTTGATTGGAGTGAGTTCTCCTGGAAAAGTTTTGAGCTGTAAGCATTGTCATGCAGCTCTATTTACCTTCTCTCCCATAAGGAGTGGGTTCCTTGAGGGCAAACCAACCTTTCATTCCTAAGGCGTATTCTGAGGCGGATCTGAACTGTTCTAGTCAGTTACCAGATGTTCTTTGTGTTTCACTGTTGCACTCATCACATTTGGGTTATCTGCTTGCAGTAGCCCTCAGTCGGCCTGATTATCAAAGTCTTGGGTCCTCCGTCGGTTGCTGTCTCATCTTCCATGACGTCAGCTCGTCAGGGGTATAAAGCATGCATCTGACACCATTACATCAGTCTTTCTTGCTGTGCGGTGCCCAAAGCAGAAGCAGTTTGCAAGTGCCGGTCGGCAGACACCTGAAATTTTCGTTTTCGAGTTTCAGAACTGAAGTCTTCAACTAAAGCTAAGTACCCTGTTGGGGAAACTTTTCCTTGCTCTAAACCGATGTCAGTAAAAGTCAATAATTGTATTTCATGTGGAAAGCAAATACCTCATAAAGATTTTCATTTGTACTGTATTCCTTGCATAGGCCCTGACCACGACGTACCTCGCTGTAGATTTTGTGCCTTATTTAAACCATGAACTATTTGTCGTCAGTATATTTTCGCTTCTAAATACTTTGATACTAGGTTCAATTATCTAGATATGTCTTCGGTAAGCCACCCGACTACTGACATTCTGAAAAAAACGCAAAGATAAAGACAGAGACAGGCCGCCTAGGTCCAAAGCTGCCGATGACGCTTCTAAGCTAGTCGCCAGTTCGCCTGTACTCAGTGAGGTGCTTTCGTAGCCCCTAATACCCGCTACTTCAGATTCACAGGCCTCTACTGAGACCCATTCGGAGTCCGGTTTGCCGCGAGATGCTTCAACTGTGAAACCTGCGGATGTCTCTACCTTGGATGGGTCTGGAGCCGCTGCGCAGGCATCGGCTTCTGAGGATGTAATCAGGCCTACTGACTTGCTTATTAAACCGACACCATCTTCTTCAAGGCCTAAATCCCGAACCATGCCTAGAAAAAGAGCGTCCAGACTCCATGGTCAGGCCTATATGCCTAAAAAACATGTTAAGAATGACTGAAGACCTTATTACTTTAATCAGGGGAAGCCAACCTTCCCCCTCTAAGAGACCTAGGACTGATTTTTCTTATGATACTTCTGACCAGGTTTCTGAAAATTCTGTTTCCTCTGATGACCAGGAATTGCCCTTATCTACCTATGAGGAATCTGATGCAGAGGACTCTATTCTCTCTGCTTCTCCCCCAGAGGGTTTTTCTTTTGGTGAAACCTTGCATATACTGTTAGGGAGCATTTTCACTGGGAAAGCCAGGATTACTCTGATTCTAAAAAGAGGCTTTGAGATTTCTTACTCCTGCCCCATCACATGCCTTTAGCTATTCCTCCTGTGCTAGACATTGTTGATGATGCCTTTCCGGAATCTAGCTTGGCCCCTGACTCTTTACCTCTTGCTCGCAGAAAACCTGATAGATATTACAGGGTTCCTGACTCTTACAAGTTCCTTTTTAAAAATCATACTGCGGATTCTGAGACCATTTCACAGGGACCCAAGGCATTAAGGCTATTACTGCCAAAAATCCTACCCCCTCTGATAGGGATTCCAGGGCCCTGGATAGAAGGGGTAAGAAGGTATACACCTCTGCTACCTTGGCCATCAGGGCTTCATATTGCCAGTTTCATATGTTAAGTATCAGCAACATATTATTGGATTGCTTAAACAGAAGATGATGTTGATTCCTGACTGTGCTGAAAATAAGGATTTACAGGATTTAGTGCATTCTGCTGAACAGGCTGGAAAATATACTTTGCAATGTGGTTTTGATTCACTAGAAGCATCTTGCAGGGCTGTTGTCACCGGGTCTGTACTTAGAAGACATGCTTGGCTTAATGAGCAATCTTTGCCAGATCATGTTAAAACTAAATTGCTGGATGCTCCCTTAAATCAGGACCGCCTGTTTGGCAACAAAGCAGAAGTTCTTAAAAAGATGGAGGAAAAAGCTAAATCTATGCAAATTGCTAAAGATTTCCTACAAGTACAGCCTCCAAGATTTAGTAGGCATTGGCTCTCTAAGAATCGGTCATTTCCTGCCTCTTCCAGGCCTTCAGTCCAAACCCAGAACCAGCAGAACACCCAGGCTTCAGTCCCAGGGTACACACAGGACTAAGCAGTGGGGGGCTCCCACTTCCAAATCAGGGAGTAGTAAGACTCCCCCCATGGTAAGCTGTCTCAATGAATTAACTTTTAAAACTTCCAAGCACTTCTCAACTGACTGCTCCTTTAGGGGGAAAGATTGCTCTGCAAGTAAAAAACTGGGAACTCATTACCCAGGACAAATGGGTTTTAAATATAGTTTCCCAAGGATACAGATTTCACTTCCACACGTTACCAACCCCAAACAGTTGGCCAGATCTACCCTCAAATCAGTGGGCAGAGGCTCAAAAGCCAGTACTCTCTCTGTCAAGCTTAAAGGCTATTTAGGCTGTACCAGAGGAGGAAAAGGGACAAGGTGTCTACTCGAGACTTTTCCTGGTACCCAGAAAAGACAACTCATGGCATCCTATCCTGGAACTTTCTATCCTAAACACCTTGTTGGTGATTCCAAAATTCAAGATGCTAACTCTTCACCAGTTGCTTCCTATGCTATGCAAGGATGCCTGGTTGGCAACACTGGATCTAAAGGAAGCCTACCTGCACATCCCAATCAAGGAGTCTTGTAGAAGATGCCTATGCTTCAAAGCAGATTCCATGCACTATCAGTTCTCTGCACTGCCCTTTGGCTTATCTACTCTACCTAGGGTATTCACAAAGTGCCTAGCTCCAGTCATTGCATTTTGCAGGCAAAGAAATATTCAAATATACCCATAACTGGATGATTGTCTAATTCAGGCAGAAAGCCAGGACATACTTTTGAATAATCTGGCATTTGTACAAAAGGTGCTAACTTGTCTGGGGTACACCATAATCGAAAAGAAATCACAGCTTGTACCCTGTCAGCAAATTATATTCCTGGGTGTAAGCTTGAACACAACTTCCCAGATGGCTTTCCTCACGCCAGTGAAACAAATTCATTTGACAACTTACTTCAAACTAATGGCCACAAAAACCCTGCTATCTGCAAGGCAAATTCTGCAAGCCTCTGGGTTCATGGTCTCCTGCATTCTACTAATTCCATATGCAAGACTGCATATGAGGAAACAACAGTGGTATCTAATGGGCCTATGGTGTCAACATTCTCAGGATCTAGAAGCAATGATTCCTATCATTCCTTGCCTACAGTTAGAGTTCCTTTGATGGGCGGAGGCCTGCCTCCAAAAAGGACTACCATTCACTCTACCCCATGTTGCCCAAACCCCAACAACAGATGCATCAGACTATGCATTTGGGTCTCACCTGACAAGGAAGTGCATTCAGGGCAAATGGAACCCAAGTCAAATGCACCTGCATATCAATCAAAAAGAAATGTTAGCTGTACAGAATGCTCTGACAGCCTTCCAAGGACCACATTCTTCCAGGACAATTAATGGGAAAGACGGACAACACCACTGTTATATGGTACATAAACAAGCAGGGGGGTACCCATTCATACCCTCTCTGCAAACTAGCCGTGGCTCTGTGGAACACAACCTTGAGCTACTAAGTGCATCTACAGGCTCAATTCCTGCCAGGAGAACTAAATACATTGGCAGACGAACTAAGCAGAAATCTCATGGACCCACAAGTGGAAACTGGAACCAAAGACTTTCAGCATGTTGATGAACAAAAGAGGGAGCCCAGATATAGACCAGTTTGCCTCCCCCCAGAACTACCAGTTGGACAAATTCTGCACAAGGACTCCCCACAAACAAGCTTGGAAAGTGGATGCTCTGTCCTTCAGCTGGAAAAATCTATCAGTTTATGCCTTTTCCTCTCTGCCTCTCCTCTCCAAAGTACTACTAAAGATCAAACAGTACAAACCAAGGATGGTACTGATTGCACCAGACTGGCCATGCCAACACTGGTACCCCCTCTTGCGCAGTGTGTTACTGCTGGCTCCATAGCACCTGCTTCAGACTCATACCCTGCTGTCACAGCAGGAGAGCCAGATTTTGCACCCTCATCTTCAAACCCTGAACCTGGCAACCTGGCTAATTACCTAACCTCTCTGTTAACATCCCTCAGTAAATAAGTGTTGGATGTCATTATGGCGGCAAGGAGGCTTAGTACTAGAAAATCTTATACTGAAAAAATGGAAAAGATTCTGTGCCTGGAATAAAATTCAAGGGATGGGCACAGCACCACTCAATTTACCTCAGATTCTTCAATATTTAACTGAGATGTTTCTCAAGGGCCTTTCTTCTTCGTCCATCAAAATTCATGCCTCAGCCATTTTAGCTCACTACAACACAGAACCACCCGTCTTCTGTCATCCACTGCTCACGCAGTTCCTCAGAGGGGCCAAAAACTTTAGACTACCCAGGAGAGCCCCAGCTCCAGCCTGGGACACTAACTTTGTATTGGAAAAACTCACTGATCCTCCTTTTGAGCCAGCTGCAAGTGCAGAGTTAAAATTCCTTTCTTGGAAAGCAGCCTTCCTTTTAGCAATCACTTCAGCAAGAAGGATATCTGAATTACAGGCCCTTATGGCAGTGGAGCCTTCCATCATCTTTCATGCAGACAGGGTGTCCCTCAGACCAATCCCTCTTTCATGCCCAAAGTAGTATCCAGTGTGGCTCTTAATCAGTCCATTCATTTGCCTACCTTCTTTTCTAATCCACAGAACAAAGGGGAACGGATACTGCACTCCTTAGATGTGCACAGACAACATAGATTTTACTTGGGCAGGACTAAACCTCAAAGGAAATCTGAACAACTTCTGGTGGCATTTGCTGCACGGGCAGAGGGGAAGGCTATTTCAAAGCAAACCCTTTCTAAATGGATAGGCCATTGCATTCATTTCTGCTATAAGCACAATGGAAAACCTATCCCACAGGGGATTAGACCACATTCAACCAGGGCTGCATCCACCTCTACAGCCTTTCTCAGAGGTATCCCTACCAGAGACATCCTAGAAGCTACTACCTGGAGTTCTGTACATACCTTCACCAAGCATTACCAGTTGCCAATTTTTCTCTAAATCCAGAGCTGACTTTGCCACTGCAGTCTTGCAGGGCCTTATAGCTGGTCCTAATGCTATCTAAAATCCTCCTCCCATCCTTAACTTTGGGAATCTACCCAAATGTGATGACTGCAACAGAGAAACACAAGGAACATAGTACAGTTTTGTACACTTATCATAAATGTAGATGTTCGAGTGTATTCACTGTTGCAGTCCTGGTTACCCTCCCTCCAGCCCCCTGACTTCTTTTGGCTGTACCTCTATTCCTCTTTTGCTATGCTTAAAAGATTTTTGGTGTATTTGCTTTTTTGTTGGAGGTATAACCTTGTATATATATTTAATCGCTTCCCATTAGGGAAGCACCTGACATCTGGGGCAGGAAAAACTGATGTAATGGTGTCGGCTGCATGCTTTATACCCCTGACGTCATGGAAGATGAGACAGCAACCGACGCAGGACCCAAGACTTTGATAATCAGACCGACTGAGGGCTACTGCAAGCAAAATAACCCAAATGTGATGACTGCAACAGTGAATACACTCGAACATCTATATTTATGGTAAGTGTACACAACTGTAGTTTTTCTTCCCAAATTTCTATAACTAAGAAGAGTATATGCTTCATTGCTTGGATATTTATCAGCAGTTGGGATTTTATTTTGATTACACTAAACAGTTTATGAAACGAGAAGAGCTGTTTCCTTTTCCAAGGCTAGATAAGATAAGTCAGTTTCTAAAGTCATCTTGTCCTGATTGCTGTAAGATTGTATATCTTTTGATGTGAAGTTGTCCTATCTTGCATTCATTCTTACTGATGGGTTCTGAGCCGATCTTCGGCTCCTACTTGTCCGTTTTCACAAGCTCGAGGTCTCCAGCTATCTCGAGTCTAATTCTATCCCATGATGCACTAGTGCTCCAACTCGGATTTCGTTTGCTTTGGAAACAAATCGAAGGTTTTCTATGCTAGCTTAGGCTAAATACAGTCTTTTCAAAATATTTTGCTATTAAATTTATCTTGCTTCTTAAAAAGTGGATCTGAAGTAGTTGACTTCATTTGTTCATTAACCTGTGGGAGACGTTGGATCCGGACCAGATCTGAGACGGCAGTTTCGCCAGCATCTGATCTGAGCTCCAAGCTCCTCCCCTTACCCATAACACCCCTCCCATCTTCTTCCTTACCTCAGATCTCGTTTGCTGCGGATTTGCCTAGCAGTGTGGTCTAGAGCTCCAGGCATGATAGGCACTTTTTCTACTATTTTTTTATGGGTGTTTTAAGTTGTTGTTACTGTAGGTAGGCTTCCTACTGATGTTCATCGTGTTTCACTGTTGCAGTCATTACACTTGGGTTATCCTGCTGGCAGGCGACCCGCAGTCGGCATGAGTTCCAAAGTCTTGGTCCGGCATCGGTTGCTGTCGTCTCTTCCCTGACGTCAGTGCGCCAGGGGTTTAAAAGTTGCAACCGACGCCATTTTCTTCAGTGTTTCTTGCCGCGTGGTGCCTGAAGCAAAAGCAGTTCAGGTGCTGGTCGGCCAACTCCTGAGATTTTCAGAATTGAGTTTCAGAATCGAAGTCTTCAATAAAGCTAAGTACCCCATTGGGGAGACTTTTTCTTGCTCCAGACCGATGTCAGTAAAAGTTAATAATTGTATTTCTTGTGGGAAGCAAATACCTCATACGGACTTTCACTCTTACTGTATTCCTTGCCTAGGCCCTAACCACGACGTCACTAGTTGTCGGTTTTGTGCTAGATTCAATAAACTCACTATTAAACGTCGCTTTGATTTTGCTTTACATTATTTTGGCCGAAGGTTTAATTACATAAGTAGACGACCGGAATCTATAAAAAAATGCAAAGACAAAGAAAAGGACAGGCATCCGAGGTCCAAAACCGACGACGAAGCCTCTTCTAGGCCATTCGCCAGTTCGCCGGTTCTCAGTGAGGCGCTTTCGCAGCCCCTGACACCTGCTACCTCAGAGCCACAGGCCACAGCCGACAGCCACGTGGCGACACCGAGGCCTGTGGAAACTCAAGGTATCGGGCCTACGGAAACTTTTCCCTCAGATGGGTCCGGAGCCGCTGAGCAGGCATCGGCTTCTGAGCATGTTTTCAGACCTTCACAGCTTACAATTAAGCCCTCTTCAGCAGCAAAGGCAAAATCTAAAACACCGTTAAAGACAAGGAAACAAGTACAGTATTCTCCAGAACAGTCATCCATGCCAAAGAAACGGATACTTAAAATGGCCAAAGACCTATTTACTTTAATCAGGGGTTCCCATCCCCTCCTGACAAAAGGCCTAGGCAAGACACTGATTATGATTCCTCTGACCAGGTTTCTATTTCCTCTGACTCCTCTTCTGATCAGGGATATTCTCTCCCTCCCTATGAGGACTCTGATGCAGAAGAATCCATACCTTCTGCCTCTCCGCCTGAGGATTATTATTTTGGGGAAACCCTGCACACCATGAGGGAGCATTTCCATTGGGAGAGCCAGGATTATTCAGAATCCAAGAAAAGGCTCAGAGACTTCCTGTTATTGCCCCAGCACAGGCCCCTGGCTATCCCCCCTTTGCTTGATATTGTTGGTGATGTTTTTTTCTGAATCCAATCTGTCTCCTGATTCTTTACCCCCTGCACCAGTCAAACTAGACAGTTACTACAGAGTCCCTGACTCTCATAAATTTCTTTACAAAAACCATGCTGCAGACCTAGAAACAATTTCTCAGGGTCCAAAAGGGGTTAAAGGCTTCCACTGCTAAAAATTTTGTCCCCTCGGATAGGGATTCCAGAGCTCTGGACAGACGGGGGAAAAGGTTTACACTTCTGCAACTTTAGCTGTAAGAGCTTTAAACTGTCAGTTTCACATGCTTAAATACCAACAGTACCTCATGTCATTGTTAAAACAGAAAATGGTTTCGAATACAGAAGGTCCTGACAGTAAAGAAATGCAGGATTTATTGCATGCAGTTGAACAAGTGGGAAAGCATACCCTGCAGTGTGGTTTTGATTCATTAGAGGCTTCTTGTAGAGCCACAGTGACAGGCTCTGTTATTCGTAGGCATGCTTGGTTGAAAGAACAAAGTTTACCTGACCATGTTAAAGTAAAATTATTGGATGCTCAATTACAGCATGAGACTTTGTTTGGTGTTAAGGCAGTTGAGGTGTTATAGAAAATGGAGGATAAAGCAAAGTCAATGCAGACAGTGAAAGATTTCTTACAGGTTCAACCACCTAGATTTAGCAGAAACTGGCCTTCAAAAAAATTGGTCCTTTCCAGTGTCAGACAGGCCACAAAGAGGCAGGTACAGATGCCCAAGAGGCAGATCTCCGCTCCAAGGCTCCTACCGACCTAAACAATGGGGTGCTTCAGCCTTCAAAGGAGGGGAAGACAAATCACAACCTTATAGGAAACAATCCCAATGACTTCTCTCTGCAAATGCCAAGCACTTACCTTTTGACAGCTCCCCTAGGGGGAAAGCTAGCACTTTTCTGAAAAAATTGGCAAGTGATCACCCAAGACCAATGGGTGCCGAATATATTTTCTCAGGGTTACAGGTTCCACTTCCACACGCTTCCAAAACCAAAACGTATGCCAGACCTGCCACAAAACCAATGAGCAGAGGCACAAAAACAGATTGCTGCTCTTATGGACATGGGAGCTATTCAAAAGGTTCCACAGCAAGAACAGGGACAAGAATTTTATTCAAGACTTTTCTTAGTACCCAGAAAGGACAAAGCCTGGAGACCAATACTGGACCTGTCAATCCTAAACACTTTCCTGGATGTTCCAAAATTCTAAATGTTAACACTACATCAACTTCTGCCCATGCTGGGCAAGAAGGCTTGGCTTTTACTTTGGACCTCAAGGAGGCATACCTGCGTGTTCCAATCAGATAATCTTGCAGAAGATACCTCAGATTCATAGCAGGCTCAATGCATTACCAATTCTCTGCACTGCCCTTTGGCTTATCTCCTGCGCCCAGAGTCTTCACAAAATACCTGGCACCAGTAATTGCATTTTGCAGACAAAAAGGAATTCAAATATATCCCCACTTGGACGACTGCCTTATTCAAGCAGAGAGCAAGGACATTCTTCTAAAGCATCTGGCATTTGTAAAAAGATTGCTAATTTGCCTAGGGTACACAGTAAATGAAAAGAAATCAAAACTAGTGCCCTCACAAGAGATAATATTCCTGGGTGCTGCCCAGATGGCTTATCTCACGCCAGACAAACAAAGGCAACTGACTCATTACTTTCAAATGATGGCAACAAAAACCCAGCTCCCTGCAAGAAAAATTCTGCAGGCCCTGGGCTTCATGGCATCCTGCATTCTACTAATTCCACATGCAAAACCGCGTGTGAGGAAACCACAATGGCATCTAAAAAGTGTTTGGACTCCGCATTGTCATAGCCTGGAGACAATCATTACTTTAATTCCCTGCCTTCAACAGGAGTTTCAATGGTTGGCCCAGGCTTTTCACCACAATAAGGGACAGCCTTTCACTTTACCCACAGCCAGGCAGACAATAACAACGGATGCATCTGATTATGCCTGGGGGGCACATATGGAAGGAAAATGCATTCAGGGCACATTGCCCAAGGAACAAATGCATCTTCACATCAATAAAAAAGGTGCTAGCTGTACAGAATGCCCTGACAGCTTTCAAGGGCCTACTACATCCAGGTCAACTATTAATAAAGACAGACAATACCACAGTTATGTGGTGTATAAACAAGCAAGGGGCACACATTCCTACCCCCTATGCGGGCAAACCATGACTTTGTGGAGCACAGCACTGACTTATCAAGTACATCTGCAGGCACAAATCCTGCTAGAAACAAAAAATACACTGGCAGACATACTAAGCAGAAATCTCATGGATCCTCATGAATGGAAACTAAATCCACGAGTGTTCAGCATGATAACGAGGAAATGGGGACGCCCAGACATAGATCTTTTTGCCTCCCCTCACAGTTTCCAAATACAGAAATTCTGCACAAGAACTTATCACTCTCAAGCATGGAAAGTAGATGCTCTATCATTCGGCTGGAAAAGCCTGACAGTCTATGCCTTCCCTCCGATGCCTCTTCTTACCAAGGTACTCCTAAACGTCAGACAAGAAAGGCCAAAATGATCCTGATTGCCCCAGACTGACCACGCCACCACTGGTACCCACTCCTAAGGAGCTTGTCTCAAGGCCCAGCTTGGCCTCTACCTCAAATTCCTCATGTTCTGACACAAAAAAACAATCAGATTCTGCACAGTCGACTCAGAACCTTAACTCAGGCAGCATGGCAGATAATGTAGCCACTCAGACTGCACCTCTCTGTAAAGCTGTTATGTATGTTATTTTAGAAGCCAGAAGGCCCAGCACTAGGAAATCTTATGCAGAAAAATGGAAGAGATTCCGTGCTTGGAACCAGGCACAAGAGCTCGAACCACTGGTCCCTAATATACCTCAGATTTTACAATACCTAACTGAGATGCTGGACAAAGGCCTATCTTTCTCATCAATTAAAATCCATGCCTCTGCCATTTCATCTCATTACAATACGGATCCTCCTATTTTTTCACATCCTCTACTACGACAGTATTTCAGAGGGGCAAAGAATATAAGACCCCCTAGGAGAGCACCAGTACCTACATGGGACCTCAATTTTGTTCTAGAAAAACTAACACTGCCTCCTTTTGAACCAGCCAGCAAGCACAGCTGATCTAAAACTCTTGTCATGGAAAACTGCTCTGCTCCTAGCAATAACTTCATCAAGAAGAGTTTCAGAGTTACAGGCATTGATGGCTGTTGAACCTTTCCTCATTTTTCACCAGGACAGGGTTTCTCTAAGGATGAACCCAACATTCATACCAAAAGTGGTCTCCAGTGTGGCCTTAAACCAAACTATTCATTTGCCTACTTTCTACCCAAATCCCCAGAATAAAGGGGAAAAACTTCTGCACTCTTTGGATATACACAGGCAGCTACGATTTTACTTGGACAAAACAAAAGCTTTCAGAAAAACTGAGCAACTGTTTGTAGCATATGTTGCAGGATCACAAGGAAAACCTATTACAAAGCAGACAATCTCCAAATGGATAGGACACTGTATCCGCTTCTGTTATGCACAACATGGCAAATCTGTGCCTAAGACATTAGACCTCATTCCACCAGAGCAGCAGCCACTTCAGCAGCTTTCCTCAGAGGAGTACACCAACCAAAGACATGTTAGAAGCTGCAACCTGGAGCTCAGTGCACACTTTTACCAAGCACTACCACCTACCTCTCTACTCCATATCCAGAGCAGGCTTTGCCACTGCAGTTCTGCAGGGCTTGTTAGCCTCGCCAAATCCAATCTAGACCCAGCCATCCTACCTCAGCTTTGGGGTTCTACCCAAGTGTAATGACTGCAACAGTGAAACACGATGAACATCGTACAGTTGTGTACCTACCATAAATGTAGATGTTCGAGTGTATTCACTGTTGCAGTCCTGGTTACCCACCAACCATCCCCCTCTTTGCTGGGATTATTCTGTACTTCTCAACTCTATACAACCTATGTGGTGTATTTGCTTTTAGAAGAAGAAATTGTTTTAGTGATATATGCATGGTCGTTTGGCATATTTTTATCTTTACAGCCTTCATTTCTGGGGGCACCTGACATCTGAGGCAAGAAAATCTGAAGAAAATGGCATCTGTTGCAACTTTTATACCCCTGGTGCATTGACATCAGGGAAGAGGCGACAGCAACCGATGCTAGACCAAGACTTTGGAACTCGGGCCGACTATGTGTCGCCTGCCCGCAGGATATAACCCCTAGTGTAATGACTGCAATAGTGAATACACTCTAACATCTACATTTATGGTAGGTACACAACTGTACTTTTCTCAGCGTGCTAATAAAAATAACTGTCGTAGCCTTGTCACCCCCCCCCCCCCCCCGCGCAAGCTAGTACAGTAATGTTAACTGTCCAATAGACAGTATACATTTAATGCCGATCCCTGTGAATAATTTAACCATCAAGCAGTCCTCTCAGTGCTTTCTGGCTTAGTTTGTGTCACTTGGCAGCCCACCTGTTTATTTGCATCTCTATACATTCCCCTTCATTGCTAATGTATCTCCCTACTCTAATCAGTGCAGACTCTTTACTAATCAGCAAGTCAATGTGAAGACACACTCCCAACCTTGATAAACTTTGCCGTCTCTTCTCTCCTTCACTTTACAGGTACTTTGAATTCTTACTTACCCCCACTGAAGCCTTCACTGATAGTTTTCCACTGATTGCCTCTCTGGTTTCTTTACATTCCACCTGGTTTACACCCCTTGTGCTATCTCCTTCCCCCAATACTAAGTCTATATTAGAATCTTGCTGAGCATGGAGCCATCTTTAAATTGCTAGTCTCCCACCAGGACACAAGTGCTCTTCAGCATTTGCATTCTGCTTGCTGGTAAGCCTTTAGACCTCAGGAATTTGTTTAAAGTGTTCAGATTTATAAAGTAATACTTACTTTTTACTCTTGTCTTGGCGGACTCTGCCCCGTTCTGTTTGCCTTCTCTGACGCTCAGGCTCTCTCCGCTCCTCTGCCCTGCCCCCTATTCCCTCCTGCCCCCACTACCTCTACATTTATAGTAATCACAGCCGCACCCACAGCTCACCCTCACATCAACTCCACCAATCACAGCTCCTCAAGTCAGATCTCATTATACCACATCAACTGTCTCCACACAAAATACTCCCAATCACTCTAATTCCCACTAGGCATTTTTTATATCGTCCACACTACTTACCCATCCACGTTTATTGCAACCCTATAATTCCTATTCAGTCCCCACCTAGAACCAACTTAAACTTTATAACCATGACTATCACACAACTAAGTCTAGTCTGTCTTCTCATAATTCTTTACAACACCACAGATTATCACTCTAGCAATATCCCTAAACTTAGTTGCACAACGCTGCATTATGCACTCTCATATACAGACACCACCTATTATAATAATATCTGCCCACAATTGTTCAAGAACTACATAACGGACCAATTCAGAACTAAACACATATGCTCTCATTCCTACTCCAAAAAAAAAAAAAACAATACTTTCTCACACTCCTCACCAAACTCCAACACCTGTATCACCATTTTAACACCAGGCTCACCATAAGTGGGGATATCCACCCCAATCCAGGCCCAAATCCATCATGTCCAACACAAACTGCTCCAACACAAATGTCAGAACATAACACCCCCCCACACACACACACACACACACACACACACACACACACACACACACTATCTTCATCACTGGGCAAATCGACAACAGCAGCAAAACCAACCATCTTTTAATGCTAAATATTTATATCAGAAGTATCAAAAATAAAATACCTGAACTCCAGGCCACAATAGCACATTACTCCCCAGACATAGTTGCTTTAATAGAAACCTGGCTACATAAAAACATAGCTAACTCAGAAGTTTTCCCTACTGGGTACAGTATCATTAGATAAGACAGACCACTTTGTAAAGGGGGTGGAACTGCCTTACTATACAAGTCCATCTTAACTTTGTCAATTACCAAACTCCTCCCTTCCCCCAATAATTGGGACACACTTATCTCACAACTTCAACTTCACCCTGAAAAGGTCATCACCACAATAGTGATCTGTATTCCACCACCTAATAGCCTTGAAGACTTCTTATCCTGGTGTTCTTCCACATACTCACAAGAAACCCTTATTCTGGGGGATTTCAACCTAGATTGGTTCACCTGCATATCAGAACCACCAAGTAACCTAATACATCTCCATGGCTACCAGCAGCTAGTCCAAATTCAAACTAGATGTGATAAAAAATCTAAAAGGGAATCCATCCTAGACTGGGTCCTAACTAACAACCCCACATTGTACCCCCACGCAGGCAGTCTCCCAGACTCCTTAAGTGACCACAACATAATATACTTTATACGTAGTAGAACAAGCATATACAAAACCACTAACCATATGTCCACTAGAAACACACACAAAAAAATCTCTCCTGAGGACCTCAATACTTCACTCTGTAACTGTGACTGGACCCCCCCCTAAAAACTCTCCCACTTGACCAGGCTGTAGCATATTTCAACAAAACCTTTCTACAACACCTAGACACTGTCGCTCCATTGCGCAAAATCAAGGTTAGAACCTCTACAAACCCTTGGCTCAGTAAAGAAACCAAACAAATCCTAAAGTCCAGAGATACTGCCTGGCTTTACTATCAAAAAAGCAAAGAAGCACAAAGCCTAACTAAGTACCAAGAATTGCACAATTGCGCAAAAAAATGCATTAGGCTGGACAAAAAATCCTACTACACGACATTACAAACCAAATACCAACACAACCCCTAAAAGTTTTGGAAAAATGTAAACCAGCTACTAAAACCCACCCAAAAGACTACCCCCAAACCCAACAACCCCTGACACTGAAGTTCCCATTGAAACACAATTCAACTCCCACTTTGTGAACTCAATTCTATCCGTAGTATCACAGTACAGTTCTTCCTCACTATCCCTCCCAACACAAATAACACTAATACAAGCTTTTCCCTCAAAACAGTTTATACCACTTCAGACAAAAGCATGCTCTCCAAACTAAAAACATCATCAACAGCAGCTGACCTACTCCCCAGCTATTTCTTTAAACTCACAGCAGATGCTATTGCTATCCCAATCTCCACTCTCATAAACATATCAGTTGTTGAAAACTATGTGCCCAAACTCTGGAAAATATCCTGTTACACCCATACATAAATGCGGGACTTCCACTGAACTTAATAACTACAGACCCATTGCTTTACTCTCCCTCCTGCCAAAATCCTAGAAAAATACATCCATACCCAGATGCTAAAATACCTCCTAGACAGCAACATCCTGTCACCTACTCAGCATGGTTTCAGACCTGCCCATAGTACCACTACAGCCCTCCTCTGCTTCACAGACACAGTAAACTGTCTCAAAAATTAAGGCCTAGTGGAGAGAACTC
Organism: Protopterus annectens; assembly: GCF_019279795.1. NCBI lineage: Eukaryota > Metazoa > Chordata > Ceratodontiformes > Protopteridae > Protopterus > Protopterus annectens. Next base: position 195,669,991 of record NC_056743.1, read on the forward strand.
TTTTTTTGGATATGTCCAAAGCATTTGACACAGTCTTGCACCAAATCCTGCTAAACAAACTTAACCAGCATCACCTATCAGATTCCACTCTTAACCTGGTTCCAAAGCTACTTAACTGGCAGGTGCCAAGCTGTGAAATGGGAAAATTCTCTCTCTCCTCAGCTGCCCATAACTATAGACGTCCCACAGGGTTGTATCCTAGGACCACTACTATTTACAATCTTCACAAATGACCTCCATACCTCCACACAGCATGCATCTATCATTCAGTATGCAGATGGTACTACCTTAATCTGTGCTGCACAAAACATTCCCACCCTCCTGCAAATAACTCAACTAGCATTCTCTGACGTTGAAAACTACCTTACCAAAGCCCAACTTATCCTCAATCCAAATAAAAACTCAGTTTATGATTATAACCAGTTCTGACAAAAACACTGATAATAGTTAATTCACTATCTACTCCACAAATGCTACTCCGGTCGCTCCAGTGGCACAGGCTAAGCTATTGGGAGTAACCATAGACTCCCACCTAAAATTTGATAGTCATCTTAACTTAACTATTAAAAAAGTACATGCCAAACTGGGTTCACTCTGTCATATCAAACCATTTCTTACCAACAACACAAGATCTGCCATTGCTCGCTCCCAACTTCTGTCCACCCTGCTCTATCCATCTCCCATTCTGACTAATTCCAACAAAACTGAACTAAGCAAAGTGGAAGCCTACTCTAATAGAATTGCCTGCTTTGGGGTGGCCTAATGGTTAAGGTGTTTGCCTTACAAACACAAGGTGCAAGGTTTGAGTCTCACAAGGGATATTTGGCTAGTCTTAAAATGGCTCGCAAGGACAGTTAGCTTAGTACTAACCTACGAACCTATGAAATTGCTCATATAGAACTCATCACTGTACTGCTTTATGACCGCTCCACTGGCCTGAACTGTCCAACCTCCTAACCTGCAATCAGCTCTGCCTCTGACATTCGATCTCTTAACACCCTAATAAGTGTCCTGCCCTCAAAAACCTAGCACAACATCACTCAGCCAAAAGGCCTCTTAGATCATCAAGCAAACTACTACTACTAGAAGTCACCAACAGCTACAATAGCTTTCGAGATGCACTATATAGTAGTTCAGAGGTTATAAAATGGAATTTTGTCCCCACTAGCATACAAAACACATCATCCAAAGCTTCCTTTAAAGACCTCATCAGGCAGCATCTCAAGCAAAGTTGGCAGTGCCATGATTGCTCCCAGGCTAGTGAAAGCGGATAAGGTACAGATACTAAACCTAGAGTACTTGATAATAGTTTTCAATCTTACTCACAAACACTGGTTAATCTACAATGTATGTACTGTACCTTTGTACTATGTACCTATTCTACCTATGTTCCATATTTCAGCTGTACACCACAGATCTATTAATTACCTTTATTTTTAAATTAATGTTTTTTTGTTTGTTCTCTCAACTGTAACTGTTGATGTGCTGCATACCACTCTAAAAACATGTCTTTTTTAATTTGTGTGTATACTGATCATGTCTAAATAACTAAATGTATCTGTAATTTTTCTATGTGGAGCTTTTCTCCCCGGGCTTCTGCTGAAAAAGGGCCTTTTCGACTCATCGACTCAGTCAGATACCCCCGGTTAACAAATGTAAAATAAAATAAGTAAATAAAAGTGTGATGACTGCAACAGTGAAACACGAAGAACATAGTACAGTTGTGTACCCTTACCCTAAATGTAGATGTTAGAGTGTATTCACTGTTGCAGTCCTGGTTTCCCTTCCTCCAGCCCCCTGACTTTCTCTATCCTTTTTACCTGTCCTCTTTATGGCCATCTTTAATGGCAGTGGTATTTACTTTTTACTGGAGGTGTTCCACACCATGTAATAGCTTCCTATTTTGGGGGCTCCTGACATCTAGGGCAAGAAAAGCTGATGTAATGGCGTCGGCTGCATGTTTTATACCCTTGATGACCTGACGTCATGGAAGAGGCGACAGCATCCGTCGCAGAAATCCCAAGATTCTGGTATTCGAGCCGACTGAGGGCTACATACAGGCAGAGGTAACCCAAATGTGATGATTGCAACAGTGAATACACTCGAACTTCTACATTTATGTAAGTGTACATAGCTGTTCTTTCTGTGAACTTTTCCACAGATGTCCAGGATCGTAGTAGAGATTCGTAAGGACTCACTAACGATCCTTTCTGGTATAGGCTGTGAAGAAATTAGACACTGACATTTGTGCTAGCATGTTTGGCTGAAGGTTTTGTACAAAATTTCAGATTAACCTGTGTGTTATCTGCTAGCATAATGAGCTATGATATATTAAATAAGTTCTTACATGTTGATTTTTAATCTGTTTGTACAGAATGTTTTAATGACTTGCACAGTGTTCCTTTACATTTTTAACTGCATATATTTGTGAAGATTCTAATTGCAGACTCTCAGAATCAGCTGATCTGCAGTTGCCATGGAAATGTTGGCAGTTGCTGTGTGTTACTGTCAGAGGCTGAAAGATAAAGAAGGAACTTTAGTAAACAGCTGTTAGGTTATTTTCAAAATATGAAATGAAAATTAGTACTGGAACAGTTGTGACAGTTAAACTAGTTTATAAAAGAGCCTGCAGAAGACAGTTAAAGTCCGTTGTTGTCCATTAAAGCCAGGTGCAGTCGTCATTTGCCAGTTACAGTTGTACTCTGCATTGGTTACCCAAAGGGACTCGCCAAGAACTGTTAGCGTGCCTTTGTTCTGTTGTAATTTAGTTTAGATCAGGGGCAGTGTTTTTTTAGTCAGATAGGAAAATTATAACTAATCAAGAGTTTTTCTGTATGTTGGATTTCTATCCTCCAGTATTGATTTCATTTTCCCGTTGATTGAGTTCTGTGTTTATTGGAAATTATTAATGTGAAGTTGTTCAGTCTCGCTGTTCATTCTTTACAGATGGGTTCGGAGCTGATCCATCGGCTCTGATACAGCTGTTTGAAAAGCTCAAGGTTTACCAGTAGCTCGAAACCAAGCCCCTTATCCCATGATGCAGTGCTGGAATTAACTCAGCTCTAGTTTGCTGAGGCAATGATCTCAGTGGTTCCCGTTTGCTCGAGCCTTTTTTTAACAAAATAAAAACGTGTTTTTCGCAAGTTATTGTATAACTTTTTCATATTATTCATTAGATTAGTCTTATAATAGTTACTGTAGTTTTCTACAAGATACTTTACCCCTTGTGTGCCTTTTGAGTAGTTAGCTTAGTTGTAGTGGTCTCATGTTTGGCCTGGTTGTTTAGTGTGTGTGTTTCTATATTATTCTAGTTGTTTCCTTAATAATCTTGATATATAGAGTATAATTATATATATTAACCAGTGTTGGCCCTTTTTCTCCGGGCCATGGTTTATAGTGTGTGTTTTCTATATTATTCTAGTTTATTACTTGCTTTTTAGGCGTGTTAACTTGAGCCTAAGTGTAGTTTTTGTGATATAACTGACTGTGACTTTTAGGCTGTATTTAAGCTTGTGTGGCTTTGTTTCTAGTGTTAAGCCTAAAGGACTTTCCTGGAATATGTCTGAGGATAAGGGCAAACACCCAAAGTCTAGATTCAAGAAATGTCCAGACTGCTGGAAAAAGATATCTGTGACCGATGGGCACGTTCAGTGCATTTATTGTTTAGGTGCTGTGCATTTGCAGGAGTCCTGCAGTATCTGCCACTCCTTTTCCTTGAGGGTTTTATTGGAGAGGAAAAGGAAGCTTGTTGATCGAGGCTTGCTGAAGCATCCTTTAGCCGAAGCTTTGGGTGACCACGATGGGGCCAGCAAGTCTTCCAAATCTTCAGGAGACTGCAAGGTTTTTAGAGAGTGAAAAAAGTCCAAGAAAATGGAGTATTACGGGACATCGGCTCAACTGCCTTCGGAGCCGAGAGTCTTCTCGTTTTGGAGCCTGCCCACTTTTTTGAAGATGGTCTCTGAGAGACCATCATCTCCACTCTTCAATTGGCACCGTTGGTGCACTCCTCTGTCTTCTGTCAGCTTCTCGGATTTGGATATGGACTGATTGGTGCAGAAGCTCTTATGGGCATCAGGCCTTGCTAAATTGTTGGAAGCGAAGACCACCACCCTGGATTTGACTGCGCCTCCTCTGAGCCGTACCAGACCTTCGGAGCCGGAGGGGGTCGACCTGCTGATCGTGGAGCCGAGACCTGCTCCGGTGTCACCGGTTCCATCTACTCTGACATTCTCGGAGCCGACTCTCTCCTGTCGGGTCCTGGGAGGATAGTTGCACCGACTCTTCCTCTCAGGGCCTCAGCTCGGATGCGCTCTGCTCCTACCTCCGGCTCGGAGCCCATGGCCTCGGTGCGGGAGGGGCTGGCTGTTCCTTCGGGTCCGTCGACTCTTCCTCATCGGAGCCATGATGCCTTCGAAACCATGAGGAGAGCTTTGTCCCCAAAGACATCCTCAGCACCAGGTTTGGCCTCTTCTTTCCCCAATGCGCTTGTGTCCGCTTCTGCCTCCATCGTCCAGGCCAAGCGTAGAGACCCCAAGCCTCAGGTTGCCCCACAGGGCGCCCCTTGCTCTTCCGAGACCTCCCCAGAGGCTCCCACTGAGGAGGTCCCCAGGAAGAGATTGTATAAGAGGAGACACTTGGACTCCCCACAGGAGTCTTGGACATCTGACACTGACTTGGATGGGTCAGAAGTTTCCCCATGATCACCCTCTGAGGATAGCTCCTTTGTGGAGATACTCGAGATCCTTAGGCAGAGGTGTGATTGGCAGTTCAAAAGCTCTACTGAAGACGAGTCCGTTCTCTTGAAAGCTTTCAAGTCTCAACCTTCTACCTCTTGGGTGTCTCCGCCCTTCGATGAGCTCATGCAGCTGGTCTCTCGAAGGGCGTGGGAGTCACCGGAGTCCATGGAACCTGTCCCTCAGAGGCCTAATAAGTTCATTTCTGACCTCGTAGATAAAGCCTTTTTGTCCAAATTAGTCCCTGTTGATGCCATGGTAGTGGCGGCGGCCACCAAAAAGGAAATGTCCGACTTCCTCTTCGATCCATCCTCCTAACAGAGAGTCCAGGATCATTGATCGATATGGGAAACGCATGTTTAGTTCAGTGACTTTCACATTCCAATCCCTGAACTATTTGACCCATTTCACCAGACTGCAAAGAGATCACATTAAGGAGTTGGGAGATTCTCTTCAGGGTACAGTAGCTGCAGGGGTTTCCGACAAAGTTGTCGCCCAGCTTGCTACCCTAATTTCCATTGTGAACTCGTCTATGTGTCTCATATCTGCAACCAATGGGAGAATAGGGCAGCGGGTACAGGTATTGCTCTAAGAAGACATTTCTGGATGCGTTTGTGTTCCTTCTTGGATCCCTTTGTCTTCATTTGTCAACACCCCTTTTGACTCTGTCTGCCGTCGGAATCCATTTTTCCACCCCTACTCGACCTTACCCCAAAGGCCAAAGGGCAGGGAAAATGTGGTTCCGAAAAGCCCAAGGAGCCTTTCAGGCACACGTGGTGAACCCCCCCCCCCCTCTAGGGCAGAGGAGGGGATAACAGTGGAATACGCCGCAGACACTGCAAAGGGGGTCCGCAACACCAGGGTGACCGAGATGACTTCTCTGGTCAACCCTATCACCTCTCCTGAAACGAGGCCCGACTGTCCTGCTCTGGAGGCAGTCGGGTGTCGCTTATCTTTGTACCCAAACGACTGGCAGGATATAACAAACGACTGCTGGGTACAAAGTGTTATTTCCAGAGGGTATTTCATACTGTTCTCCACTCCACCCACACCTGCAAGGAGAGTCCTGGACATTCCACCCAGTTACAGGGAACAAGCAACTATAGAGGTCCACAAGTTGCTAGAAAAAGAGTCATCCAGCCAGTCCCAGAAGACCAAACAGGATCCGGAACTATTTGTTTCCAAAGAAAACGGGACTGGAGACCTATTTTGGACCTCAGCGGACTCAACCAATTTATGAAGCAAGAGAAGTTCTGGATGGTCACGCTACAGTCTATACTTCCCTTTTTAGGGAGAGACAGTTGAATGTGCTCAGTAGATCTCAAGGATGCTCACTACTACATAAAAATGGCCAGGCCATCCAGAGATCATCTGCTTTTCTGGCTGGGAGCCAATCATGATCAATTTCGAGCCCTGCCCTTTGGTCTCACTACAGCCCCCAGAGTGTTCACGAAATGCATAACAGTGGTCACGGCTCATCTGAGGCGTCTAGGTTTCCATTTTTTTCTGTACCTCGACGATTGTCTCCTTATTACCACCACCAGGCATCACCTGATTCAGGCAAGGGATTACACTCTGACACACTGCAATCACTTGGGCATTTCAGTCAACTCAGAAAAGTCTGCCTTGTCGCCATCGCAGCATGTTGTCTTTATAGGGGCAGAGTTAGACACTTCAACCACCACTCTACGACTACCAATCAAGAGGGTCTTTCTTCACCAGCATGTCAGCTCATTGGTGTTGAAGGACAGAGCACCAGCCTCAGAAGTTTGAAAAGTATTGGGTTTGATGGCTGCAGCGATCTTGGCCATACCATTAGCAAGGATGCATATGCAGATTCTTCATTAGCTGCTGTTCACTCAATGGTCTTATCAGGAACTTCCAATGGATCACATGATTTTAATTACAAACCCTTGCAAGAGGGATCTCCAGTGGTGGTTGACTTGTTTTCATGTAACCATAGGACGCCCCTTTGCACTACACCTCCAGTAGCCACTGTGACCATGGACGCTTCCCTGATGGGGGGACCTTTTCAGGGAAAGACTGCCCAAGGCCCATGGACGGATCAAAAGTCACTTCTGCATATCAATGCTCTGGAGATGAGAGCAGTACTTCTGGCGTTGCAGTACTTCCACGACTCTCTTCCTCTAGGGACTATTGCAATTCAGACGGACAGTATGTCAGTGGTCTGGTACTTGAACAAGCAAGGCGGTACCAAGTCTTACACTCCTTGCCGTGAAGCCCTCAGAGTTTGACAGTGGGCTGTATCCTCCCAGCTTTTTCTTTTGGCGACACACATATTGAAGAGATCCAACGTGATAGCAGACAAACTGAGTAGGGCAATTTTGTTGCCGCACGAGTGGTCCCTCAAACAAGAGATTGTGGACAGGATTTTCCACAAATGGGGCCAGCCTTGCTGCAATCTTTTTGCCAGTCACATCAACACAAAATGCAGAAGCTACTTTGCCCTGATTCCCCCTCCGGGAGAACCCCTGAGAGACGCAGTCATACACGATTGCCCCCCCCCCCCCCAGATTTCCTCTATGCATTTGTTCCTATCCCGCTAATACCCAGACTTCTACAGAAAGCAAAGTCGCTGGGAAAGACTATCATTCTTATAGCCCCTCATTGGCCTCAGCAGATTTGGTTACAGTTTCTTCATACCTGTTTTAATAAAAAAAAACTTCCCGGGCCACTCCGAAAGCCTGGCTGCTTTAGGTGATTTGCTTTTGTTTGTTTTAATGTCTAATTTTCATAATTGGACACCCCTTTAAAAGGGTATGTAGGCTCTCTGATTGGTGGCAGTGTGTTACCGTATTATTTTGAGTAAGAGGCACTACTGGAAAACTGTGTCAGGCTTTCCAGAAGTGTTTGGATGTATGAAATTTAATTTATTCAAGTATGAGTGTGTCAGAGGTCTTCAAACTAGGATACATTGCTCTGAAGTGTGTAGTAAGGAGCTAGATTAAGGGTGGACAGAAGTGTACAGTCAAGTCCCAGGCTATAGAGCGTGTTTCTGTTGTGCTCTTGGGGGAAATTGTGAAATATTACTCCTGTTTAAGTAACTTTCTCACATTGGAGTTGATAGTGAGGATTGACGCTCCTTAGTTACTAACCCAAGATAGTAGGGAACATTAGATATTGTTGGCAGTCTGGAGGGGTATTATCCGGGCGTCACACAGGTAACACTGTTTCTACGTTCTTTTGGAAATGGCCATGGGAAATTACCAGAAATGTCTTCATAGACTGTACCCACACTCAAAATATTGGGGTGGTTTGATACACACCCCCAGCTGAAACAACGTCCGCTGTCTGCCTAGATTATAGCGTGTTAATACCTTTTAGGCACCTATTTTCTGAGGATGTGCAGCAGGTATTGAAGGAGGCAAATAAACCTGCCTCTGGGAAGTCATATATTTACAAATGGAAAATATATTCTGTTTGGTGCCATAGTAAGAACTAGGTCCTTTTTAAGGCTAGTATTTCTCTGGTTCTGCAGTATTTGTGTGAGTTATCTTCTGGCATTTCTTATTTGTCCTCCTTCAAGGTGCATTTATCAGCCATTTAAGTACATCTTCCCATGGATCCCCCTCTGTTAACACACTCCCATATCAAGATGTTTTACATGGGGTTTTGTGTAGCTGTCTACTAAGTTTTTTCTCCTTTGGATCTTAAATTTTATGTTTGAAAAAATGAAATGTTGCTCTACTTGAACCAACTCATCAGGCTTGTCTGTGGTTCCTAACATGGAAAATAGTGTTAAAATTGCACTGAATTCAGCAATAAGATTATCTGAGTTGTAAGGTTTTATGGTGGGGTCAGCTTTATCTCGTTTTTCACAAACCTATGGTTTCTTTGATAAGTAATCCTTCATCTATGCCTAAAGTGGTATCCAATTTTTTTGAGCTAGTCTGTTCATGCCTTTCTTCCTGTTTTGTTGGAAAAAGGATTCTTTATACTGTGGATGTCCACAGACAACTCTGATACTATGTTGATAGAATTGAAACCTTCTGAAATTGTGATATTTTTTTCTTTTGTTATGACGGGAAGAAAAAAAGATGAAGAGTGTCAAAGCAATCAATTTTCAAATGGCTGTTGCGTGCTATTTCCTTTGGTTACTCCCACCAAAATAAGTCAATTCCAGGGAGGCGCATTCTACTAGGATTTGGGCTTCTTCAGTGTATTTTTGAAAGGGGATAAACTCTTACGTATTGTAAAGGCACCAACTTGGTCTTGTATACAAAGAACTACAAACAAGATTCCTTTTCCAGGTGTAGAGCAGGCTTTGCTAGGCCCATTCTCCAGGGGCTTTTGGTCCTTCAACTTTCCTCCCAAACTTTACTTTTGCAGCAGCTGTCAAATGATGGACAATAGTGCAGTGTGTAAGTAAACTTTTACCGTAACAGTAGATGTTCGAATGATCACTGCTGCAGTAGCCACTCCCTCCATTACCCCTGTTTATGTTGTGGTGTGAACGTTGATTTTTATTTTCCCTCTTTCAGGGCACTAGCCTTCCTCTTTCAGTTGGCATGAAAGCTGTGAAGCATACCACTCAACCCCTTAGAGAAAGAAATCTGGACAAAGCCATAAATAAAAGTGGGAAAAAGACCCAAAAATATGGACAGTTTTTAAATATTGATCTTACAAACTTAGAAAGTTGATAGAATAACAGGTTTTGCATTCCATTAACTTGGAGTTTCTGAATGGTATGAAGTCTGAAACTCAAATATCTGTCATTACTTTCTAATTTGCCAGAAAAAACAAACTTTATGAGAAATGGACCAAAAATATGAGGCAAAAATGAGGACATTCTTCGAAAATCTGTACAGTTGAGAGGTATGCAGTCAGAAGGGCTTGACAATCCAGATGGCTGATTTTCTCCAGCTCTGCTTGAGCTTTCAATGGTATGTGAACATGGAGGATGCCCTTTTGGCTTTGTAAGTTGGTTGGCTGTTCTATTCAAGGCAATATATAACCCATATAACTAGGGCTAGTGAAGCAATGATCATGCAAACATCTATTCTTATAGTAAGTTTATTTACACAACTATACTGTCATTTCTTTTTCCAAGGCAGTTTCTGCAGAGCAGGATGTCCTTCTATTCCCAAGTTGCAGTATTCATCACATATGTGTTTTCTCCTTTTGCTGCTCTAACATCTGGCCAGTGTACAAAAGCTTTCATTCACTCTGTGGTGCTTGGGATGTCTGACGTGGCAAGCACAATGTGGGCCATAAAAGTGACGTCTACACGCACCAGCCCTCAGAACTTCTCAGCCACCAGTCAAACGTCAGCTGATGTTCATCGTGTTTCACTGTTGCAGTCATTACTCTTATCTTTTGGCAGCCCCCTTAAGGGCAAAGCTAGCACTTTTTTCACAAAGTTGGCACATGATCACCCAGGACAAATGGGTCTTGAACATAGAGTCTCAGGGCTACAGGTTCCACTTTCACATCCTGTCAAGGGCAAAAGGAATGCCAGACCTGCCACACAATCAATAGGCAGAGGTACAATAGGTTCATAGGTTCATAGATTAGTACTAAGCTAACTGCCGTTGCGAGCCATTTTAAGCCTAGCCAATTATCCCTTGTGAGACTCAAACCCTGCACCTTGTGTTTGTAAGGCAGACACCTTAACCATTAGGCCACCCTCCCAACCCCAAAAGCAAGTTTCATCCCTCATGTACATGAGGGCCATTCAGCGAGTATCACAACAAGAGCAGGGACAAGGATTTTACTCGAGACTTTTCTTGGTGCCCAGAAAGGACAAAGCCTGGAGACCAATACTGGACCTGTCTATTCTAAACACATTTCTGGACGTTCCAAAATTCAAAATGTTGACTCTGCAGCAGCTACTGCCCATGCTGGGCAAGAAGGTTTGGCTCGTAACTTTGGACCTAAAAGAGGCATACCTGCATGCCCCAATCAGACAATCTTGCAGAAGATACCTCAGAATCATAGCTGGCTCAATGCACTACCAATTCTCTGCACTGCCCTTTGGCTTATCTACTGCGCCCACGGTCTTCACAAAATGCCTGGCATCAGTAATAGCATTTTGCAGACAGAGGAATTCAGATATATCCTTACTTGGATGACTGCCTTATTCAAGCAGAGAACAAAGACATTCTACTAAAGCATCTGGAGTTTGTAAAAAGATTACTAATTTGCCTAGGGTACACAGTAAATGAAAAGAAATCAAAACTAGTACCCTCTCAAGAGATAATATTCCTGGGTGCAAGCTTAAATGCAACTGCCCAGATGGCTAAGGGTGCTGCCAAAAGATAAGAGTAACGACTACAACAGTAAATACACTCAAACATCTACATTTATGGTAGGTACACAACTGTACTTTCCTGCCATCCTGGCCGTCAGATTATGAGCAGTCAGACAAATGCCCCGTTGAGGAACCTTTCAGTCATTTTTATTTTATTTAATGCATGTTTGTCATCCAGAAAGGGCAAGTGTAAGTGTGGCCGTCAGATACCCCACAAGGACACCCACAATCAGTGTATCTCTTCTGTTTAGGTCAATCGCACGACTACAAGGCCTGCTCCATTCGTCAGGCGTTTGAGCCACAAACCTTGCCCAGCCATCTGCTTGTACTCAATCTCTACCTAGAAAATCAACAACTAAAGCAAACAGCCTTAAGTATAGAGGGTTCCGTTGACGTACCTGCCAAACCACCAAAAAAGGCCAGACTACCAGGCCTACCTCTATTGTAGTGCCTCCTTTGTCCGACTCTCATCCTATGGCAGACTGCCTGGTACATCTGGTCTCTGCCTCTTCAGATTTAGCGGGTACCTCCATGAAAGCCACACAGTCTCGCATGGAGGGCACGTCCGTTGAGGGTTTGCCGACATCTGTCTCCGCTGGGGGGGCACCAGCGATTCTGGTATGTCCTTCAGATCCCTACAGTTCCTTACAGTCGCCTAATTTCAGGCCTTCCTCCTTTAAGATGCCTGCCAGGCCTCTCAAGATAAAGGAAAAAAGGAAGCACATCTCTAATTCTTCTGAAAGCATGCCTGAGTGGCAAACCTTCAAAGTTTGTTTAATGCCTTCATTTCCTTACAGCCTTCCACTACAGGGACTTCTACAATGCCTCATCCTACTCTGATCCCAAGGCCTCAAACATCTGACCGATCCGTGAGGGAAGAAGAGGATTTTTCTGAAACTTCATCTGAGGAATCACTCTCCTATACCTCTCCGCTTCCTCTGGGGAGCCATACCCCAAGGCAGAAGGAAGAATCTGCTGATCATGACTCCACAGCTGAGGATTTGACCTTTGGGGAAACCACTGCCAAGATGAAAGAACATTTTAAGTGGGAATCCTCTGAAATGACTGAGGTTCAAAAAAAGGTATGACCTCATTCTAATGGATTCTCCCAACCCCTACTGCTGTCCCTCCAATTCTCCCTGCCTTTCTGGATGCCTTCTCTTCAGCATCCATGAACCCTGATTCACATCCCCCTGCTCCACGCAGGTCTGACAGATTTTATAAAGTCCCCGAAACTGCCAAGTATCTTGTGAAGTGTCCTCCAGCAGACCCTGCCATAATTCGATAGCACACAGATAAGGCATCTAAACTATTGCCCACCACCACCATTCTCCCTGCTGACAGACAGCAAAACCATGGAGCATTTGGGTAAGAAAAGTTACACTTCTGCTACTCTGGTCTTCAGGGCTGCAAACTACCAGACACACACAAGGCTAAATATGCCTCATCTGTCCTGGAGAAAGCCTCCAAGGAATTGTGTGATACACCAAGTTTTGCTGCCAAAGGTTCTCTGTCTTCCCTTCTGGCTCTCACCTCCCAAGTCACCAGGTACTTCATAAAGTGCAGATATGATGCTGCTAAAGCCTCAGCTAGGTCAGCAGCTTCAGCATCTGCCTTGAGAAGATACTCATGGCTATGTCTCCAGACCATTCCAGATGACTTTAGGTCAAAGCTGATTGATGCCCCTCTGGACAGCACAGCTTTGTTAGGTACTAAAGTGACTGATTTATTTAAGTCACTACAGCAAAAGAGGAAAGAGATGCAGGACTTAACTCCTGCTAGTCTTCCCCATCCCAAAATTCCACAGGAACTACCCTGCTAAAACTCAGTTTATTAGAAAGCACTCTCGCCCTGCTGCTCCCACTAGGTCTAGAAAAATAACAAAGAAGCAACCCCATCCTGCTAGAGCTTCCCTCTCCTCTGGCCAGAGGCCACCCTTTTAAGACAGGGCAGGTATTATTTGACTACCTGCCATCTCTGAAACCCCCACCCCCTCCTTCTCCACCTCTTGTCAGTTCGTCTCTCTCACTGTCTTCCTGTGTGGTCATCCATCGCATCAGACAAATGGGTCCTTTCAGTCATTCAAAAAGGGTACTTTATGAATTTGCTTATGTTCGCAAAGTGAAAGGGTATACCACAATCTCCAAAACAGCAGCTACACCTATTGCAGCCAGTACTGCAAACCCTTCTGGACCAATGCACCATCAAAACAATGCCACTGGCTGCAAAAGGGGGAGGTTTGTACCCTCAAGATTTTCCTAGTCCCAAGAAAAGATGATCCTTGGAGACCAATCCTGGATCTCTCTCTTTTCAACCTCTTCCTTCACATTCCTACTTTCAGGATGTTGGCCTTATCAAGTCTTTTCCCACTGCTACTTCCCTAAGGATTCGTGGCCACCTTAGATGTAAAGGATGTCTATCTTCACATTCTTGTCAAGCCCAGTTTCAGGAAATACCTGAGGGTTTTACATGGGCCCTTCTCCACTTTCAGTTCTCTGCCTTGCCTTTTGGGCTCTCCACTGCACCCAGGGTATTCACCAAATGTTTGGCTACAGTTCTTGCCTTCTGCAGAACAAAAGGAATCCAGATATTTCCCTATTTTGATGACCAGCTTGTACAGGCAGACTGCAAGGAGACCCTCCAGCAACACATATTCTTGCCACTTCCTTCCTATAGTCTCTGGGATTTCAGATCAGCTTCCCAAAATCCCACCTGGAACCTTCTCAAGACATTGTCTTCCTGGGGTGCAGGATTCGGACAGGCATCATGAGAACCTACCTTCCCCAACAAAAGGTGGAAAGCTGGACAGAACACCTACTAATCGTCCGTCAGACAACAAAATTGACAGCAAGGCAGTACCTCAGGCTCCTGGGCTACATGGCAGCCACTATCCCCATGTTACCATTAGCAAGATTCTATATGATAAAGTTACAATGGTACCTAAGGTCACTCTGGACCCAGCACTCTCACCCCTTGGAGTACGGGATTTCCCTCCTGCCCTGCCTTAACCTAGAAATCCAGTGGTGGTTGAAGCAAGTGAACCTCAACCCAGGTCTTCCCCTCCAACAACCCGAACCCAAACAGATCATGCACACAGATGCCTCTGACTTGGGCTGGGGAGCAACTCTGGGCAATTTGAAAGTGCAGGGACTGTGGACATCAGTGTCCTAGAAATGAGGGCAATTCTCCTGGCCCTTCGGCCTTCCAAACATATGTACAACAGGGAACTCTAAAGATTTTTTACAGACAGTACTGCAGTCCTGTGGTATCTTCAACAAACTTGGGGGGGGGGACCAACTCTTTATTACTTTGCAGACTAGCTCTCCTACTGTGGGAACTGGCCACCTCCCAGGGAGTTACCCTGCAGGTGCTCTACATTGATTCATTGCAGAATGCCCAGGCAGACACTCTCAGCAGATCCATCACAAACCACCACGAATGGATGCTGCACAGGGATGATTTCCTTGGCCTGGTCCTCTGGTGGGGTACACCTCAAATAGACCTATTTGCCTCCTCCATCAACAGGCAACTTCCTTACTTCTGCACCATGTTTCCACAGCCTCAGGCAATGACAAGAGATACCTTTTCTTTCTCTTGGAAGGGGAAGTTTGTCTATGCAGCCCTCCTTCCCACTTGTACAGAAAGTCCTTCTGAAGATTCAGCAGGACAGATCAGAAATCTTGTTGGGGACTCCCTATTGGCCAAGATAGCATTGGTTCCCCCTACTACTACAACTGTCAAAGGGCAATCATCACAAGTTACCCCTCAGAGTGGACCTTCTCACACAGCACAAGGGATCCCAAATCCACCCACAGTGGCAGTTGCTGCATCTCACCCTGTGGCTGATAGGGCGCTGATCCCCTTCAGGCACCTTTACAATGAGGACATGCTCACTGTCCTGCAGGAGGCCAGAAAACCAAATATGAGAAAATCTTACCTTTCTAAGTAGAAGAGATCTTCTGTGTTGTGTCTCAAAAGACAGTTAGACCCGCTTGCTAGTGAGACCTCTCTAGTTCTGTCTTACCTGTGTGAACTATTGCAGACAGGTTTGGCCTACTCTTTCATTAAAGTCCACTTGTCTGCCATTTCAGCATGCCTTCCTCTGGATCCCCCCAGGTGTTCAGACTACCAGCCATGTTATTCCTTAAAGGGGTCCTTCACCTGAGACCCCCCCAGGAAACCATCTCCACCCCCATGGGATTTCAACTGTGTTTTGGAAAAATGTACGCTTCCTCCTTTTGAGGCAGCAGACAAAGCTTCCCTAAAACCCTGTACATGGAAAACAAGTGATGTTATGTAGTCCAATCTCGCCTACATTCTTACCCGTGGGTTCGGAGCCAAATGTCTGCTCCGACTCGGCCATACTTTAGCTCGAAGTCTTTCAATTGGCTGGGAAAAGATGGTATCCCATGCTGCACTGCTCTCTATCCCCAGATCTCATTTGCCGCTCATGTAGCTCGGACGTGGTCTCGCTCTTGGCTGTGGCTAAGTATTCTTTTCATCTTTATAGCAGAGAAGTTTTTGCAAAAAAAAAGCTATTTTCATAGCTATTTGTGTGTGTATCTTTGAGCTGTGTTTGTGGAAAAGTTGTTTTTTCTAGTCTTAGGATGTTTCTTGTGGTATCCCACTAGCTGTTTCCAACAGGCTAGGCCCGTTTCAGTTAGAGGACCTAGTCTGTCCCCTCGCTTACCTTTGTGTGTTAACTTAACTTCCCTTGGGCTAAGACCGTTGAATTTAGCGGAACTATTCCTCCCTCTTGACCTTGTGTTCTAGGACCGTTTAAGTTAAAGGTCTTTGTGGTGTACTGTCTGTCTGTTCTGTTCCCGCGCTGGTAGCTGATTGACCGTTGGTTTGGTTGTTGGGTTAGTGACTCAGTTTTTGTAGTGACTGTGTCTAAAGATACTAAGGAGCATAAGCCCTCGGGCTTTAAGAAGTGCAAGAAGTGCAGTTACAAGACGTCTATCACTGATGGACACACTATTTGTGTGTACTGTCTGGGAGCGCTTCACCTCTAGGAATTGTGTAGTTTTTGTCATGCTTTTAGCCCGCATGTTCTTCAGGAAAGGAAGAACAAACTGAATTTGAAGGGACTTCTGAAACCCACCTTCGAGGAGGGTTTGGAGAGTGCTCCCAGCTTTAAGTCTTCTCCATCTAAAGCTAAATCTTCTAAGGCTAAAAAGCTATCCCCGGCTCCATCAGTATCCTCGGAGCCACCGGAGAAAACAGCTAAATCTTCGATGACATCCTCTGCTCCATTGTCCTTGGGGCCACAGGAAGTGTCAGTTTGTATGGAACCTGCTTCGGCTCCTATTCTCTCGGAGCCGGTCGCCTAGCATTAGGCCAGTATCTCCTTCTTGCAGGTCTCCTTCAGAGAGGAGGTCTCAATCTCCTTCCCTATCCTCTAAATCCTCCAGGACCTTATCGGATGTGGATGTCGATAGAGTGGTGCAGAGACTTCTTCAGTCACTGGTACTGGCTAAATTGTTTTCGGCTCCGACACAGTCGGCTCCAGAGCCGGTCCCTCTACCTACGTCGATACTCCCTTCTCCGAGCGCATCTCAGCTTACGGAGCCGGAGTGCTTGGCTCCGTTTGATGTCCCTAGTTCGGTTCCGACAGCCCCTCCTGGCTTATCGGTTCTGACATCAGCTCCGAATCCGGTGCCGTCCACTGGGTTCAGGACTCAGGATTCCTCGGTCATACCCGAGGGGGAGGCTTCTGGACACCTCTTGGCTCCTAGTCTCCCTCTCAGTGCTTCGGCGCGGGGAAGCCCGACTCCTGTCTCGGCTTCGGACCTGGTCCCTTCTGATCCGAGGTCTTCCATGGCTGATCGATCTTCGGACCCGGGAGGACCAGCTTTCGAGGCCATGCAGAGCATGCTGGCCAGTTCGTCAGCGGCATCATACTGTTTAGTCACTCTGCCCCCTACAGCACCGGTGCTGGTCTCTGATTGCCCTCTATCTCTTGACAGCGGAGCCTCAAGGCTTCAGGGTACCCCCACGAGTGGTCCCTATATTTCTGAGGGCCCCTCAGAGTTTTTGCCTGAGGAGCCACCCAGAAAGAGAATGTGCAAGAGGAATCACATAGATTCCCAAGATGAGTCTCTGACGTCGGACACCAACCTCGAGAAATCGGAGTGGTCCCCTAAGTCATCCTCTGAGGATGTTTCTTTCTCTGACATCCTAGAGATTTTGAAGCAAAGAGGTGACTGGCTATCCAAAGCCCCCACCGAAGAGGAGTCAGTGTTCCTGAAGGCCTTTGGTGCTCAGCCCTCCACCTCCTGGGTGTCTCCACTCTTCGACGAACTTCTGGATCTGGTTTGTGGAAGGGTGTGGGAAACCCCTGACTCTGTGGGAACCAGTCCCCAGAAGACCCAGTAAATTTTTGTCTACCCCTTCTGATAAAGAATTTCTATCCATGGGAGTCCCTGTGGATGCCAAGGTGGTGGCAGCGGCCACCATGAAGGAATTGGCTGAGACTTCTTCCACCGTCCATCCCCCTAGCAAGGAGTCTAGGACTGTGGACCGGTACGGGAAGCGTATGTTTTCTTCAGTGGCCTTTACTTTGCGGTCATTGAATTACGTATCACACTTTACACGGCTCCAGAGAGATCTCCTAAAGGAGCTTGGAGATACACGAACGGGTAACGTTTCTGAGGCGGTGGCTCAGAAAGTCAACGCTCAGATGGCTAATTTCAATTCTGTTGCGAACTCCTCCATGAGGCTGATCTCTCATGCAGCCGATGGGGCAGCAAGTTCAGGAGTCGTTTCTTAGGAGACATGCCTGGATGCGCCTTTGTCATTTCGCGGAGGCCTTTAAGTCTACATTCACCGACGCCCCGTTTGATGGTTCCTCTTTGTTCGGAACCAAGGTGAAAGACACTCTCACTAGGTGCAAGCAAGAGGGAAAAACTCTGTCTGCCGTAGGAGTCCATTTTTCCCTTCCCTCTAGACCTTATCCCAAGGCCCAGAGGGGTGGAAAGATGTGGTTCAAGAAATCACAGAGGTTTTTTCCCGATGCACAAAGTGAGTCCCCCTCCAGAGGCAGGGGAGGGGCTGGTTATTCAGATAGATGCCGCCCTAGAGGCAGAGGAGGCCCTCGTAACTCAGAAGACTGCGATTCCTTTCGTGGTTCTCCCTACCGCCGCTCCTGATGAGAGGCCTGACTGTGCGTTTCCGGAGCCAGTCGGGGGTCTCATCTCACTATACCCGGAGGCCTGGCAAAGGTATCACCCTGGACCAATGGGTTCTACGAATAATTTCTGGAGGATATATCCTTCCCTTCTCGTCAGCTCCCCCTCCAATCAAGAAAATCCCAGATGTTCCACCCAGTCAAAGGGATTGTGTAGCTTCAGAGGTTTCAAAGCTGCTAGAAAAAGGAGCCGTCCAACATGTCCCCTCAGACCAGATCGGATTAGGGACTTACTCCGGATTCTTTTTAGTGCCGAAAAGGACAGGGGACCTGAGACCCATTTTGGATCTCAGCCGATTGAACACCCATGTGCAAAAGTCCAAGTTCCAAATGGTCACGTTGCAGTCTATTCTCCCATTGTTGGGAAAAGAAGTGTGGGTGTGCTCCATCGACCTCAAGGATGCTTACTACCACATAAAGATGGACAGGGCATCCAGAAGTCACCTACGCTTCCGGCTGGGAGCCAGTCACTTTCAGTTTCGAGCCCTGCCCTTTGGTCTCACCACAGCCCCCAGGGTGTTTACCAAATGCATGGCAGTGGTGACTGCTCACTTGAGACATCAGGGATTCCAAGTGTTTCCATACCTGGACGACTGGCTCCTTACTGCCACCACCAGGCATCTGCTACTTCAGGCCAGAGACACCACTATCAACCTATGTCAACAGTTTGGCATCACCTTGAACTGGGAAAAAATCTGCCTCGTTGCCCTCGCAGTGCGTCACCTTTATAGGCGCCAAATTAGACACTGTGCTTATGCTGGCATTTTTACCACAGGAAAGAATCAGAGTTCTACAACAACAGATTTATGCCTTGCTCCCTCTGAGGAGAGTGAAGGCAAGATTGGTCCTCCAATTTTTGAAGATGATTACTGCTACAATTATCTTAGTTCCCCTGGCAAGGTTACATATGAGGCTCCTTCAGTGGCTACTCTTCGCCCAGTGGTCTCTTCAACGTCTTCCACTTTCTCACCCTATTCTGCTCACAGACAGGTGCAGACAGGATCTCAGTTGGTGGCTTCACACCGACAAACTCAATGCGGGAAAACCCTTTGTTCCTTCGCCTCTGGTTGCCACAGTGACCACGGATGCTTCCCAGATGGGGTGGGAGGGGCATTATCTAGGCAGGACAGTCCAAGGCACGTGGCAAGAGCACGAGATGCATCTGCATATCAATGTCCTGGAGATGAGCAGTGCTACTAGCATTGCAAGCATTTCAGAGCTTTCTTCCTCTCGGGACTATTGCAATCCACTCGAGACAGTATGTCGGTGGTATGGTATCTGAACAAACAAGGGGGAACCAAGTCGTATTCCCTTTGCAGAGAGGTCATGCGAGTGTGGCAGTGGGCAGTGTCTTTTCAACGTTTTCTAGTAGCAACGCACATTCCAATGAAGTCCAGTGTGATCGCAGACAGGCTAAGCAGAGCTATTCTGATGCCTCACGAGTGGTCCATGAACTGTCAAGTTGCAAAGCAAATTTTCCGCAGGTGGGGTCAGCCTTGCCAGCTCCCTCAATGTCAAATGCAGCAGCTACTTCACCCTTTTCCCCCCTCAGGGGGAGTCACCCAGGGACACTGTAGTCCACGATTGGCCTTCCGGTCTACTATATGCCTTCCCTCCGGTTCCTTTGCTGTCAAAGATTATTCAAAAAGCACAATTCTTGGGAGGTAAAATGATTCTGATTGCTCCACACTGGCCTCATCAAATTTGGTTCCCCTTTCTCCATCCCTATCTCATGGACGCTCCTTGGATTCTGGACCCACAACCAGAGTTACTGTTTCATATGTCAGGGCAGCTCCATCCCTCTCTTAGATGCATTCAGGGCAAATGGAGCCCAAACCAATGCATCTACATATCAACCAGAAAGAAATGCTGGCTGTACAGAATGCTCTGACAGCCTTCAAGGACTTCCTTCAACCAGGACAACTACTGATTAAGACGGACAACACCACAGTTATGTGGTACATAAGCAGGGGGGTTACCCACTCCTACCCCCTTTGCAGACTAGCCATGGCCTTGTGGAACACAGTCTTGACTACATCTTCAAGCTCAATTCCTGCCAGGAAAGCAAAATATTCTGGCAGACGACTTAAGCAAAAATCTTATTGACCCGCACGAATGGAAACTGGATCCACAAATCTTCAGCATGTTAACACGAAAATGTTGGAGCCCAGACATAGCTCTATTTGCCTCTCCCCAAAACTATCAGTTGGACAAATTCTGCATAAGAACTCATCACGAAAAAGCATGGAAAGTGGATGCTCTATCCTTCAGCTGGAAAAACCTGTCAGTCTATGCCTTTCCCTATCTGCCTCTACTCTCCAAGGTCTTGCTGAAAGTCAGACAGGAAAAAACAAAAATGATTCTTAATTCCTCCGGACCAGCCTCACTAACACTGGTACCCGCTTCTAAGGAATATGTTGCACCTTCCTCCGTGGTACTTGCCTCATACACCTCACCTGTTGTCTCAGCAGAACTATCAAATTCTGCACACTCCCCTCCAAACTCTGAATCTTGCAGCATGGCTAATCAACTAATTTCACCAATCACATAAACCTGTGATGGTTTTCATTTTGGTGGCCAGAAAGCCTAGTACTAGAAAATCTTATGCTGATAAATGGAAGAGATTCTGTGCTTGGAACCAAGCACAAGGAATAGACACAGTAAAGCCCAATATTCTTCAGATTTTGCAATACTTAACTGAGATGTTTCACAAGGGCCAATTTTTTTCTTCCATAAAAATCCATGTCTCTGCCATCTCGGCTCATTACAACACAGAGTCTACCCTCTTTTCTCATCCCCTGCTAAAACATTACCTCAGAGGGGCCAAAAATTTAAGGCCTCCCAGGAGAGCGTCATCTCCTGCATGGGACCTCAATTTTGAGCTGGAAAAACTCTACCTCCTTTTGAACCAGCAGCTGCTGCGCATATAAAATTTCTTTCTTGGAAGACAGCCTTTCTTTTGGAAGTCACTTCAGCTAGAAGGGTTTCAGAACTACAGGCTCTCATGGCAGTGGAGCCTTTCATTATCTTTTACCTGAACAGGGTGGCCCTCAGGACCAGTCCTTCTTTTATGCCTAAGGTGGTAACCAGTGTGGCTCTTAACCAGACCATTCACCTGCCAAATTTTTTCCCAAGTCCACAGAACAAGGGGGAGCGGATTCTGCATTCATTGGATGCACGCAGACAACTAAGATTCTACTTAAACAGGACAAAATCTCTACGAAAGTCTGAGCAACTACTGGTGGCATTTGCTGCAGGATCAGAGGGGAAGGCTATATCAAAGAAGACTATTTCTAAATGGATAAGCCATTGTATTTGTTTCTGCTACTTGCTCCGTGGTAAACTTGTGCCCAAGGGGATCAGATCCCATTCCACCAGGGCTGCTTCTACTTCAGCAGCTTTTCTCAGAGGGGTTCCTACCAGAGACTTTCTAGAAGCTGCTACTTGGAGCTCAGTTCATACGTTCACAAAGCATTACCATTTACCTCTCTTTTCTAAATCCATGGCAGGCTTTGCCACTGCAGTCCTGCAGAGCCTTATAGCTGCTCCTATTACTAATTCCATCCTCCCATCCATAGCTTTGGGATTCTACCCAAATGTAATGACTGCAGCAGTGAAACACGAATAACATAGTACAGTTGTGTACACTTACCATAAATGTTTATGTTCGAGTGTATTCACTGTTGCAGTCCAGGTTACCTACCCAGCAGCCCCTCTTTCTATACCTCTTCTTTCCTTCACTATGCTCAAAAGCCTTTGTGGTGTGTTTGCTTTTAGTTGAAGGGTAAATTTTATGTGTTCTAAAGTGCATGTATATATTTATAGTTTTATACGTACACATATATATATATATATATATATATATATATGTGTGTGTGTGTGTATGTATGTATATATATATATATATATATATATGTATATATATATATATATTCCCCCCCCCCCCATTTGGGGGGACACCTGACATCTGGGCAAGAAAAACTGATTAAAATAGCGTCGGCTGCATGTTTTATACCCCTGACGACCTGATGTCATGGAAGAGGAGACAGCAACCGACGCAGGACCCAAGACTTTGTTATTCAGGCCAACTGAGGGCAACCTGCCAGCAGATTACCCAAATGTAATGACTCCAACAGTGAATACATTCGAGCATCTACATTTATGGTAAGTGTACACAACTGTACTTTGTGTACTCGCCAGAGCGATACATCTGTGTTTCCATTTTCATTCTTCCTCCACTTCTGTTCTCATAACCCACCTACTTGTGATCCTGGAGAGACCAAAGCGATAATACTTAAGGAGCCTCTGTTCCTTGTTTGAGCTCCAGTTCTGTCTCTTTCGTCTCTACTTTTTTTAATTCCTTACAGTATCAACCATGGTTTTCTTGGGGCAGAAAACTCACATGTGAGGTATGTGAGATTAGTGGAATATTGTCAGTAAAGGGAGTAGCTCGCAAGTTGTATTCAAGTGTCTTGAAAAAGCGTCTGAGTCGGATTAGAGACCCATCAATTGAAGAATGAAAATGGACAACACATTTATCATTATGAGTGCATAACTTTTTTTTAGTTCTGTGACACTCTTACTGCTTCATTGGCATGGCATTTTTCTTGGGGCAGGCCAGTTCATTGTAAAATATTCCAGCTTGCGTTTGATTTTTTTTTTTCCTTCGTTGTTTAATAACCTAAAAATTTGCTTTTTATATGTTAAACAAAACACATGGTGGATAAATGCAAATTTGTCTCTAGTCAAGTTGTATAAATACATTTTAATGCTTGATATTCAATGGGAAGATTTTGAAACCATGTAAAGCAATTTTATCTCAAATCCATACATTGTGAACCCCCTCCATGTCGCACTTCCTATCTAATGTAAAATTGTTAGGCATTTTCATCTTTTGTGTGCTGTCCTTGACGGTTCAGTCAGCATCAACAACCTTATTGCATTTTCTGCATAGTGTTGTAACTGTCAGTCTCAACCTTCTTACTTCAGTCCTCCAATTTGAAAAAGTACTCAACGGCAGTTTGCCCTGAGAACTTGCTTTACTGAACTGACCTCCCTTCATTTTTCCCCAGGGCATAATTCTTTATTGAAAACCATAACCAACTTCAAACAAGTGGTAAAAATTCAAACGTCAGTAACAAAAAGAAAAAAATATATGAATTTTATACAAGTGCCTGTAAGCAACAGTACAAGAATTTAAAAAAAAAATGCAAAAAGAAACCTACAAAAAGGTGAGCATCTGCCCAACATTTCTCAGTGTCCTCAATAATGAACAAGTAGCTACCTTGTAAATATTTACTTAAGCTAATCAGACTGTTTCCTGTTAAAAAAAGCTGGTTGAACAATAAGTTATAGATTAGGTTCATAGGTGGGTACTAGGCTATCTGCCCGAAGGCATTTATAAGCCTAGCCAGAATGTGTTGGCTTTCGCTGTCCCCTTTGATTAGATGTTCATCGTGCTATGCTGCTGCAGTCATCACACTTGGGTTATCCTGCCGTTAGGTGATCCCACGGTCGGCCTGAATTCCAAAGCCTTGGTCTGGCGTCGGTTGTCGTCGCTTCTTCCCTGACATCAGTGCGGCAGGGGTATAAAAGAGGCAGCCGACGCCATTTTCTCCAGTCTTTCTTGCCACGCGGTAGCAGAAGCAGTTTGCAAGTGCCGGTCGGCCAGCTCCTGAGATTTTCGAACAGAATTTCAGCCGAAGTCTTCTATAAAGCTAAGTACCCCGTTGGGGAAACTTTTCTTGCCTCAGACCGATGTCAGCCAAAGTTAATAATTGTTTTTCTTGTGGGAAGCAAATACCTCATAAGGATTTTCATTCTTATTGTATTCCTTGCCTAGGCCCAGACCACGACGTTTCTGGTTGTCAGTTTTGCACTAGGTTCAATAAACGCACTATTAAGCGTCGGGCTGATACCGCCCGACATTATTTTGGCAGAAAATTCAGCTACATCATGTCTTCGGATCCTCCGACAACCGCTATGTTTAAAAAACACAAGGACAAGCAGCCTAGGCCTAGACCAGATACCGAGGTCACGGTTAGTCCTGCCGCCGGATCTTCGGTATTCAGTGAGGCGCCTACGCAGCCCCTGAGTACCGCAGATTTAGAAAATACGACTACCTCTCAGTCAGAATCTACTGGGCCACTGGAGCCGGTTCCTCCTCAACTCGCGGATGCCAGCCCTGGCAGCGATCCGGAGACTATGGACAGGCCTTCGGTTTCAGAAGGCGTCTTTAAACCAACGACTCTCTCCGTTAAGTCATATGCTAAGCTTCCAAAGGTTAAGAAACCGGGTCCACAGACTCCCACACAGGCCCCTATGCCTAATAAACAGATGCTCAAAATGGCGGAGGACCTGATTACCCTTATCAGAGGTTCCCAGCCCCCTCCTGACAAAAGGCCTAGACTGGAGGAAGATTTACCTCCTTCTGACCAGGAATCCATTTCCTCAGCAGACTCGGAGGAACAGGATTACCCCTTCCCTCTCTATGAAGACTCAGATGCTGAGGAGTCTATTCCCTCTGTTTCCCCCCTGAAGACTTCTCTTTTGGGGAAACCCTACACACCATGAGAGAGCATTTTTACTGGGAAGGACAAGATTACTCTGACTCCAAGAAAAGACTCCATGAGTTGTTTCTTCTACCCCAGCATAGACCCCTAGCCATTCCTCCTGTTTTAGACATTCTAGATGATGTCTACACTGAATCCAGTCTAAATCCAGATTCCTTACCTCCAGCACCTCCTAAACCAGACAGATACTATTGAGTCCCTGACTCTCACAAGTTTTTATATAAAAGCCCTGCTGCAGACCCAGAAACCCTTTTCCAGGGTCCCAAAGGGGTGAAGGCCTCTACTGTTTAGAATCCACTGCCTGCGGAAAGAGATTCCAGGGCATTAGAAAGATGGAGGAAAAAAGTGTATACCTCTGCCACTTTGGCCATGAGAGCATTAAACTGCCAATTCCACATGATTAAATACCAGCAGTACTTGCTTACTCAGTTAAAACAGAAAATGATCCCTCAAACAGATTAACTAGATTTCAAAATGATGCAAGATTTGTTGCATGCAGCAGAACAAGTGGGAAAACATACATTGCAGTGTGGTTTTGATTCTTTGGAGGCCTCATGTAGAGCAGCGGTCACAGGGTCTGTAATACGTAGACATGCCTGGCTAAAAGAGCAGACCTTACCATAACATGTCAAAGCAAAATTATTGGATGCACCACTGCAAAAGGATGCGCTATTTGGTGTCAAAGCAGAGGAAGTTTTAAAGAAAATGGAAGAAAAGGCAAAATCAATGCAATTAGTTAAAGATTTTTTACAGATACAACCTCCTCGCTTCAGCAGAAACTGGCCATCAAAAAACTGGTCCTTTCCTGCTTCAGACAGATCCCAAAGGGGCAGGTACAGACACCCTAGGGGCAGAGGCCAGGCACAAGGTACCTTCAGGCCTAGACAATGGCAAACAACAACTCAAAGAGGGGGAGACGACAGATCTCAACCCTTCAGAAAACAAACTCAGTGACTTTCCTCTTCGCCTGCCAAGCAAAATTGCCCAGGCAGCACCTCTAGGAGGAAAACTGGCTCTCTTTCCACAAAATTGGCACATCATAACAAAGGACAAGTGGGTTCCGGATATTATTACCCGAGGCTACAGATTTCATTTTCACATTTTACCACGGATGAGAGGCATGCCAAATCTGCCAACAAACCAATGGGCAGAGGCACAAAAGCAAATTTCAGCTCTCATGAACATGAAAGCAATTCAAAAGGTACCTGCAAAAGAGCAAGGTCAAGTATTTTACTCAAGTTTCTAGTACCAAGAAAGGACAAAGCCTGGAGACCCATCTTAGACCTTTCAATCCTAAACCCATACCTGGACATTCCCAAATTCAAAATGCTCACACTACAGCAGCTTCTTCCCATGCTGGGCAAGGAGTCTTGGCTGGTAACGTTGGACCTCCAAGAGGCATACCTGCATGTCCCTATCAGACAAGATTGCAGAAGATACCTCAGATTTTTGGCAGGCACAACACATTATCAATTCTCTGCATTGCCCTTTGGCTTATCTAGTGCGCCCAGAGTATTCACGAAATGCCTGGCATCAGTAATTGCATACTGCAGACAACGAGGAATACAAATTTATCCACATCTGGCCGACTGCCTGATCCAAGCGGACAGCAAAGACATCCTACTACAGCATCTGGCATTTGTAACAAAGTTGCTAAGTTGCCTAGGGTACACAGTAAACATAAAGAAGTCAAAACTAATACCCTCACAAGAAATAATTTTCCTGGGTGCCAGCTTGAATACAACGGCCCAGATGGCTTACCTCACGCCAGACAAGCAAAAACAACTGGCTTAGTACTTCAAAAAGATGGCAACTTCTACCCAGCTCACTGCAAGGAAATTCCCGCAGGCATTGGGGTACATGGCATCCTGCATTCAACTAATTGCATATGCAAAGCTGCATATGAGAAAACTACAATGGTACCTAAAAAGTGTATGGTCCCAACACAGACGCAGCCTCGAAGCAAGTATAACTCTCATTCCCTGCCTTCAGAAAGAGTTTCTATAGTGGGCTCAAGCATGCCAAGCAAACAAGGGCCTTCCCTTTGTCTTACCTCCAGCAAACCAAACCTTGACAACAGATTCATCAGACTACTCCTGGGGTGCACACATGGCAGGACAAATGCATACAGGGCAAATGGTCTGCAAACCAAAGGCAACTACACATCAATCAAAAGGAGATGTTAGCTGTAAAAAATGCATTAACAGCCTTCAAGGACCTCTTGCATCCAGGACAACTTCTAATAAGGACGGACAACACCACAGTTATGTGGTACATAAACAAATAAGGAGAAACTCACTCCTACACACTATGCAGACAGGCATTGGACTTGTGGAACACAGCATTAACTTACCAAGTACAACTGCAAGCACAATTCCTGCCAGGAAAGGAGAACATATTGGCAGACGAATTAAGCAGAAATTTGACAGACCCTCACGAGTGGAGACTACACCCACAAGTATTCTCAATGATAATTCAAAGGTGGGGATCACCAGACATAGATTTGTTTGCCTCAACCAACAATTGCCAGCTACAAAACTTTTGCACAAGGACTTATCCCCTGGCCTGGAAAGTGGATGCCCTTTCATTCAGTTGGACAGCATTGTCAGTCTACGCCTTCCCACCTCTGCCTCTACTGACCCAGGTATTGCTGAAAGCCAGATCAGAGAGACCACAGATGATCCTCATTGCTCCAGACTGGCCACGTCAACACTGGTACCCACTTCTACGAAATTTGTCTCGCAGCCCTCCATGGATCTTACCTCAATTCTCTCTGCTGTTAACCCAACAAAACACTCAGATCATTCACAGTCAACTAAGGACCTTAAATATAGCTGCATGAAAAATACCTTAAATTATCAAACAACACTTCTCTCAAAGGATGTCCAGAATGTCATTTTGGAGGCCAGGAGGCTCAGCACCAGAAAAAATTACTCAGACAAATGGAAAAGATTTTGTGTATGGAGCCAGGCCAGAAGCCTAAATCCTGGCATCCCAAATATTCCGCACATACTCCAATATCTAACTGAGTTGCTACACAAAGGCCTTTCTTTCTCATCCATCAAGATCCATGATTCAGCCATTTCAGCTCAATATGATATTGTTCCTCCCATTTTCTCTCATCCTTTGCTAAGGCAGTTTCTCAGATGGGCAAAAAATATAAGACCCCCCAGAAAACCACCAACTCCTTCTTGGGATCTAAATTTTGAGCTGGAAAAGTTAACACTTCCTCCTTTCGAACCAGCCTCTTCAGCAGAGCTTCAATACTTGTCATGGAAAACAGCCCTGCTGCTGGCTATCACCTCAGCACGCAGAGTCTCAGAACTGCAGGCTCTTATGGCAGTGGAACCTTTCATCATTTTCCATCAGGACAGAGTATCTTTACGCACCAACCCTTCCTTCATGCCAAAGGTAGTATCCAGTGTGGCTCTCAGTCAGACCATACACTTGCCCACCTTTTATCCAAACCCACAGAATAAAGGAGAAAGACTCCTTCACTCTTTGGACATTCACAGACAGTTACGTTACTATTTGGACAAGACAAAGGCCTTCAGAAAATCTGACCAACTCCTTGTATCCTATGCACCAGGCTCAGAAGGAAAGGCTATTTCAAAACAGACCATCTCTAAATGGATAGCTCATTGCATCCGCTTTTGCTACTCGCACCATGGGAAAGCAGTGCCTGCTAGTATTAGGTCTCACTCTACCAGGGCTACAGCAACCTCAACAGCCTTCCTCCGAGGAGTCCCAACAAAGGATATTCTGGAGGCAGCTACCTGGAGTTCAGTGAACACCTTCACCAAGCATTACCACCTTCCTTTATACTCAAAATCCAGAGCTGTGTTTGCCACTGCAGTTCTGCAGGGCATTTTAGCTGCACCTAACCCAGTTTAGCTCCTACCACCCAACCATAGCTTTGGGACTCTACCCAAGTGTGATGACTGCAGCAGCATAGCACGATGAACATAGTACAGTTTTGTACCTACCATAAATGTAGATGTTCGAGTGGTTATGCTGCTGCAGTCCAGGTTACCCTCCCTCCATCCCCTCTACCTAACAAGGTTTTTCTTATACCTCCATGTACATCAAACTTTGGGATGCATGTCTATATGGTGTATTTGCTTACAACTACTACTATTGTTTTTCACTAAGGTATGTTTTGCAAGCTTCTTATTTTGCCTTCTTAGTTTGGGGTACCTGACATCTGGGGCAAGAAAAACTGAAGAAAATGGCGTCTGCTGCCTCTTTTATACCCCTGCCGCACTGACGTCAGGGAAGAAGCGACGACAACCGACGTCGGACCAAGGCTTTGGAATTCAGGCCGACCACTGGACCGCCTGACGGCAGGATAACCCAAGTGTGATGACTGCAGCAGCATAACCACTCGAACATCTACATTTATGGTAGGTACAAAACTGTACTTTCCCTGTGCCTCTGCCCAGCAGAGCCACTGAAGTGATCCCTGGGGCAAACTTTGATGTTCTTCGTGTTTCACTGTTGCAGTCATTACATTTGGGTTATCTGCTTGCAGGTAGCCCTCAGTCAGCCTGATTAACAAAGTCTTGGGTCCTGCATCTGTTGCTGACTTTTCTTCCATGACGCCAGGTCGTCAGGGGTATAAAACATGCAGCCGTCACCATTACATCAGTCTTTCTTGCCGTGCGGTGACCAAAGCAGACACAGTTGGCAAGTGCCAGTCGGCAGACTCCTGAAATTTTCATTTTCGAGTTTCAGAACCGAAGTCTTCAAACTAAAGCTAAGTACCCCATTGGGGAAACTTTTTCTTGCTCCTTACCGATGTCAGTAAAAGTTAATAATTGCATTACTTGTGGAAAGCAAATACCTCATAAAGATTTTCATTCGTACTGTATTCCTTGCCTATGCCCTGACCATGACATACCTTGCTGTCAGTTTTGTGCTTTATTTAATCCGCGCTCTATCATTCGTCGGTATATTTTCGCCTCGAAATATTTCGGTTCTCTGTTTAATTATCCATAAATGTAGTCTGTTAGCCATCCGATTACCGGGATTCCGAAAAAACGCAAAGATAAAGGCAGAGACAGGCTGCCGAAGTCCAATACAGACGACGCTTCTCCTATGCCAGTCGCCAGTTCGTCGGTACTCAGTGAGGCGCTTTCGCAGCCCCTGATTCCTGCTACTTCTGATTTGCAGGCCTCTACTGAGACCCTTTTGGAGTCCGGTATGCCGCAAGATGCTTCAACTGTGGAACCCACGGATGTCTCTACCTTGGATGGGTCTGGAGCCGCTCTGCAGGCACCGACTTCTGAGGGTGTATTCAGGCCTATGGACTTGCATATTAAACAGACTCCTCCTCCTTTACTTAGCCCTAAAGTCTCGATCCACGTCTAAAAAAACGATGCTCAGGCCACATGCTCAAGTCTCTATGCCTAAAAAAACAGATAAGAATGGCTGAAGATCTAATAACTGTAATCAGGGGTAGCCAACCCCCCCCCCCCCCCCCCCCCACACACACACACACACACACACACACTTTTCTAAGAGGCCTAGGACTGAAATTGCTTATGAATCTTCTGATCAGGATTCTGTTTTTTCTGATGATCTGGATTTGCCCTTATCTACTTGTGAAGATTCTGATGCAAAGGACTCCATTCCCTCTGCTTCCCCTCCTGAAGATTTTTCATTTGGGGAAACCTTACCTACAGTCTAAGGGAGCATTTCCACTGGGAAAGCCAGAATTTTTCTGATTCAAGATAGAGGCTTGGGGATTTCCTTCTCGTACCTCAGCATAGGCCTTTAGCTATTCCTCCTGTACTAGACATTGTTGATGATGCTTTTTTGGAATCTAGCTTGGCCCCTGATTCCCTGCCTCCTGCTCCCAGAAAACCTGACAGATGCAACAGGATCCCTGAGTCCCACAAGTTCCTTTTCAAAAATCCTATTGCAGATCCAGAGACTATTTCTCAGGGGCCCAAGGGCATTAAGGCTTCTACTGCTAAAAATCCTACCCCTTCTGATAGAGACTGCAGGCTGCTGGATAGATGGGGTAAGAAGGTTTACACTTCTGCAACCTTGGCCATTAGGGCTTTAAACTGCCAGTTTCATGTGTTAAAGTATCAGCAACATGTTATTGGACTGCCTAAACAGAAAATTATGTTGATTCTTGACTGTGTGGAAAGTAAAGAATTACAGGATTTAATGCATTCTGCCGAACAAGTTGGAAAACATACTTTGCAATGTGGTTTTGATTCATTAGAGACCTCTTGCAGGGCTGCTGTTGCTGGGTCTGTGCTCAGAAGGCATGCTTGGCTTAAGGAGCAATCTTTGCCTGATCATGTTAAAGCTAAATTGTTGGATGTTCCCTTAAATCAGGACCGCCTGTTTGACAACAAGGCTGAGGAAGTTCTTAAAAAGATGGAAGATAAAGCTAAATCTATGTAAACTGTTATTCAGCCTTCTAGATTTAGTAGGCACTGGCCCTCTAAGAATTGTTCCTTTCCAGCCCCTTCCAGGTCTTCTCGTGCCAAACCCAGACACAGCAAAAACCCCAGGTTTCAGTCCCAGGGGACACGGAACTAAGCAGTGGGGGGCCTCCACCTCCAAATCTGGAAGTAATAAGACTCCCCCCTATGATAAGCTATCTCAATGACTTCCTTTTAAAATTTCCAAGCACTTATCAGCTGACTGCCCCTTTGGTGGGAAAGATTGCTCTTCATGCAAAGAATTGGGAACTCATTACCCAGGACAAATGGGTTTTAAATATAGTATCCCAGGGATACAGATTTTACTTCCACATGTTGCCAACACCAAGTGGGTGGCCGGACCTAACCCTAAATCAATGGACAGAGGCCCAAAAACAAGTACTTTCTTTCTTAAGCAGGGGGCTATTCAACTGGTACCAGAAGAGGAAAAGGGACAAGGTTTCTACTCGGGACTTTTCCTGGTACCCAGAAAAGACAATTCATGGTGTCCTATCTTGTACTTTTGTACTCTAAACACCTGTTTGGAGATTCCAAAATTCAAAATTCTAACTCTTCACCAATTACTTCCTATGCTAAGCAAAGATGCCTGGTTGGCAACACTAGATTTAAAAGAAGCATACCTGCACATCCCAATCAGGGAATCTTGCAGAAGATACCTACGCTTCAAAGCTGGCAACACGCATTATCAGTTATCTACACTGCCCATTTGGCTTATCTACTGCGCCCAGGGTATTCACAAAGTGCCTAGCTCCAGTTATTGCATTTTGCTGGCAAAGAAATATTCAAATATATCCATAGCTGGACAATTGTCTATTTCAGGGAGAAAGCCAGTACATACTTTTGAATCATCTGGCCTTTTTAAAAAGGGTTGTAACTTGTCTGGGGTATACGATAAACGAAAAGAAATCACACCTGGTACCCTGTCAACAAATTCTGTTCCTGGGAGCAAGCTTGAATACAACTTCCCAGGTGGCGTACCTCACACCAGGGAAAAAAATGAATTTGACAACCTACTTAAAACAAGTGGCCACAAAAACCCTGCTATCTGCAAGACAAATACTGCAAGCCTTTGGGGTTCATGGCCTCCTGCATTCTTCTAATTCCATATGCAAGACTGCATGTGAGGAAACTACAGTGGTGTCTAAAAAGCCTATGGTGTCAACTTTCTCAAGACCTAGAAACAGTGATTCCTGTCGTACCTTGCCTATGCCCGAGAGTTCATTTGGTGGAAAGAGGCCTGCCACCAAAACAAGGGACTACTTTTCACACCACCCCCTGCCGCCCAAACCCTAACAACAGAGGCATCAGACTATGCATGGGGAGCTTAACTGGCAGGGAAGTGCATTCAGGGCAAATGGAACCCAAGTCAAGTGCACCTGCATGTCAATCAAAAAGAAATGTTAGCTGTACAGAATGCTCTGACAGCCTTCAAAGACCACATTCTTCCGGGACAACTAATGGTAAAGACGGACAACACCACTGTTATTTGTTATATAAACAAGCAGGGGGGTACACATTCTTAACCCCTCTGCAGACTAGCCATGGCATTGTGGAACACAGCCTTGAGCTACCAAATGCACCTACAAGCTCAATTCCTGCCAGGAAAATTAAATACACTGGCAGAAGGACTAAGCAGAAACCTCATGGACCCACACGAGTGGAAACTGGAACCAATGATTTTCAACATGTTGACAAGCAAATGGGGGAGCCCATATATAGACCTGTTGTCCTCTCCCCAGAACTACCAATTGGACAAATTTTGCACAGGGACTCCCTACAAACAAGCCTGGAAAGTGGATGCTCTGTCCTTCAGCTGGAAAAAACTATCAGTCTATGCCTTCCCCCCTCTGCCTCTGCTCTCCAAAGTACTACTAAAAAATCAAATAGGACAAACCAAGGATGATTTTGATTGCTCCAGACTGGCCGTGCCAACACTGGTACCCCCTCCTGCGCAGTGTGTCACGGTTCTCTCCATGGCAACTGCCTCAGACTCTCTCCCTGCTGTCTTAGCAGGAGAACCAGATTCTGCACCCTCAGCTTCTAACACTGAAACTTGCAGCCTGGCTAATTATTTAATCTCTCCTTTACCATCCCTCAGCAAACCTGCGATGGATATCATTTTAGAGGCAAGGGGGCCCAGTACTAGAAAATCTTATGCTGAAAAATGGAGAAGATTCTTTGCCTGGAACCAATCTCAAGGGATGAGCACAGCAGCGCCCAATTTACCTCAGATTTTACAATACGTGACTGAGATGCTTCACAAGGGCCTGGCTTTTTCCTCCATTAAAATCCACGCCTTGGCCATTTTAGCTAATTATAGCACAGAACCTCCCCTCTTCTCTCATCCACTGTTCAAGCAGTTCCTAAGAGGGGCAAAAATTTGAGACCACCCAGGAGAGCTCCAACCCCAGCTTGGGACCTTAACTTTGTCTTGGAGAAACTCACTCTACCTCCTTTCAAGCCAGCTGCTACTGCAGACTTAAAATTTCTTTCTTGGAAAACAGCTTTCCTTTTAGAAATCACTTCAGCTAGAAGGGTATCTGAATTACAGGCCCTTATGGCAGTGGAGCCTTTCACCATCTTTCATGGGGGCAGGGTGTCTCTCAGAACCAGTCCATCCTTCATGCCCAAGGTGGTGTCCAGTGTGGCTCTTAATCACTCCTTTCATTTGCCAACAGTCTTTCCTAACCCACAGAATAAAAGGGAACGGATATTGCATTCCTTAGATGTGCACAGACAACTTAGATTCTACTTGGACAGGACTAAACCTCAAAGGAAATCTGAACAACTGCTGGTGGCATTTGTTGCAGGGGCAGAGGGGAAGGCTATTTCAATGCAAACCATTTCTAAATGGATAAGCCATTGCATTAATTTCTGCTATAAGCACCATGGAAAACTTATCCCCCAGGGGATCAGACCTCATTCCACCAGGGCTGCATCTATCTCTACAGCCTTTCTCAGAGGCGTCCCTACCAGGGACATCCTAGAAGCGGCAACCTGAAGTTCTGTACATACTTTCACCAAGCATGAGCATTTGCCAATTTTTCTCTAAATCCACAGCTGGCTTTGCCACTGCAGTCTTGCAGGGCCTTATAGCTGGCCCTAATGCTATCTAAATTCCTCCTCCCAACCATAGCTCTGAGAATCTACCCAAATGTAATGACTGCAACAGTGAAACATGAAGATTATAGTACAGTTGTGTACACTTACCATAAATGTCAATGCTTGAGTGTATTCACTGTTGCAGTCCTGGTTACCCTTCATCCAACCCCCTAACTTCTTTTGGCTATACCTCTACTATGCTTAAAAGCCTTTTTGGTGTGTTTGCTTTTTTTGTTGGAGGTATGTCTTTGCACTTTTATATTTAATATATTATTATTTATATTTAATAGCTTCCCATTAGGGGGGCACCTGACATCTGGGGCAAGAAAAACTGATGTAATGGAGTCGGCTGCATATTTTATACCCCTGACGTCATGGAAGAAGGGACAGCAACCTACGCAAGACCCAAGACTTTGTTAATCAGGCCGACTGAGGGCTACCTGCAAGGAGATAACCCAAATGTAATGACTGCAACAGTGAATACACTCGAACATCTACATTTATGGTAAGTGTACACAAGTGTACTTTTCCCATCCACTCGTCAAGGTTTCTCTTGAAGAGTGTTAGCGAGGACCTCTGCCTAATGTAGATTGGAATTTTGTT
This sequence comes from Protopterus annectens, assembly GCF_019279795.1. NCBI lineage: Eukaryota > Metazoa > Chordata > Ceratodontiformes > Protopteridae > Protopterus > Protopterus annectens. The sequence continues at coordinate 195,704,922 of NC_056743.1, forward strand.
CCAAAGCATGGGAAGTCTCCGGGACAGGAAGCTATCCCTCCAGCATGTCCTATTTATTGTGGTGAGGTTTAGATCCTAGAGTGTGTAGCTCGAGGGGGATAAGGTTTTCTTTAGGTAGAGCATGTCCATCAATTCTGGGTTGGACATGGCCTTGTATGTCAGGCAGAGATCACCTCAGAGTAGGCAGTATGCAACCGAGTACAGCTGGAGTTTCTTCATTCGAGCTGCATAGGGCATCTGTTTGAGGCCAGTGATCCTCTTGGTGAGGTACTTCTGTGGTCTTTCCAGCTGTTGCAGTTGTCTTGTGAGGTACAACCCAAATGGAGCGTTGTACTCTGATGGGTCTGATGAGTGGAGGGGCATAATGACCTCTTTTGATCTGGATGCAAACCCTTTTGTGATTAGGTGGGCCACATAGAAGGATTTTCTAACCACTTTGGCAATGTGATTATCAGTGGAGAGATTACTATCTACCTGGGTCCCCAGATCTCTTATTACGTCTTTCGTATTTAGGGGACTACCACCTATGTGGTAGTTTGTTTTTTCCAAAGGGGATGACTATGCACTTTTTGGCATTTAGCTTGAGGCCATGATTTTGACAACAGGTATCCGTCTGATTGAGACCCTTTTGAGGGATGTCTGTGTCAGCCGGAGAGTCCGTTATAGCCCCTAGTTTGCAGTCATCTGCAAACTTGGTCATCCATTGTCCTCCTGTGCTTTTCTGTACCTCTTAGAAGTATATGACGAACAGGAGGGGTCCTAGGACTGAGCCCTGGGAATGCCACTTATAACCGGTTTGGAGTCAGACCTAACTCCTGCAACTCACTATTTGGGTTCTGTCCGTGAGCCAGTTGGCAACCCATCTTGTGACATAGGTGTTTATGTTCAGGCTGGTGAGCATGTCTGTAATACTAGAATGGGGAATAAAACTGAAGGCCTTTGCATAGTATAGGTAGGCTGTGTGTACCACCTTTCCCTCATCTGTAGACTTGGTAAAAGTCTCAAAAAAGTCCACCAGGTTTAGGAGGCATGATCTGCCCTAAACAAAGCCGAACTGGGTGTAGGGTCCAATGTCTGGAGGTTCCCAATGTCTCTGTTAATGAGTTCCATGATGATGCGCTCCATAGCCTTGCAGACCAAGCTAGTCAGGCTTATAGGGTGATAGTTGCCAGGGTCTGTTGTGGCTCAACCTTTGTGGAGTAGACTAACCGTTGCTGTGTGCCACTCTATGGGTACGTAATCTGTGGAGAGGCTAAGTTTGAACAGTGTGTTTAGGTGAGGGTTTAGTTCGTCTTTGAGCTTGTGTAGGACGCAGCCTGGGACACCGTCCGGTCCCATTGATGCTGTGTTTTTGTCTTTGGAGAAGGCTGTTTTAACCTGAGTGTCTGTGATTTCAGTGTCTCTACATTCTTCTGATATGGTTATGGGCCCTTTTGGGGGAGAGAGGGGGGTGAAGTTTGCACTGAACCGGTCTGCCAGGATGTTGGCTATATCGGTCGGTTTGGTGTATTTTGTGCCATTCTGCACCAACTCCAAGCAGATCTGAGCATTGCCACTTAGATTCTTGACATAACTAAAGAATTCTTTGTGGTTATCTTTGGAGTCATTGGCAAGTTTCCTTTCAAAGCTCGCCTTGGACGATTTTATGAGGGATCGTAGTTTCTTGCTGATACTGATCAGGGATGTCTTCCCTTCTCGGGATTTTACTCTTCTGTACTAGTTTCCTCCTCCTATTGTATAGCTTGCTTATGGCAGGGATCCACCAGACTCGTTTCCTTTTCTTGGAGGAGTGAGTCTTTGATGTCCTTCAAGAATGCAACTGCAGTCATAACATATGGGTTGTCCTGCCTCAGGCAGCCCTCGGTCGGCCGGATTCCAAAGTGTGGGTCCGACGTCGGCTGATGTCGCATTTCTCTCCGACGTCAGAGCGGCTGGAGTACATAAGCATCAGCCAACGCCATCTTCTCCATCTTCTCCAGTCTTTCTTGCCGCGCGGTGCCCGAAGCAGAAGCAGTTCGCAAGTGCCGGTCGGTCAGCTCCTGTATTCTTCGAAACCAAAGTCATCAAAAAAGCTAAGTACCCCGTTGGGGACCTTTTCTTGCCTCAGCCGATGTCAGAAATTACTGAAAAAGTAAATAATTGTTTGTCTTGTGGTAAACAAATACCTCATAAGGATTTCCACTCTTACTGCCTCCCTTGCCTTGGCCCAGACCACGACGTCTCGGCCTGTGCCGCCTGTGGTCGCTTCAACAAGCGCACTCTCAGGCGCCGGGCGGAGTTTGCTGAAGACTTTTTCGGCGATAAATTTGACTATACAATGCCGTCGGAACATCCGACAACGCAGACTCCTAAGAAACTAAAAGACCGGGACCGACATACTCGGCCCGCGTCTTCCACCGACACCACGCCAAAACTAACCGCGAGTGCTCCGGTTCCCTCTGAGGCAGTTGTTCCACCGCTCCGAACCGAAGACACCGCATTACCGATACGTCCGATACCGGAGGCCACTCCGCCAGTTATTGACTTTCCTCCAGATACTGAAACCGAGGAAATGCCCAAGACCATTGCTGTTGATAAGGTCCCTCCTGCACGTGGAGCGGCTAGGCCTCCCATGTCCATGTCTATCAAGGCCTACACACGTGCCAAGGTAGCCAGCAAGTCCAAGCATCTTTCTGCTAAAACCTTACCTCAGCCTACTCCTGAAACTCAAATCATGGCTATGGCCGCAGATTTAATTTCCCTGATCAGAGGTTCCCAGGCCTATCCTGAGAGAGGATCCCAGCCTCCTCCTGATAAGAGGCCCAGGGTTGAACCCTCTGACCCTCTTCCCACAGATGAAGATTCTGAGGACTCTGTTCACTCCGAAAGCCAGGAAGAGCCCTTCCAGACCTATGAGGATTCAGATGCAGACGACTCCATTCCCTCGGCTTCCCCTCCGGAGGATATGTCTTTTGGGGAAGTTCTGCATTCCATGAGGGAACATTTTAAGTGGCAAGGCCAGGAATATTCAGATTCCAGAAAGCGCCTTCGAACCTACCTTAAAAAGCCCCAACACAGACCCTTAGCTAATACCTCCTGTGCTTGATGTTTTGGATGATTTATTCTCTGACTCCAGTGTTACCCCTGATACTCTTCCTCCTGCTCCTGTCAAGCCTGACAGATACTATAGGGTCCAAGAAACCCATTCTCATTTCTTTAGGGCCCATGCTGTTGATTTAGAAACAATTTCCCAGGGGCCTAAAGGGGTTTCAGCTACCACCTCCAAAAACCCTTTGCCTTCCGATAGGGAAGCAAGGTCCTTAGAGAGATGGGGGAAGAAGGTCTACACCTCCACTACTTTATTTATGAGAGCTCTCAATTGTCTCTTTCACATGTTTCAATATCAGGATTTCCTGTTAGATGATTTACAGAAAAGATTGGCCTCCCCTGAACCTTTAGATAGGAAGTCTTTGCAGGAGGCTGTACACAATTCTCAGCAAGTTAGCAATCATTTTCTACAGTGTGGATATGATGCATTGGAAGCTTCATGTAGGGCAGCTATGACAGGGGCGGTCATTCATAGACATGCATGGTTAAAAGATCAACCTTTACCAGATCATGTTAAGGCAAAGCTTCTTGATGCACCCTTGGAAAAGAACAAGCTTTTTGGTGCTAATGCTAAAGATGTGTTAAAGTCCATTGAGGAAAAGGCCAAGTCAGTTCAGACAGTCAAAGATTTCCTCCAGGTTCAGCCACCCAGATTCAGCAGGAACTGGCCTTCTAAAAACTGGTCCTTTCCTAATCCTGAAAGATTTCAAAGGGGCAAAAACAGGCGTGCCCGAGGAGGAGGCCAATACAGAGGATCCTACAGGGGACGACAATGGCAACCAGCAAACCAAAGAAGTGACACATGGGTTTCTCCCACCCCACAGGGACAATCTCAATGACTTTCCTCTAGTTCCGCTGACCAAGGAGCAAGCAGAAGCTCCTTTGAGCGGAAAATTATCTCTGTTTACAAAAAATTGGCACAAACTGACAAAGGACAAATGGATTTTGGACATTATAGACCACGGTTACAGGTTCCATTTTCATACCTTGCCAAGAAAACTGGGCATGCCAAACCTTCCACAAAATCAGAGGGCAGAGACTATCAAGCAAATTTCTCTGCTTGCTCAGATCAAAGCAATAGAAAAAGTTCCACAACATGAACAAAGTCAGGGGTTTTACTCAAGACTGTTCCTTGTTCCAAGAAAAGAAACTCAATGGAGACCAGTACTGGACTTGTCCGCTTTAAACACTTTTCTCATAGTACCAAAGTTCAAAATGCTGACTCTACAGCAACTCCTTCCCATGCTGGGCAAGGGGTCTTGGCTGATTACTCTGGACCTCAAGGAGGCATACCTGCATGTCCCTATCAGACACAGCTGCAGAAGATACCTCAGATTTCTTTCAGGGCCAGAGCATTATCAATTCTCAGCATTGCCATTTGGCTTATCTACTGCGCCCAGAGTATTCACGAAATGCCTGGCTTCAGTAATTGCTCATTGCAGGCTCCAGGGGATTCAAATCTACCCGTACCTGGACGATTGCCTCATACAAGCGGCCGACAAACTAACTGACAAAAAACTTGAATTATGTCATACATTTGCTACAGGCTCTGGGATACACAGTCAACTTTCAAAAGTCAAGACTTCAGCCATCCCAGCAAATTACCTTCTTAGGAGCCAAACTAGACACAGCCTCTCAAATGGCTTACCTGACAGAAGACAAGCAAAAGAAGTTAACTCATTACTTCAAAAGTTTAGCAAAGCTCACCCAGATGACTGCAAGGAGATTCCTACAGGCCCTGGGTTACATGGCATCCTGCATTCTCCTGGTTCCACTAGCAAGACTACACATGAGAAAGCTTCAATGGTACCTAAAAAGCTTATGGTCTCAACACAGCAACAACTTAGAAGCAACCATACCGCTCATTCCATGTCTTCAAAAGGAATTTCTATGGTGGGCCTCAGTAAGCCAGTCAAACACATCTGTGTCATTCAAAAAACCTCAGATAACACAGACCATGACCACAGACGCCTCAGACCTTGGATGGGGGGCGCACATGGAGGGCAGATGTATTCAAGGACAATGGTCTCCAAAGGAAACACATCTACATATCAACCAAAAAGAAATGCTGGCAGTAATGCATGCCATCGAGGCCTTCGGACAACAACTACAACCAGGCCACCTACTAATACGGACAGACAACACCACTGTGATGTGGTACATAAACAAGCAAGGGGGCACTCATTCTTACCCCCTTTGCAGACTGACAATGAATCTTTGGGAAAAATCACTGAGCTTAAACATACAGCTGCAATCCCAGTTTGTTCCAGGCAAAGACAATGTTCTGGCGGACAGTCTAAGCAGGAATTTCCTAGACCCCCACGGATGGAGGCTACATCCAGAAATCTTTATACGACTCACTTCGACATGGGGCAGGCCGGACGTAGACCTATTTGCCTCCCACCTCAATCATCACTTACAAAAGTTCTGTTCAAGGACATATCATCCACAAACATGGAAAATAGATGCTCTCTCATTCAACTGGAGCTCCCTAAAAATCTATGCATTTCCACCTCTGCCACTGATGACCACAGTGTTACTAAAGATCAAAGCAGAGCAGCCCAAGGGGATCCTAATAGCTCCAGACTGGCCAAGACAACACTGATACCCACTACTACGGAGCATATGTCACAACAAAACGTGGGCCCTTCCCCAATGGCCCCAACTTTTGACTCAACACAACTTCAGGACAGTCCATCCCAACATCCAGACGCTACAGCTAACAGCTTGGGAGATCCCATGAATAACCTCAACCTACCTCTTTCCAAGGAAGTTCAGCGGATACTGACAGAAGCCCGCTGACCATCCACCAGAAAGGTTTACTCAGCCAAATGGAAGAAATTCAGCATCTGGAATACCACCAAGGGCCATGATGCATCACTTTTGAGCATCCCACTCATCCTGGAATATTTGGCAGATATGCTACATAATGGACTCTCATACTCCTCTATAAAAATGCATACTTCAGCTATCTCAGCTAGATACAACACTGATCCACCTGTGTTTTCACATCCTTTGTTAAGGCAATTTCTTAGAGGAATCAAGAATGTAAAGCCCCCAAGAAAGGCACCAGTACCAGCTTGGGACCTCAACTTTGTCCTAGAAAAATTGAGTCTACCTCCCTTTGAGCCAGCAACTTCTGTGGATTTGCAATTTCTTTCCTGGAAGACAGCTTTCCTGTTGGCCATTACCTCAGCAAGAAGGGTTTCGGAATTACAGGCCCTAATGGCTATACCACCGTTCATAACTTTTCACAGAGACAGGGTCTCCTTACGAACCAACCCTACCTTTCTCCCAAAAGTGGTATCTAGGGTCTCTTTAAATCAAGCAATTCACCTGCCTACTTTCTTTCCCAATCCTGAGAACAAAGGGGAAAGACTGTTGCATACCTTGGACATTCACAGACAACTTCGCTACTACCTGGACAGAACCAAGACCAGTAGGAAGTCTGATCAGCTTTTTGTAGCTTACGCCCCTGGAGTACAAGGAAAAGCAATTTCAAAACAGACAATTTTAAAATGGATTGGACATTGCATCAGATTCTGTTATTCCTTCCATGGAAAGAGTGTGCCAGCCAATGTCAGACCACACTCCACCAGAGCTACAGCCACCTCTACAGCATTCTTAAGAGGGGTGCCTACAAAAGGCATTCTAGAAGCTGCTACATGGAGCTCCGTGCATACATTTTCCAAGCATTACAACCTTCCTCTATATTCCAGATCCAGAGCAGGGATTGATAGCTACACCATCCTTTTCTTAGAGCATTCCACCTCCCCCAGCTAAGCTATGGTATTTAACCCATATGTTATGACTGCAGTTGCATTCTTGAAGGATATAGTACAGTTTTGTACCTACCATAAATGTAGATGTCCGATAGATATGCGACTGCAGTCGGGTTTTCCCTCCCTCCTTCCCCTCTATGCCTTGGGTCCACTCCTATCCCTGTTATCCTTAGCTGGGGATATCTGTTATGGTGTATCTGTTTATTGCTTATTTATTTGTCTGGAAACCTGTTTTATCTACCAATTTGATTACAGCCTTCCTTGGAGGGCACCTGGCATCTGGGGCAAGAAACACTGAAGAGGATGGCGTTGGCTGATGCTTATGTACTCCAGCCGCTCTGACGTCGGAGAGAAATGCGACATCAGCCGACGTCGGACCCAGACTTTGGAATCCGGCCGACCGAGGGCTGCCTGAGGCAGGACAACCCATATGTTATGACTGCAGTTGCATATCTGTCGGACGTCTACATTTATGGTAGGTACAAAACTGTACTTTTTGCTTGGGATAGCACGATCCATGCATTCTTGTAGATGCCCGTAGAATGCATTAGTAAATGATTGTGCAGCTTGGACAGTGTTATCTTTTTGCATGGGGACTTTGAAACTTTCCACTGCACGTATATCTCCATACTGAGGAGTGCCTCGAGTGCATGCATTTTGAAGTTTAGACTTCTGGCATTGAGTCGCATTACCCTCAGTTTTTTGTTACTTGTGCTATTTACAGTGGTGGGGTTTGTCTTTTGAGCCTTGCCTAAAAAAGGTACTTTGGGGGTGGCAAGAGCCTTGGCCAGTATTCGAAAGCATAAAGGTGACTGGTACAAGCCGTCTCTAATGAAGCAGCGTGGCTTGTCGAACATGTCATCCCAGGCGGATTTTTCTCTATACCGTTGTACCATTCCTGGGAGGGCAGGATGCTATTCAGGGTCAGGGTCATATCGGCCTGGGCTGCGTGATCAGAGAGGTCTTCTATGTCTCTTTTCATGTAGTCTAGGGCGGTACATCTGAGGTCATTCACACCAACATGGACAATGACAGAGTCGTATTTGTACTTGTTCTGGAGGGACCTGGCACCCAATGGCGAAGTAACCTTCTCCTTATTCAGCCTAGTGAGTGGGATGTCAGTGTGTCTGACTGTAGAGTCACGTATTACTAGTATGTTGGGTATGTTATTTTGCCTTAAGGGCTCCGATTGCATGGCACACTGGTTTTGTGAAGTATGTGTTTCATGGTTTGTGTTGGTGGGTGGAAGTTGCTTGGATGTCTTCTTTGGAGGGCTCTATTGCTTTTGCAGATTTTTATTTAGAGCCTCCGAGTATCTTTTTGTTTATTTGTGTGTGTTTTTTGCCGGTGCTGTTGGTGTGATGCAAGTATTTCCCTTCTCCTCTTGACTGTCTTATCCAGTCTTGGGTTGAGAGAGCTTAGCCTCTGGGTTGGCTCTATAATTGTATCTCTCGCATGTATTAGTGTGTGGTGGTAGGAGGAGATGGTTGTCTGTGTACATAAAGCAGTTGTAACTTTGCCTCCAAATGCCCAGATTCACCAGTTGGACTGGAGTGTACACCTGAAACTGCACTTTGGACATGCCTGGATTGGCACAGTGGACTGTTTTACTGAATTGCTGATAGGGTCGAATAGATAGCCTTGTCCTTCTGTACAGTATAGGGAGGCCTAGTGCTAGGATTTATAAGTGCTTGCTATGAGTTTTGAGCAAGTGCCTGGCTGAGAAATGAATGGCTTGAGTGCTTAAGTTGAAAGTTTGTCTAGTTCCAAGGAAAAAATTGTAGAGGAGACTTTGTGGAGCTGGGAATAGTTATACCCTAGCTAACCGGCACTGACCGGTGCGCAAAACCGGGTAAATGCGGTTTTTATAGCAGGGAAATTAAAGAGAGAGAAATTAGCCCGAAATGGCCAATAAACTACTAATTTCTGGGCTGAAACCACTCCTCCAGGGACAGATAGGCTGCACAAAGCTCCCCTCTCTCACAGGTGAACAGAGAAACTTCCTTCTATCCAAGTAAGGTATGGGCAAACGCATTGATTTGTAACACAGCCCTGAATTCAGCACTAACCTGAAAACTGGACTATACTAGTTTAGAAAGGTGGGAAACAAGTATTTTTTTTTTTTTTTTCTTCCTGAAAATAAAGCAGATAAATAAAAAAAATACTTTAAATGCACAGAAAAGAATACTTATTGTTATATATCTCAGATCAGAGTTGTAGTCAATGCTTCTAGTAATAACGTAGGAAGAAACACAAATACAGTAAAAGCAGATGAATAAAGTGCAATTAAATATATATATATATATATATATATATATATAAAAAAAAACAATAGAAAACAAGCAACTGATTTAAACAAGTTACCCAGGTTAACCATAAAAAGATGAAAACTAAGCCCTGTTCCAGCAGTCTTCAATCAGACCAGTTCTAACAGCACACTCCTGCTGCTAGGCTGCAGGGGAACCTTTTCCAAAAAAAGATTTCCTGGATCAGTTCTCAACTTATACAAACAAAGCTAGATTCAGCAGGCCTGAATCTAGTCTATGCTACAGCAACAAGGCCAACCAATTTCAGAAAGAAACAGTTCAAATAAGCAGGCACAATAAGCCTGTGACCGGAAATTCCCAGCTCAGAAGGGCAGAATCCAACCTCTCCTCCCACAAGACTGCAGACAGCAAACCTTCTTAATGAAGAAAAACTGGCGTGAAGCCCAAGTGCTTAAACCAGAACTAATACACTTTTAGAATAGCAGACATTGAGCCTTCAATCAGCAGTTCCCAGCTTAGAAGTATGTAAGTTACCTGTAGTGCCACAACAGTGCGGACCACAAACCTTCTTAATGTAAAACAACCGGTATGAAGCCCAAGTGCTTAAACCAAAAGACTTAGAATAACAGTTACAATTTAATCAGGCTACTACCAAGCAGTAATAAATGCAGCAGAATAAATAAAATTGAGTACTTGTAAGAAAAGGCAAAAGCAAAATAAAGTAGGAGGAAACACAAGTACAGTAAAAGCAGATGAATAAAGTGCATTTTTTTTTTTGTTAGTAAAGTGTAAGGAGAGAGGAAGGAAGGACCTAAGTGGGTTGGCCTCATATCTTCTCTCTGTATTAAGTAAAGTGAAAACTAGACTCAGAATATGATCTCACTGTAGTCGGTTAAGTGAGCAAATGACATGGACCCAGGAGGAGTGTTCAAATACAGACTTACAGGACGGGCCGGCAGTTCCAGAGCCACCAACACAAGAACAGGGAGGGTGGGTTGGGAACTAACTGCAGAGAGAGACACAGCACACTATGCAGTGAAACACAGTTAGGTAACAGAACAAATGAAATACAGTACTTTTAAAAGTGCAAGTTTGTACTTAACTGAAGACTAAAATACAGTACTGCAAGTTTGCACTTAACTTCAGCTTCTAATGTGTTGCCAACCAAGTCTCTCAGAAGTTGAGCCTAAAATGAATTCTCAAACTTTGTGGCTAGCACTTGAAGTACAGAGGAAGCCCTCAAGGCTGCTGTTGTTTTTCTTTCAGTTTTTACTGATTAGGGGTCGCCACAGCGGAGCTCCGGTCTGCTAATGATTCAGTTGTTTTTTTTTTCTTATGGTGTCAAGTTGCCAGCCCAACTCTCAACCTTTAACAAAGGCACACCCATTCAACATATGTCTTTCGAACCCCCACTCGACCGCGGGGAGGATATGCAGACTCCACGCAAAAGGCACTCCCAACCCAAGCCATGAATCGAATGGGAGAACCTCTTGCTGTGAGGCAACAGTGCTACCGCTGCACCACCGCGGAAGTCATTTAAATATCAGATAACAAAGTAGTGAGAAGACCACCTCCCCCTCTTATAGCAGAGAGACGCACAGCACACTATTCAGTGAAACACACAATTAGGTAACGGAAAATATGAAATACAGTACTTTTAAAACTGCACGTTTGTACTTAATTCAACCTTTCTATAATGTATAGAGTTCAGTAGGTCTACCTCTGCATAGATTTATTTATATCCCTAGTCTATGCCAGTGACTAAGGGAAGGGGACCTTCAATTTCCACAACGTCATAACTTTCTTGGCATGTCGCCCTTATCTAGTCTTGACCTAGGATCAAATCCAATCAGAGAGGGGCTTATATCTTTCCCGGCCAAAGCCAGTCATACACATGTTGTAATCTCCCTTAATTTTGTCTGCTCATCATAGTATCATATGTCTGACTATTTACTAGCTAATAAACCTTCTTGTATTTCATCTTACACTTTAAATGTATGATGCCACACTGTCTGAGTGTTTTACTCCTGTTCATCCATAAAAGCATCATTATTTTATTAAAACCTTATGAAATAGAGCCAAACAGTGTCAAGTCCACAAATTAAAGCCAAAAATAAACACTGCAACGGCAGGGATCCACACCACGAAAATCTTTATTTAAACAATTGTACAATTGTTTAAATAAAGATTTTCGTGGTGTGGATCCCTGCCGTTGTAGTGTTTATTTTTGGCTATCATTCTTTTATTACTCATTCTTCTTAATTTTGCTCCATCTTTTTGTCTTCTCAACCACATGTATATTCCTTCCTTCCCAGAAAAATCCTAACAGAATAGGAGACCTGCACCTTTACAAATCGAGTATTCATTTTCTTCATCCGTGCCAGATTATGCTATGGTTAGTAAAGCACTCTAAACACAACTGGCTGTCACTGTATTTCATGTGACATTTCCTCATTCTTCATTTTCCTTGTTTTTCCTTCCTTGCATATTTTCGAAGTATGTGCCATACTGTCGCACCATTTTATGTTCTGTCTGAAGTCACTGTTGCAATATTCCTTGCACACTGTTTATCACCACTATTGTCCAGCTGTGGTAGCAAAGCTTTACCTTTCCACTATCGTATGTCCGACATGTGGCCTCTGCTTGCAAGCATAGGCGTACATAGGTGGATGTATGAGCATAGTTCTTCAGACTATCTCAGCATTGCCACCTGTCCATTGTCTTTTCCCAAACTTTCCAGAAACCAAACTGATTGTCCGGTAGTCCAGAAAGCCCTGTACAAACTCCAGTATTCTGTTTTCGAAATCTGCAGATTTACTATGTTTTTTTTTTTTAATGCAAAAAGCACAAAATTCTACAGAAAAAAAAGGCATCACAAATGAAAAATGAGGTGTTCCCACTCCTCTGACATGGCAATGATGTCAAGATGTGGGGGGAAAAGGGGGTGGGCTTATGGAAGTGTAAGGGATGTGGCCTAGGTCCGGTTTTAACCACAACAAAAGGTGGCAACCCTAGACTATCTTGCTTGCCAGCCTGATCTCCAGTCATGTATCCATCGGACTGTAGTTTGGTTGTTAGTACTGTTACTTTGAATGCTCATATAAATGCCGCATATGGGTACCTTCCTTTATATTTCTTAACTGCTTTTCTTACTAGTATTAGATGTCAGCTAGAAGTGGTAAGTGCAAGTGCATTAGGCAAATCCAGTAAAAAGACTTTGCATACCCAGTGTCTCTTCCACTTAGGCACAGAACACGACTACAAAGCTTGTTCCATCCTTCAGCCCTTTGTATCTAAGACCTTGCTGTACTGTTTGTCCTCACTTAACACTTTCTTGAAGACCTAACATTCTTTCTTGAAGACCTAACATTTCAAACGCTTGGCAGACTCCAACATGGCAGATTCTGCTTCCCCAACCGCACCTCCACCACTTAAGAAAAACTTTATTAGGCCCAGACCAGAGACTTTCAGCCCTTTCTGACTCCAACATACCAACAGAGGTTTCAGAACACACATAGTCTGATGACTCTTTATATGGTTTCTGCCAAGACGTCTCTTGGAGGCCATTATGGCATTGGTGGCCTTGAATACTGAGGATTGTCCAAACAGGTGAACTACGTATCATCTCCTCTGAGGACCCAGAGGGCATCCGTTAAATCCTGGTTAGGGAAGAGATCCCATACGTCAGGGAAATGAACCACCACTTTTGGTACCAGTGTAGAGGTCACACCAAAAGGGAAACATTGGAGTATTAAACACGCATCTTCCTTTCTACCTCCTCCTTCCTGTTGTAGGGAGAAAGAATGCATGGTTTTCTCTCAAGGTTTGTTTAAGGATATTTCGGCTCTGAAGCCTTCTTCGTTCTCCTCTCAACCCCGTCTCTCCACCCTTCAAAAGATTGCTGTAGAATCATCTTTCTCTGAAGATAAGGAGGTCCATGATTCTGACCATCCTCTGGCCTACTTCTCTCAATTCCATTTTCTTGGCCAATTCCGTTCAGATAAGGACTCTGTTTCACTTATTCTCCTGTAGAAGGAGCTTCTTTTGGAGAGTATCTTTAATATCATAATGCATTTTGAGTGGGAGTTCTAGACATATCTCAGAGGTGCAGAAAAGATACTGCAACCTTTTGGAATTTTATACCGCAGCCCCTTTCCCTGTATCTCCTGTTTTGATATTGTTTGGATGCTTTTCATTCCACTTCTGTTGCCTCTGATTCCTAGCCTCCTGCTCCCTAAAGACCAGACAAATTTTATAAAGTCCCTGATGAGTTTAAATGTTTGCTTAAAAATATTGTGGCTGACCTTTCTGCAATCCCCCCCAGCTGATAAGCTTTCTAAACTCCTTCCCACTGCCAGTGTCCTCACTTCAGACAAGGATAGCAGAACCATGGCTGGGTGGGTTGAAAGGGTTTATACCTCCTCTACTTTGGCATTCAAAGCTACTAATTACCAAATCCAGATTATCAAATACTTGATATCCGTTCTCATTTCTTTAAATAAGGTAGTGGTGGATTTGCAGGATACTGATTTCTTGGCAACAAATGTTGTCCTTACTTAGGCTATACAAGTAGCCAGACAGAGCATTAAATGTAGTTATGAAGCTGTAGAGGCCTTATCCGGAGCAGCTGCTACAGGCTCTGTAATCTGCAGGTGTGCATAGCTATGTAGCCCTCCTGTCACTGAGGATTTAAAGGCAAAAATAGTGGATTCCACTTTAGACGAGAATCTTTTGTTTGCCCCCCCCCCCCCCCCAAACTGCCAAGCTTTTCAAACTCTTCAAGAACAGGATAGAACTGTGAAAGACTGCAGACAGCTCCTATTCACTTCTGTACCTAGGTACCACAGAAGTTAACCAACCAAACCTACCTGTTTTGTCAGAAGGGACCCTAGAGTTAGCCAGAAACATAGGAAGGTGCCTAGAAACAGAATCGCAGATTGACGACAGAGAGATTACCCCTCTGGGTGGCCCCCCTTTGGGGGACCCCTCTCTGTAACTGCCCACACACTCCAGCCACCAGCCCTAAACTGCCCCACTCAAAAAGGCTGACCCAATCTTTCTCCACATCTCTCATCTAAAAAAAAAAAAAAAATCTGAGAGTTTGGGTAGAGTAAGCTAGAGACTCTTCAGAAGAGAGGTCCTCCTCAGGTGAAGATTCTTCTCTACCCCTCTTTTGTGAAGAAGCAGGCGGCCTTGGGGAAGTAGGGATAGCTGTCTCTGGAGGGGGTCCTGGATACAGAAAGTTATTGAAGATGCTTCGGGAAGAGTACTGCTAATCCTTTTGTGGATTGGAAGAAGGAGAACCATGTTTAGTTTTCTGCTTCTTTTTGCTGGGCATGTCCAGTCTATGGAGTGAAGGCAGGCCGGACGTAGGCCTGCATTCTATAATGTCTATCCACTTCCTCACAAACAAGGATGGATGGAATCCCTCCTGCCCCTTCAGTGATAGAGCCGTGGTTCCCCTTGGACATCCAGAGCGGACACCTGCGGTACCTCTGAGGACTTGCTACTATCCTGTTCCACAGCAACCTCTGTTACGGGATCATCCTGTGGTTTGGACGGTGTCCTAGACTGATTCTTCAGACAGGTAGTTGTCTCTGGAGAGACGTCGGGCTCTGGAGGTGCAGCCAAGGCTTCCGGCTTAGTTTTCTTGGCCTTTTGCTTAGAGGTCGAGGGACCTTCCGTTTTTTTTGCGAGGACTGTAAGATGCTGGTTTCCAGATATATGGAAAGAGAGTTAAGCCTACTATGTAGGGTTTTCAGTAGAAACAACTGGCAGACAGGGCAGGCCTTACGGTCATGGGAAAGCCCAAGACAAAACAGGCCCTGTTGATGGGCATCTTTATGTGGAATCTGACGGCTGCAGTCACATTTGCCCTTCTTGGATGACATTAAAATTAAAACTCTGTTAAAAGTACGAAAAGGGTTCCTCAATGGAGCACTTTTCTTTAGCAATTTCTTTGGTGGTCAAGACCATACATATGGGAAGCGCGGTCTGTCTGGTAGCAAAGAAGTTCTGAGGATTGTGCGTGCTTACATCACTTTTATAGCCTACGTCCGATAGCAGACTATGTGCAATGTACCACGCACCCTTGGCACCTAAGACCTTTGTAGACTGGCAGATGTCTGGTCAATTGGCAAGCAAAGCAGGCAGTCTCCCTCATGTAAAGAGTACAGCAACAGAGAAGAGGAGGACATCTAATGTTATGGTAAGATTTTACACAATTTATCTTCCCCCCCCTCTAAATAGCATACTCCCACTTCCACACAATCAGATTAACCTTTATCTACCTATTTTAAAGAAACTATGGGTGCAAAGCACAATAGAGCCAGTGACAGAAGAATTTCACTTGCCTGCTTGTATTGTCCAGACAATGAGACCTACAGTCATCTTTGTACTGAAATTTGTATCCAGTCACACTATAGTATTAGTTTAAAAAGTGTTATTGAGCAGCTGAAGGAGGCAACCTTCTGGCACCGTGTATACTTTCTTCTAGAGTAATATTGTTAATGTACAGGAGAAACAAAGATGCATTTCAGGACATTGACTTAAGTGGACATGTCCTCTTTACAGAAAGTAAGGGTGGACTTGAGATTTTGCAGTCAAGTGTCAGCTTTATCACTGCTCCCAAGTAATGTCAGATAAGCAGGGCACTATCTCACACTGTTAAGAAACTGGGTAAAATGTAGGACCATTAGTGAACGAGTAAAGGTTTGCCATATGAATAAGCTTTCAGGAATGTTCTGTATACAATGATCCTGCATGAATGAAAAACTTTTAAGCTCTGAGAGGGAATTAGAAGGTCCACTCTACACTGTTAATGTAAAATAAAAAAAAGTTTGAAGATTGTACTTTTCTTTAAAAAAAGGGTTGCTTTCACCTTTAGTGAAATATTTCCCTTTGTTAGATTTTGTTTACAAAAGTATGTTTAACAGTTGGCACCTCAGTTATGTTTCTGAAAGTGGGTAGATGTGTTGGCTTACTTGGAGTGACGTATTATGTAATGTTTCTGTGTTCTATTATTACAAACTGAAGAAGCGACTGAGAGACATGGGGGATTGTCTTGGGAGGAAGTAAAAAGTTGGTTAAAACAACAAAATAGGGAAAAGTACAGAAAGTACCTCCCAGTACCCAGTTGGTTTAGCTCTATTCCAACTTGGAATGTTAGTTTATTACAGCAGCAGAAGACTTTGGAGAACAAAAGGATGTTTTAGAGGTTGTCGTCATGCAGAGCAGCTTTAACCTTAAATATTTGCTTATGCAGGGGACCTGATGTTCCCTTTGCAGACTTTATAAGAAGTGTGCCACCCAGCAGCAGCCCCTAAGGCAAGACAATGTACCTAACACTTTAGTCATAGGTGACTCTATAGTCCGGCACACTGATGTCCCTCTCATCAGGTTGAATAAGGAGAAAATTACAGTCAGCTGCCTGTCGGGTGCCAGGATCTGCCACATAACGCATGCATTCAAGTCACTCCACAACAAGTACAAATATGACTCTGTCATTGTCCATGTTGGAGTGGACTTGAGACGTACCTCCCTGGACTACATGAAGAGACATGGAAGAGCTCTCGGATCATGTGGCCCAGGCAGGTATGACCCTAGCCCTGAGTAGCATCCTGCCTTCACCCAGAATGATACCACAATATAAGG
Source organism: Protopterus annectens (assembly GCF_019279795.1). Lineage (NCBI taxonomy): Eukaryota > Metazoa > Chordata > Ceratodontiformes > Protopteridae > Protopterus > Protopterus annectens. The sequence continues at coordinate 195,721,711 of NC_056743.1, forward strand.
ACAAAATGATTGACTTCAACAATTGGCTAAGCTTTTGGTGTCATTCAAAGGGGATTCAGTATCTGTCTGCCTGGGACGACATGATTGACAGACCACGATGCTTTGCCAGAGATGGTCTGCACCTGTCACCTCTGGGATTCAGGTTACTGGCTAAGGCTCTTGCCACCCCTATAGTGCCTTTTTTAGGCAAAGTTCAAAGAACAAAACCACCACCATAACAGGTACAAGCATGCAAAATCTGAAGGTAATGCTACTCAATGCTAGAAGTCTAAACCTCAAAATGCACTCTCTTGAGGCACTCCTAAAAATGGAGAACATCGATATCTGTGCAGTAACTGAGACCTGGTTCAAGGCTCCAGCGAGCACCCCTGCAATACCAGGCTACAACTCTTGCCACACTTTTCGGCCACCAAAGCAGGACCGAAACACTAAAGGTGGAGGAGTGTTAATATTCACACCACCAGGCTAGTTGCCCAACACAATGTGTCTGAAATTCTCCAGGTGCAACTAACACTAGGTAAGACTGCAATCCAAATTGCAGCTTGCTACAGATCCCCCACCATACCCCAAGATTCTCACTACACCTTTCTAAACATACTGGAAAATATTAAGATAGAACCAAACACCCTAATACTGGGTGATTTTAACTACCTGCCATTAACTGGGAAAGCTACTCATGTACCAACACCTTTGCCCAATGGTTCTTGGAATTCATAAATTCCAACGCCCTGGATCAACTAATCCATAGTCCCACCAGGAGCTCCAATATCCTAGACCTGGTCATTACCAACATGGGAAATCGATGCTCCACACCTATGGTCACCCCCTCGTTAGTCACGTCTGACCATAAGCTAATCACCCTTAAAATCCACATCCCACCCCCACCCCCCAGTAAGGAAATCTCCATAAAGAACTTCTCCAAAGCCAACTTCATGCTACTCAAGTCAGAAGTGACAAACTTCATGACACCCATGCAGACGGGAGCTGAAAGTTCAACTGCTGAATCCTACACTAAGGCACTGTACGAGCACATCCACTCATGCATAAATCGTGCCATCCCAAATAGAACCAAGATGCTCTCATCCAAAAAAAAGAAGCCAATCTAGTGGTCCCCTGCCACAAACAAACTTTACAACAAAAGGAAGAAACTGTTGCAGAAAAGAGGAAAATCCCAGGATGCAAAAAACTTCCTTACCAGCCGCAGTAAGAAACTGCGATCCCTCATAAAATCCTCCAAAGCTAGTTACGAAAATAAAATTGCCAAAGATTCCAAAGACAACAACAAGGCATTCTATAACTATGTCAAGAATCTAAATGGCAATGCTCAGATCAATGGCATTAAATATACTGATCCCAAGGATATTGCCAATATCCTGGCAGATCGATTCAGTGCCAACTTCACCCCCCTCTCACCCCCTAAATAGCCCATCTCAATACCGGAAGATTGCCAAATTCCGATAATAACGGCCACACAGGTAAAAAACGCATTCTCCAAAGCTAAGAATACAGCATCCATGGGACCAGATGACATCCCGGGCTGTGTACTACTTGAACTACAATATGAACTGGCACCTCACCTAAGTGTCATGTTTAATCATAGCCTCACCTCAGGTTTCGTGCCCACTGAGTGGCGCACAGCTACAGTTATCCCACTCCACAAGGGGGGATCCATCTTGGAATCTGGAAACTACCGTCCCATCAGTCTGACAAGCCTTATCTGCAAGGCCATGGAGCGTATTATCAAAGACATTGGCAACCTTCAAACACTGGACCCCACCCAGTTTGGGTTCGTGAAGGGCCGATCCTGTCTCCTGAACTTGATTGACTTCTTCGAATCAGTCTCCAGAGCCATGGACAAGGGTACGGTGGTCCACACAGCCTATCTAGACCTTGCCAAGGCCTTTGACACCATCCCCCACTCTGGAATCATAGAAAAACTTACTAAGCTGGGCATTAATCCCTACGTCACCCAATGGATTGCTAACTGGCTTACTGATAGAACCCACACTGTAAAAGTAGCCGACTCCAAATCCAGCGCCAGACAAGTGGAGTACCTCAGGGTTCAGTCCTGGGACCGCTCTTGTTTGGCATCTACTTCTCTGAAGTACAGGCCAACACTAAGGGACTCTGGATAACAAAGTTTGCAGATGACTGCAAACTGGGAGCCATTATTGAATCCCCAAATTATGTGAATACTCTACAAAAGTGCCTTACAGAAACAGATGCTTGGTGCCAGAGCCATGGGCTCAAGCTCAATGCCAAGAAATGTATAGTTATCCCCTTTGGGGAAAAACATGTATCCGTGAATTACCATATAGTTGGCAGTACACTAAACACCGAAAGTTTGATAAGAGACTTAGGGACACAGGTGGACAGTGGTCTCACCTTCGATGACCACATCGCCACAACAGTCAGGAAATCCTTCTATGTGGCACACCTCATCACTAAGGGCTTTTCTTCCAGAAAAAAGGAGGTCATTGTCCCACTGTACTCATCCCTCATGAGACCCATTATAGAATACAATGCCCCGTTTGGTATGTACCTCTCAAGACATCTGCAACAACTGGAAAGGCCACAGAAATACCTCACTAAAAGAATCACAGGCCTAAAGCAGATGCCCTACGCTGACCGCCTTAAAAAACTCCAGCTATACTGTGTCGCATATCATCTGCTCAGAGGCGATCTTTGCTTAACATACAAGGCCATGTCAAACCCAGAGCTCTTGGACATGCTACACTTAAAGAAATCCCAATCCCTCAGAGCCACACGCTCCAGGGATCTAAACCTTGTCAACACAATAAACAAAACATGCTGGAGGGATAGGTTCCTGACCCAGAGACTCCCCAGACTCTGGAATAGATTGCTCATACATGTCAAGCAGAGTGCCTCTTTGGTCCTCTTCAAAAGGAACCTTGACGATTGGATGGGAGAAAGGAAATTCACCCCGGGGATCACGTCAGTCGCCATGCTAGACAGGGGTCCAGGGAAGTAAATAGTGTGGGAAGAAATAGCCAGGGAATTGTTATGGCTAGGCTTGTATAGGCCCTAGGGCTGATAGCCTAGTACCAACCTATGATTGTACATGCTCTGGTAGTTTGGATGGTGAATACTACTACTTATACATGGCTGTTTAAGTTAATTTACTCTTTCTTGACCAGATCCACGAAATAATGGTTATTGATACTTATAATCTATCCAGCTTTTCCATTGTGGAATTCTTAGTTCTGATCTTGTCTTTTCCGTTTGACCTAATGGATGAATTATCGGATTTGACTTCAGTACCTTTGTAATCTGTTGGATTCAGTGCTAAGCTTTCTTCCCTTACCCATATCCTGTCCTTCCTTTAGCCTAGATTTCATTTCCTGCCTTTTCAGTTCAGATGTGATGGGCTTCTTGCTTGCTGTTGGGATAAGTGAAAAGGATACGGAGTGATAGGGGGAAAGAAACATGCATATCCAGTGTGTTTGCAGTCAAACTCAGCAGACCCAGTGTTCATCGTGTATCACTGCTGCAGTCGGTCAGAGTTCCAAAGTCTTGGTCCGGTGTCGGTTGCTGTCGCTTCTTCCCTGACGTCAGTGTGCCAGGGATATATAAGATGCAGCCAACACCATTTTCTTCAGTCTTTCTTGCTGCGCAGTGCCTGAAGCAAAAGCAGTTCACAAGTGCCGGTCGGCCGACTCCTGAGATTTTCAATTCGAATTTCAGAACCGAAGTCTTCAATAAAGCTTAGTACACCGTTGGGGAAACTTTTTCTTGCCTCAGACCGATGTCAGTAAAAGTTAATAATTGTATTTCTTGTGGGAAGCAAATACCTCATAAGGATTTTCATTCTTACTGTATTCCATGCCTAGGCCCAGACCACGACGTCACTAGTTGTCGGTTTTGTGCTAGATTTAACAAACGCACTATTAAACGTCGGTTTGATTTTGCTTGCCATTACTTTGGCCGAAGATTTAATTATACCATGCTGTCGGAACAGACGACCGGAGTACACAACGCAAAGATAAGGACAGGCATCCGAGGCCCAAAACTGACGATGAAGCCTCTTCTAGGCCAGTCGCCGGTTCTCAGTGAGGCACTTTCGCAGCCCCTGACGCCCGCTACCTCAGAGCCACAGGCCGCCTCCGACTCCCACGTGGAGATGTCTAGGCCTCTTGATACTCAAGGTGTTGGGCCTACGGAGACTAACCCTTCAGATGGGTCCGGAGCCGCTGAGCAGGCATCGCCTTCTGAGGGTGTTTTCAGACCTTCACAGCTTACCATAAAAACTACAGCCAAGTCTAAAACTCCATTAAAGACAAAGAAGCAAGTACAGCATTCACCTGGACAGGCCTCCATGCCTAAAAAACAGATGCTCAAAATGGCCGAAGACTTAATTATTCTAATCAGGGGTACCCATCCCCCCTCCTGATAAAAGGCCTAGGCAAGATACAGACTATGATTCCTCTGACTAGGTTTCCATTTATTCTGGTACCTCTTCAGACCAGGGATACTCTTTACCCCCCTATGAGGACTCTGATGCTGAAGAATCAATTCCTTCAGCCTCTCCTCCTGAGGATTATTCTTTTGGGGAAACTTGACACATCATGAGGGAGCATTTCCATTGGGAGGGCCAGGATTACTCAGAATCCAAGAAAACGCTCAGAGACTTTCTTTTATTGCCTCAGCACAGGCCCCTTGCTATTCTACCAGTGTTAGATATTGTGGATGATGTGTTCTCTGAATCCAGTTTAAATCCTGATTCTTTGCCCCCTGCTCCAGTCAAGCCAGACAGGTACTACAGAGTCCCTGACTCTCACAAATTTCTTTATAAAAACCCTGTTGCTGACCCAGAAACTATTTCCCAGGGTCCCAAAGGGGTAAAGGCTTCCATGGCTAAAAATCCAGTTCCCCCTGACATGGATTCTAGAACATTAGACAGATGGGGGAAGAAAGTTTACACTTCTGCAACTTTAGCAGTGAGAGCTTTAAATTGCCAGTTTCACATGCTTAAATACCAACAACATTTAATGTCTCTGTTAAAACAGAAAATGAGTACAAGTTCAGAACATCCTGATTATAAGGAAATGCAGGATTGATTGCATGCAGCTGAACAAGTGGGAAAACATACTCTGCAATGTGGTTTTTATTCATTAGAGGCTTCTTGTAGAGCAGCAGTTACAGGATCTGTGATTCGAAGGCATGCCTGGTTAAAAGAACAAGGTTTACCAGATCATGTTAAGGCAAAATTATTGGATGCTCCTTTACAGCAGGGTATTTTATTTGGTGTTAAGGCAGAATAGGTATTAAAGAAAATGGAGGATAAGGCAAAATCTATGCAAACAGTGAAGGATTTCTTACAGGTACAGCCACCTCGATTTAGCAGAAATTGGCCTTCAAAGAATTGGTCCTTTCTGGTGTCAGACAGACCACAAAGAGGCAGATACAGACACCCAAGAGGCAGATCTCAGCCCCAAGGCTCCTAAGACCACGACAGTGGGGTGCTTCAACCCCAAAAGGAGGTGATGATAAGTCACAACCTTACAGGAAACGGTCCCAATTACTTCCCGCTTCGAATGCTAAGCACTTATCTTTTGGCAGGTCCCTTAGGGGGAAAACTCGCACTTTTTTCTCAAAATTGGCAAACAATCACCCAAGACAAATGGGTTCTGAATATTGTGTCTCAAGGTTACAGGTTCCACTTTCACACTCTACCAAGGCTAAAAGGAATGCCAGACCTGCCACAAAATCAATGGGCAGAGGCACAAAAACAAATTACAGCCCTCATAGACATGAGAGCTATTAAAAGTGCCACAGCAGGAACAAGGACAAGGATTTTACTCAAGACTTTTCCTGGTCCCCAGAAAGGACAAAGCCTGGAGATCCATACTAGACCTTTCTACTCTAAATACTTACCTGGATGTTCCGAAATTCAAAATGTTGACACTACAGTAGCTTCTTCCCATGCTGGGCAAGAAGGCTTGGCTTGTTACTTTGGACCTCAAAGAGGCATACCTGCATGTCCCTATCAGACAAAATTGCAGAAGATACCTCAGATTCATAGCTGGTTCAATGCATTACCAATTCTCTGCACTGCCCTTTGGCTTATCTACTGCGCCCAGGGTCTTCACAAAGTGCCTGGCACCAGTAATTGCATATTGCAGACAAAAGGGAATTCAAATATATCCATACCTGGACGACTGCCTTATTCAAACAGAGAGCAAGGACATTCTTCTAAAGCATCTGGCGTTTGTAAAACGGTTGCTAATTTGCCTAGAGTACACAGTAAATGAAAATAAGTCAAAACTAGTGCCCACACGAGAGATAATATTCCTGGGTGCCAGCTTAAATACAACGGCCCAGATGGCTTATCTCACACCAGACAAACAAGGACAACTGACTCAGTATTTTCAATTGATGGCAACAAAGACCTAACTCCCTGCAACAAAAATTCTGCAGGCCTTGGGATTCATGGCATCCTGCATACTACTAATTCCGTATGCCAGACTGCATATGAGGAAATTACAATGGTACCTAAAAAGTGTTTAGACTCAACACTGTCACCGTTTGGAAACAGTAATACCATTAATTCCCTGCCTACAACAGGAGTTTCGATGGTGGGCACAGGCATGTCACCTCAACAAGGGTCAGCCTTTCACTCTACCCACAGCCAGGTAGACTTTAACAACAGAAGTTTCGGATTACGTCTAAGGCGCACACATGGCAGGAAAATGTATTCAGGGCCAAGTGGACCACAGACCAAATGCATCTTCAAATCAATCAAAAAGAGATGTTGGCTGTACAAAATGCCATAACAGCTTTCAAGGACCTTCTGCATCCAGGACAACTATTATTAAAGACAGACAACACCACAGTTATGTGGTACATAAACAAGCAAGGGGGCACTCATTCTTACCCCCTATGCAGACAAGCCATGACCTTGTGGAACACAGCTGTAACTTGTCAAGTTCATCTGCAAGCACAATTCCTGCCAGGAAAGAAAAATACTCTGGCGGATGACTTAAGCAGAAACATCATGGATCCTCTAGAGCGGAAATTAAATCCACAAGTCTTCAGCATGATAATGCAAAAATGGGTGTGCCCAGATATAGATCTTTTTGCCTCCCCACTTAATTGCCAACTGCAAAAATTCTGCACAAGGACTTATCACACACAAGCATGGAAAGTGGATGCTCTCTCGTTCAGCTTGAAAAGCCTAAAAGTTTATGCCTTCCCACCACTGCCTCTCCTATCAAAGGTACTCCTAAAAGCCAGACAAGAAATACCACAGATGATCCTGATTGCTCCAGACAGGCCACGCCATTACTGGTACCCAATCTTAAAGAACTTAGCTCAAGGCCCACCATGGATTTTACCTCAAATGCCGCACCTTCTGACTCAACAAAACAATCAGATCCTGCACAGTCAGCTCAAAACCTTAAACCTGGCTGCATGGCAGATTCATTAGTCAAGCTGACAACACATCTCTCTAAAGCTGTTAAGGATGTCATTTTGGAGGCCAGGAGGCCTAGCACCAGGAAATCTTATTCAGAAAAGTGGAAGAGATTCTGTGCCTGGAACCAGGCTCAAAGCCTTGACCCTCTTGTCCCAATTATACTTCAGATATTACAATACTAAACTGAGATGCTGGACAAAGGACTATCCTTCTCATCCATTAAGATCCACGTCTCTGCCATCTTGGCTCATTACAACACAGATTCTCCTATTTTCTCTCATCCATTGCTAAAGCAGTACCTCAGAGGGGCTAAAAACATAAGACCGCCCCGGAGAGCACCAACACCTACTTGGGACCTCAATTTTATCATGGAAAAACTAATTTTACCTCCTTTTGAGCCAGCCAATTCAGCAGAATTAAAATATGTATCATGGAAAACTGTTCTGCTTCTGGCAATAACCTCAGCACGAAGAGTCTCAGAGCCACAGCCACTAATGGCAGTGGAGCCTTTCATCATTTTTCACCAAGACAGGGTTTCTTTAAGAACAAACCCTTCTTTTATGCCTAAGGTGGTATCCAGTGTGGCTCTTAACCAAACTATTAACTTGCCAACTTTTTATCCAAATCCCCAGAATAAAGGGGAGAGACTTCTGCATTCCTTGGACATACACAGACAATTGCGTTTCTACTTGGACAAGACAAAAGCTTTCAGAAAAACTGAGCAATTGTTTGTAGCATATGCTGCAGGATCACAGAGAAAGGCTATTTCAAAGCAGACCATTTCAAAGTGGATAGGACACTGTATCCGGTTCTGCTACACACAGCTTGGGAAACCTGTACCTAGTAACATTAGGCCACATTCCACCAGGGCAACAGCCACTTCTACTGCCTACCTTAGAGGAGTACCTACCAAAGATATCTTGGAAGCTGCAACGTGGAGTTCAGTGCACACCTTTACCAAGCATTACTACTTGCCTCTTTATTCTAGCTCCAGAGCTGGCTTTGCTACTGCAGTGCTGCAGGGCCTCATAGCCACACCTAATCTTCTATAGAACCAGCCACCCTGACTCAGCTTTGGGATTCTTCCCAAGTGTAATGACTGCAGCAGTGAAGCACGATGAACATAGTACAGTTTTGTACCTACCATAAATGTAGATGTTCGAGTGTCTTCACTGCTGCAGTCCAGGTTACCCACCCGCCATCCCCTCTTTCTTAGCTGGGACTTATCTCTACCTTTAAACCCTATACTACCTATGTGGTGTATCTGCTGGTTACTGAAGGTTTTGTTTTTACCTTATTGTATGTTTTATTAGCAATATGTATTGCCTACCTTATTGGGGGCACCTGACATCTGGGGCAAGAAAAACTGACGAAAATGGCGTCAGCTGCATCTTTTATATCCCTGGCGCACTGACGTCAGGGAAGAAGCGACAGCATCCGACGCCAGACCAAGACTTTGGAACTCTGGCCGACTGCGGGACCGCCTGATGACAGGATAACCAAAGTGTGATGACTGCAGCAGTGAAGACACTCTAACATCTACATTTGTGGTAGGTACAAAACTGTACTTTCTACTGCCACATTAGTTGCCCCTCAACCAGTTAGTGGCGACTGTGAATCTGATGGTGTTAATCTTCATTCATTCCTTATTGATGGGTGCCAGTTCCATCCTCGGAACAGAGTCGGTCTTATACCAAGCTCGTGCCAGCCCAAAACTCTCAAGCTAAGCTCTAACCCATAGTGCCCTTCTCCCAGTTACCTCAGATCTCGTTTGCCGCATTGCAGAAAAAACGTGTCATGCCAGTTCTCGACTAAGCTTGGGTAAACAATCAACATTTTTTAACTATTAATAGTCCTTTCAACTTTCTTGTTGAATGCTAATTTACTCTCTTTCCTAGAAAGCCTTTCATAGTCTTTACTGCCCCCCTTTTTTTTAATAACCTTTTTAAGGTACTTTTCTTATACCTTTGTTGTCATCCCCACTCCCTTACCCTTGTGGTAACTCTTTCTTTACCATTGTTGGTATTCCCGCCACCTCTCTAGCTCTCCAAAAAAAAAAGTCTGTCTCTATCAGTTTTTTCATCTATGAACATGTACGAAAGAAAGGGAAGATCTGGTTTTAAATAGTGCAACTTCTGCGGCCGCAAAATGCCAAACTCTGATACTCACACGTGTGTATTGTTTGAATGTGGCACATTTATCTGTTAAGCCTCCCTGTGAGATTTGTTGTGGGTTCATCTCTAGAACCCTAGGCGAAACAAACTAATCCTAAAAAAGGCCTTGTCAAAACGCCTTTTTCAGTGGCTATCTCTGCACAGGAGGGTTCACTCCCTCCAAGCAAGACCTAGAAAAAGAGACTGCACTTGGTTCCCTCTTCACCTGGTGGATAGTCAGAGGAACCCAAGACTAAACACTTGAAAATGACTTCTGCACCGATGCTGACTGTTACTGTATCGGCTTCGGTACCACCTGCTACAGTTCGACAGATTACCATTTTGGTACAGAGTACTACGGCACCGTCGTTGCAATGACGCATTTTGTCCCCTTTGGTGCCTTCTGCTGATTTGATGTCGGCACCGACCAAGGCACTGTCTATGTCGTTTGCTAGCTCGGAATAATTGGCCATACCAGTTCAAGCCTTCATCGAGAGTCCGGCGCCGGTGGAACCGCGGACCTTATATTCTCCGAATGTCGATCCATTTCTGGGGCAACAGTTTAGCCCCTTCCTGGAATGCCCCGAGTTTCCTTTGGGAATTTCTGTAAGATCAACCAGGAGCCTCTCGGAACTTGATGTGGTATGTCTTGTTGATCAGTTGCTTATGGTTAGAGGGATTCCTACTCCATCCAAAACCCACATTCCACTAATAGTTGGAGTATTTCTGCAAGGAATCCGGCTTACTCTCCTCCTCCGTCTAGGCATCGAAGACCCTGGAACCAATGTCCATTATGGTTCCCTTGACTGCGATACCACTGGTGGATCTTACCGTGGTTTCGGAGTCGTCCCTTTGGCCTCTGGTTCAGTCAGAACTGAGGTTTTCTCATGATCGCAGTTGGGCTGCGGGCGCTGTGGTTCCAGGAGCGGCCCCGATTTTTTTCTACGGTACCCGTCCGCTGTTCCGGGGACCCTCGCAGTACCGGCTTAACTTGAGACTCCATCCCTGGGGGTGGGTTCGCTGGAGCGGGATGTAACCCATGTTCCAAGGTTGTCTTGCTCTGTTCCTGGTTCCCATCCCTCTTCAGGTGGACTTGCTTTCCAGGCGATGGAGAGGGCACTTGCCTCGGCTGGCAAACCATCGACATCGGACTACCCATTGACTCTTCCCTCTCAGCTGCATCTGACACAGGCCACTGTTATGGGACATAGAGCACAAGAGCCTCAGAAGACCCTGTTTTAGGGTGCCCCTTTTTCTGAGTCCTCTACAGAAACTTCCCCTGAAGAAGGACCTTGGAAGACATAATGCAAGAGGAAACACGTGGACTCCCCCAAGGAGTCTTGTCACTGAGGATACAGACTTCAATTAATGGGAAGGGTCTCCACGGTCACCCTCTGAAGATGTCTCCTTTGGAGACATCCTTAAAATCTTAAAACAGAGTGATGATTAGAAGCCCTCCATCCCTTTTGAGGAGTCCGTTTTTCTGTAGGCCTTCTATGCTGGACTCTCTACCTCTTGGGTGACCCCAACTGCAGACGAACTGATACAGCTTGTAGTGCAGAGGGCATGGAAGAATCCTCACACTGTCAAGCCTATCCCAAAGAGACCAGATAAAATTTTATCACCCCCCCAGAAGAGAGTCCGCACTGGTCTAATTGTCTTCCAGTGGACGCTATGGTGGTGGTGGCTGCCACGAAAAAGGAACTCAGAGGAGAGCCAGACGGTCCACCCACCTAACAGGGATTCCCGGGAGGTGGACTGACTAGGGAAGCAAGTGTTTGCGTCATCGACTTTCGCTATTAGGTTCTTGAACTATCTGGCACATTTCACCAGGCTCCAAAAGAGATCTAGTCTCTGAACTCTCTGGAACTTTAGCAGGACAAGTGTCTGATGAGGTATGCAACAAAGTTGCCTCGCAGCTAGTGACTTTGGAATCCATATCTAACTCATCAATGCAGTTAATATCACATCCAGCTGAAGGGGTGGCTAGAGCTGTGGGTTCAGGCATAGTCATGAGACACCACGCCTGGATGCGCTTGTGTGATTTCACGGACCCCTTTAAGTCTTCCTTCTTTAACGCTCCTGTGGAGGCATCATCCCTTTTTGGCCCTAAAGTGAAGGACACGTTAGCCAGGTTTGAGAAAGACTGGAAAACCCTGTGTGCTGTAGGTGTACATTTCTCCAACACCCCCCCCCCCCGCGTCCTTATTCAAGGAACCAGCGGAGTGGGAATTCAAGGAAGCAGTGGAGTGGGAAAATGTGGCACAAAAACTCTCACTGTCCTTTTCCTGACACACGTGACGAGTTTTCCCCCAGAGTCAGAGGGGGGTAACTCTAGTAGAAGACACCCATGCAGAGGAGGACCATGAAACCAGGGGTCTAAAGATTTTCTCTGGACAGCACTATCAGCACTCCTGAAGAGCGGCCCAGTTGCTTTCCTCTGGAAGCAGTCAGGAGATATTTTTCCCTACCCCAAACAGCCTGGCACCACATAACCACAGATTCTTGGGTGCAGGGGATTATAACCAGAGGCTGCACAATTCCACTGATCTCCTTTCCCAACCCACAAAAACATATTCCCGACGTTCCACCCAGTCAAAGGGAATGGCAGCCATAGAGAGAAAAAAGCTGTGTCAAGAGTCATCCAGACAGTCCCACCAGAGCAGATAGGATCCATATTTTACTCAATATTCTTTTTAGTGCCAAAAAAGACGGGGGACTGGAGGCCAATTTTGGATCTTCGTGTTCTGAACAAGTTTGTTACCCAAACAAAATTCCGGATGGTCACGGTTCAGTCCATTCTTCCATTTCTGGAAAAGGGCAACTGGATGTGCTCTATGGATCTTCAGGATGCATATTACCACATAAAAATGGACAAGCGCTCCAGAAAGTTTCTTTGCTTCTGGCTAGGAGCCAGCCATTACCAGCTCAGGGTTCTGCCCTTTGGACTTTCTACAGCCCCCAGAGTGTTCACAAAGTGCATGGCAGTGGTTACAACTCACTTCTTTGGCATTGGCCAAAACCCTGGGGATCTCTATAAATTGGAAGAAAACTAGCCTAACGCCGACTCAGAACTTAGACTTCATAGGAGCAGTATTCAATACCCAGTCTTGCCGAGTATCTCTTCCTGATCACAGATTGCTAACATTAAGATCTCAACTCCGAGTGATACTCTGTTGGCACATGGCCTCTGCTCGAGAGGTTCTCCAATTCCTTGGGTCAGTGGCTGCAGCAATCACCATTGTCCCACTCACGAGGTTGCACATGAGACTCCTTCAATGGCTTCTTTTGTCCCAGTACTACCTGAATCATCACCCTTTATCTTTTCAAATACGGATAACTGAACAGTGCAAGAAAGACCTCCGGTGGTGGAAGAAGCCAGATACAGGTCTTTGGAGTCGTCCTTTGTCCCCTACATATCCTAAGGCTGCTGTGACCATGGACGCTTCCCTGATAGGGTGGGGGTGGGGGCATTTTCAGGACATGACTGTCCAAGGCACATGGTTGCCCATAGAGGCCAACTTGCATATCAGTGTAGTGGAATTGAGGGCAGTGCTTCTAGCATTGCTGGCTTTTCATTCTGTCCTTCCGTCTGGAACTATTTCCATCCAACCGGACAACATGGCAGTTGTTTGATATATCAACAAAGAAGGGGGGAACCAAATCCTACCCATTGTGTCAAGAGGCCATGAGAGTGTGGCAGTAGATGATTGCTTACAACCGCTTTCTGATAGCAACGCACATCCCCGGGGATTCCAACGTGATTGCAGACAAACTAAGCAGATGTGTCCTTCTGCCCCACGAGTGGTCCCTCAACTTAATCATAACGGTGAAAATCATCAGCTGTTGGGGCCAGCCTTGCTGCGTTCTGTTTGCCTTCCCAACAAATCACAGGTGCAGAGACTACTTTGCCCTGATCCCCCCGCAGGGGGAATCCCCGAGGGATGCTCTGGTTCACAATTGGCCTACGGGGCTTCTTTACACTTACCACCTCTTCCCCTAATCCCAAAATTTCTAAAGAAAGCCCTTCAGTTGAAAAGCAAAGTGATCCTCATTGTACCTTTTTGTCCCTGCCAAATGTGGTTCCCCTTTCTTTAGCCTCACCTGCTAGACAAACCTTGGATCCTGGATCCAACTCCAGATCTCATTTCTATTTCTCACCCTCAAGAGTTGACTCACGCAAACTTAGCCAGCCTCAAGCCATCAGCTTGGTTTCTCCACTTCCAGTAATTGCCAGACTGAATAATCTCTCTTCCCCGGTCAGTGACGTTATATCCTGGTTCGCATAAACCAACAGCCAGGAAAGTCTACCAGAGTAAATGGGCAAGATTCTCGCTATGGTACAAGCAAAGAAATCTTGACCCTTTTTCAGCTCCTATGGGTACAGTCCTAGATTATTTGTCAGATTTCTTCAAAGCATGAGCTGCTGCTTCAACCATACGTGTTCATTTAGCAGCCATCTCTAATTTCCATAATGGTTTTAAAGACTCTTCTTTAATGTCCCATTGTCTTTGCAAAACCTTTCTAAAAGGTATATCTAATGTTAGACTACCCATAAAGGAGCCCACCAAACCATGGAGTCTCACTTCAGTTCTGCAAGCTTTGACGCACCCTCCCTTTGAACCGGCTGCTAGCTGTAACGTCAAATTTTTATCCTGGAAGACCTTCTTTCTAGTGGCCATTACCTCAACTAGATGCATTTCCGAGCTCCAGGCCTTATGTGTTAAACTTCCTTCTATCATTTTTTATATGGACAGAGTATCACTTCGAACAAACCCTTCCTTCCTACCCAAAGTTCTCAGATTTTATAGTAAACCAGTCAATTGACCTATCAGTTTTCTTTCCTAATTTCTCAAACAATGGAGAATACTGCCTCCCTCTTTTAGACATGCATAGACAGTTGATTTTATCTGGACAGAACTAAAGAAATCTGCATATCAGACCAATTATTTGTATCCTTCTCAGGGCCGAAACTGGGAAAAGCTGTCTCTAAAGTAACTCTGTCCAAACGGTTTAGACATTGTATACTCCTGGTGTACCAATGATCAAGAACCTCCTATACCAGGAAAAGTCAAAGCACATTCCACCAGATCTGTAGCAACTTCGATAGCCTTTCATTCAAGAGCATCCATTGATGATATCTGTGCAGGTACAACATGAGCTTACTTCCCCATACCTTTATCTCTCATTACAAATTGGATCTGATCTCTAGGGGAAGAGCCTCCTTTGGTTCAATGGTGCTGAGGAATATTCTTCCATAGGGGCCACCCAGGACATATAAGGTATCTAGGGACTCTGTCCTATCAATAAGGAATGAGTGAAGATTAACAACATCAGATAAAGAAGTTACGTCTTACGATAACGTTCCATCTGTGTTGTTCATCTTCATTCATTCATTACGTCCCTCCTTCCTTCCCCCTCCTTGAGGCTCTTTGGGGATTGTTTGGGTCCATTGTCATTCTAGAGAGTTTGAGCAGATATAGCCTCTGTTTTTTCTTGCTATGGTCAAACTCTATCTGAGGTAACTGGGAGAAGGGCACTATGGGTAAAGCTTAGCTCGAGAGTTTTTGGCTGGCACAAGTTTGGTATAAGGCCGACTCTGTTCCGAGAACGGAACCGGCACCCATCAGTAATGAATGGATGAAGATGAACAACACAGATAGAACGTTATGGTAAGCCATTACTTTTTTTTTTTTTTTTTTTTTTTTATTTATTTATTTATTTATTTATTTTTTTCAGCCGCTGGGGCCAGCCATGCAGCAATCTCTTCATGTCCCATATGAACACCAAGTGCAATAGCTACTTTGACCTGATCTTCCAAGATGGTCAGTCACTGAGGGATGCTGTGCTGCATAATTGGCCCCCAGATCTCATGTATGCATTTCCACCCTTTCTCCTTAAAACCAAGTTTTTTTCATAAAGCCATTTGATGCAAGACAACACCAATTCTCATTGCCCCTTTCTGACCCTGTCAGGTCTGGTTCTCCTTTTAGCCTTATCTGAAACATCCTCCCTGGGTGCTGGACCCCTTCCAAATCTTCCATCTCACCTGCCTGGTCTGTCTCACTGAGATTTAAAAGCCCTGAAATTAACTTTATGGTTCCCCAATTCAAGTGATGGCCAGGTATGCTGGGCTTTTCGTGTCAGTGATTCACAATTTATCTTTAAGCTATACTTGGATTTTGCTAAGGTTTCAGCACCATGTCACATGCTGGAGGTATTCTAGTCCTAGACCTTATATAATTTGTTGGATTTAAACCTGGTACAAGGGAGTAGCCAGAGGGAGTTGGGCATGGGTGAATATTAGGAGTGTAATCTGGTTACTGTAGACGAGCCTGGAGCATGTCTTTTTTTTTTTTTTTTCAGTTTTGTCTTTACCTTCCTTCTCATCATCACTGCACTGTTGCAGCTGTTGAGTTTGCTAGTGAATTGTACATTATACTTACCTTGTATGAAGATGTAATAGAGATAAATGCATATCTCGAAAGAATCAACTTTTGAGGGAACTAGTAGGCCTAAAACTTGGCAAGTGGAAGATAATTACTTGTATTACAAGCTGACTAGGCCAGTGATGTTAAATAATGAAGTTTTGTATGAAGTGAATATGATGAAAGACAAATAATTATTCGTCACAGATTTATTTTTTCCTTTAAAGGAAAAAAATGTTCTCATCAAAACCAGGACCCTGAGACAATTGCAGCATTTTATAAAACTATGGCTTCCAGTGACTGAGGTATTTCAACAAATTTATTTACCTCACTCATTCATCCCATGTTAGATTATAACTCTTCATACGATGTGCATATGTTAGCATTAGTTAGTATGTTGGAACAAGTACAAAGGAAATTCATTAAGCAAATAAAGTCACTTAGAGGTCTTGCATGTAAAGTACTGAAAGACTGCGTCATTTTAATGTTCAGTATTGATCATGAACTTGTGAAAAAAAAATTGCCTGGCTTTCAGACCCTTTGAGTGAATTGTTGATTTTGATAAATTTGGAGCTGTTCCAGAAAGTTTTCTGAGGATGGCATTGCAGAATTTATTTTATTAAACTCAATAATTAGGAGGGACATTTCCGTGACACATGGACTCCCTAGACTACTTTATATTTTACCTTTGGATATTGCAACTTTATGCATGTAACCATTTAAAAATAAGTTGGACAGATGGCTAGAAGAATGAAAATATCAACATAATATAAGGTAGTCCATTCTTGTATAGCCTTAGGGGCTTAGCACAGGATTCTTGAACCTATAAACCCCCTTCTGGCCATTGTTAGAGTACATTCCATTGGAACAATTGCACGTGCAGCAACTGTAGAGATTATTCTGATGAAGATATTTTGAAAGCTGGTAGAAGTTTTACTGTAATCAGTTTCATCAGGCGGTACAGACAAAAGCAGCTTCTCGTGTCAGGGCAGGTTTTGGAAAGGCAGTACTACAGGAAATCTTATAACTGTCCACCTTCCTAAGAGAAAAGTACTGTTTGTACGGACACAGCAATGCCAGTATGCTGCAGTTGTCTAAGGTCCCTGACACCACTGATCTTCAAGGAAGCCATTGTAACAGTAAATCATACTGTCCTTCTTCCCCCTTATGAGCTTTGTGTATAGTTGTTGATATGGTGGTAACAGTTTTGCTCTGTACTGGGCATGTGTTTATCAAAAGCACACTTTCCTTGTGGGGTTACCAGGCTCAAACAACTCATGAGAACATATGACATAGTTAAGCTTAACACAGGTATCTCATGCCACCTTAATACAGTGGATATAAAAAGTATTCACACCCCTGTTAAAATGCCAGGTTTTTGTGATATAAAAAAGAGACCACAATAAATCATTTCAAAACTTTTCCCACCTTTAATGTGACTTATAACCTGTAAATTCAATTGAAAAACAAAAAAATCTGTTAGGAGAAAAAATATAAAAAAAAAATAAAAAATGTACAATAAGCTGGTTGCATAAGTGTGCACAGCCTTAAACTAATACTTTGTTGAAGCGCCTTTTGATTTAATTACAGCATTTGGTCTTCTTGGGTAGGAGTCTTATCAGCATGGCACATCTTGACTTGGCAATATTTGACCACTCTTCCTTGCAAAAGCGCTTCAAATTTGTTAGATTGTGAGGTCATCTCTTGTGCACAGCCCTCTTCAGGTCACCCCACAGATTTTCTATTGGATTAAAGTCCTGGCTCAAGCTGGCCCATTCAAAAACTTTTAATTTTCTTCTGGGGAAGCCATTCTTTTGTTGATTTGGATGTATGTTTGGGGTCATAGTCATGTTGAAAGGTGAAATTCCTCATCTTCAAGCTTTCTAACAGACGCTTGAAGGTTTTGGACCAAAAATGATTGGTATTTGGTTGGAACTGTTCATAATTCCCTCCACCTTGAACCCCAGTTCCAGCTGAAGCAAAGCAACCCCAAGGCATGATACTGCCAACCAATATGCTTCACCGTGGGGATGGTGTTCTTTTGGTGTTGTTTTTGCTCCAAACGTACCTTTTGGAATTGTGGCCAAAAAGTTCATTCTTAGTCTCATCAGACTATAACACATTTTCCCCACATGCTTTTGGGAAACTTGTATTGTTTTGCAAATTTCAGCCGGGCCTGGATGTTTTTCTTTGTAAGAAAAGGCTTCCTTCTTGCAACCCTACCCCATCGTCCAGGCATATAGAAAATATGGGAGAGTGTTGTCACATGTAGTACACAACCAGTACCTGCCAGAATTCCTGCAGCTCCTTCAGTGTTGCTGTAGGTCTCTTGGCAGCCTCCCTTACCAATTTTCATCTTGTCTTTTCATCAATTTTAGTGCGTGTCCAGTTCTTTGCAACATCACTATTGTCTCATATTTTCTCCACTTTTTGATGACTGTCTTCACTGCGTTCCATGGTATATCCAATGCAGTGGAAATTGTTTTGTACCCTTCTGACTGATACCTTTCAACAATGAGATCCCCTTTGATACTTTGTAAGCTCTCTGCAAACCATGGCTTTTGCTGTAGCACGCAACTGAGTAAATGTCAAGAAAATCCTTCTAGGACAGCTGAACTTTATTTGGGGTTAATCAGAGTCTCTCTAATTGATGGCAGGTGTGCACTCAAGAAGACTGAATGTTGTATTTAAAGCAAAATGTGCTTCAGCAAAATATTGGTTTAAGGGTGTGCACACTTACGCAACCAGCTTATTGTTTGTTTGTGTCTTTCGGCTTTTCCCGGTTAGGGGTCGCCACAGCGGAACTCCGGTCCGCTAATGATTGGCAGTAGATTTTTACGTACTGGCTTGCCAGGCCTAACGCACAACCTTCAACGAAGGAACGCCCATTCACGCATGTCGCCACACTCAGAAGACGCTCTGAGAATCGAACGGGAAACGTCTAACTGTGAGGCGACAATGATACTGCAGCATCACCACCGCAGTATGCAACCAGCTTATTGTACATTTTTTATTTTTTCCCTTAACCGATTTTTCAATTGAATTGTACAGGTTATAGGTCACATTAAAGGTGGGAAAAGTTTTGAAATGATTTATTGTGGTCTCATATTTTTTATATCATAAAAACCTGACATTGTATATCCACTGTATGTACATTTGCAAGTGCATGACAGATAGTGGTCCTCACTGGGGAAATGTGGATAGCTTGTAAAATTTAATAGGCCAAATGAAACAGAATATTAAAATTATTAACTTTTATGGCTAGTACTCAAAGATCTGTTTTGGGAAGTACTTTACACAGCTGTGCCTTTTTGTTGTTCATGTAATTGTTTCTGAAGCCATAGTCTTCTCTTTTTTTTTTTTTTTGGCTTTGCCAATGTTTAGTTACTATTCACCATTCTTCATATATGTGTTTGTGTGTATGTGTAGCAGGAATTTGTCTCTCAGCACATGTGGTTCTTCTGCATATGGGTGTTTTTGTGTATTTTTACTGAATCTGTTGACATAAGCGGTTCTGCTTGTGTAAGTCAACCTTTTCTTTTCCCTCCTCATTTCTGTCCCCTCTTTATCTTTCCCCTCCTCTTTTACTTATTCTGTCTTCAGTCTTTTAAATTCATGCTAATTTTCTTCTCTCCTTCATTCTCATGATCAAGTTCTGACTCTTCCTTTGTTTTGTTTTGGTGTAATGTCTAGCTTTATTTGCAGCTCCTGCAGCAGACAGCCTCATCTGGGAACCTGAACTCCTTGAGTGGCCTTCATCCTATGGGAGGTGAGTTTTATATTCAGACTTCATTAAAAATTTAAGAGTAAAACTTTAGAAAAGAATATTTTAAAATTCTGTGTGTCTAGATTAATATGTAGGTTATTTATGTTTCCAGCAGTTTAGGCCTTAATGTCAGATATGGTTTTAGGATACTCTTAATTTTATTTTAACGGGTAGCCAGTTTGTGATGTTAGTGTCATACAGTTGCAGTGATATGCCCTTTTCTGTTTTACTTACTGTGTTCAGGCTGCCAGAAGAGTAAAAATGCATACTTAAATGCTGGTCTTCTGCATCTGTCTATGTTCTTCCTTGAAAGGTCAATGTACCTCTCATTTTGTTACTGTGGAGCAATCGTGTTCAAAGACATGTTCATCAGTGGTCAGACTGCTTGGTTGACTCTGTAATTTGCACACTTGTGAAGGCTTTAGAAGAAGCAGTAGCTTAAAACCACGCGTGAGTGTGTTGCTTGACTTGACATTGTTGTGCATGAGTGCTAGTGATGCTGTTTTAATACCAAAGTCAATTGCATACTAGTCTGTTTTTAGCAGTGGCCTCTAATCATGTGAGCCCATTTTTACTTGTTCATCTGAGAGGTACTGAACAAGTAGAGCTTAACATAAAATTGGCCTACTGGAAAAATACAAGCTTATCAGTTTTCAGCCCACTATTAATTTTAGGCTACATCTACCTTTCCAGAGCTTGTGATCCTCTGTTTTCAACTTAAAAGAAAACAGCATTTTTACAAGTAGGTCTTGTTATTGCATTTATGTACTCAGTCATCTTCTGTTTAAAAGGTTTGGCAACCAGTGCTGCATAATTTTGCAGTTGATTGTCATGTATCAGTGGTTGTAATTAATTAATTTTAAAAAATTGCCTGAAACAGGACTTTGAAAACAGCCAACTTTCCATTGTCTCTTTTTCATAGCTGTTAAGTTTGGCAGTGCCCATTATATGAAGTCAGACCACTATATTTGCGTCTTTAGATATCTTTGGTCACTGTACTTGGTGGGTAGTAATAGAGAGAGTATCTTTTAATATTTACCCAGTATAATAACCAGGAAACCTTCATTAATGAAAATTTATGTTTCATAGCATTATAAAGCAATTTCAAGATCTTCTTGTATAGACTCAGGTTCATTAACTGATCTCTGCCCTCTCCTTTGTAGGGTTGCTAGCTTGTAAGTGCTCCCCGCCTCCCCCCCCCTTTTTTAAGGGGTGCACTCTGCAGACTTCTGCTTATTTCATTCTTTTTTTTTTCCCTGCTGTGTCATCGTTTCACTTTTTCTGATTGTTCGGGGTCATAAGATTTTTGTTCCTTTTAGCTTGTTTCTCTGGGAGCCACTGCAAGAATATCATCCCGCATCATTTGTGTAGGTGATTGAATTACAAGCACTTAGTTGTGCTGTTGGGCCAGGTTATATTGTTTTTACCAAGCAGGTGGTCTTCAGCACAGGTTTGTTGATTTGTAGTGGTTTCCTAAACTGCAAGTGTAATAACATTTCCTTCTATTCCTATATTGCAGTATTCTAGCTGTGGGATTTCCTGCCCTATGTCAGCTCCTATACAAAAGCTTCAGCTTGGCTGTTGCAGCATGCATGGGACGTCAGACGCAAGGCCATAAACCCAGGGGCCTTAAATGTGACGTCTGCACGCACAATCCTCTGAAATTTTCAGCCGCAGATGACCTACGCATCATACTATCGCTCTTTCACAGACGTTGCATCAGTAATGCTAAGTAACCCGTTGGGTTTCTGGTTTTCTTATTTTATCAATTTGTTATTGCTTAGGCTTGGTGGTTGTAGCCTTTAGCTGATGTCAGGTAAAAAGGGAAAGTGCCAG
This sequence comes from Protopterus annectens, assembly GCF_019279795.1. Lineage (NCBI taxonomy): Eukaryota > Metazoa > Chordata > Ceratodontiformes > Protopteridae > Protopterus > Protopterus annectens. Next base: position 195,743,329 of record NC_056743.1, read on the forward strand.
TGCGGGTGCCAGATAACCCATAAAGACGCCCATGATAGGTGTGTTTTTTGCTTAGGTTGGTAACATGATCATTCCTCCTACTCAATTTGTCAATCATTTGTGCCGAAGACCCTACGCAGCTGTCTGGCCACTTTAAACCTGTACGTAGAAAACCAGCGCCTTAAACGGTTAGCCCTTAGAATGAATCCTGCATCAGAGGCCGCAACTGAACCTTCATGCAAGAAGGCCAAGATTCCTAGGCCTTCCTCGCCTGCCACTCACTTCACAATGCCCCGCCAACTGCCGATCTTGGAGTTGAGGTGCGCTCGGTGGATCCATCGACTTCAACGACGTCCCTTGAGGAAGCCGTTGCACAGCCGAGGACCGGCACGTTCTCTGAGCTTAGCCAGACACCGACTACCGTCCATGTCTAGAGGGAAACAGGTTTCTGCAGTACCTCCAACCGGGATCCAGACTTCGGACATGTTAACTTTAAAACCTGGCTCCAGGCCAGCTCCTTCTTCCACCCCGGCCAAAAAGAAGCAGAAAACTAAGCATACCTCCTCCTCTACTGAAGCCATACCAGATTGGCAGGCCTTCACTTCCTCTCTCATGCAGGCCTTTATGGCCATTAGGCCTTCAGCCTTAGCCTCCACTATTCTGCCTTTACTGAGCCCTAGGCCTGCATCTGCCTCTTCCCTCCCACCCACGACTTCTCAAGTTAGGGAGGAAGAACATGATTCTTCCTTTTCTTCCTCAGAGGACTCTGTTTCATATACATCATAGATTGCTTCTCCCCAGGAGTATTATTCTCCTGATGAGGAATCTGTGGAAGGGCATCCTCCACCTGAGGATATTACATTTGGTGAGAGCATCACCAAGATGCAAGATTACATCTGAAGTAGTTTACTTCATTTGATCTTCAACCTGTGGGTACCGGATTCGTATAGGATCTGAGGCAGCAGTTTCACTGCCATCTACTCTGAGCTCCAAGCTCCTCCCCTTACCCATAATATACCACCACTACCTTCCAACCCTCAGATCTCATTTGCCGTGGCTAGCCATAAGCATTGTGATTCTGAGCTTCGAGTTGTGAGTTGGGTTCATAGGTAGGTACTAGGCTGTTGGCCCAAGGGCCTAAGTAAGCCTAGCCAACAAAGTTCCCTGTCTTACGCCAACCCAAGAAGGTTAATTTCCTGTGTCCCTGTTGAGCAGAGCCACAGAAGTGATCCCCATTGTGTATTTCTTATTTCCCATCCACTCATCAAGATTTTTCTTGAAGAGTGTTAATGAGGAACTTTGCTTGACATAGGTAGCTTGTTTCAGAGTATGGGAAGTCTCTGGGACAGGAGTCTAACCCTCCAGAAAGTTTTATTTATTGTTGTGAAAAGGTTTATGTCCCTAGAGCGTGTAGCTCGGAGGGACTGGGATTTCTTTAGGTGCAGCATGTCCAGCAGCTCTGGGTTTGGCATAGCTTTATATGTTAGGCAGAGGACACCTCGGAGTAGGCGATATGCTGCAGAGTAAAGCTGTTGTTTTTTTGAGACGATCAGTGTAGGGCATCTGTTTGAGGCCAGAAATTCTCTTTCTGAGGTACTTCTGTGGCCTTTCCAGCTGCTGCAGATGTCTTGTGAGGTACATTCTAAAAGGGGTGTTGTACTCTGTAATGGGTCTGATGAGTGTCGAGTAGAGGGGAACAATTACCTCTTTTTTTCTTGGATGAGAACCCTTTTGATGTTCATCGTGTTTCACTGCTGCAGTCATTACACTTGGGTTATCCTGCCGTCAGGCGGTCCCGCAGTCGGCCAGAGTTCCAAAGTCTTGGTCCGGCGTCAGTTGTTGTCGCTTCTTCCCTGACGTCAGTGCGCCAGGGGTATATAAGATGCAGCCGACACCATTTTCCCCAGTCTTTCTTGCCGCGCTGTGCCCGAAGCAAAAGCTGTTCGCAAGTGCCGGTTGGCCGACTCCTGAGATTTTCAATTCGAATTTCAGAACCGAAGTCTTCAATAAAGCTAAATACCCCGTTGGGGAAACTTTTTCTTGCCTCAGACCGATGTCAGTAAAAGTTAATTGTATTTCTTTTGGGAAGCAAATACCTCATAAGGATTTTCATTCTTACTGTATTCCATGCCTAGGCCCAGACCACAACGTCACTAGTTGTCGGTTTTGTGCTAGATTTAACAAACGCACTATTAAACGTCAGTTTGATTTTGCTCGCCTTTACTTTGGCCGAAAATTTAATTATACCATGCTGACGGAACAACCAACGACCAGAATACACAAAACAACGTAAGGATAAGGACAGAAATCCAAGGCCCAAAACTGACGATGAAGCCTTTTCTAGGCCAGTCGCCAGTTCTCAGTGAGGCGCTTTCGCATCCCCTGACACCCGCTACCTCAGAGCCACAGGCTGCCTCCGACTCCCACATGGAGATGTCTAGGCCTCTGGATACTCAAGGCGTTGGGCATATGTAACTAACCCTTCAGATGGGTCCGGACTGCTGAGCAGGCATCGGCTTCTGAGGGTGTTTTCAGACCTTCACAGCTTACCATAAAAACTACAGCCAAGTCTAAAACTACTTTAAAGACAAAGAAGCAAGTACAGCATTCACCTGGACAGGCCTCCATGCCTAAAAAAACAGATGCTCAAAGTGGCCGAAGACTTAATTACTCTGATTAGGGGTATCCATCCCCCTCCTGATAAAAGGCCTAGGCAGGCTACAGACTATGATTCCTCTGACCAGTTTTCCATATATTCTGATACCTCTTCAGACCAGGGATACTCTTTTACCCCCTATGAGGACTCTGATGCTGAAGAATCAATTCCTTCAGCCTTTCCTCCTGAGGATTATTCTTTTGGGGAAACTTTACATACCATGATGGAGCATTGCCATTGGGAGGGCCAGGATTACTCAGAATCCAAGAAAAGGCTCAGAGACTTTATTTTACTGCCTCAGCACAGGCCCCTTGCTATTCCACCAGTGTTAGACATTGTGGATGATGTGTTCTCTGAATCCAGTTTGAATCCTGATTCTTTGCCCCCTGCTCCAGTTAAGCCAGACAGGGACTACAGAGTCCCTGACTCTCATAAATTTCTTTATAAAACCCTGTGGCTGACCCAGAAACTATTTCCCAGGGTCCCAAAGAGGTAAAGGCGTCCACGGCAAAAAATCCATTTCCCTCTGACAGGGATTCTAGAGCATTAGACAGATGGGGGAAGAAAGTTTACACTTCTGCAACTTTAGCAGTGAGAGCTTTAACTTGCCAGTTTCACATGCTTAAATACCAACAACATTTACTGTCTCAGTTAAAACGGAAAATGATTACAAGTTCAGAACATCCTGACTATAAGGAAGTGCAGGATTTATTGCATGCAGCTGAACAAGTGGGAAAACATACTCTGCAATGTGGTTTTGATTCGATAGAGTCTTCTTGTAGAGTAGCAGTTACAGGATCTGTGATTCGAAGGCATGCTTGGTTAAAAGAACAAGGTTTACCAGATCATGTCAAGACAAAGTTATTGGATGCACCTTTACATCAGGATATTTTATTTGGTGTTAAGGCAGAAGAGGTATTAAAGAAAACGGAGGATAATGCAAAATCTATGCAAACAGTGAAGGATTTCTTACAGGTACAGCCACCTCCATTTAGCAGAAATTGGCCTTCAAAGAATTGGTCCTTTCCGGTGTCAGACAGACCAGAAAGAGGCAGATACAGACGCCCAAGAGGCAGATCTCAGCCCCAAGTCTCTTACAGACCACGACAGTGGGGTGCTTCAACCCCAAAAGGAAGTGAAGACAAGTCACAACCTTACAGGAAACAGTCCCAATGACTTCCCCCTTCGAATGCCAAGCACTTACCTTTTGGCAGCTCCCTTAGGGGGAAAACTAGCACTTTTTTCTCAAAATTGGCAAACAATCACCCAAGACAAATGGGTTCTGAATATTGTGTCTCAAGGTTACAGGTTCCAGTTTCACACTCTACCAAGGCTAAAAGGAATGCCAGACCTGCCACAAAATCAATGGGCTGAGGCACAAAAACAAATTACAGCCCTCATGGACATGAGAGTTATTCAAAAAGTGCCACAGCAGGAACAAGGACAAGGATTTTACTCAAGACTTTTCCTGGTCCCCAGAAAGGACAAAGCCTGGAGACCCATGCTAGACCTTTCTATTCTAAATACTTACCTGGATGTTCCGAAATTCAAAATGTTGACACTACAGCAGCTTCTTCCCATGCTGGGCAAGAAGGCTTGGCTTGTTACCTTGGACCTCAAAGAGGCATACCTGCATGTCCCTATCAGACAAAATTGCAGAAGATACCTCAGATTCATAGTTGGTTCAATGCATTGCCAATTCTCTGCACTGCCCTTTGGCTTATCTACTGCGCCCAGGGTCTTCACAAAGTGCCTGGCGCCAGTAGTTGCATTTTGCAGACAAAAAGGAATTGAAATATATCCATACTTGGGACAACTGCCTTATTCAAGCAGAGAGAAGGACATTCTTCTAAAGCATCTGGCGTTTGTAAAAAGGTACACAGTAAACGAAAAGAAGTCAAAACTAGTGCCCTCACAAGAGATAATATTCCTGGGTGCCAGCTTAAATACAACGGCCCAGATGGCTTATCTCACGCCAGACAAGCAAGGACAACTGGCTTAGTATTTTCAATTGATGGCAACAAAGACCCAACTCCCTGCAAGAAAAATTCTGCAGGCCTTGGGATTCATGGCATCCTGCATTCTACTAATTCCATATGCCAGACTGCAAATGAGGAAATTACAATGGTACCTAAAAAGTGTTTGGACTCAACACTGCCACAGTGTGGAAGCAGTAATACCACTAATTCCCTGCCTACAACAGGAGTTTCGATGGTGGGCACACATGTCACCAAAACAAGGGACAGTCTTTCACTTTACCCACAGCCAGGCAGACGTTAACAGATGCTTCGGATTACGGCTGGGGAGCACACATGGCAGGAAAATGTATTCAGGGCAAGTGGACCGCAGACCAAATGCATCTTCACATCAATCAAAAAGAGATGTTGGCTGTACAAAATGTCCTAACAGCTTTCAAGGACCTTCTGCATCCAGGACAACTATTATTAAAGACAGACAACACCACAGTTATGTGGTACATAAACAAGCAAGGAGGCACTCATTCTTACCCCCTATGCAGCCAAGCCATGACCTTGTGGAACACAGCTCTAACCTATCAAGTTCATCTGCAAGCACAATTCCTGCCAAGAAAGAAAAATGCTCTGGCAGACGACTTAAGCAGAAACATCACGGATCCTCACAAGTGGAAATTAAATCCACAAGTATTCAGCATGATAACGCAAAAATGGGGGTGCCCAGACATGGATCTTTTTCCCTCCCCACTGAATTGCCAACTACAAAAATTCTGCACAAGAACTTATCACACACGAGCATGGAAAGTGGATGCTCTCTCGTTCAGCTGGAAAAGCCTAAAAGTCTATGCCTTCCCACCACTGCCTCTCCTTTCAAAGGTACACCTAAAAGCCAGACAAGAAAAACCACAGATGATCCTAATTGCTCCAGACTGGCCACGCCAGCACTGGCACCCAATCTTAAAGAACTTAGCTCAAGGCCCACCATGTATTTTACCTCAAAGTCCGCACCTTCTGAATCAACAAAACAATCAGATCCTGCACAGTTAGCTCAAAACCTTAAACCTGGCTGCATGGCAGATTCATTAGTCAAGCAGACAACACATCTCTCTAAAGCGGTTATGGATGTCATTTTGGAGGCCAGGAGGCCTAGCACCAGGAAATGTTATTCAGAAAAGTGGAAGAGATTCTGTGCCTGGAACCAGGCTCAAAGCTTTGACCCTCTTGTCCCAAATATTCCTCAGGTATTACAATACTCAACTGAGATGCTGGACAAAGGGCTGTCCTTCTCATCCATTAAGATCAACGCCTCTGCCATCTCGGCTCATTACAACACAGATCCTCCTATTTTCTCTCATCCATTGCTAAAACAGTACCTCAGAGCGGCTAAAAACATAAGACCGCCCCGGAGAGCACCATCATCAACTTGGGGCCTCAATTTTGTCTTGGAAAAACTCACTTTACCTCCTTTTGAGCCAGCCAATTCAGCAGAATTAAAATATGTATCATGGAAAACTGCTCTGCTTCTGGCAATAACCTCAGCACGAAGAGTCTGAGTTACAGGCACTAATGGCAGTGGAGCCTTTAATCATTTTTCACCAAGACAGGATTTCTCTAAGAACAAACCCTTCTTTTATGCCTAAGGTGGTATCCAGTGTGGCTCTTAACCAAACTATTAACTTGCCAACTTTTTATCCAAATCCCCAGAATAAAGGGGAGAGACTTCTGCATTCCTTGGACATACACAGACAATTACTTTACTTACTTACTTACTTATGCCCGTCACCCTTGACAGGGTATGGGCCACCAACTACAGCTCTCCACCGAATCTTGTCCTGGGCCAGCTGTTCTATTTGGTTCCGTGTGTAGCCTCTAAGCTTAGCATCTGCCTCAAAGTCTCGCCTCCAGGTGTTTCGTGGGCGGCCTCTTCCTCTCTTCCCCTGAGGATTCCAGCGCAACGCCTGTCTTGTAATGTTGTTTGCTGGTTTGCGAAGAGTATGCCCAATCCATCTCCACCTCCTCCTCTTAACTTCTTCCCCAATCGAAAGTTGGTTGGTCCTTTCCAAAAGGGTGGCGTTGCTAATAGTGTCTGGCCATCGAATCCGTAGAATCTTCCTGAGACAGCTATTTGTAAATGTCTGAAGTTTTTAGTGGTGGTCTTGTTTAACCCCAGGTCTCTGCCCCATACAGCAGTACTGACTTCACGTTAGAGTTAAACAGCCTTATCTTGTTGATCAAGGATAGTTCTCTTGTTTTCCAGACCCTATTTAACTGTATGAAGGCTACTCTTGCTTTTCCTATCCTTGCCCTGACATCAGCTTCTGATCCGCCCTGCTTGTCAATTATGCTGCCAAGGTAGGTAAAGGACTGCACTTCCTCCAGTGGCTTCCCTTGCAGAGTGATAGTGTTAGTATTTGTGGAGTTTAATTTAAGGATCTTTGTCTTCAGATTGTTAATGTTAAGACCCACCTCTAGTGCTGTAACTGCCACCAAATTTGTCTTGTTTTGCATTTGCTGCTGGCTGTGAGAGATGAGGGCGAGGTCATCAGCATAGTCCAGATCTTCCAGCTGACTCCATAGGGTCCATTGGATCCCATTTTTCTGTCCTGCAGTAGATTTCTTCATAATCCAATCGATAACTAACAGGAAGAGGAATGGTGACAATAAGCATCCTTGCCTGACCCCAGTTTTTACTTGAAAGCTTTCAGAGAGCTGCCCTCCATGTATAACCCTGCATGATAGACCATTGTATGAGTTCTTTATCAAATTTACTATTTTCGTTGGTATACCATAGTGCTTCAGAAGGCTCCACAGTGTCTCTCTGTCCACGCTATCAAACGCCTTTTCAAAGTCAACAAAGTTGATATACAATGGTGAGTTCCATTCAACTGACTGTTCCACAATTATTCTGTGCGTTGCAATTTGATCAGTACACGATCTATTTTTGCGGAAGCCTGCCTGCTCTTCTCTCAGCTTTTTGTCAGTGGTGTCCTTTATCCTTTCCAAATGGATACGGTTGAAAACTTTTCCTGGAACTGATAGAAGATTGATGCCTCTGTAGTTGTCGCAGTTGCTAAGGATCCCTTTCTTGGGAAGCTTAATGAGATGGCTCTCTTTCCATTCTGAAGGAACAGTTTCCTCTGCCCAGATTCTTTCAAAGAGTGGGTACAACATCTCCACTGATGTATTCAAGTCTGCTTTAAGGGCCTCTGCGGGATGTTATCTGGTCCTGCCGCTTTCCCATTTGCATTTGGATGATGGCTTTCCTGATCTCCTCCTTGCTTGGCTTTTCACAATTGATTGGTAGATCTTCATTGGCTGGCTCAATAATTGGAGGGTTTAGAGGTGACGGTCTGTTTAGAAGTTCTTCAAAGTGTTCCACCCACCTTTTCAGTTTATGTTCTATACTATTGATGGTTTTCCCTTGCTTATCTTTAACAGGTCTCTCTGGCTTACTGTACTTTCCTGAAAGTTGCTTGGTGATATCATACCACATTTTTGTGTTACCACTGTAAGCTGCCAGTTCTGCCTCAACTGCCAACTGTTCCACATAATTGTTCTTGTCTATTTTAATGCATCTTTTGACCTCTCTGTGGGCATCTGCATATTCTTCTTGGGCCTTGATCTTTGAAGCTCTGGTTTTACTGTTGTTTACTTTTGCCTTCTTCCTCTTTCTGTCTTCTATCTTTATCAGTGTTTCTGCAGTGATCCACTCTTTCTGATGATACTTTTTAGGTCCCAGTGTCTCTTGACAAGCTAAGTCTACAGCCTTTTTCACATTCTGCCAAAAGCTGTTTACTCCACCCTCCTCAACCAGTTCTTGTAGCACTTCAAATTTGTTCTTCAGTGCAATGTTGAACTGTTCTTTTGTCTGAGAATCTTTCAATAGATGAACATTGTATTTGATTCTCCTAGATGACTCTTGAACCTGGGTTCTTTTTAGCTTTAGCTTCAGTCTAGCCACCACCAAGTGATGGTCAGATGCTACATCTGCCCCTCTTCACTCTGACATCTTGTAATGTTCTTCTAAACCTTCTACAGATGCATATGTGATCTATCTGGTTTTCTGTTGTGTAGTCAGGGGAGACCCATGTATTTTTGTGTATCCGTTTGTGGGGAAAAATGCTGCCTCCAATGACCAAATTGTTGAGAGCACATAGATCAACAAACCTTTCACCATTCTCGTTGATTGTTCCCAGAGCATGTGTACCCATGATTTGCTCATATCCTATGTTACTGGATCCGACCTTGGCATTTATATCGCCCATAAGGATAGTAAGGTCTTTGTCTGTGTAGGTCTCGAGGATCTGCTGCAGTCTTTCATAAAACTGATCTTTATCTTCCTCTTCACTGTCATTAGTTGGTGCGTAGCACTGGACCACATTCATTACAATTTTCTTCTTCTTTGTACAGAATGAAGCTGTGATGATCCTGGGGCCATGCGCTTCCCATCCAATCAGGGCTCTCTGGGCCTGTTTAGCCAACATAAGAACAACCCCTTGGGAGTGAAGTGCTTCACTGTCCTCATGTCCAGAATAAAGCAGCAACTCTCCTGTAGATAATCGACACTGACCAGCCCCTGTCCACCTTGTCTCACTGATTCCCAACAAACTCAAGTTGTTATTTCTCATTTCTGCTGCCACTTGGGCTGCCTTGCTTAGCTCATACATGGTCCTGACATTCCATGTGCCAATGTTTATTTTCCTGGTAGAGAGAAGGGTGCTCTGCTTTGTGGCGTCCTTTCGACTTTGGCCACAAAACTTCATAAATCTTCCATTTGAAGAACCCTCCTCTTCCAAGACAAGATTGTCTGTGTTTCCTGTAGTTGGTGTTTTTGTAGCAAATAGTTTTTACGGGATGGGGTTGCTAACCCTAAGCTAACTTTACTACTTGGACAAAACAAAAGCTTTCAGAAAAACTGAGCAATTGTCTGTAGCATATGCTGCAGGATCACAGGGAAAGGCTATTTCAAAGCAGACCATGTCAAAGTGGATAGGACACTGTATCCGGTTCTGCTACACACAGCATGGAAAACCTGTACCTAGTAACATTAGACCACATTCCACCAGGGCAACAGCCACTTCTACTGCCTACCTTAGAGGAGTACCTACCAAAGATATCTTGGGAGCTGCAACTTGGAGTTCAGTGCACACCTTTACCAAGCATTACCACTTGCTTCTTTATTCTTGATCCAGAGCTGGCTTTGCCACTGCAGTGCTGCAGGGCCTCATAGCCACCCCAAATCCTCTATAGAACCAGCCACCCTGACTCAGCTTTGGGATTCAACCCAGGTGTAATGACTGCAGCAGTGAAACACGATGAGCATAGTACAGATGTCCTTCAAGAATGCAACTGCAGTCATAACATGTGGGTTGTCCTGCCTCAGGCAGCCCTCGGTCGGCCGGATTCCAAAGTCTGGGTCCGACGTCGGCTGATGTCGCATTTCTCTCCGACGTCAGTGCGGCTGGAGTACATAAGCATCAGCCGACGCCATTTTCTTCAGTCTTTCTTGCCGCACGGTGCCCGAAGCAGAAGCGGTTCGCAAGTGCCGGTCGGTCAGCTCCTATACTCTTCGAATCCGAAGTAATCAAAAAAGCTAAGTACCCCGTTGGGGACCTTTTCTTGCCTCAGCCGATGTCAGAAATTACTGAAAAAGTTAATAATTGTCTGTCTTGTGGTAAACAAATACCTCATAAGGATTTCCACTCTTACTGTCTTCCTTGCCTTGGCCCAGACCACGACGTCTCGGCCTGTGTCGCCTGTGCTCACTTCAACAAGCGCACTCTCAGGCGCCGGGCGGAGTTCGCTGAAGACTTTTTCGGCGAAAAATTTGCGTATACAATGCCGTCGGAGCTTCCGACATCGCAAACACCCAAGAAACGAAAAGACCGGGACCGACATCCTAGGCCCGCGTCTACCACCGACTCCACTCCAAAACCTACCGCGAGTGCTCCGGTTCCCGCTGAGACTGTTTTTCCACCGCTCCGAACCGAAGACACCGCAATACCGACGACTCCGATACCAGATACCACTCCGCCAGTTATAGATTTTCCTCCGGATACTGAAACCGAGGAAATGCCAGAGACCATTGCTGTAGATAAGGTCACTCCTGCACGTGGAGCTGCCAGGCCTCCTATGGCCATGTCTATTAAGGCCTACACTCGGGCTAAGGCAGCCAGCAAGACTAAGCACCTTACAGCAAAAACCTTGCCTCAAACTACTCCTGAGAAACAAATCATGTCTATGGCCGCAGACTTAATTTCCATGATTAGAGGTTCACAGGCCCATCCTGAGAGAGCATCCCAGCCTCCTCCAGATAAGAGGCCCCGGGTTGATCCCTCTGAACCTATCCCTACAGATGAAGACTCTGAGGACTCTATCCACTCCGAGGGACAGGAAGACCTCTTTCAGACCTATGAGGACTCGGATGCAGAGGATTCCATCCCTTCGGCCTCCCCTCCTGAGGATATTTCTTTTGGGGAAGTTCTGCATACCATGAGGGAACATTTCAAGTGGCAAGGCCAGGAATATTCTGATTCCAGAAAGCACCTTCGAACCTTCCTTAAAAAGCCCCAGCACAGGCCCCTAGCTATTCCTCCTGTGCTTGATGTTTTGGATGATCTATATTCTGACTCCAGTGTTACCCCTGATTCCCTTCCTCCTGCACCAGCCAAACCAGACAGATATTACAGGGTCCCAGACACACATTCCCATTTGTTCAGGGCCCATACTGTGGATTTAGAAACTATTTCTCAGGGACCTAAAGGTGTTTCAGCTTCCACTTCTAAAAATCCCTTGCCTTCCAACAGGGAAGCTAGGTCATTAGAGAGATGGGGGAAAAAGGTGTACATCTCCACCACTTTATCTATGAGAGCTTTGAATTGCCTTTTTCATATGTTACAGTATCAGGATTACCTGTTAGATGATTTACAGAAAACTTTGGCCTCTCCTGACCCTTTAGACAGGAAGTCTTTGCAGGAAGCTGTATATAACTCACAGCAAGTCAGCAATCACTTTCGGCAGTGTGGATATGATGCATTGGAAGCTTCATGTAGGGCAGCTATGACAGGGGCAGTCATTCGCAGACATGCATGGTTAAAAGAACAACCTCTACCTGATCAGGTTCAGGCAAAACTTCTGGATGCACCCTTGGAAAAGAACAAGCTTTTTGGTGCTAATGCTAAAGATGTGTTAAAGTCCATCGAGGAAAAAGCAAAATCAGTTCAGACGGTCAAAGATTTCCTCCAGGTTCAGCCCCCCAGATTCAGCAGGAATTGGCCTTCAAAGAACTGGTCCTTTCCTAACCCTGAAAAATTTCAAAGGGGTAAAAACAGGCGTGGCCGAGGAAGAGGACAATACAGAGGTTCTTACAGGGGACGACAATGGCAGCCAGCAAACCAAAGAAGTGACACAGGGGTCTCCCCCACCCCTCAGACACAATCTCAATGACTTTCCTCTACAACCGCCAACCAAGGAGCAAACAGAAAATGCAAAAATTTGAAAATTTGAAAAGAAAATTTGGGCGGAAAATTTTCTCTGTTTTCAGACAATTGGCACAGATTGACAAAAGACAAATGGATTTTGGACATTATAGACCAAGGTTACAGGTTTCATTTTCACACCTTACCCAGAAAAAAGGGCATGCCAAACCTACCACAAAACCAGAGGGCAGAGGCTATCAAGCAAATTTCTCTTCTGGCTCAGATAAAAGCAATAGAAAGAGTACCACAACAAGAACAAGGCCAGGGGTTCTACTCAAGACTGTTCCTTGTGCCAAGAAAAGAAACACAGTGGAGACCAATACTGGACTTGTCCGCATTAAACACTTTTCTCATAGTACCAAAGTTCAAAATGCTGACTCTACAGCAACTCCTTCCCATGCTGGGCAAGGGGTCTTGGCTGATTACTCTGGACCTCAAGGAGGCATACCTGCATGTCCCTATTAGACACAGCTGCATAAGATACCTCAGATTTCTTGCAGGGCCAGAGCATTATCAATTCTCAGCATTGCCATTTGGCTTATCTACTGCGCCCAGAGTGTTCACAAAATGCCTGGCTTCAGTAATTGCTCATTGCAGGCTCCAGGGGATCCAAATTTACCCGTACCTGGACGACTGCCTTATACAAGCGGACGACAAACTGATGTTGACAAAAAACCTGAACTATGTCATACAATTACTTCAGGCTCTGGGATACACAGTCAACTTTCAAAAGTCAAGACTTCAACCATCCCAGCAAATAACCTTCTTAGGAGCCAATCTGGACACAGCCTCTCAAATGGCTTACCTGACAGAAGACAAGCAAGAGAAGTTAACTCATTATTTCAAGGGTTTGGCAAAACTCACCCAGATGACTGCAAGGAGATTCCTACAGGCCCTGGGTTACATGGCATCCTGCATTCTCCTGGTTCCATTAGCAAGACTACACATGAGAAAACTTCAATGGTACTTAAAAAGTCTATGGTCTCAGCACAACAACAACTTAGAGGCAACCATACCGCTCATTCCATGCCTACAAAAGGAATTCCTATGGTGGGCCTCGGTAAGCCAAGCAAACGCAGGTATGTCATTCAAAAAACCTCAGATAACACAGACCATGACCACAGACGCCTCAGACATTGGATGGGGGGCGCATATGGAAGGCAGATGCATACAAGGACAATGGTCTCCAAAGGAAACACATCTGCATATAAACCAAAAAGAAATGCTGGCAGTAATGCATGCCATCGAGGCCTTTCGACAACAACTTCAACAAGGCCATTTACTGATACGGACAGACAACACCACTGTGATGTGGTACATAAGCAAGGGGGCACCCATTCCTACCCCCTCTGCAGACTGACAATGAATCTTTGGGAAAAATCACTGAGCCTGAACATACACTTACAATCCCAGTTTGTTCCAGGCAAAGACAATGTGCTGGCAGACAGCCTAAGCAGGAATTTCATAGATCCTCACGAGTGGAGCTTACACCCAAGGATCTTCACACAACTCACCTCGATATGGGGCAGGCCAGAAGTAGACCTATTTGCCTCTCACCTCAACCATCATCTGCAAAAATTCTGTTCAAGGACATACCATCCATAAGCTTGGAAAATAGATGCACTTTCATTCAACTGGAACTCCCTAAAAATATATGCATTCCCACCTCTGCCACTGATGACCACAGTACTACTGAAGATCAAAGCAGAGAGACCCAAAGGGATCCTAATAGCTCCAGACTGGCCAAGACAACACTGGTACCCGCTACTATGGAGCATATGTTACAACAAGAAGTGGGCCCTTCCCCAATGGCCCCTACTTTTGACTCAGCACAACTTCAAAACAGTGCATCCAAACCTTCAGACACTGCAGCTAACAGCCTGGGAGATTCCATGAATAACCTCAATCTTTCTCTCTCCAAGGAAGTCCAGTGGATACTAACAGAAGCTCGAAGACCATCCACCAGAAAGGTTTATTTGGCAAAATGGAGGAGATTCTGCATTTGGAACACCAGCAAGGGTCATGATGCATCACTATTGAACATCCCACTCATCCTGGAATATTTGGCAGATATGCTTCAGAATGGACTCTCATATTCTTCCATAAAGATACATGCTTCAGCTATTTCAGCTAGATATAACACTGATCCACCTGTGTTTTCACATCCTTTGCTAAGACAGTTCCTTAGGGGAATCAAGAACATTAAGCCACCAAGAAAGGCTCAAGTGCCAGCTTGGGACCTCAACTTTGTTCTAGAAAAACTAACTCTACCTCCTTTTGAACCAGCAGCTTCAGTGGACTTACAATTCCTCTCATGGAAGACAGCTTTCCTGTTGGCAATTACCTCAGCAAGAAGGGTTTCGGAACTACAGGCCCTAATGGCAATACCACCATTCATAATCTTTCACCGAAACAGTGTCTCCTTGAGAACCAACCCTACTTTTATGCCAAAGGTGGTATCTAGGGTTTCTTTAAATCAAGCTATTCATCTACCTGCTTTCTTCCCCAATCCTGAAAACAAAGGGGAAAGACTGTTACACACCTTGGACATTCACAGACAACTTCGCTACTACCTGGATAGAACCAAGACCAGTAGGAAGTCTGATCAACTTTTTGTAGCTTACGCCCCTGGAGTACAAGGAAAAGCAATTTCAAAACAGACTATTTCAAAATGGATTAGACATTGCATCAGATTTTGTTATTCCTTCCATGGGAAGACTGTTCCAGCCAATGTCTGACCACACTCCACCAGAGCTACAGCCACCTCTACAGCATTCTTAAGAGGTGCCTACAAAGGACATTCTAGAAGCTGCTACATGGAGCTCCGTGCATACATTCTCCAAACACTACAATCTCCCTCTATTCTCCAGATCCAGAGCAGGCTTTGCTTCGGCAGTCCTGCAGGGTTTGATTGCCACACCATCTCTTTCCTAGAGCATTCCTCCTCCCCCAGCTAAGCTATGGTATTCTACCCACATGTTATGACTGCAGTTGCATTCTTGAAGGACATAGTACAGTTTTGTACCTACCATAAATGTAGATGTCCGATAGATATGCAACTGCAGTCGGATTTTCCCTCCCTCCATACCCCTCTATGCCTTGGGTCCACTCCTATCCCTGTTCCTCTTAGCTTGGGATATCTGTTATGGTGTATCTGTTTATTGCTTATTTATTTGTTTGGAATCCTGTTTTTCTCCTTCCAAATTGATTACAGCCTTCCTTGGAGGGCACCTGGCATCTGGGGCAAGAAACACTGAAGAAAATGGCGTCGGCTGATGCTTATGTACTCCAGCCGCACTGACGTCGGAGAGAAATGCGACATCAGGCGACGTCGGACCCAGACTTTGGAATCCGGCCGACCGAGGGCTGCCTGAGGCAGGACAACCCACATGTTATGACTGCAGTTGCATATCTATCGGACATCTACATTTATGGTAGGTTCAAAACTGTACTTTTTGTACCTACCATAAATGTAGATGTTCGAGTGTCTTCACTGCTCCCATCCAGGTTAACCCACCCGCCATCCCCTCTTTTTTAGCTGGGACTTATCTATACCTTTCAACCCTATACTACCTATGTGGTGTATTTGATGGTTACTGAAAGTTTTGTTTTTTACCTTTATTTTATGTTTGATTAGCAATATATATTGCCTACCTTTTTTGGGGCAGCTGACATCTGGGGCAAGAAAAACTGAAGAAAATGGCGTCGGCTGCATCTTATATACCCCTGGCACACTGACGTCAGGGAGGAAGCGACAGCAACCGACGCCGGACCAACACTTTGGAACTCTGGCCGACTGCGGGACCGTCTGACGGCAGGATAACCCAAGTGTAATGACTGCAGCAGTGAAGACACTCGAACATCTGCATTTATGGTAGGTACACAACTGTACTTTATGAGGTGTGCCATGTAGAAGGATTTCCTGACTACTGTGGCAGTGTGATTGTCAAAGGAGAGACTACTGTCCACCTGGGTCCCAAGGACTCTCATCACACATTCCGTGTTAAGAAGACTGATGCCTCTGTGGTAGTTCATGGGTACAGAGTTTTTACCAAAGGGGATAACAATGCACGTTTTAGCATTGAGCTTGAGGCCATGGCTCTGACACCCGGCATTTGTCCCAGTGAGGCCCTTCTGTAGGATGTCCACATCATTTGAGGACTCTACTATAGCTCCTAGTTTGCAGTCGTCTGTGAACTTCGTTAGCCAGAGGCCTTTTGCGTTCTACTGTACTTTAGAAAAGTAGATACCAAACAGGAGAGGTCCCAGGACTGAACCCTGTGGTACTCCACTTGTCACTGGTTTGAAGTCAGACTTGGTCTGCAGCTTTTACAGTGTGGGTTCTATCAGTGAGCCAGTTGGCAACCCATCTTGTGACATAGGGATTTATACCTAGTTTAGTGAGTTTAGCTATAATTCTAGAATGGAGGATGGTGTCGAAAGCCTTGGCGAGGTCACGATAGGCTGTGTGAACCACCTTACCCTAGTCTACGGCTTTGGTGACTGCCTCAGAGAAGTTGACCAGGTTCAGGAGGCAAGATCTGCCTTTCACAAACCCGAACTGGGTGGGGTCCAGAGTTTGGAGGTTACCAGTGTCTTTGTTTATGGATTCCATGATGATACATTCCATGGCCTTGCAGACCAGGCTCGTCAGGCTAATAGGGCGATAGTTCCCAGGATCGGTGGTGGCTTCCCGTTTGTGGAGTGGGATAACTGTTGCTATGCGCCATTCAGTGGACACAAAGCTTGACGTGAGGCTATGATTGAACATGGTACTTAGGTGGGGAGCCAGTTCGTTCTGAAGTTCGTGTAAAACGCAGCCTGGGATGTTGTCCGGTCCCATGGATGTTGTCGTTTTGGCTTTAGAGAATGCTGCTTTTACCTGTGAAGTTGTGATTACAGGGATTCTGCATTCTTCCTGTATCTATATATGAGCCCTTTAATGGTTGGGGGGGGGGGGGAGTTAGCACTGAACCTATCTGTCAGGATGTTGGCAATATCAGTTGGTTCTGTAATTTTTGTGCCATTGTGCTCTAACTCGTAGCAGATCTGGGTGTTGCCATTGAGATTCTTGACATAGCTATAGAATGCTTTGTGGTTGTCCTTAGAATCAGTGGCAGTCTTGTTTTCATAGCTAGCTTTGGTGGATCTTGTATGGGATCTCAGCTTCTTGTTGAGGCTGACCAGGGAGCTCCTTCACTCATGGGATTTTACTCTTTTGCAACAATTTCATCCTAATGTTGTAGAGTTTGTTTATGGCAGGGGACCACCAGATTGGCTTCCTTTTTTTGCAGGATAGCGTCTTGGTTCTGTTTGGGATAGCGCAATCCATGCACTCGTGTAAGTGCTAATAGAGTGCATTTGTGTAGAGTTCAGCAGTCGTATCTATATTGTCCGTCTGCATGGGTTTTATGAAGTTCGCCACTTCTGTCTTAAGAAGCATGATGTTGGCTTTGGAGAATTTTTTACCATGGTTTCCTTAATGGGGGGATGGGGGCGGGATGTGAATATCTAGGGTGATTAGCTTATGGTCGGATCTGACCAACGAGGAGTTGATTTCAGGTGTGGAACACCAGTCACTCATGTTGGTAATGACTAGGTCTAGGCTGTTGTTGCCCCTAGTGGGGGTGTGGAGAAGTTGATCAAGGGCATTGGAATTTATGAATTCCAGAAAGGCTCTGAACGAAGGAGTTGGTACATGAGTATTTTTCCCAGTTAATGGTGGGGGTAGTTGAAATCACCCAATATTAGGGTATTTAGTTGAACCCTAATATTTTCCAGTATATCCTGAAAAGAGGAGTGGGAATCCTGGGACATAGTTGGGGATCTGTAGCAAGCTGCAATTTGGATTGCAGTTTTGCCCAGAGTTAGTTGCACTTGGATAACCTCGGCTGCATTATGCTGAGCAACTAGCCTGGAGGTGTGGATATCCTTAATGAATATGGACACACCTCCATCTTTGGTGTTCCGGTCCAGGTTAGATGGCCGAAAAGTGTGGTATGAGTTATAGCCTGGTAATACAGGGGTGCTTTCTGGAGCCTTCAACCAGGTCTCAGTCACTGCACAAACATCGATGTTCTCCATTTTAAGGAGTGCTTCGAGTGAGTGCATTTTGAGATTTAGACTTCTAGCATTGAGTCGCATTACCCTCAGTTTTTGCTTGCCTGTTCCTATTATGGTGGTGAATTTGTCATTTGAACCTTGCCTAAAAAAGGCACTATATGGGCAGCAACAGCCTTTGCCAGTATCCGGAATCCCAGGGGTGACAGGTGGCAGGCCATCTCTGGCAAAGCATTGTGGTCTGTCGACCATGTCATCCCAGGCAGACAGATATTGGATCCCCTTAGAATGACACCAGAAGCTTAGCCAATTGTTGAACTCAATCATTTTGTCCTTGTACTGCGGTATAATTCTGGGCGATGGCAGGATGCAACTCAGTGCTGGGCTCATACCTGCCTGGGCTACAAGATCGGGGAGTTCTTCCATGTCTCTTTTCATGTAGTCCAGGGAGGTACGTCTCAGGTCATTCACACCGACATGGACATTCACAGAGTCATATTTGTACTTTTTGTGGAGTGACCTGAGTGCGTGGGTTATGTGGCGGATCCTGGCACCCGACAGGCAGCTGACAGTGACCTTCTCCTTGTTTAGCCTGGTGAGTGGGACATCAGTGTACCTGACTATAGAGTCACCTATGACTAGTGTGTTGGATACGCTGTTTTGCCTTATGGGCTATGGTTGAGTGGCACACTGAGTCTGTGGGCTATTTGGGTTGTGTTGGTGGGAGGTAGCTTGCGTTTCTGCTTTGGAGGTCTCTGTTGCTTGAGCAGATTGTTATTGAGATCCTTCGCAAATGTTTTTGTTTTTCTTTGTTTGGATTTTGGGGGTGTAGGTTTAGTGGGATTATGTGATGTGTGGTGCAAGTGTTTACCTTCTCCGCTTGACTATCAAGTTCAGTCTTGGTTGGAGAGAGATTTACCTCCAGTTGGATAAGTGCATCTCTCACAGGTTGTAGTTTTTGGTGGTAGGAGGGAGAGGGTTGTCTATGTACATGAGGCAATTGCTGCATTGCCCCAAGATGCCCAGATTCATAAGATAGTGGAGAACACTGGGAGCTGACCCTTGGACATGCCTGAATAAAAAAATATTTCCCTCTAGACAAGTGAGGAAAGTGAGTACAAGAGCTTTTTTTCTCTAAGCAAGTGAGGAAAGTAAGTACCAAAACTGTTTTCCTCTAGGTAATGAGGAAGGGTGAGTGTTGTAGTAATTTGTAGTTTATTTAGTGCTTATAACAAGTTCTGAACAAGTGCTGAGCACGGATAAGCAAATTCAAGTGCTAAAACTAAGAATCTGGATATTGTTGTAGATAGGCTACCTAGTGCTTACCACTCCCACTGATAAGCTAGAAGGCTTCCCTCCAACACAGAAAGGCTTGGGGCACAGAAACTCACAGTCCTGAAATACAGCAAATCTCAGAAGATGAGCAGAATGATTAAAAAATGTGACCAGCACAGATTATAATTCAAGCAGAAAGCCCCAGTCTAAGTTAACTAGTCTTGTCAGTGTAGAGTCCCTCTCTTCCTCCCCTCGCTGGTGTGTCGTGTTTTAGCCTTTTTGTTTAGTTTTTAGGTAGTTAGATAGTTTAGTGCATAGCTGTCTCCCCCTTCAGCTTTTTGTGAGCTTTCTGAGTGTGTGGAGAGTGGGTGTGTTGTAGAGAAATAGTTGTCTATAACTTGTTTAAATTTCTCAGTCTTTGTGTTGGGACATGGCAGATCCTAAGCCTGTGTTTAAGAGGTGCACTGAGTGTGGCCACAAATTGTCACCAGCTGATGGCCACACACTTTGCGTTGTGTGTTTGAGTGTGACCTTGAAAGGCCTTCTACGGAGCTGCCTCCTCTTCTGCTTCGATCACAGTGGTTGCTGTGGCTGCTTCTCCTGTTCTTCGTTCTCGTCCCAGGCTGGGACTCACCCTCCCACTTCTAAGCCTGCGGAAGCGAAGTGCAGAAACCTCAGAGAAGGAGAGAGAACACCTGTCAGAGAAAAGAAAGAGGTCCCCAGACCTTTCAGCTCTGTCAGGAACTTCCACCAAGAGTCAGTCTAGGCACCTTGACTCCCCTCGGCTCCGATCTCCCTGATTTTCCCCAGAGCCGGAAGAGTCACAACTACCATCTAGAGTCTTGGTTCCTTGACCTGCCAGGTCAGAGTCCATGGCTTTGTCGCGGCACACCCGCAGCATTTCTGAAGTCGACATGGACAAAATGATGCAGAGGTTCATTTGCACACAAATTCAGATGGGAGTCTTGCCAGCCCCCTCTCCCTTTGGAGGGGGAGGCTTGCTTCCCTTCTTCACACCAATATCTCCTTCTCAAAGCCGATCCCCACTTTCGGAGTACATGGCTCCAAGGATGGGCTTAGTCCGTGGGTCGGCTCCGACAGCACCTGTCTCCTCATCGCCGGCAGCTGCCTGGAGCGTGTTGAGCCGGAGCCTGGGTGTTGGATCCGAGGGAGTGGAACTTTTTCCATCGGCTCTGACGTTGTCAGGCCAAGTTCCCCCTTCGATGCTCCATCCACTTCGGGCCCAACTCCAATTCAAGTGGCTGATCCGGGGAGAGTGTTTTCCTTATTGGTGGCACGGGAAGCTTGTTCTCCCTCGGCGTTCGACATGGTAGAAAGGGTTCTCTCCACTGGATCGAAGTACTTGACTATATCTTAGGACTCCGCCCTGACTCCCTCTGCTTTGTGTGCGAATCCCATCATTTTACCTGAGGGACAGCCAGTGCTCGAGGAGCCCTAGGCGGTTCCCCCTCAGGAACAAGTGGCTTGCGAGTCTCCACACACACACACACACACACACACACACACACACACACACACACACACACACACACACACACCAGAGATGTACCTCGCAAGCATACGCACAAGAAGAGGCACTAGGACTCACCCAAGTCCCTCACTGACGACATGCATTTGGATGACGGGTAAGCTTCCCCCAGGTAACCTCCCGAGGATGTCTCCTTTGGAGACATCATGGAAATCTTATGCCAGCGGGGAGGTTGGTCCGCCCCAAAACCTTCCTCAGGCGAATCTGTGTTCCTGGAGGCTTCTGGCATCGGCCCGTCTACTTCCTGGGTGCCCCCCCCAGATCTCTTGGTAGACTTAGTCATCTTGCTGGCTTTGAAGGAGCCGGACACCGTGGAACCAATCTCCAAACACCCAGATAAACTTTTAAGTCCCCCCACCTCCGCCTCAGACAGACCAGCGTGGAATAAAGGGTTCCCTGTAGACGCTATGGTGGTAGCAGCCACCAAAAAGGAACTAGCCCAAGGATAGTTCCTCTGTTTATCCCCCTGACCGTGAGTCTAGGATGATGGACCGCCTAGGGAAGCGAGTTTGTGTCGGTGACCTTTTCCATCAGGGAGCTGAACTATCTGGCCCATGTTACTAGACTACAGCGCGATCTGGTTAAAGAACTGGCTGAGTCACTCCCAAAGCCCATGTTACAGGAGGACAGAGAGACATTCTCCTCTAGGACGGCTACTTTGACAGCGGTTTCAAACAAGTCCATGCGACTCCTGTTTCATGCTACTGAAGGAGCGGCTAGGGGAGCTGGGTCCAGCATGCCCATGAGGCGTAACTCCTGGCTCAGATTGTCAGTTCGCAAAACCTTTCAATGCGTCTTTAGCGAACACCCCATTTGACGGTTCTACCCTCTTTGGTAAGACCGTCCGAGACACCTTGGTCCAGAATGAGAAAGACGGGAAGACACTGCTGTCGGAATCCGCTTCTCGAACCTTCAAAGATCCTTTTCCCGGAATCAGTGAGGGCAAAAGAAGATGTGGTTCTGGAATTCTCAGTATTCCCGGGACACTCCTGGCTGCTCTTCCCCTAGAGGCAAAGGGGGACAGGATAGACGCTGGCCCAGAGCAGAGGGGGCCCAAGGAATTTTGGTTCTCGAGAACGTTTCTCGGACATGCCCACGCAGCAACCCTGAGGGGTTGCCCGACTTTTCTGGAGGTAGTCAGGAGTCGCTTGTCGTTGCACCTGATGGCATGGGAGTCAGTATCATCAGACCATTGGGTGCTTCAGATAATTTCCAGAGTATAGTCAGTCCAGTTTGTGGTTCCTCCCAAATCTCTCAAACGTCTCATGGACGTAACACCAGCTCAAAAGGAGGCAGCAGCACTAGAAATCTCCAAGCTGCTTGAGAAACGAGCCATCAACCCCAGATCAGTCCGGATCTGGCTTCTACTACAGGTTTTTTGGTGCCAAAGAAAAACGGGGTCTAAAGGCCCATTCTGGACCTATCTACTCTGAACCTGTCAGTTGCCAAAGAAAAATTCCAGATGGTCACCTTATAGTCCATCATGCGGTACATGCAAGAGAGTATTTGGATATGCTTGTTCGACCTCCAGGATGCTTACTATCGCATAAAGATGCATAGACGTTCCAGGAGGTTCCTCTCCTTCTGGCTAGGAGCCAATCATTACCAATTTCGAGCCCTACCCTTTGATCTCACCACAGCCCCCAGGTGTTCACCAAAGTGATAACAGTAGTAGCTACTCACCTGAGGCTTCAGTTAAGTCAGGTCTACCCTTACCGGGACGATTGGCTCCTTACTGCTCCCACCAAGCATCTAATTTGTTGGACCAGAGATCATTTCCTAAAGCTTCCCTTAAGATTTTCCTTGAGGAAGCCATTGCACAGCTGACGACTGGCACGTCCTTGGAGCTTTGCCAGACACCAACTGCCATCAGTGTCGAGGGGGGAACCAGTTTCTGTGATACCTCCGATCGGGATCCAAACTTCGGAAATGTTAACTTCAAAACCTGACGCCAGGCCGGTTCCAACTTCCACCCCGGACAAAAAGAAGCAGAAAACTAAGCATACCTCCTTCTCCTCCTCTACTGAAGCATTACCAGATTGGCAGGCCTTCACTTCCTCTCTCATGCAGGCCTTTATGGCCCTTAGGCCTTCAGCCTCAGCCTCCACTACTCTGCCTTTAGTGAGCCCTAGGCCTGCATCTGCCTCTTCCCTCTCACCCATGACCTCTCAAGTTAGGGAGGAAGAATATGATTCTTCCTTTCCTTTCTCAGAGGACTCTGTTTCATATACATCCCAGATTGCATATCCCCAGGAGTATTATTCTCCTGATGAAGAATCTGTGGAAGGACATTCTCCACCCTTGGATATTACATTTGGCGAGACCATCACCAAGATGAAAGATTACATCAAATGAAATACTTCCCAAATGACCAACACCCAAAAGAAGTACTTTGAGCTACTTCAAGTAGAATCACCACCCCCTTCGGCTGTCCCTCTGGATGTCCTTCAAGGATGCATCTGCAGTCATAACATATGGGTTGTCTGGCCTCGGCTGATGTCGCACTTCACCCGACGTCATAGCTCCTGGGGTATAAAGGCATCAGCCGACGCCATTTTCCTCAGTCTTTCTTGCCGCGCGGTGCCCGAAGCAGAAGCTGTTCGCAAGTGCCGGTCGGTCAGATCCACAGATTTCAGCTACCGAAGACTTCTAAAAAAGCTAAGTACCCCATTGGGGACTCTTTCTTGCCTCAGCCGATGTCAGACAAAGTAAATAATTGTTTAACTTGTGGGAAACAAATACCTCATAAGGATTTCCACTCTTACTGCCTTCCTTGCTTAGGCCCAGACCACGACGTATCAGCTTGTTTAGCCTGTGCTTCCTTCAACCGACGGACACTTAGATGTCGGTCGGAGTTTGCTGAAGAGTTTTTTGGTCCTGCTTTTGCATATAAAATGCCGTCGGAGACTCCGACTACACATTTAGCCAAAAAACGCAAGGAAAAGGACAGACACTCGCGGCCCGCGGTTTCGGCTGAAACCACGGTTTGGCCTACCGCGAGTGTCTCTGTTTTGGCTGAAACAGAGTCCTCGGTTCTTCCTTCGGCCGTAAGCATGCCTCCGACAACCGAGGCCTCACAGGCCCCGGCTGAGTCGGCTACAGAAATTCATACCGAAGAAGCAGGCACACAGGAATTGTCCGACACCATTCCGTTGGACATCTCTACTCCTGCAAGTGGGGCAGCTAGACCCCCTGCTTCTATGTCTATTAAGGCCTTCTCCAGGGCTAAAGCAGCTAAACTTTCCAAGGCCTTACCTACTAAAGCTCCCTCTCACAGACCTTCCTCAAGTTCTCAGATTCTCAGCCTTGCTGAGGACCTTATTTTTCTGATCAGGGGATCCCAACCTCACCCAGGCAGGGCCTCACAACCTCCTCCTGAAAAAAGGCCTAGGACTGAACCCCCTGAACCTCTCTCCTCTGACTATTCCTCGGATGGATCGGAGTTATCAGACCATCAGGAAGGACCATACTCACCTTATGAGGATTCGGATGCAGAAGACTCCATTCCTTCTGCCTCCCCCCCAGAAGAATTTTCATTTGGGGAAACTCTGCACTCAATGAGGGAACACTTCCAATGGCAGGGTCAGGATTTTTCTGATTCTAGGAAAAGGCTAAGGACTTTTTTACACTTACCACAACATAGGCCTTTAGCCATACCACCTGTACTATCAGTTGTTGATGATGCATACAATGATGCCAGTTCTGCCCCTGATTCTCTTCCCCCGGCCCCTGCCAAACCTGACAGATATTACAGGGTCCCGGATTCTCACTTCCACTTGTATAAGGCCCACGCTGCAGACCCAGAAACCATTTCTCAGGGCCCTAAGGGTGTTGCAGCTGCCTCTGCCAAAAACCCCCTACCCTCTGAAAGAGAATCAAGAGCATTAGAGAGATGGGGTAAAAAGGTTTATACATCTGCTACTCTTTCTGCCAGGGCTTTAAACTGTCAATTTCACATGGTACAGTACCAGGAATTTTTGTTAGATCAGCTGAATAAAAAGCTTTCCTCTCCTGAACCTTTAGACCGTCAGTTCCTTCAGGATTTGGTACACAACTCACAGCAGGTCAGTAATCATTTCTTAAAATGTGGCTATGATGCACTGGAGGCTTCATTTAGATCAGCTATGACTGGAGCAGTGATTCGAAGGCATGCCTGGCTAAAAGAGCAATCCTTGCCAGACCATGTTAAGTCTAAACTCCTAGATGCCCCTATGGAGAAACAAAGTTTATTTGGCTCCCCTGCACAGGAGGTTCTAAATAAAAGTGGAAGAAAAAGCAAAATCTGTGCAAACAGTCAAGGATTTTCTGCAGGTCCAACCTCCGAGGTTCAGCAGAAATTGGCCTTCAAAGAATTGGTCCTTTCCAGACACCTCCAGAGCACAGAGAGGCAGAAATAGACGCCCAAGAGGCAGAGGTCAATCAAGGGGTGCCTACAGGGGCCGTCAGTGGCAACCTGACAACCAGAGGAGTGCCGCCACAGCTACGACTGCAACCACTTCCACAGGACAGACACAATGACTTGGCTCTGATTCCGCCTACCAGGGAACAACTGGAAGCACCCTTGGGCGGAAAGTTAGCTTTATTTTCAAAAAACTGGCATTGCATTACAGGAGACAAATGGACTTTGCAAACAATAGACAAAGGCTACAGGTTTCACTTTCACACTTTACCAAAAAAGAGAGGAATGCCAAACCTTCCATCAAGCCAGAAGTCAGAGGCTCTAAAACAAATTATCAACTTACTAAGGATGAGAGCAATAGAAAAGGTACCATCTATGGAACAAGGCCAAGGATTTTACTCCAGACTATTCCTTGTACCAAGAAAAGAAACTCAGTGGAGGCCTATTCTCGACTTGTCCGCACTGAACACATATCTCATAGTACCAAAATTCAAGATGCTGACCCTACAGCAACTTCTTCCCATGTTGGGCAAGGAGTCTTGGCTGGTGACTCTAGATCTCAAGGAGGCATACCTGCACGTCCCCATATGACCAGATTGCAGAAGACACCTCAGATTTCTTGCAGGATCAGAGCATTATCAATTCTCAGCATTGCCCTTTGGCTTATGTACTGCGCCCAGAGTATTCACGAAATGCCTGGCATCAGTAATTGCATATTGCAGGCTTCAGGGAATTCAAATCTATCCATACCTGGACGACTGCCTAATACAAGCGGACAACAAGACAAAAATAATAAAGGATTTGACCTATGTCATACAACTGCTGCAAGCCTTGGGATACACAGTCAACATACAGAAGTCAAGACTAGTGCCATCCCAAAGGATAACATTTTTGGGTGCAGAACTGGATACAGTAACTCAGATGGCTTTTCTCACAGAAGAAAAATAAAAGCAACTTCCAGTTTACTTCATGGCATTGACAAGGCAAACTCAGCTAACTGCAAGGAAAGTCCTGCAGGCCCTGGGTTACATGGCATCCTGCATAATCTTGATCCCACATGCTAGACTACACATGAGAAAATTACAATGGTACCTAAGGAATGTATGGTCTCAACACAGACACAGTCTAGAAACCATGATACCAATCATTCCATGCCTGAAACAAGAATTCCTGTGGTGGGCTCAGGCCTGCCAGACCAACAGAGGGTTGCCTTTCCACAAACCACAACCAAGGCAGACCATCACCACGGACGCCTCAGACCTAGGCTGGGGGGCACACATGGAAGACAAGTGTATCCAAGGCCTATGGTCCCAAGACCAGCTGAATCTACACATAAATCTAAAGGAGATGCTGGCAGTGAAGCATGCAGTTGAGGCATTCAAATCATTCCTCCAGCAAGGACACCTGCTGATGACGGACGGACATGTGGTACATCAACAAACAGGGAGGCACGCATTCCTACCCTCTATGCCGGATGGCAATGGATCTGTGGAACCTAGGCCTGAATCTCAACATTCAACTGCAGGCCAGATTCGTACCAGGAAAAGAAAATTCACTAGCAGACAGATTAAGCAGAACTACCACGGATGCTCACGAATGGATGCTGCATCCAGACATCTTCAAAACCATAACAAAGACATGGGGAATGCCAGAGATAGACCTGTTCGCCTCCCCACTCAACCACCAACTGAAGAAATTCTGCTCAAGAGAATAACACCCACAAGCCTGGAGGGTGGACTCCCTTTCTTTCAGCTGGAAGGCCCTGACAGTTTATGCCTTTCCACCTCTCCCATTGATGTACAAGGTTCTACTGAAGATCAGGGAGGAACAGCCAAAGGTAATTCTGATAGCTCCAGACTGGCCAAGGCAGCATTGGTACCCACTACTGAGAAGCATGTCTCGGACGAACTCACGGCCTCTACCTCTATGGCCTTTACTTCTAACACAGAACAACTACAAGACCCTGCATCCAAACTTGAAAACACTGCAGCTAACTGCCTGGAAAATTGCATAAAGCAAAACCAACCTGTTTTATCTCAGAGGGTCAAGGACATTATCCTGGAGGCTCGCAGACCCTCCACAAGGAAAACATACTCAGCCAAATGGAAGAGATTCCTCATTTGGAATGCATCAAAGGGAACAGATGTCACACTGGTAAACCTAGCACACATCCTAGAATACTTAGCAGAACTGTTCCACAATGGCCTGTCCTAGTCTTCCATTAAGATTCATGCTTCAGCAATTTCAGCAGAGTACAACATTGATCCTCCTATCTTCTCTCAACCTCTCCTCAGACAATTTCTAAGAGGGATCAAAAATGTAAAACCTCCAAGGAAACCACCTCTACCTGCATGGGATCTCAATTTTGTGCTGGAAAAATTAACACGTCCCCCTTTTGAACCAGCAGCATCAGCAGACTTACAGTTCTTATCTTGGAAAACTGCCTTCCTTCTAGCAATCACTTCAGCAAGAAAGGTATCCAAGTTACAGGCCTTAAGGGCAGTGCAGCCTTTCCTTATCTTTCACCAGGATAGAGTGTCTCTGAGAACCAGTCCTACTTTCATGCCAAAGGTGGTATCCAGAGTATCCTTGAACCAAGCTATTCATTTACCTACGTTCTTCCCTAACCCACAGAACAGGGGGGAAAAACTACTGCACACCTTGGATGTACACAGACAACTGCGCTACTATCTGGACAGAACTAAGACCAACAGAAAAACTGACCAGCTTCTGGTTGCATATGCAACAGGAGTGCAAGGAAAAGCAATTTCCAAACAGACAATTTCAAAATGGATAGGAAATTGCATTCGATTCTGTTACTCTTTTCATGGAAAGACAACTCCTGAAAATATCAGGCCTCACTCCACAAGAGCTACAGCCACCACTACAGCTTTCCTACGAGGAGTGGCTACCAAAGACATTTTAAAGCTGCTACTTGGAGCTCCGTGCATACATTTGCCAAGCATTACAATCTTCCTTTATACTCCAGATCCCGAGCAGGTTTTGCAACTGCAGTTTTACAAGGGATCTTAACTACACCATCATTATCTTAGTGCCTCCTCCCCCAGTTTGGCTATGGTATTCTACCCATATGTTATGACTGCAGATGCATCCTTGAAGGACATAGTACAGTTTTGTACCTACCATAAATGTAGATGTCCGATAGGTATGCATCTGCAGTCAGGATTACCCACCCTCCTTCCCCTCTGTGGTATTCCTAGGATACTTATGCATCTGCAGTCAGGATTACCCACCCTCCTTCCCCTCTGTGGTATTCCTAGGATACTTACCCCTCTCTTAGCTAGCTGGGGGAATCTATTATGGTGTATTTGTTTGTATGTATATATGTATATATACTTTTTGATTTCTACTGTTTGGAATTTTCTACTTTATCCAAATTTAGCCTTCCTAGAGGGCACCTGGCATCTGGGGCAAGAAACACTGAGGAAAATGGCGTCGGCTGATGCCTTTATACCCCAGGAGCTATGACGTCGGGTAAAGTGTGACATCAGCCGAGGCCAGACCCAGACTTTGGAATCCGGCCGACCGAAGGGCTGCCTGAGGCAGGACAACCCATATGTTATGACTGCAGATGCATACCTATCGGACATCTACATTTATGGTAGGTACAAAACTGTACTTTCTACCTGCTAAATTGGATGCCTTTTTTTCAGCTTCTATGGCCCCAGCCTCCGGTCCCTAAGTGCCCTGACCGCTTCTATAAAGTGCTAGAGGAGCAAAAATTCCTAATTAAACCACCCTTGGTGAACCCAGTTGTAATTGTCACCGTTCCTGATAAACAGTCTAGACTGCTGCCTTCCACTTCCCTCCTACCTACAGATAAAGATAGCAGATATATGGATAGGATGAGAAAGAAGGTGTACACATCCTCCACTTTGGCTTTCAGCACCATAAGTTGTGAGACCCACATGACTATGCTGTAGACGTAAGTGTCTCAAGCCTCCTCCATGCTGAATTCTATTCCTGACATTCCCGTTAAGACTGACATTACCTCCAAACTGTCCCTTGCTCAGCAAGTAGCCAGGCACTCCATCAGATGCAGCTACAATGCTGCAGAAGCATCTGCCCGTTCTACAGCATCTGCTTCTGTCCCCAAGAGGTACTCCTGGCTGATACTAAAGAATCTACCAGAAGACTTCAAGTCCAAGATCTTGGGTGCCCCCCGGATCACAATTTCCTTTTTGGTAAACAATTTGCAGACCTTTTCAAGAATCTTCAAGAAAAAATTAAAGAAGTACAGGACATCAAACATCATCTGGTGTCCCCCATTCCCAAGTATATTATAGGAACTACCTTCCTAAAACCACCTTTGTAAGGCATAACCCTCCCCAGAAGCTTTCTCTTCCAGATCTAAAAGATGGGCAAGAAGACATATCACGTCCAGACCTACTGCACCACTTCCTTATCCCAGACAATCCTTTCAGGACAGAGGAGGTCCCAATAATGCATGACTGCCTTGCCCACTTACCACTCTCTGCATGCCTTCCCCACTGTCTCCCCGTCTGGCAATCCATCACTACAGACCAATGGGTCCTATCCATTATCAAAAAAAGTTGCTTCTAATCCTGGAAAGAAAAAACACCCAGGAAAGGTATTCCATTTCCCCCCAAAAAACAGGTTCCCTCCTGCCACAAGTTTTGTCAGACCTGCTAAAACTGGGCAGCATAGAACCTGTCCCCTCAGGCCAGAAAGGAAAGGGATTCTACTCCCATCTCTTCCTGGTCCCCAAAAAAAGATGGGCCCTGGAGAACCATCTTTGACCTTTCCTTTCTAAATCTACACCTTCATATACCCGCCTTCAAAACCCTGTCACTCCCCACTCTACTGCCTCTCATTCCAGCCAAGGCCTTTATGGCCACCCTGGACATAAAAGAAGCCTACCTGCACATACCCATCAGGACTTCCCACAGACAAATCCTGCGTTTCTTTGGACCTTCCTCTCATGTCCAATTTTACTGTTTTGCCCTTTGGTTTATCCCTTGCCCCCCTGAGTCTTTACAAGGTGCCTAGGCCCAGCCATTGCCTTCTGTAGAACTCAGGGAGTCCGGATTTACCCATATCTGGACGACATCCTAATACTAGCAGAGTCCAGAGATGCCCTGTCAAAGCATCTGCACTTCTTCATGTCCCTTCTACAAAGTCTAGGGTTCACCATCAACCTACCAAAGTCCTCCTTGAACCCAGGCCAGGACAAGATTTTCCTAGGCTGCAGAAACAGAATGGGCAAAATGAAGGCATTTCTCCCACAAGACAAGATTCTATCCCTGACTTCCCACTTCCAGGGAACCCTACATTCCCAGAAGGTGACGGCAAGGCAATTTCTTCGTCTCCTGGGCTTAATGACAGCAGCCATCCTCATGCTACCACTGGCCAGAATGCACATATGCAAGCTACAGTGGTACCTCAAAAACATTTGGTCCCAACACCTACATCACTTAGAAAAGATTATTCCCCTCCTTCCCTGTCTAAAGACAGAAATCAGCTGGTGATCCAGCAAGTCCAACTAAACCCGAGACTCCCACTCTAACCCCCCACCCCAACCCAAACAGTTCATACAGATGCCTCAGTTTTAGGTTGGGGGCAACACTGGCATCCTACAGGATTCAAGAAAAGTGGCACCTTTCTATACAGGCCAAACACATTAATGTCAAGGAAATGACAGCAGACTTCCTAGGTCTAAAGGCCTTTATTCCCCTTCTGGTACCAGGGGTGTTCCTGATAGTGACCGACAATACCACTGTTATGCGGTACTTCAGCAAACAGGGAGGAACAAAGGCCTATCAGCTGTGCAGACTTGACCCTACTGATATGGGACCTAGCCTCTAGCCACAGCTTAGTTCTGCAGGCGACCTACATCCCCTCGCAGGACAATAAGCAAGCAGATCTCCTAAGCAGGACTTCCTCCCCACAGCATGAATGGATGCTGGACAGGAGGGTGTCTTCTTAGACGTAGTCCACCGGTGGGGTACTCCACAAATAGACCTGTTTGCCCCCCCCCCCCCAAGAACAGGCAGCTGCAGACCTTCTGCTCAAAGACCTATTCCCCTCTAGCATGGAGAGAGGATGCTTTCAACATCTCTTGGGACGGGAAGTTTCTTTATGCCCTCCCCCCTTCCCAGTGATTCAGAAAGCTGCCCTGAAAATCCAGGACGGCAAACCAAAAATCTTGTTAGTTACTCCCTACTGGCCAAGGCAGCTCTGGTTCCCCCTACTTTATAATCTAGCCAAGGGCATTCACTACGTTACCCTACAAGGTGGACCTAGTGACACAAGACAAAGGAACTCTCCTCCACCCACATGTGCAGATGTTATCCCTGACTCTGCTGATAAACTTTTGATTCCATTCAGACACCACTCCTCAGAGAATGTGCTCTCAGTCCTGAGGGAGGCAAGGGACCCTACCATCAGAAAATCTTACCTAGCTAAGTGGGAAAGATTTACAAAGTGGTATCTAGACAAGGGAAGGGACCCTTGCTCGGCTGATGCCCCCCTTGTTCTCGTATGTGTGTCAGTTGATTAAAAGCGAACTTTCTTACTCTTCAGTGAAAGTACACCTTTCTGCTATATCAACCTGCTTGCCCCTAGATTCCCCCCTTGCTAGCCAAGCTCGGCGTAAAGCTCTTCCTTAAATGGGTTTTACACATGAGACCACCAAAGAAACCTATCCCTCCTCCCTGGGACCTTAACTACATACTGGAAAAACTAACCCTGCACCCTTTCAAAATGGCTGGGTCTTTTTCCATACAGATTTGTAGATGGAAAACTGTCCTGGTGGCTATCACTTCATCCAGAAGGGTGTCAGAATTGCAGGCCTTAATGGCCTGCCCCCCCTACACCACCTTCCAAAAAGTAAGAGTCACCTTGCGAACTATTCCCTCCTTTATGCCCAAGGTGGTCAATGACTTGTCTCTAAACCAATCTCTCCATCTACCCACTTTCTTTCCCTCCCACAGTAATGAAGGGGAGAGGATACTGCACTCCTTGGATGTGCACAGGCAGCTAAGATTTTACCTGGACAAAACCAGAACCATTAGGAAATCTAAGCATCTCTTTGTCTCCTTTCACCCCAGAGCCCTGGGCAAGGCAGTCTCCAAACAAATTATCACTTGCTGGATAAGGAAAACTATTTGTCTCTGTTACTCCAACCATGGGGGGAAAAAAACAGTGGGAAGTTGCGGCTCATTTCACTAGGGCTTTGGCCGCCTCCAAGGCTTTCATAAAAGGTCTGGACATGGCATCTGTTATGGAAGCAGTCACATGGTCCTCTATCCACACTTTCACCAAACATTACAAACTTGACCAAACCTCCAGAGCACAGACAGGATTTGCCCAGCAATCTTACAGGGCTTTGTAGAGTCCTCTTCAGCATCCGCCACCCTCTCATCCTCTTAAGCTGTGGTACTCTCCCACAACTAGAATACTGCAACATAGGACTAGAAAGACATGAATAGTTGTGTAAAATCTAACCATAACCATAGATGTCCTTCTTTTCCATGTTACAGTATTCCTTCCACCCACCATTACACCCGATTCACTCTACTTTAGTCCCAGCTAATACCTGTTCCTATCTATGCTACTGTAGGAGACCAGGGTCACACCCCTGAAAGCCACTGGCATTCTTCCTGCTAGGCCGCCTTCTCTACCTGCTGGTCTTCAAGTTCTGAGGATTGTGCGTGCAGATGTCACATTTAAGGCCCCTGATTTATGGCCTTGCATCTGACGTACTACACACGCTGCAGCAGCCAAGCTGAAGCTTTTGTGTAATAGCCGACGTACGAGTCGCCTGAGGACAGGAAATCCCACAACTAGAATACTGCAACATGGAAGAGTAGGACATCTATAGTTATGGTAAGATTTTACACAACTATTCTTTCTCTCCAGTGACAGGTTAGATCGTGATTAAATGACTTAGTCTTGTGAGTGTATCTGTAGTGCATGGTTCTTGTATCTGAAAAATCTTAGCTTAAGTGGTTTTACTGCAACAGTGTCTCCCACCCCTGGCTTATAGGGCTCACATTTCCAAAACGTATGCAGTTCTTTTGAATTCATACCACATTATTGAATTCTTCTTTTTTGTCTCTTTGTCAGAAGGTGGTGTCAGATGTTTTAGTTTTAGGGGTGCTGTGCATCTTGCGTGTCTTCCCATGTTGGTGGTTTAACCCCTGAAAACCCTTCTTTTCTAAATAAAACAGCTCTAAAAAGGCACCAACAGTGGGGAACAAGACTAGTTTTGATGAGTTAAATTTTCAATGGAAATGCAGTGGGGGAACCAGACTAGTTTTGATGAGTTAAATTTTCAATGGAAATTGAATTTGAATAATTGAGATGCCCCTGTTCTTGTCAGCTGCTGATGTTTAGTTCTGCTTAATGTCCTTCTATTCCAGTGTTGCAGTATTCAACTAGTGAGTTTACCCTTCTTCCGTCCAGTCTCGTCCACCCAGGTTTCCCAAGTTTTTCAGTCCCCAGAAGGTGCATCGGACGTCTGACGTGGCTACTGAAACGTGGTCCATAAAAGTGACGTCTGCATGCACCAGCCCTCAAAACTTTTCAGCCGCCAGCTGTATGCCAGGTGCTCTTGTAAGTAGCCCGTTGGGGAACTCTTCAGTCCTACAGTTTAATTTATAGTTTGTTCATGTCATCCAGAAAGAGCAAGTGTAACTGTGGTCGGCAGATTCCCCACAAATACACACACGACCAGTGTCTGTTTTGTTTGGGCAAGGAACACGACCATGAAAACTGTATGATTTTTATGTCATTTGTCCCCAAGAGCTTGCATCGTCATCTTCAGGCTTTGAGTCTGTATTTAGAAAATCAGAGGCAAATAATGTTAGGGATGGAGGCCACGCATGACATCCCATGTGAACCTCTGAAGAAGAGTCCCAAAACCCTGCAGCCTACTTCTTCAGCTGCGCCTCTATAAGCTGCTCCTCAGCCTGTGGCCCTCACAGGCCTGGCCAAGGAACCAGCATCCACTGGCATTGATATAGTGGGTACCTCAGAATGACGCCGCACAATCAAGAGCGGACGTCATGTCCATATAGGCTCCACTGGCATCGTCGGAAGACGCCGGGGGGAACCGGTGTTCATTCAAGGTTCGTTGGATTCCACCACCACCATCCCTGCTCCTAAATCAAAGCATTTGGCTTCCCGGACACCTGAAAGGCCCCTTAAGATAAAACAGCAATCCAAACATCTATCATCCTTTGCCAAACAGCCTACTAACTGCAAATATTTAGCCAGGACTTGTTTAACGCCTTCATGGCCCTTAAGCCAGAGACTACCACCACCCCCAGTTCTGTGCCTCCTCTCCTCAGCCCTAGGCCTGTTATCCCAGGCAGTAGGCCTGAACAGTTGGACGAGGAAGAGATGTCCTTCAAGAATGCAACTGCAGTCATAACGTGGGGTTGTCCTGCCTCAGGCAGCCCTCGGTCGGCCGGATTCCAAAGTCTGGGTCCAATGTCGGCTGATGTCGCATTTCTCTCCGACGTCAGTGCGGCTGGAGTACATAAGCATCAGCCGACGCCATTTTCTCCAGTCTTTCTTGCCGCGCGGTGCCCGAAGCAGAAGTGGTTCGCAAGTGCCGGTCGGTCAGCTCCTATACTCTTCGAATCCGAAGTCATCAAAAAAGCTAAGTACCCCGTTGGGGACCTTTTCTTGCCTCAGCCGATGTCAGAAATTACTGAAAAAGTTAATAATTGTCTGTCTTGTGGTAAACAAATACCTCATAAGGATTTCCACTCTTACTGTCTTCCTTGCCTTGGCCCAGACCACGACGTCTCGGCCTGTATCGCCTGTGCTCGCTTCAACAAGCGCACTCTCAGGCGCCGGGCGGAGTTCGCTGAAGACTTTTTCGGTGAAAAATTTGCGTATACAATGCCGTCGGAGCTTCCGACATCGCAAACGCCCAAGAAGCGAAAAGACCGGGACCGACATCCTCGGCCCGCGTCTACCACCGACTCTACGCCAAAACCTACCACGAGTGCTCCGGTTCCCACTGAGACGTTTTTTCCACCGCTCCAAACCGAAGACACCGCAATACTGACGACTCCGATACCAGATACCACTCCGACGCCAGTTATAGATTTTCCTCCGGATACTGAAACCGAGGAAATGCCAGAGACCATTGCTGTAGATAAGGTCACTCCTGCACATGGAGCTGCCAGGCCTCCTATGGCCATGTCTATTAAGGCCTACACTCAGGCTAAGGCAGCCAGCAAGACTAAGCACCTTACAGCAAAAACCTTGCCTCAAACTACTCCTGAGAAACAAATCATGTCTATGGCCGCAGACTTAATTTCCATGATTAGAGGTTCACAGGCCCATCCTGAGAGAGCATCCCAGCCTCCTCCAGATAAGAGGCCCCGGGTTGATCCCTCTGAACCTATCCCTACAGATGAAGACTCTGAGGACTCTATCCACTCCGAGGGACAGGAAGACCTCTTTCAGACCTATGAGGACTCGGATGCAGAGGATTCCATCCCTTCTGCCTCCCCTCCTGAGGATATTTCTTTGGGGAAGTTCTGCATACCATGAGGGAACATTTCAAGTGGCAAGGCCAGGAATATTCTGATTCCAGAAAGCGCCTTCGAACCTTCCTTAAAAAGCCCCAGCACAGGCCCCTAGCTATTCCTCCTGTGCTTGATGTTTTGGATGATCTATATTCTGACTCCAGTGTTACCCCTGATTCCCTTCCTCCTGCACCAGCCAAACCAGACAGATATTACAGGGTCCCAGACACACATTCCCATTTGTTCAGGGCCCATACTGTGGATTTAGAAACTATTTCTCAGGGACCTAAAGGTGTTTCAGCTTCCACTTCTAAAAATCCCTTGCCTTCCAACAGGGAAGCTAGGTCATTAGAGAGATGGGGAAAAAGGTGTACACCTCCACCACTTTATCTATGAGAGCTGTGAATTGCCTTTTTCATATGTTACAATATCAGGATTACCTGTTAGATGATTTACAGAAAACTTTGGCCTCTCCTGACCCTTTAGACAGGAAGTCTTTGCAGGAAGCTGTACATAACTCACAGCAAGTCAGCAATCACTTTCGGCAGTGTGGATATGATGCATTGGAAGCTTCATGTAGGGCAGCTATGACAGGGGCAGTCATTTGCAGACATGCATGGTTAAAAGAATAACCTCTACCAGATCAGGTTAAGGCAAAACTTCTGGATGCACCCTTGGAAAAGAACAAGCTTTTTGGTGCTAATGCTAAAGATGTGTTAAAGTCCATCGAGGAAAAAGCAAAATCAGTTCAGACGGTCAAAGATTTCCTCCAGGTTCAGCCCCCCAGATTCAGCAGGAATTGGCCTTCAAAGAACTGGTCCTTTCCTAACCCTGAAAAATTTCAAAGGTAAAAACAGGCGGCCGAGGAAGAGGACAATACAGTGGTTCTTACAGGGGACGACAATGGCAGCCAGCAAACCAAAGAAGTGACACAGGGGTCTCCCCCACCCCTCAGACACAATCTCAATGACTTTCGTCTACAACCGCCAACCAAGGAGCAAACAGAGGCACCCTTGGGCGGAAAATTATCTCTGTTTTCAGACAATTGGCACAGATTGACAAAAGACAAATGGATTTTGGACATTATAGACCAAGGTTACAGGTTTCATTTTCACACCTTACCCAGAAAAAAGGGCATGCCAAACCTACCACAAAACCAGAGGGCAGAGGCTATCAAGCAAATTTCTCTTCTGGCTCAGATAAAAGCAATAGAAAGAGTACCACAACAAGAACAAGGCCAGGGGTTCTACTCAAGACTGTTCCTTGTGCCAAGAAAAGAAACACAATGGAGACCAATACTGGACTTGTCCGCATTAAACACTTTTCTCAAGGCCATTTACTGATACGGACAGACAACACCACTGTGATGTGGTACATAAACAAGCAAGGGGGCACCCATTCCTACCCCCTCTGCAGACTGACAATGAATCTTTGGGAAACATCACTGAGCCTGAACATACACTTAAAATCCCAGTTTGTTCCAGGCAAAGACAATGTGCTGGCAGACAGCCTAAGCAGGAATTTCATAGATCCTCACGAGTGGAGCTTACACCCAAGGATCTTCACACAACTCACCTCAATATGGGGCAGGCCAGAAGTAGACCTGTTTGCCTCTCACCTCAACCATCATCTGCAAAAATTCTGTTCAAGGACATACCATCCACAAGCTTGGAAAATAGATGCTCTTTCATTCAACTGGAACTCCCTAAAAATATATCCATTCCCACCTCTGCCACTGATGACCACAGTACTACTGAAGATCAAAGCAGAGACCCAAAGGATCCTAATAGCTCCAGACTGGCCAAGACAACACTGGTACCCGCTACTACGGAGCATATGTCACAACAAGAAGTGGGCCCTTCCCCAATGGCCCCTACTTTTGACTCAGCACAACTTCACAACAGTGCATCCAAACCTTCAGACACTGCAGCTAACAGCCTGGGAGATTCCATGAATAACCTCAATCTTTCTCTCCAAGGAAGTCCAGCGGATACTAACAGAAGCTCGAAGACCATCCACCAGAAAGGTTTATTTGGCAAAATGGAGGAGATTCAGCATTTGGAACACCAGCAAGGGTCATGATGCATCACTATTGAACATCCCACTCATCCTGGAATATTTGGTAGATATGCTTCAGAATTAACTCTCATATTCTTCCATAAAGATACATGCTTCAGCTGTTTCAGCTAGATATAACACTGATCCACCTGTGTTTTCACATCCTTTGCTAAGGCAGTTCCTTAGGGGAATCAAGAACATTAAGCCACCAAGAAAGGCTCCAGTGCCAGCTTGGGACCTCAACTTTGTTCTAGAAAAACTAACTCTACCTCCTTTTGAACCAGCAGCTTCAGTGGACTTACATTTTCTCTCATGGAAGACAGCTTTCCTGTTGGCAATTACCTCAGCAAGAAGGGTTTCGGAACTACAGACCCTAATGGCAATACCACCATTCATAATCTTTCACCGAGACAGAGTCTCCTTGAGAACCAACCCTACTTTTATGCCAAAGGTGGTATCTAGGGTTTCTTTAAATCAAGCTATTCATCTAACTGCTTTCTTCCCCAATCCTGAAAACAAAGGGGAAAGACTGTTACACACCTTGGACATTCACAGACAACTTCGCTACTACCTGGATAGAACCAAGACCAGTAGGAAGTCTGATCAACTTTTTGTAGCTTACCCCCCTGGAGTACAAGGAAAAGCAATTTCAAAACGGACTATTTCAAAATGGATTGGACATTGCATCAGATTTTGTTATTCCTTCCATGGGAAGACTGTTCCAGCCAATGTCAGACCACACTCCACCAGAGCTACAGCCACCTCTACAGCATTCTTAAGAGGGGTGCCTACAAAGGACATTCTAGAAGCTGCTACATGGAGCTCCGTGCATACATTCTCCAAACACTACAATCTCCCTCTATACTCCAGATCCAGAGCAGGCTTTGCTTCGGCAGTCCTGCAGGGTTTGATTGCCACACCATCTCTTTCCTAGAGCATTCCTCCTCCCCAGCTAAGCTATGGTATTCTACCCACATGTTATGACTGCAGTTGCATTCTTGAAGGACATAGTACAGTTTTGTACCTACCATAAATGTAGATGTCCGATAGATATGCAACTGCAGTCGGATTTTCCCTCTCTCCATACCCCTCTATGCCTTGGGTCCACTCCTATCCCTGTTTCTCTTAGCTGGGGATATCTGTTATGGTGTATCTGTTTATTGCTTATTTATTTGTTTGGAATCCTGTTTTTCTCCTTCCAAATTGATTACAGCCTTCCTTGGAGGGCACCTGGCATCTGGGGCAAGAAACACTAAAGAAAATGGCGTTGGCTGATGCTTATGTACTCCAGCCGCACTGACGTCAGAGAGAAATGCAACATCAGCCGACGTCGGACCCAGACTTTGGAATCCGGCCGACCGAGGGCTGCCTGAGGCAGGACAGCCCCACATGTTATGACTGCAGTTGCATATCTATCGGACATCTACATTTATGGTAGGTACAAAACTGTACTTTCTCTGACTCTTCAGAAGACTCTCTCTGTTACTCTTCACAGATTTTCTCCCCCCTGGGTTATGGATCCCCAAAGGAAGGCCCTTTTGAACCAGATTACCCTGTGGAACATTTAACTTTTGGGGAAACTATCATTAAAATGAGCGATTTATTTCAAATCGGAATCTTCAGATATAACTGAAGTACAGAAAAGATTCTATGACCTGATACACATGGAAGTCCAACTGCAGTTCCTCCTACTCACCCAGCCTTCTTGGATGCCTATGCCTCTGCCTCCATAAACCCAGATTCTCAACCTCCAACCCCCCTGTAGGGATGACAGACTTTACAAAGTGCCTCAGTCAGAGAAATTCTTGATTAAATGTCCTCCATCTGATCCAGCTACTATCTCTATTTCTACAGATAGGGCTTCCAAGCTCCTTCCTACTACTTCCATTTTCCCTGCCGATAAGGACAGCAAAACCATGGAGAGGTTGGGGAAGAAAATATATGCTTCTGCCACCTTGTTCTTCAGCGCCACTAATTACCAAATGCACATGACTAAATATTCACTAGTACTGCTAGACAGGGCATCTAAGGAACTAGCTGACCTTCCAGAATGTGCAGCAAAAAGCTCCTTGTCTTCCCTGCTCACCCTTACTGCTCAGATCAATAGACATTCTCTGAGATGCAGCTATGATGCTATTGATGTCTCAGCCAGGTCAGCTGCATCACCTTCTGCACTCAGAAGGCATTCATGGCTGCGCCTTCAACCCTTCCCTGATGACTTCAAGGCAAAGCTTATTGATGCTCCCTAAGATCAGACAGCCCTGTTTGGTGAAAAAGTGGCTTAACTCTTTAAGTCCTTACAACAAAAAGGCAAGGAATTACAAGACCTTAAACACCTGTTAGTCTCACCTGTTCCCAAGTTTCATAGAAACTATCCTTTTAAGACTCAATTTATCAGGAAAGTCTCTAGGCCCTCGGACCACTCCAGGCCCAGAAAACCCACAAGAATGCAGGCCAGAACATCTCCCTCCACAAACCAAAGGCCTCCCTTTCCTGATAGAGCAGATAGTGTCCGACTGCCTGCCAAGCTCACTACCCCCCAATCCCTCCCCCTGTTTGACCATCTCTCTCACTGTCTGGGAACAAATCACCTCAGAGAATTGGTTTCTGTCCATCATAAGGGATGGGTACTTCATGACATGAATATATTCACCTATAAAACTAGGAATGCCACAGCCTCCCCCAAGTCAGCTTCCCCTTCTGGGTCAGTTTCTACAAACCCTCTTAGATCAGGCCATTATAGAATGCGTGCCCTCAGAATCAAAAAGAAAACAGTTTTATTCAAGGTGCCCAAAAAGGACAGACCTTGGAGGCCCATACCTTCAAGATGCTCACCCTGCCTACTCTCTTCCCTCTCCTCCTTTTTCATGGATTTATGGCAGCCATGGACATAAAGGATGCCTACCTCCATGTCCCTATCAAGCCCTCCTTTAGAAAATACTTCCTGGCTGGCTCTTCCCATTTTCAGTTCTGCGCATTACGCTTTGAGCTATCTACCGCCCCCAGGATATTCACAAAATGTTTGGCTCCAGTCATTGCACACTGTCCCACCCAGGGAATCCAAGTCTTCCCCCTGCTTAGATCATCTACTAATTCAGGCAGTAGATCAGATGACCCAACGCCTTCACACCAGGACTCTGGTACAACTCCTGCATTCCTTAGTATTCCTGATAAACTTTCCGAAATCCAATCTGGAACCAGCACAGGACATAGTCTTCTCTTGATGCAGAATTCAGAAAGACATCATGACGGCATTCCTACCTCCAGAAAAGGTGACTTTCTTGTCCCAGTACCTACTAGCTGCCCTTCAGATACCTCACCTGACTGCAAGGCAGTTTCTGAGACTTCTAGGCTACATGGCAGCTACCATCCCCATGCTCCCCCTTGCAAGACTGCACATGAGGAAACTGCAGTGGTACCTGAGGTCAGTCTGGACCCTGCGCTCTCATACTCTAGAGTTCTGGGTCCCCTTACTTCCCTACTTAATGAAAGAACTGAGATGGTGGGTGACCCAGGTATCCAACAACACAGGGCTCCCTCTTTGGATCCAGACTCTTCCAAGACGATACACATAGATGCCTCCAATCTAGGGTGGGAAGCCCCATTAGGACAAAGCAAAGTGCAAGGTTTGTGGAGAGACAGACACAAACTAGAACACATTAATATCAGAGAAATCAGAGTGATCCTTCCAGCTCTCCAAGCCTTCCTCCCCTTTCTAGAGCAAGGCCCCCTCAAGATATACACAGACAACACTACTGTCCTGTGGTACATCAGCAAACAAGGAGGAACAAATCATGCCTCCTGTGCAGCCTAACACTTTAGGTTTGGGAACTGCCCCCCTCAAAGGTCATCACCCTACAGGCAGCCTATATTCCCTCACTTCACAACACTCCGGCAGATATCCTGAGTAGAATCAGGTCGAACAACCACAAGTGGATGCTTCAGAGAGACACCTTCCTGAATCTGGTCCACAGGTGGGAACACCTCAGATAGACCTGTTTGCCTCCTCCATAAACAGGCAACTCCCGGGCTACTGCTCCAGGACTCATGACCCCAAGGCAACAGATGCCTTCTCAATAACCAGGAAAGGGAAATGATTGTATGCATTCCCTCCCTTTCTCCTGATACAGAAGGTCCTGCTGAAGATTCAGCAGGACTCACCACAAATCTTGTTGGCGATTCCCTACTGGCCAAGACAGCACTGGTTCCCGCTTCTCCTCCTGTTGTCCAAGGGCAATCACCACAAGTTACCCCCCCTTTGTGGACCTCAGCACAAGGGGACCCAGATACACCCAAAGTGGCAGTCTGTACAGCTCACTTTGTGGTTGATAGGATTCTGATCAAGTTTAGGCACCTCTATAACAAGGATGTGCTTAATCTCCAGCAGTAGGCCAGGAGACCCAACGCAAGGAAATATTACAGTGCAAAATGGAAAAGGTTTTCTATCTCATGTCTTAAAAGGCAGTTGGATCCGCTGCAAAGCGATATGCCTCTAATTCTGTCTTACCTGTGTGAACTGATGCAGACCGGACTCGCTTACTCATGTCTAAAAGCACACTTGTCTGCGATTTCTGCCAGCCTCCCCTTTGACCCACCTCTGGCATCCAGACTGCCTGCTAAACTCTTCCTCAGAGGGGTGTTATATTTGAGACCACCCAGGAAACCATGCC
This sequence comes from Protopterus annectens, assembly GCF_019279795.1. NCBI lineage: Eukaryota > Metazoa > Chordata > Ceratodontiformes > Protopteridae > Protopterus > Protopterus annectens. The sequence goes on from NC_056743.1 coordinate 195,785,955, forward strand.
CTCAATCCTCGGACCACAACTACGTGCTAGAAAAACTTACTTTATCTCCTTTTGAACCTGCGGACAAAGCATCCTTAAAACTCTGTACCTGGAAAACTGTTTAGTGTCTCTCACCTCTGCCAGGAGGGTTTCTGAACAACAAGCCCTTATGGCGCTACCACCTTTTTTGGTTTTCTACTGAGACAGGGTGACCCTAAGGACTAACCCTTCTTTCTTCCCTAAAGTTCTGAATGACCTCTCTATGAACCAGCCCGTCCACCTGCCTACCTTTTTCCCCAAACCACAGTGAGACAGTGAGAGAATTCTACATTCCCTAGATGTGCACCGTCAGCTTAGGTTGTATTTACATAAAACCCAAACCCATTAGATAATCAGACCAACTGTTTGTCTCCTTCCACCCCAGGGCCCTGGGGAAGGGTGTGAGCAAACAGACCATTTCGACCTGGATCTCCGGGGCCATTTTATTTTTGCTGCCTTCACCATGGCAAGACACACCAGTGCAACGTGAAAGCCCACTCCTCTACAGCTGTCGCCTCTTCTGGGGCTTTCTTTAAAGGGTTACATACCAGTTCCATCCTAGAAGCAGCAACCTGATCCTCTGTACAGATCTTCACCAAACACTACAAACTGGACCAAACTGCCAGAGCAGGGTTTACCAAGGCTATCCTGCATGGCTTCTTGGAGACTGCTTCTAAACCACCTCCCCTTCCTCGGTGAGCTTTGGCACTCGCCCACTAGTTGAATACTGCAACATTGGAGTAGAAGGACATAGAAAGCTGTGTTAAAATCTTACCATAACCATAGATGTCCTTCTCTTCCATGTTGCAGTATTCCATCCCATCCCACCTTCCCTTCTTTTGAGACTTACACTTGCTTCTCTTGGGTGACACTGGACTAGCTATGCCCTTATAGGACTGGCTCTGACTGGGGCTTCTATTGATGTTCTTAGTGTTTCACTGTTGCAGTCATCACACTTGGGATATCTGCATGCAGGTAGCCCTCAGTCAGCCCGAATACCAGAGTCTTGGGATTTCTGAGTCGGATGCTGTTGCCTCTTCCATGACGTGAGGTCATCAGGGGTATAAAGCATGCGGCCGGCGCCGTTTGTTCTGAGGGCTGGTGCGTGCAGATGTCACTTTTATGGCCCACGTTTCAGCAGCCATGTCCCCTTCTGGGGACTGAAAAATTTTGGAAACCTGGCAGGACGAGAGTGGATGGAAGAAGGGTAAACCCACTAGTTGAATACTGCAACATGAAGAGAAAGGACATCTGTGGATATGGTAAGATTTTACGCAACTTTCTTTACTGTTAGTTGAATGAAAAAGTAAATGCATTTCATGCCTAAACATAGACTGTTTTAAGCCTTTGGAGGGTTACTAGTTCCATGGAAAGCATTGCATATGTTGACTGGGGCTACAACATAGTATCCCTTCTTATTGTCAGATCTGAAGTAGTTAACTTCATTTGATCAGCAACCTGTGGGTATCGGATCCGACCCGGCAGCTTTCCAAGCTAGAGATCTGAGCTCCTAGCTCCTCCCCCATACCCTTAATACCCTGCTTCCTCCTTCCATTCCTCAGATCTCGTTTGCCGTGGCTTATTGAAGCACGAGTGACGAGCTCCTGACGATAACTGAGTGTTTTCATAGGATTTTTTCCCCCTTTTCTCTCAAATTCTGTGTGTGTGAGTATTAGTCTATCCCTAGTTTATTAGTTTAAAATAGTTTTCCCTTCGTAGTCGGTTAATCTTAACTTTACCCTTCTCCTTATCTGTGTGTGAAGGCGTGTGTGTGGCAGTTATCATGGCCGAAGGCCCTAAGGCCATATTTTCTAAATGCTCTGTATGTGGTCACAAGCTGTCACCAGCCGATGGCCACACGCGTTATTTGCCTGGGGGTTGCACATTTATCTTCAGGCTGCCTGATTTGTGCCGCCTTCAACCCCCGGGCTTTGAGGGACAGGAAGACTAAGTTAATCCTTGCGGGCCTTTTGCCCTTGGATCCAGCTTCTTCCTCCTCTCCCTCAGTGGCACCAGCCGCAGCTTTTCAGCCTTCCGTTCCTGCTTCCCTGGCCAGGACTCAACCTCCCTCAGTGTCCCAGGGAGAGAGGGACATCAGGAAAAAAGAAAGAGACAGGGAGAGGCATAAGAGCCATAAGCGGCGGGCCGATTCGGATCCCTCGGCCCAGCCGGCTAAGCTGCTCCTTTCTCCTTGAAAGGTCTCTGGATCTTCCCCTTCTCTGCTCCGTTCTCCTCGTTTCTTTCCGGAGCCGGAGGAGGAGACCCGGTCACCTTCTAGGTCGTCGAGGCGGCCTCTTCTAGGTCAGTGAGGAGCCTTTCGGATGCGGACATGGACCGGATGATGCGTCGCTTCTTCCAGGCCCAGATGCAGATGGGAGTGCTCTTGCCCCCCCCCCCCCGGAGGGGGGGGGGCTCGGCACCTTTCTTTGCCCCCATTGCTCCTTCTCCGATCCATTATCGGGTATCAGAGCCGTCGGATCTGGGTACCATCAGAACCGGGGAGTCAGCGCTGGTAGTCATCGCTACTTCGCTGGCTGTACCCTCGAGTTTGTCAGGTCCTTTTTCGGATCTGAGCTCTCGGGGCCGTGAGCCGAGCCTCTGATCTGGAGGGGTGAATGTGTCTTCGGCTCCACGGTCAGAGCACACCTCTCTTTCGGGTCCGATCGCTTCGGCTCCGATGCCGATCCACACGTCAGATCCGTGGTGGCTGCTCTTGGATCCTAGGGAGAGCGGTTCACTGTCGGCCTTCGACGTTGTGGAGAGGGTCCTCTCGAGGGATTCGAGGCCCCTGGCTCGTGTTACGGATCCACCCGCCATTCTCTCGCAGACGGGCCTGACTTCCATCATCCGGCCCCAGTGACAGCCTGCGCCTACATCCCAGATGTTTCCCCTAGAGGAACAAGACCTGGTTGGTGAGCCCTCCTCGGACAGTCCCCCCGAAAGAGGTTCCTCACAAACAAAAGTGTAAAAGGAGGCACTTGGACTCCCCCGAGTCCCTCACAGAAGACACTGACTTGGAGGAAGGGGAAGGTTCCCCCAGTTCACCCCCCGAAGATGTCTCCTTTGGAGACGTCATGGAGATGCTGCGCATTAGAGGGGGGTGGTTAGCCCAAAAACCTTCCTTGGATGAGTCTGTGTTTCTGGAGGCTTTAGACGCAGGCCCCATCTACCTTTTGGGTGTCCTCTCCGGCTGACCCCCTGGTAGATCTCATAGCTACCAGGGCGGGGAAGGAGCCGTACACTGTACAGCCAATTCCCAGAAGACCTGATAAAATCCTTAGTTCCCCGACAGACAGGACGGCGTGGAGCAAAGGGTCCCCAGTAGATGCCATGGTGGTGGCGGCTGCCACCAAAAAGGAACTGGCTCAGGAAAGTTCCTCGGTGCATCCTCCCGACAAGGAGTATCGGACGATGGACCGCATTGGAAAGCGGATGTTTGCTTCAGCCACCTTCTCCATAAGGGCACTGAACTACTTGGCACACGTGTTTCAACTTCAGTGGGACCTAATCAAAGAGTACGCTGGGTCACCCCCAGAGTCCATGTCGGCCGAGGACAAAAGAACCTTCTCGACACAAATGGCCACTCTAAATTTCCAACACTTCTGTGCAGCTTCTCTCCCATTCCACGGAGGGGGCGGCTAGAGCCAGCGGAGCAGGCATCGCCTTGCGGTGCCATGCCTGGCTCCATCATTGCGATTTTGCGGAACCCTTCAAGGCATCCTTCGCGAACGCTCCCTTTGACGGTTCTACCTTGTTTGGCAAGACCATCCGCGATACGCTACTCCAGTGTGAGAAAGACGAGAAGACGTTGTCTGCTGTTGGAATCTGCTTCTCGACTCCTCAAAGGTCCTTTTCCAGGAACCATAGAGAACAAAAAAAGATGTAGTTCCGGAAATCTCAACAATCCCGTTTCACTCTGGACCCTTCGTCCTTCAAAGGCAGGGAGGACAAGTTAGACGCGGGCCCAGAGGCAGAGGGGGGGCCGAAGAATTTCGGGTCGAGGGAACCCTTTTCCGATCGACCCGAACAGCAGCTCTGAGGGGTTGCCTGACTGCTCCTCTCTGGAGGCAGTCGGGTTGGTTTTCGGAACACCTAGCACATTGGGAGTCTATTACGACAGATCGCTGGGTGCTCCGAATAATATCCAGAGGTTATTCTATTCCCTTCGTGAATCCTCCCCCTCAATTGGGACTCCTCCCCGATGTCCCACCCAATCAGAGGGAGGCTGTAGCTTTAGAGATAAGAGCTGCTAAGAAAAAGAGCCATCCAGCGCGTCCCCCCCCAGACCAGTCTGGATTAGGCATTTACTCCAGTTTTTTTTGGTGCCAAAAAAGACGGGGGACTTAAGACCAATTCTCGACCTGTCTGCATTGAACCTATCAGTTGCCAAGGAAAAATTCCGGATGGTCACCATTCAATCTATTCTCTCTCTCCTACAGGAGAATGACTGGATTTGCTCCATAGACCTCAAGGATGCGTACTATCACATTCTGATGAACTGGCGATCCAGGAGGTTTCTCTGCTTTCGGTTAGGGGCCAGTCATTATCAGTTCAGGGTCCTCCCTTTCGGCCTCACCACAGCCCCCAGGGTGTTCACCAAGGTCATGGCAGTTGTAGCGGCCCACCTGAGGATTCAGGGAATACAGGTCTTTCCTTACCTGGACGACTGGCTCCTCGACGCTCCCACCAGGCATCTACTATACTTGGCCAGGGATTATTTCATGCGTCTGGCCCATCAGTTAGGGATCACCATAAATTACAATAAATCATCCCTTCAACCTGCTCAGGTCCTGGACTTCATAGGGGCCAGAATAGACATGCTGCAGTCCAAGGCCTTCCTGGCATCGGACAGACTCCGCAGTCTAACTCTCCATGTCTTAGCCCTTCTTCAGTCTCCGGCGGAATTAGTCCTGAGGGCTCTAGGGTCTGTGGCGGCAGCTATCAACCTTTCACCCCTAGCCCGCCTGAATATGAGGGTTCTTCATTGGACTTTACAGGTCCAGTGGTCCATCCTTTGACATCCGTTTTACTCCCCGATTCCCCACAGCAGGGTTCGCAGGGAATCTCTACTTTGGTGGCTTCATTCCCGAGAGCTTTGGGAGGGACGGCCCTTTTTGATACCTCTACCCCAAGCCACTGTGACCATGGACGCTTTTCGCCTGGGGGGGGGGCATTGCATGGGCAGAACCTTCCAAAGTACATGGACTCCAACAGAGACCGTTCTGCATGTCAGTGTTCTGGAGATGAGGGCGGTGCTTCTAGCGTTGCAAGCTCTCCATGCCCTCCTTCCTCTAGGGACTATTGCTATTCAGACGGACATGTCAGTCGTCTGGTACATCAACAAACAGGGGGTAACCAGGTCTTACCCCCTTTGCCGAGAGGCCATGAGAGTTTGGGAGTGGGCGATTTCCACCAACCGTTTTCTGCTAGCAACACACATTCCGGGTCGGTCTAACATTCTAGCGGACAAGCTGAGTCGACTATACTCTCACCTCACGTGTGGTCTCTGAACCCCTTAGTGGCAAAACAGATCTTCCTCAAATGGGGTCAACCTTGCTGCGATCTGTTCGCATCGCCTTCAAATGCAAATTGCAGCAAGTTTTTCGCCCTAATCTCCCCTCCGGGGTAGACCCCCAGAGACGCTCTAGTTCATGCTTGGCCATCCTGTCTTTTTTATGCTTATCCTCCTCTTCCGTTAATGACAAAATTCTTGCAGAAAGCTCGGCGGTTGGGGAGCAAAGTTATCCTCATAGCCCCATTCTGGCCTCATCAAACCTGGTTCCCATGCCTACAGTCTCACCTCATAGCTCCTCCTTGTATCTTAGATCCCATTCCGGATCTGATTTCTCATCCTTCGGGATTGAAAACTCCGATCCTGGATGACCTCAAGCTTTCCACTTCGTTGATCAGTTCCATTAGTGGCTAGGACTCCTGGCATCTCGTCCACAGTGAAATCCATCCTGGTGGCGGCACATAAACCTTCTACCAGGAAAGTTTACAACAGTAAATGCAAACGTTTTTCTATCTGGGTCCGGGCAAAGGACTATGGACCCCTTTACGGCTTTTATTCCAACAGTACTTGAGTTCTTATCCCACATCTTTCATCAGGGAGCCAGTTCGTCAACTGTGAAGGTTCAAATGGCAACCATCTTCCACTTTCACTTCGGAGACAACCTTGGTCCTTTAGCTTCCTCTAAGATCTGTAAGACCTTCTTGAAGGGTACCTTCCTTTTAAGACCTCCAGTCAAGAATGCGGTTCCCCCGTGGGATCTAACCTTAGTCTTCAAGGCTCTTACTGCCCCCCCCCCTTTGAGCCTACAGCTTCGGTTGACTTAAAGTATTTGTCTTGAAAAACTGCCTTCTTGATTGTTGTTACCTCAGCTAGAAGGGTGTGGGAACTTCAGGCTTTTTGTACTAAAACTCCGTATCTTGTCTTCCATAAGGACAGAGTATCCCTCAGGACTAATCCCTCCTTTTTACCCAAAGTGGCTTCTGAGGTTAACATCAACCAATCCGTTATTCTGCCTGTTTTCTTTCCTAACTACCAGAACAAAGGAGAGTACAGACTTTATTCATTAAATGTGCATAGACAAATGCGCTTTTTTATTTACACAGAACTGTTGCCTCGCTTAAATCGGAGCAGCTCTTTGTCTCCTTTTGCTAAGCCATCTCTGGGCAAATCTGTAACGAAGGTGACCCTAGCTAGGTGGATTCATTCTACTTGCATACAAAATTTCTGGTCAGCCTGAGCCCGTAGGGGTTCGTGCTCATTCTACCCGTTCTTTGGCTACTTCTGCCGCTTTTTGGTCAAGGGTACCCTTGGATGACATTTGTTCGGCCTCTACTTGGGCTTCCTTTCATACCTTTATTTCTCATTATAAATTAGATCTGATATCCAGAGGTAGGGCAGCCTTTGGCTCTGCAGTGCTTCGGAATATTCTTCCTTGAGGACCTCACAAGTTTTTGGTAGCTGGGGACTCTGTCCCCCACAGGTTGCTGATCAAATGAAGTTAACTACTTCAGATAAAGCAGTTATGTACTCACCATAACGTTCCATCTGAATAGTTAACTTCATTTGTCAGCAACCAACCCTACCTCCATCCCCCTAACCTGTAGTTCGTTCCACGGATGATTAAGTGATCCATTCTTCGAAGATATCCGGTTAGGAGGTTCATATTTGTGTTTGTGTTAGTGTTGGCTGATATTTGGGCAAACTCGATCTAAGGACTGGAAGGAGAAGGCAGGGTATTGTGGGTAAGGGGGATGAGCTAGGAGCTCAGATCTCTAGCTTGGAAAGCTGCCAACTCTGATCCGGGTCGGATCCGATACCCGCAGGTTGCTGACAAATGAAGTTACCTACTCAGATGGAACGTTATGGTGAGTACATAACTTCTTTTTATACTTCAGACTATCTGTTAGACACTAGCAGAAGAAACAGCTCAACACTTAACCTGTCTTGCAGAACATAGTGGTGATGGAAGCTTCTGTTTACATGGACAGAGCTGAGGTACCCTGCTGAGGATCGTAGGTGTGATGGGAAAGGTCTGAAATAGGTCTCCAAATAACTCTTTTTTTTTTTCATAGGTCGCACTGTAGCAGAAACCTATGGGTTGTATTTTGCCAAAGATACAGCATCTGGGCAACTTTTTAAAGCTTTCATCTCCTCCTACATTGTCACTCAGGCTGCTTATAAACTAAGCCTGTTTTGCTGGGAGTTATATAAGCAGCCAGAGTGACTGAAAATCCCCAGCACTCTATTACTGCGTAATGCAGATGAAACTCTGATGCTTCTCAGGAGCAGCAGTCGGCCAGAGGTTTCCTGTCAACAAATAAGTCCCCTTTGGAGAATCCTTCCACACTTATTTTTATAATGTTTGTATATTTTATGTAGATGTATTTTTCCTTATTTGTCAGAATTGTAGTACGTCATTTTAAGACAACCAGCTTTTCAGTAATGCTGGTAGATGTTCCGTGAATGCTGCTGTTGTAATTTTAAGAATTGCTTTCTAGGTATAACTTGTTGAGCTAGGGCTTATTTAATGGATTTTAAAGCTAAATGTTAAGTTGTCAATCTCGCCTTCATTCTTGCTGGATGGGTTCGGAGCCGAACCTCGGCTCCGACTCGGCCTATACTAAAGCTCGAGAGCTAATTTTACCGGCTCGAGGCAACCCTATATCCCATGATGCTAGGCGGAAACTACCCAGATCTCGTTTGCCGCTTTCGCTAGTGAGGTGCTCTTTTTACCGGCTCACGGGTCAGTGATAAAATTTAAGAAAAATTCTAGTTTTTCTACTTAGTTTTCCCATTATTTTGTCTAAAAAGGCTAGTTTTACTGTTATTACTAATTTTAGTCCCTATTTTTTATCCCTTATCCCAGTTATACTCCCCACCCTAGGTTAGGCCTTAGGCCCTTCCGTTTTTTCTCAGTCCCCTCACAGGGATTCTTAGCTGTGTGTGTGTGCCTTTAGTGTCCCTGTATCCCTGTCTGTGTGTGTGTGTGTGTGTGTGTGTGTGGATTCTAACTTTAGAATCTTGTTTTCTTTTCAACAGCAATATGTCGAAAGACACAAAGGTCTCCGACTTCAAGAAGTGTGACTCGTGCTGTCAGAAGATGTCGCTGACAGACAGTCACACTTCTTGTGTTTATTGCCTGGGACCCCTGCACCTGCAGGACTCTTGTTCTGTGTGCCATGCATTCAGCCCAAGAGTCCTGCAGGAGCGCAGGAATAAGTTGATCTTGAGGGGCTTGTTAAAGCCCGTAGGTTCCCCGGCTAAGTCCGTGCCAGGGAAGCCTTCGAAGCCATCCAAACCGTTGGCTCCGTGCTCTAAGCCTTCGGATGGTGGCTCACCTTCTGCGACACGATCGGCTCCGGCTGGAGCCGATATGTCTGTATCGCAGCTTCCTGCATCGGCTCCGGCCAGAGCCGATGCCTCCAAGACTCAGTCTTCACAGTCGGCTCTGGCTCCATCGGCTCCACCAATCTCGATGTCCTCCACATGTAAGATGTCCAGATCTTCATCTCTGGAATCTATCCATTCGGCTCCGAGATCACCTTTACTGTCGGAACGGAGCCATTCCTCTTGGTCTTCCAGGCTTTCCGACCATGGCCTTGAGAGGGTGGTTAACAGACTGTTAAAGTCACAGGCACTGGCCCAAATGCTTCATAGCCCGTCTCATCAGACAGCAGCTACATCCATACGACCTACTATTCCTCCTTCAACTCTGCCCCAGTGTTCGGAGCCGGAGCTCCTCGGAGCCGCGACCGTTGTGACGTTGGAGCCGATACCTCCCCCTTCGGCTCCTTCGTCTGCTCCGATTTCGTCCATGGTGCCTTCCTTGGAGGGATCCGGGCGCTTGGACTCTCGCCGGCTCCGAGGGGGTGAGTGGCATCAGACCCTTGTCCGGCCCTGTTCTCCCTCTCGGAGCATTGGCGCTGGTGAGTTCGGCCCCGACATCGGCTTCGGAGCCGTCCCTGTCGGTGCCGGCTGGGGTTCCTAGTTCTTCGGAGCGGGAGCCCTCTGGCCTGCCTGATAGGGGCGCCTTCGAGGTCATGAGGAGCATACTGGCCCCAGTGCCTGCTCTACGGTCAGCTCAATCAGCTCCTCCCACTGTAGTGCCTGCGGAGGTCTCTTCCCTCTATCTCGCCCCCGGCTGTAGAGATCCAACGCCTCAGGTTTCCCCACTGGGAATTTCCTCCTCTTCCGAGGTTTCTCCTGGTCCGTCAGGTGATCCCCCACGTAAGAGGACATGTAAGAGGAAACATGTGGACTCCCCTGAGTCCATCACATCTGATACCGACTGGGATGAGTCAGAAGGATCCCCAAGGTCCCCCTCTGAGGATGTCTCCTTTTCTGACATCTTTGAAATCCTTAAACAGAGGGGAAACTGTTCTTCCCTTAATCCTTCCGAGGACGAGTCGGTTTACCTGGTGGCTTTTGGTTCTCGAACCTCCACCTCCTGGGTGTCTCCTCCCTTCGACCCCCCCTTATGGAAGTGGTGGCGCGGAAGGCGTGGACGGCCCCTGATTCGATGGACATGGAGGCCTTCCAAATTTATAACAGCCCCTTCGGATAAGCAATTTTTATCTAAAGGTGTCCCAGTTGATGCCATAGTGGTGGCGGCAGCCACCAAGAAGGAACTGGCTGATCCTTCAGTGCCTATCCATCCACCTAACAAGGAATCTAGGACAATGGATAGGTACGGCAAGCGGATGTTCTCATCAGCGACCTTTGCCATGCGGTCGCTGAATTACTTATGCCACTTCACCCGTCTTCAAAGAGACATTCTCAAAGAACTGGGTGAGGTTCTACAGGATCCATCAGCTGCTGGGTCTCAGGACAAAATTAACTCACAGCTAGGAACCCTGAATTCCATTGTCAACTCCTCCATGCGGCTTATTTCCTATGCAGCCTATGGAGCGAGTAGGGCCACAGGCACAGGTGTGGCTTTAAGGCGTCACGCCTGGATGTGGCTTTGCAACTTCGCAGACCCCTTCAAGGCGTCCTTCACTAACTCCCCCTTTGATGGTTCAGCGTTGTTTGGACATCAAGTGAAAGATACTTTGACCAGATGCGAACAAGATGGCAAGACTTTTTGCCGTAGGAGTCAGTTTTTCAACCCCATCTAGACCATATCCTAAGGGTCAAAAGGGTGGAAAAATGTGGTTCTGCAAATCACAAGGAGTCACGCCTGACGCAAGAGGTCAGTTCCCCCCTAGAGGCAGAGGGGGGGAACAACAACAGACGCCGTCCAAGAGGCAGAGGGGGTCCGCAGAATCAGGGTAGCAGAGAAACTCTCTCTGACAAACCCTTCCAGCATCCCTGAGGTGCTGCCTGACTGTCCACCTTCAGAGGCAGTCTGGGGAAGATTATCGCTGTACCCACAAGCCTGGCTCTCCCTCACTCAAGACAAATGGGTGCAGTCGATCATATCCGAGGGTTACAAAATCCCCTTTATCCAAACCCCAACTATTCAAATAGGGTCTCTCCCAGACATTCCACCCAGTCTAAGGGAACAAGCAGCACTAGAAATATCAAAGCTGCTAAAAAAGACAGCCATCCAGCCAGTCCCAGCAGACCAACTAGGATCCGGAGTCTACTCAAAGTTCTTTTTGGTACCAAAAAAAACAGGGGACTGGAGGCCAATATTGGATCTCCGCAAACTAAACAAGTTTGTAAAAAGAACGAGGTTCCGGATGGTCACGCTACAGTCCATTCTACCCCTTCTGGGCAAGGACAATTGGATGTGCTCAGTGGACCTTCAGGATGCGTACTATCAAATCAAAATGCACAGGCGCTCCAGAAGGTTTCTCTGCTTCCGGCTGGGGGCCAGTCACTACCAGTTCAGAGCCCTGCCCTTTGGTCTCACTACAGCACCCCCCCCCCCCCCCCCCGGAGTGTTCACCAAATGTATGGCAGCGGATGTCCTTCAAGAATGCAACTGCAGTCATAACATATGGGTTGTCCTGCCTCAGGCAGCCCTCGGTCGGCCGGATTCCAAAGTCTGGGTCCGACGTCGGCTGATGTCTCATTTCTCTCTGACGTCAGAGCGGCTGGAGTACATAAGCATCAGCCGACGCCATCTTCTTCAGTCTTTCTTGCCGCGCGGTGCCCGAAGCAGAAGCAGTTCGCAAGTGCCGGTCGGTCAGCTCCTGTATTCTTGAGCGAAGTCATCAAAAGCTAAATACCCGTTGAGACCTTTTCTTGCCTCAGCCGATGTCAGAAATTACTGAAAAAGTAAATAATTGTTTGTCTTGTGGTAAACAAATACCTCATAAGGATTTCCACTCTTACTGCCTCCCTTGCCTTGGGCCAGACCACGACGTCTCGGCCTGTGCCGCCTGTGCTCGCTTCAATAAGCGCACTCTCAGGCGCCGGGCGGAGTTCGCTGAAGACTTTTTCGGTGAAAAATTTGATTATACAATGCCGTCGGAACATCCGACAACGCAGACTCCTAAGAAACGAAAAGACCGGGACCGACAACCTCGGCCCGCGTCTTCCACCGACACCACTCCGAAACTAACCGCGAGTGCCCTGGTTCCCTCTGAGGCGGTTGTTCCACCGCTCCGAACCGAAGTCACCGCATTACCGATACCTCCGATACCGGAGGCCACTCCGACACCAGTTATTGACTTTCCTCCGAATACTGAAACAGAGGAAATGCCCGAGACCATTGCTGTTGATAAGGTCACCCCTGCACGTGGAGCGGCTAGGCCTCCCATGTCCATGTCTATCAAGGCCTATACACGTGCTAAGGCAGCCAGCAAATCCAAGCATCTTACTGCTAAAACCTTACCTCAGCCTACTCCTGAAACTCAAATCATGGCTATGGCCGCAGATTTAATTTCCATGATCAGAGGTTCCCAGGCCCATCCTGAGAGAGGATCCCAGCCTCCTCCTGATAAGAGGCCCAGGGTTGAACCCTCTGACCCTCTTCCTACAGATGAAGATTCTGAGGACTCTGTTCACTCCGAAAGCCAGGAAGAGCCCTTCCAGACCTATGAGGATTCAGGTGCAGAGGACTCCATTCCCTCGGCCTCTCCTCCTGAGGATATGTCTTTTGGGGAAGTTCTGCATTCCATGAGGGAGCATTTCAAGTGGCAAGGCCAGGAATATTCAGATTCCAGAAAGCGCCTTCGAACCTTCCTTAAAAAGCCCCAACACAGACCCTTAGCTATACCTCCTGTGCTTGATGTTTTGGATGATTTATACTCTGATTCCAGTGTTACCCCTGATACTCTTCCTCCTGCTCCTGTCAAGCCTGACAGATACTGTAGGGTCCCAGAAACCCATTCTCATTTCTTTAGGGCCCATGCTGTTGATTTAGAAACAATTTCCCAGGGGCCTAAAGGGGTTTCAGCTACCACCTGCAAAAACCCTTTGCCTTCCGACAGGGAAGCAAGGTCCTTAGAGAGATGGGGGAAGAAGGTTTACACCTCCACTACTTTATCTATGAGAGCTCTCAATTGTCTCTTTCACATGTTTCAATATCAGGATTTCCTGTTAGATGATTTACAGAAAAGATTGGCCTCCCCTGAACCTTTAGATAGGAAGTCTTTGCAGGAGGCTGTGCATAATTCTCAGCAAGTTAGCAATCACTTTCTTCAGTGTGGATATGATGCATTGGAAGCTTCATGTAGGGCAGCTATGACAGGGGCGGTCATTCGTAGACATGCATGGTTAAAAGAACAACCTTTACCAGATCATGTTAAGGCAAAACTTCTTGATGCACCCTTGGAAAAGAACAAGCTTTTTGGTGCTAATGCTAAAGATGTGTTAAAATCCATTGAGGAAAAAGCCAAGTCAGTTCAGACAGTCAAAGATTTCCTCCAGGTCCTGCCACCCAGATTCAGCAGGAACTGGCCTTCTAAAAAACTGGTCCTTTCCTAATCCTGAAAGATTTCAAAGGGGCAAAAACAGGCATGCCCGAGGAAGAGGCCAATACAGAGGATCCTACAGGGGACGACAATGGCAACCAGCAAACCAAAGAAGTGACACAGGGGTTTCTCCTGCCCCACAGGGACAATCTCAATGACTTTCCTCTAGATGTTCTTCGTGTTTCACTGTTGCAGTCATAACTGTAGGGTGCTCCTGCCGGCAGGCAGCCCGAGGTCGGCCAGAATCCCAAAGTCTGGGTCTGGCGTCGGCTGTATAAGCTAGTATCCTGACGTCAGGACGCCTTGGTACATAGCCCTCAGCCGACGCCATCTTCTCCAGTCTTTCTTGCCGTGCGGTGGAAAGCAGCTCGCAAAACGTTGGTTGGCGATTTTCGAACAGCGTATTTGGTTGTTGTCGGTCCGAAGTTGTTACTTCTCTTCTCAAAGCTAAGTACCCGTTGAATCTTTTCTTGTTCCTCGATGTCAGAAAAAGTTAATAATTGTATAGCGTGTGAAAAACAAATACCTCATAAAGATTTCCACTCTTACTGTCTACCTTGCTTAGGCCGTGACCACGACGTTTCTTGTCGGTTCTGTGCCAGGTTCAACTCTCGTACTATCAAGCGCAGATGCGATTGGGCTTTAAATTATTTTGGCAGGCGCTTCAATTATAGAATGTCGTCGGACACTACCGGAGTTCAAAAGAAGCGCAAAGACAAAGACAGGCCTCCGAGGTCCAAACAGGACTCGTTGCAGCTGGAGCCAGCGTCCGGTTCGGCTGTCGTCAGTGAGGCGCTTTTGCAGCCTGTCGTCCGCCACTTCTGAACCGATGGCCGATACGGACTCCCATGGGGAGCCATCGAGGCCCACTATTTTAACTGCTGCAGGACCTTCGGACGTCGCTCCTTCAGATGGGTCCGGAACCGCTGTGCAGGTACCGGCTTCTGAGGGGGTTTCAGGCCTACTCACATCACTATTTCAAAGGCAAAGACAAAGACTCCTACTAAGTCTAAAGTTCCAGCTCAAGCTGCTTCTGAATCCACTCCCAAGACACAAAAACAATTATTGAGGATGGCTGAAGATTTGCTTACAATGATTAGGGGTTCTCACCCCCCTCCTGAAAAAAGGCCTCGACAGGATGTTACTCTGGATTCCTCTGACCAGGCTTCTGTATCTTCTGTTTCTTCCTCTGATCAGGACTATTCCTTTCCCCTTATGAGGATTCGGATGCTGAGGATTCTTTGCCCTCGGCCTCTCCGCCTGAGGATTTTTCTTTTGGGGAAACCTTGCATGAGATGAGGGAACATTTTCATTGGGAAGGACAGGAATATTCTGCTTCCAAAAGAGGCTTAGAGAATTTCTTCTTCTTCCTCAGCATAGGCCTTTAGCTATCCCTCCTGTCTTGGACATTGTAGATGATGCTTTTTCTGAGGCTAATTTGAATCCTGATTCCATGCCTCCTGCTCCTTCTAAGCCTGATAGATTTTATAGGGTTCCTGACTCTCATTTATTTTTATTTAAAAACCCTTCTGCAGATCCTGAAACTATTTCTCAGGGCTCTAAGGCTGCTAAGGTTGCTACTTCTAAAAATCCTATTCCCTCTGAGAAGGATTCTCGTGCTTTAGAAAGGTGGGGAAAAAAGGTATATACTTCTGCTACCCTGTCTGTAAGGGCTTTAAATTGCCAGTTTCATATGTTTAAATATCAGCAATTTCTTTTGTCTGTTTTAAAGAAAAAGCTTGCTTCCCTTCCTGCTTGTGCAGAGGATAAGGAACTTCAGGATGTTTTGCATGCTATTGAACAGGTTAACAAGCATAGCTTACATTGTGGTTTTGATGCTTTGGATGCTTCCTGCAGGGCTGCTGCCTCTGGTACTGTGATTAGGAGACATGCCTGGCTTTGTGAACAAAGTTTACCTGAACAGGTTAAGGCTAAGTTATTAGATGCCCCTGTTCAACAGGATGTTCTTTTTGGTTCTAAGGCTGAGGAAGTTATTAAAAAGATGGAAGCAAAGGCAAAGTCCATGCAGACTGTAAAAGATTTCTTGCAGGTTCAGCCTCCTAGATTTTCCAGGAATTGGCCCTCTAAAAATTGGTCCTTTCCCACGTCTGACAGGCCTCAAAGGGGAAGATATAGGCGCTCCAGAGGTCGTGGTCAAGGCCAGACCTCTTACAGATCTAGACAATGGACTGCTTCTTCACCTAGGAGGGGAGAAGACAGATCCCAATCTCAAAGAAAGCAAACTCAATGACTCTCTCGGTTGGGCTTCAGGACCCCTTTACCTGGACGCCCCTCTCGGAGGAAAACTGTCTCTTTTTTACAGAAATTGGACTCATATTACCCAGGACAGATGGGTATTGGACGTGATTTTAAAAGGTTACAAGTTCCACTTTCACACTTTGCCAAGGACTCACGGTTGGCCATATCTGCCAAAACTTCAGTGGTCAGAGGCCTTAACTCAAGTGGATGCTCTTCTGGCCATGAGAGCCATAGAGCCTGTTCCACTCTCGGAAATGGGAAAAGGGTTTTATTCAAGGCTGTTTCTGGTTCCCAGAAAACAAAACTCATGGAGACCTATTCTGGACCTTTCTGTGTTAAACACCTTTTTGGAAATTCCAAAGTTCAAGATGCTTACTCTGCAACAGCTAATTCCAATGCTCTCTCAGGACGCCTGGATGGTGACATTGGACTTAAAGGAAGCCTATTTTGCATATCCCTATCAGACAAGAACGCAGGAAATTCCTCAGGTTCAAGGCAGGTTCGAGGCACTTTCAATTCTCTGTTCGGCCCTTTGGTATAAGGCAAGTGCCCAGAGTCTTCACCAAGTGCCTGGCACCAGTAGTGGCTTACTGCAGACTTCAGGGGATCCAGATTTACCCCTATTTGGACGACTGCCTTATTCAGGCAGACAGCAAAGATCTTCTGCTTCAACATCTGGACTTTGTTCAACGTCTTCTCCTACTACTGGGATTCTCAGTGAACATAAAAAAAGTCACATTTGATCCCTTCTCAACAAATGGTATTCTTGGGAGCCCTCTTAAATACAACCTTACAAAGGGCCTACCTCACTCCAGAAAAACAAACTCAGCTGGCTTCTACTTTCAACACCTTGGCAACTCTATCTCAGCTCACTGCAAGGAAATTCCTGCAGGCTCTGGGCTACATGGCTTCCTGCATTCTGTTGATTCCAAGCGCAAGGCTTCACATGAGAAAGCTTCAATGGTATCTGAAAAGTGTATGGTCACAGCACTACCACGATCTGGATATTCTGATTCCTCTGATCCCCTGCCTCCAGAAGGAGTTCCTCTGGTGGTCCAGGGCATGCACGTTAAACGAAGGAAAACCTTTTCGTCTCCCTCAGCCTACTCAAATCCTAACCACGGATGCCTCGGATTATGCTTGGGGAGCACACTTTCTAGACAATTGCCAGCAGGAACCTGGACAAAGGACCATCTTCACTGGCACATCAATCTGAAGGAAATGTTGGCAGTTCAAAATGCCCTTTTAGCCTTCAAAACCTTTTACAACCAGGGCCTCTGCTAATTCGCACAGACAACACCACGGTCATGTGGTACATCAACAAGCAGGGGGGTTCTCATTCATACCCCTTTGCAGATTAGCTATGGGTTTATGGGACACAGCTCTAAATTGGAATCTGCATCTCCAGGCTCAATTCATTCCAGGAAACAGAATCTCTTAGCAGACAGCCTGAGCAGAAACATTTCAGATCCTCACGAATGGATGCTAGACACCAACTTGTTCAACAGGATTACTGCAGTTTGGGGATGTCCCCAGATAGATCTGTTTGCATCCCATCTCAATCATCAGCTGCCTCGCTTTTGCACCAGGTCCTTCCACAAAACAGCATGGAGAGTGGATGCCCTGTCCTTCAGCTGGAGAAGCCTGTCAGCATATGCCTTCCCTCCTCTTCCTCTACTGCCTCGGGTACTACTGAAGATAAAGCAGGACAAGCCCAAGTTCCTCATCTTGATTGCTCCAAATTGGCCTCGACAGTTTTGGTATCCAACCTTAAAGCTCCTGTTCTCGGGCCTCCTTGGATTCTTCCACTGAACCCTTCGCTTCTGTCCCAGCATCAGGGTCAGTTACTACATTCCAATCTCAAGACCCTTTGCTTGGCAGCTTGGCTCTTCAAAGGAATTTGATTTCCTCTAGTCTTCCCAAACAAGTTTTGGATGTTCTTTTGGAAGCTAGACGGCCTAGCACTAGGAAATTTTATGCCTCTAAATGGAAGAGGTTTTCTATTTGGATGCAGGACCGAGGCTCTGATCCTCAGGTTCCTGATCTCTCCTCTGTTTTGCTTTACCTTTCGGAACTTTTATCTAAAGGACTTTCCTTTTCTTCCATTAAGATTCATGCTTCTGCTATCTCTGCGCATTTCAGTTCTGATCCTCCTGTTTTTTCACATCCTTTGGTGAAGCAGTTTTTGAGAGGGGCTAAAAATTTGCGGCCTCCAAGGACCCCTCCTGTCCCTGCCTGGGATCTTAATTATGTTTTAGTAAAACTTACTTTGCCTCCTTTCTATCCTGGAAGACTGTTCTTTTGTTAGCATTGACCTCTGCCAGAAGGGTCTCAGAGTTGCAAGCTCTCATGGCTGTGGAACCATACCTTATTTTCCATCAGGACAGAGTATCCTTGAGGACCAATCCTACTTTCATGCCTAAGGTGATTTCGAAAGTGGCTTTGAATTAGACAATTCACCTTCCTACTTTCTTTCCAAATCCTCAAAATAAAGGGGAAAGGATTTTGCATTCATTGGATGTGCACAGACAGTTACGATTTTACTTGGACAAGACTAAAGATTTCAGAAAGTCTAACCAATTGTTTGTTTCCTTTGCTTCCAGTTCTCTTGGAAAACCTATTTCTAAACAAACTATTTCCAAATGGATTGCTTATGGAATCAGATTTTGTTACACTCATCATGGGAAACAGTTTCCAGGGACCATTAGAAGTCATTCTACTAGAGCAGCTGCTACTTCTACTGCTTTCCTCAGAGGAGTCCCTACCAAGGATATCTTGGAAGCTGCCACTTGGAGTTCTGTGCATACTTTTTCCAAGCACTACAATCTCCGCTTGTTTTCTAAGTCTAGGGCAGGCTTTGCCTCTGCTGTGTTGCAGGGTATTCTTTCTTCTATCTAAAGCCTCCTCCCTCTCTACACTGCTTTGGGATTCCACCCTACAGTTATGACTGCAACAGTGAAACATGAAGAACATAGTACAGTTGTGTACACCTACCATAAATGTAGATGTTCGAGTGTCTTCACTGTTGCAGTCGGGGTTTCCCTCCCTCCTATCCCCTCTTTCTCTCATATTTGTGGTGTATTTGTGTTTCCTTGTTGGATTCATTTTTGATTTGTTGGGGACTTCTGACATCTGGGGCAAGAAAGGCTGGAGAAGATGGCGTCGGCTGAGGGCTATGTACCAAGGCGTCCTGACGTCAGGATACTAGCTTATACAGCCGACGCCGGACCCAGACTTTGGGATTCTGGCCGACCTCGGGCTGCCTGCCGGCAGGAGCACCCTACAGTTATGACTGCAACAGTGAAGACACTCGAACATCTACATTTATGGTAGGTGTACACAACTGTACTTTCCGCTGACCAAGGAGCAAGCAGAAGCTCCTTTGGGCGGAAAAATTATCTCTGTTTTCAAAAAACTGGCACAAACTGACAAAGGACAAATGGATTTTGGACATTATAGACCACGGTTACAGGTTCCATTTTCATACCTTGCCAAGAAAACAAGGCATGCCAAACATTCCACAAAATCAGAGGGCAGAGGCTATCAAGCAAATTTCCCTGCTTGCTCAGATCAAAGCAATAGAAAAAGTTCCACAACAAGAACAAGGTCAGGGGTTTTACTCAAGACTGTTCCTTGTTCCAAGAAAAGAAACTCTATGGAGACCAATACTGGACTTGTCCGCTTTAAACACTTTTCTCATAGTACCAAAGTTCAAAATGCTGACTCTACAGCAACTCCTTCCCATGCTGGGCAAGGGGTCTTGGCTGATTACTCTGGACCTCAAGGAGGCATACCTGCATGTCCCTATCAGACACAGCTGCAGAAGATACCTCAGATTTCTTGCAGGGCCAGAGCATTATCAATTCTCAGCATTGCCATTTGGCTTATCTACTGCGCCCAGAGTATTCACGAAATGCCTGGCTTCAGTAATTGCTCATTGCAGGCTCCAGGGGATTCAAATCTACCCATACCTGGACGATTGCCTCATACAAGCAGACGACAAACTAACCTTGACAAAAAACTTGAATTATGTCATACACTTGCTACAGGCTCTGGGATACACAGTCAACTTTCAAAAGTCAAGACTTCAGCCATCCCAGCAAATTACCTTCTTAGGAGCCAAACTAGACACAGCCTCTCAAATGGCTTACCTGACAGAAGACAAGCAAAAGAAGTTAACTCATTACTTCGAAAGTTTAGCAAAGCTCACCCAGATGACTGCAAGGAGATTCCTACAGGCCCTGGGTTACATGGCATCCTGCATTCTCCTGGTCCCACTAGCAAGACTACACATGAGAAAGCTTCAATGGTACCTAAAAAGCTTATGGTCTCAACACAGCAACAACCTAGAAGCAACCATACCGCTCATTCCATGCCTTCAAAAGGAATTCCTATGGTGGGTCTCAGTAAGCCAGTCAAACACAGGTATGTCATTCAAAAAACCTCAGATAACACAGACCATGAACACAGACGCCTCAGACCTTGGATGGAGGCGCACATGGAGGGCAGATGTATTCAAGGACAATGGTCTCCAAAGGAAACACATCTGCATATCAACCAAAAAGAAATGCTGGCAGTGATGCATGCCATCGAGGCCTTTGTACAACAACTACAACCAGGCCGCCTACTAATACGGACAGACAACACCACTGTGATGTGGTACATAAACAAGCAGGGGGGCACTCATTCTTACCCCCTTTGCAGACTGACAATGAATCTTTGGGGAAAATCACTGAGCCTAAACATACAGTTGCAATCCCAGTTTGTTCCAGGCAAAGACAATGTTCTGGCGGACAGTCTAAGCAGGAATTTCCTAGACCCCCACGAATGGAGGTTACATCCAGAAATCTTTATATGACTCACCTCGACATGGGGCAGGCGGACGTAGACCTATTTGCCTCCCACCTCAATCATCATTTACAAAAGTTCTGTTCAAGGACATATCATCCACAAGCATGGAAAATAGATGCTCTCTCATTCAACTGGAGCTACCTAAAAATCTATGCATTTCCACCTCTGCCACTGATGACCACAGTGTTACTAAAGATCAAAGCAGAGCAGCCCAAGGGGATCCTAATAGCTCCAGACTGGCCAAGACAACACTGGTACCCACTACTACGGAGCATATGTCACAACAAAACATGGGCCCTTCCCCAATGGCCCCAACTTTTGACTCAACACAACTTCAGGACAGTTCATCCCAGCATCCAGACGCTACAGCTAACAGCTTGGGAGATACCATAAATAACCTCAACCTACCTCTCTCCAAGGAAGTTCAACGGATACTGACAGAAGCCCACAGACCATCCACCAGAAAGGTTTACTCAGCCAAATGGAAGAGATTCAGCATTTGGAATACCACCAAGGGCCATGATGCATCACTTTTGAGCATTCCACTTATTCTGGAATATTTGGCAGATATGCTACATAATGGACTCTCATACTCTTCCATAAAAATACATGCTTCAGCTATCTCAGCTAGATACAACACTGATCCACCTGTGTTTTCACATCCTTTAAGGCAATTTCTTAGAGGAATCAAGAATATAAAGCCCCCAAGAAAGGCACCAGTACCAGCTTGGGACCTCAACTTTGTCCTAGAAAAATTGACTCTACCTCCCTTTGAGCCAGCAGCTTCTGTGGATTTACAATTTCTTTCCTGGAAGACAGCTTTCCTGTTGGCCATTACCTCAGCAAGAAGGGTTTGAATTACAGGCCCTAATGGCTATACCACCGTTCATAACTTTTCACAGAGACAGGGTCTCCTTACGAACCAACCCTACCTTTCTCCCAAAAGTGGTATCTAGGGTTTCTTTAAATCAAGCAATTCACCTGCCTACTTTCTTTCCCAATCCTGAGAACAAAGGGGAAAGACTGTTGCATACCTTGGACATTCACAGACAACTTCGCTACTACCTGGACAGAACCAAGACCAGTAGGAAGTCTGATCAGCTTTTTGTAGCTTACGCCCCTGGACTACAAGGAAAAGCAATTTCCAAACAGACAATTTCAAAATGGATTGGACATTGCATCAGATTCTGTTATTCCTTCCATGGAAAGAGTGTGCCAGCCAATGTCAGACCACACTCCACCAGAGCTACAGCCACCTCTACAGCATTCTTAAGAGGGGTGCCTACAAAAGACATTCTAGAAGCTGCTACATGGAGCTCCGTGCATATATTTTTATTTATTTATTTATTTATTTTACATTTGTTGACCGGGCTAGTCTAACTGGATACATGTCCATTTTCAGTAGAGGCCCGGGGAGAAAAGCTCCAGACAAACATTAAAAGCATGAAAGATTAATAGAGGAATTACATTAACAATTATAAACAGTAGTAATTGTAACATAAAAACATTGAAACCAAATAAGAATATAGAGGAAAAAAAATAAATTGATTTAAAAATATATATATATTTTTTTTTATTTTATTATTGGAGGATGAACTACTCTTAGTAAGTGTGGCATAATGAAAATCGTTTAAGGGTAGTTTGTTAAAAAAGGTATAATATACTTGTAAACATCGTAATTATATGCAAACCTTTGTATACAGGAGAATTATAGGAAGGTTGAAGAGGAAGTAGGTAGAAGAATGGAAAATCAGAGAGCAAACAAAGGAGATCACTACAGACATAAGCGGGGTAAAAGGGTGAAAGTTGACCCAAGGAAGTAGGAAGATAGAAGTGAAAGAGGAAGCAATTAATCAGGGTTTGTGCAAGGGCACATCCAGTGTGATTTTAGGTGAAGTTTGAGTCTTAGTTTAAAGAGAGGAAGGGATGGTATTAGAGTTAGGTCTGTTGGTAGAAGGTTCCAGCGTTTGCCAACAGTGTTTGAGAAAATGCTATCACCTGACAAGTTATTAGACTTTGTAGTACAAACAAGTAATCTTGTAGAGGAGCGTAGTGAAGTTAGATTAGTGTATGGGGTGATAAGGTTAGTAAGAATAGTAGTATTATTAGGTTGATAAAAGATTTTGTGAGCAATGATGAGTTGGGAAAATGTTAGTAAGCTAGGTAATTCAAGCCAGTTGAGCTGCTTAAGATTAAGACAATGGTGTGTTTTGTATGGATTGCTGGTAGCAAACCTGGCAATATTGTTATAGGCATTTGAAATTTTTTGGAGGTTAGTTCTTTTTAGATTAGTATAAATAGATGAAGCATAGAGAAGTGTAGAGATTAAGTGAGAGTGGGCAATGGTGGTTCTGGCCTGAGGGGTAAGGAAAGGTTTGATTCTGTATAAGGAACCAATATTTCTGTTCACTGCTTGTAAGGTGTTGTTAATGTGTATATCATAGGTGAGGTTGTTGTCAATTGTCACTCCTAGAAGTTTGGTAGATTGTTCAGGCGTAATCAGGGTGCCTTTGCTCGATACAATAGAGAGATTAATAGGAGAGGACCTATTGGTAGGTGGAAATAGTAGCAGTTTAGTTTTTTTGGCATTCAAAAGAAGGCAACGTTTTAGGAACCATTCCTCAACCATGTTAAATACTTTTTGGGTTATATAGTGGAGGTCTGAGGTGGAGTTAGCAGAGCATATAAGTGTGGAATCATCGGCATATTGAATACAGGTGGCTTCAGGGACTGCAATGTGAAGGTTGTTGATAAATAGCGAAAAAAGAAGGGGTCCCAGAATTGAGCCCTGGGGGACTCCTATGGAGACTGGTAGAAGGGATGATAGCTTATTTTGCCAGATAACTACTTGTTGCCTATTGTTAAGGTAAGATTTGAACCATTGAATAGCTGGGGGGTCGAGAGCCAGAAGTTCACGGGTATTTATCAGTAGGGGATGGTTGACCATATCAAAAGCCTTTGACAGGTCGATGAAAAGAGCAGAAGAGAGGGTGTTGTTATTACGGTTTTTATTGATGGTATCAGTGAAGGATAGAAGGGCGGTGGTGGTGCTGTGAAATGGCCTAAAGCCATGTTGGCAAGTAGCCAAAATATTGTGTTTCATTAAGTGGTTAAGTAACTGTTGGTGAATACATTTTTCCATGACTTTAGCTAAGGGTGAAAGAAGAGCTATTGGTGTGTAGTTGGAATAGTCAGTGGATTTACCACCTTTATGAAGTGGGATGATATGGGAGACCTTCCAAATTTCAGAGATGATACCTTCATTAATGGTTCTATTTAGTAGGATGGATATGGGAAAGGCAATGGATTTTGCTGCTATTTGCAGATACTCAGCAGGTAATTGGTCTGCTGAGGGGGAAGAAGGTTTAAGCTTTAGGAGGATTTTGTAGATAGAGTTAGTAGAGATGGGGTGAAATGTGAAAGTTGGTAGAGGTATAGAACTATGGGAAGGTTGCCTCATATTTTCAGATGAAAGCTGGCTTGCTAAGGACTGGATGGTGTCAGTAAAGTAGGTGTTGAAATTATTCGCAGTTTGGAGTGGGGTGTTTTGGTCAGCATCATGAGGAGATGGTGTACTACAGTGACCAGGTTTAAGGAGACTATTGATGCTTGCCCAGAATTTCTGAGGTTGCTTTTGGTGAGTTTGTTGAAGCTTGCTATAGTAGTTCTTTTTGTCAGATAGTATAGCCTTTTTTGTCAAATTTCTAAATTGTCTAAAAATTTGTCTATCAGGGGAGGTTCTGTTAGTTCTCCAATTATGCCAAGCTTTATTTCTTTGTAGTATTTTATCCCTAGTTTCAAGTGTTAGCCATGGGGCTGGTTTGAATTTCATTCTTATAGATCGTTGGGGTGCATGCTTGTCTAGGATATCAAGAAATTGAGAGTTAAAATATGTGACGGCTTCATCGAGTGGAAGGGTTTTAACAGGTTTCTAATCATAAGCTCTAAGTTCGTTTTGGAAGAGTTCAGGGTTGAAATGTTTCTTAGACCGAATTGTTCTATAGGTTGGGGTGATGAAGATATCATTTTTTTGTCTTATTATGTAGGTAAGCATGTGATCACTAAGATAGTGTAGTAAGATACGTACTTTGTAAGTACTTGGGTCTTTATTTATGAGTATCCAGTCTAAGGTACTCTTTGTTTGTAGGTTTGTTGATTCTAGTCGTTAGGTTGATTGAGTAAAACCATGGAGATTAATGTGAGTGGAGGGGTTAATGGTATTAATGGTTTTCCAGTCATAGTTAAAGTCACCTAGTACTATTGTTTCCTGTGTAAGTAGAGACAAATTATAGAGGGATTTTTTAGGGTTAATCTGCAGTTTAGAGATGAGGGTTTCAGCTTTATTTTGCAAGGGTGGGATGTCATTAATAGAGGAGATCTGGAGTCCATTTTTGTAAAGGAGTGCAACTCCTCCTCCCTTACGCTTTAGGCGGTCCTGCCTCAGAATGTTGTAGCCAGGATATATTCCAGATCCAGAGCAGGCTTTGCTTCGGCAGTCCTGCAGGGATTGATAGCTACACCATCCTTTTCTTAGAGCATTCCACCTCCCCCAGCTAAGCTATGGTATTCAACCCATATGTTATGACTGCAGTTGCATTCTTGAAGGACATAGCACAGTTTTGTACCTACCATAAATGTAGATGTCCGATAGATATGCAACTGCAGTCGGGTTTTCCCACCCTCCTTCCCCTCTATGCCTTGGGTCCACTCCTCTCCCTGTTATCCTTAGCTGGGGGTATCTGTTATGGTGTATCTGTTTATTGCTTATTTATTTGTCTGGAAACCTGTTTTGTCTTCCAATTTGATTACAGCCTTCCTTGGAGGGCACCTGGCATCTGGGGCAAGAAACACTGAAGAAGATGGCGTTGGCTGATGCTTATGTACTCCAGCCGCTCTGACGTCGGAGAGAAATGCGACATCAGCCGACGTCGGACCCAGACTTTGGAATCCGGCCAACCGAGGGCTGCCTGAGGCAGGACAACCCATATGTAATGACTGCAGTTGCATATCTATCGGACATCTACATTTATGGTAGGTACAAAACTGTACTTTACGGCTCACCTGAGACGTCAAGGATTCCAGGTGTTTCCATATCTAGATGACTGGCTCCTCACTGCCACCATCAGGCGTCAACTTCTTCTAGCCAGAGATTACACCATTCACATTTGCAAAGGGCTAGGTATCTCTGTAAATTTAGAAAAGTCTGCCTTGTCGTCTTGTCAGTCTGTTACCTTCATAGGCGCCACCTTGGACACCATTCAGCTCTCAGCAAAGTTAACAGAGCAGAGGGTCTTAGATATTCAAAATCATGTTCACGTTCTCCTTCAGAGCAACAAAATTCAGGCCAGGTATGTTCTGAAAGTATTAGGTCTCATGGCGGCAGCCATCACACTTCTTCCCCTTGCCCACTTTTACATGCGGCTTCTTCAGTGGATGATTTTCTCCCAGTGGTCCTTCCAACAGCTCCCCATGACACACAAGATCTTAATAACTCTATCTTGCAAAAAACATCTGTCTTGGTGGATGGTCTCCCCTCAAGTCCATCAAGGCAGACCATTTACTCCCCCCCGCCACGGTCACATCGGACACCTCCCTGATCGGGGGGGGGGCATTTTCAGGGCAGGACAGTCCATGGCACATGGCAACCTTTCGAATGCCACTTGCACATCAACGTCCTGGAGATGAGAGCAGTGCTTTTGACATTGCAAGCCCTCCAAGACTCTCTTCCCCTGGGGACTATTGCAATTCAAACGGACAATATGTCCGTAGTATGGTATACCAACAGCAGGGCGGAACCAAGTCCTATCCCCTGTGTCGAGAAGCACTCCGACACTGGCAATGGGCGATCTCTTCTCAGCGGTTTCTGATAGCAGCGCATATCCCCGGGAAGTCCAACGTCATAGCGGACAGGCTGAGCAGAGCTATTCTCTTGCCCCACGAGTGGTCTCTCAAGCAATCGGTGACCGAGGACATTTTTCGGAAGTGGGGGTTTCCTTGCTGCGATCTTTTTGCAACACCACAAAACAGCAAGTGCCTCGACTTTTTCACTCTCTTCCCCCTTCCAGGCCATCCCCCCAGAGACGCTCTAGTCCACGATTGGCCTCGGAGACTTCTTTACGCTTTTCCCCCCTTTCCATTAATCACACAGATGATTCAGAAAGCTACCGCCTTGAGAGCCAAGATGATTCTCATTGCCCCTTATTGGCCTCGACAGATATGGTTCCCGTTCCTGCATCGTTATCTTTTGGAGCAGCCTTGGCATCTGGATCCAGTGCCAGATCTTTTGGCTCATCAGTCAGGGCAGCTGCACCAATCCCTCCAATCTCTCAACTTCACAGCTTTGTTGCTCCACTTCCGTCCCTAGCCAGGCTTCCAATGATTTCAAATTCTGTCCGGGATATTATCGTAGCTTCCCTTAAGTCTTCCACCAGAAGGATCTATGCTAGTAAATGGCAACATTTTTCCTTCTGGGCAAAGGCTAGGATTATAGATCCCTTCACTGCTCCAATACACTCTGTCTTAGATTTCCTAGCTGAAATTTTTCATTCAGGATCTTCATCCTCCGCAATAAAAGTTCAGTTAGCAGCCATTTCAAATTTTCACATAGGCCTGTCGGACTCCAGCATCATGTCCCATAAGCTTTGCAAGGCATTCCTCAGAGGTATATTTTTACTCAAGCCCCCGATCAAAGACCCCCCACCACAGTGGGATTTAAACTTAGTTTTAACATCCTTGATTCTCACTCCCTTTGAACCTGCGGCTTCCTGTTCGTTGAAGTTACCTTCCTGGAAGACACTCTTCCTAGTCGCCATTACATCTGCTAGGGGAGTATCTGAACTTCATGCCCTTTGCATTCGTCCTCCTTATTTAGTTTTCCACAAAGGCAGAGTTTCTCTAAGAACTAACCCGTCTTTTTTACCCAAGGTGGCTTCTCAGGCAAATTTAAATCAATCTATTGATCTTCCAGTTTTCTTCCCTAATCATTCAAACAGGGCGGAGCAAAAACTGCATTGCCTGGGCGTTCATCGTCAGCTCCGCTACTATCTGGACAGAACTAAACAAATCAGGAAATCTGATCAACTCTTTTTATCTTATGCAGAAAGTAGAAAGGGCCTTCCGGTATCCAAAGCAACCCTGTCTAGGTGGCTGTCTTCTGTGATTACCTGTATTTATCAACTCAGAGGTAAAGAATTGCGTTCTAGGCCAAGAGCCCATTCAACCAGAGCGTTAGCTACGTCAACAGCCTTTCAAGCTAGATTACCAATAGACACTATCTGTGCGGCAGCCACATGGGCCTCTCCTCATACCTTTGTTACACATTAGAAATTGGACATGGCTTCCAGAAACAGGGCAAATTTTGATTCCACCGTTCTCAAGAGTCTGTTCCAATGAGCCACCCAGGATGAAGGTGCTAGGGACACGGTCCCATCCAGCAAGAATGAAGGCGAGATTGACAACTTAACATTGAGAAGTTATGTACCTACCATAACGTTCCATGTTAGTTGTCTTCTCTCGCCTTCTTTCTTGCGTCCCGCCCACCATCCCCCTAGCCTGGACAGACCGAAAGGATTTCCCCTTCTTCTAAGGGACCTTATCTTGCACTATTTCAAGCCCAAACAGGTTGTCCTGGGGTAGCTACGGCTTCAGATAGTGACATTTGGGGAGTTCTCCTTTCTCCTCCTCCACCTGAATGGGGAGACTGAATTGGCTATTGTTTTGTCAGCTACCAAACGAGATCTGGGTAGTTGCTGCCTAGCATCATGGGATATAGGGTTGCCTCGAGACGGTAAAATTAGCTCTCGAGCTTTAGTATAGGCCGAGTCGGAGCCGAGGTTCGGCTCCGAACCCATCCAGCAAGAAAGAAGTCGAGAGAAGACAACTAACATGGAACGTTATGGTAGGTACATAACTTCTCATTTTATAGTTTTTATGAGCCCAAAAGTGTATTTTAATGGTAGTTAGGTGGTAGAGTATGAAGGGTCTGTGTTAAAGTATTGAAAACATAAACCCTTGAACAGCTAAATATCGTACGGAAAACATCAATATGGAACATCACCGAATATGTGTAACTTCGAAATTAAATTAATTGAATGACCATAGTTGGCCAACATTGCGAATGCTACCAACCAAGGTGGTGGTCTTTGCTCCCCACACCACCCTAACTATATATGCCAACTCCAAGATCACACTACAGTGAGGAATAGGGCAAATTTAAAAGGTTTCCTTCATTTACCTTGTGCATCACTTTACTTCCTTGTTGGCCAACTATGGCCATTAGATAAATTTATTTTCGAAGTTACCCATATTTGGTGCTGTTTTGCATACAATATTTAGCCATTTGAAGGTTTATGTTTTTGATAGCCGAGCATAGACCAGATTATGAATGCTTATGTTAGACTTCGCGACAATTTAAATTTTTTTTTTTTCATTTTTATTAGGCAACTCATTTTTTCCTGTATTTTTTATTTATTTATTTTTTTCACAAAGGCAGGGTGAGTCTGACTATCATCCCCTCCTTCATGCCAAAGGTAGAATCTGAATTTACCCTGGATTAAACTGTTCAACTCCCTATCCTTATTCACAAACTAAGGGAGAAAGAATTGTTCATTGCTTGACATACTGAGAAAATGTAGATTTTTATCTGGACAGAACTAAAAGTTTAAGAAAGGCAACTCAACTTATTGTTCCTTATGAAGAACAGAAAAAGGGACAGCCAGTTTCTAAAACTATTTCGAGATTGCAGTTGCTACATCAGGAGCATTTCAGAAAGATATGGATACTGGATCCATATTGGAAGCAGCTACACTGCTCTTTTCGTACATTTACTAAGGATTAAAAGTTGGACCTCTTCTCCCAAACCAGGACTATTCTTGCAATTTTAGAATATGGTGCATCACCTCCTTCCCATATCTTTTGAAACATTTGGAATCATCACATTTGTGCAGAATTCTCCAACAGTGGTCTGAAGAAAAACATAGTATAGTTGTGCAAGTAGCTTACTGTAGTGGTAGATGTTCAAATATGTCATTGTTAAAATACATATACTCTCCCTAATTCCCCTTTTGTTGTCACTTTCTCTGTCCAGGATGTTGGTTAGCCCTCTCATTTTGTTATTCCTTTCCACCTTGTGTACCTACCATAAAGTTCCATGTTAGCTGTCTTCTTGTCGCCTTCTTTCTTGCGTCCCACCCTCCATCCTCCTATCCTAGTGGACCGAGAAGAGTTCCTCTTGGTTTTTCACTGGCTGAGTCTTCTCTGGCTATTCCTTTCTGACTAGCAGTCTCTCCAGTAGGATTTATGCATTCTAGGATAGGATTACTTTATTATTATGTCTGCAGTTAGACTTACCAAACGAGATCTGGGTATCTAGCTCCAGGTATCATGGGATGTAGGGGGGCCTCGAGCCAGTAAGCAGCTCTCGAGCTTTTGAAGATGGCCGAGTCGGAGCCGAGGATCGGCTCCGAACCCAACCAGCAAGAAAGAAGGCGAGAAGAAGACAACTAACATGGAACGTTATGGTAGGTACATGACTTCTTTTTCTTCGTGTTTCACTGTTGCAGTCATTACATTTGGGTAATCTGCTGGCAGGTTGCCCTCAGTCTGCCTGAATTCCAAAGTCTTGGGTCCTGCGTAGGTTGCTGTCTTCTCTTCCCTGACGTCAGGTCGTCGGTGGTATAAAACATGCAGCCGACACCATTTTCTTCAGTCTTTCTTGCCGCGCGGTGCCCGAAGCAGAAGCATTTCGCAAGTGCCAGTCAGCCGACTACTGAAATATTTGCGTTTGAGTTTCAGAACCGAAGTCTTCAATAAAGCTAAGTACCCCGCTGGGGGAACTTTTTTCTTGCTTTTTACCGATGTCAGAAAAAGTTAATAATTGTATTACTTGTGGGAAGCAAATATCTCATAAGGATTTCCATTTATACTGTATTGCTTGCCTAGGCCCTGATCACAATGTGCCTGGCTGTCGGTTTTGTGCTAGATTTAACCAACGCACTATTAAGTGTCTGTATATTTTTGCATCTAAGTATTTTGGAAACAGATTTAACTACCCAGCGATGTCGTCTGATAGCAATCCGACTACCGGAGTACATAAAAAACGCAAAGAAAAAGACAGAGAAAGGCAGTCGAGATCCAAAACCGACGAAGCTTCTAAGCCAGTCGTCGGTTTGCCGTTACTCAGTGAGGCGCTTTCGCAGCCCCCGATACCCGCTACCTTCCAGTCGCAGGCCTCTACCGACACCCATGTGGAGTCCGGCATGCCGCAATATACTCAAGGTATTGCACCGACGGATGTATCTCCCTCAGATGGGTCCGGAGCCTCTGAGCAGGCACCGGCTTCTGAGGGTGTATTCAGACCTCAACATTTTTATGTCAAACCGATGAAAGCTGTTAAACCAAAGGCAAAGACACCTCAAAAACTAAAAAACCGACACCTGAGCCACTTGCACAGGCCTGTATGCCTAAAAAACAGATGATCAAAATGGCTGAAGACCTTATTACCTTGATCAGGGGTACCCATTCCCCTCCAGATAAGAGGTCTAGGCAAGACACTGACTATGAATCTTCAAATCAGGTTTCTATTTCTTCTGATTCCTCTTCTGCTCAGGAATTATCTTTACCTCCCTATGAGGATTCTGATGCTGAGGAGTGTATTTCATCTGCATCTCCTCCTGAGGATTATTCATTTGGAGAAACCTTGCATACTTTCAGGGAGCATTTTCACTGTGAGAGTCAAGACTTTTCAGAATCAAAAAAGAGGCTGAGGGATTTCCTCCTCCTCTCTCAGCACAAGCGTTTAGCCATTCCCCCTGTGTTCGACATTGTGGTTGATGGTTTTTCGGACTCAAGCCTGACTCTTTACCTCCGGCTCCCAGTAAGCCTGACAGGTATTACAGGGTCCCCGACTCTCATAAATTTTTTATTTAGAAATCCTGCCGTTGATCCTGAAACTATTTCACAGGGTCCAAAGTGAAGTAAGGCCCCAACAGCAAAATACCCTACCCCCTCCGACAGAGATTCAAGGGCGCTGGACAGATGGGGGAAAAAAGGTTTATACATCTGCAACCTTGGCAATTAGGGCCTTAAACTGTCAGTTTCATATGCTCAAGTACCAACAACATGTTATGGGATTGCTGAAACAGAAAATTATGTTTATTTTAGAATGTGCAGAAAATAAGGAATTGCAGGAATTATTGCATGTAGCTGAACAAGTTGGGAAGCATACTTTGCAATGTGATTTTGATTCTTTAGAGGCCTCCTTCAGGGCAGCAGTTACTGGATCTGTGATTATGAGGCATGCCTGTTTAAAGGAACAAAATTTGCCTGATCATCTTTTTCTTCTTCTTTTGGCTTTTCCCGGTTATGGGTCGCCACAGCGGATCATCTGTTCGCTCATGATTGGCAGTGGAGTTTTACGGTGTCGAGTTACCAGACCGGCGCCCAACCTTCCACAGAAGGCACACACACACATACGCAAACACTCACACCTAGGGCCAATTTAGAGTGTACAATCCGCCTACTGCATGTCTTTGGGATGTGGGAGGAAACCAGAGCACTCGCAGGAAACCCACGCGACCACGGGGAGGACATGCAGACTCCGCACAGAAGGCACCCCAGCCGAAAATCGAACCGGAGAACCTCTTGCTGTGAGGCGGCAACGCTAACTGCTGCACCACCGCTAAATTGCTAGATGCACCTTTACAGCATGATTCTCTGTTTGGTATTAAGGCAGAAGAGGTTTTAAAGAAAATTGAAGACAAAGCTAAGTCTATGCAAACTGTTACAGATTTCTTACAAGTGCAGCCACCTAGATTCAGTAGACACTGGCCTATAAAAGATTGGTCCTTTCCTGTGTCAGACAGAGCTCAAAGGGGCAAATCCAGACGCCCTAAGAGTTCCAGGTACCAGGCTCAAGACACATACAAGTCAAAGCAATGGGGCACATCCACCTCCAAATCTGGAGGAGATAAACCGCAAACCTACAGAAAGCAATCCCAATGACTTCCCTCTGTCTACACCAAGCACTTGTCTTTTGGCAGCACCCATAGGTGGAAAATTAGCACTATTTACTCAAAATTGGCAATTAACCCAGGACAGGTGGGTACTGAACATCGTATCACAGGGATACATATTCCATTTCCACACTCTGCCAATGACAAATGGTTGGCCAGACCTGCCAAAGAACAATGGGCAGAGGCACAGAAACCGGTTACGTCCCTCATGGATATGGGAGCCATTCACACAGTACCAGAACAGGAAAAAGGACAAGGTTTTTACTCAAGACTGTTACTGGTACCCTGAAAGGACAAGGCCTGGCAGCCAATACTGGATTTATCGATTTTGAACACATACCTGGACATTCCAAAATTCAAAATGCTCACTTTGCAACAGCTTCTGCCCATGCTGGGCAAGAATGCTTGGCTGGTGACTTTAGACTTGAGGCATACCTGCATGTCCCAATAAGACAGTCGTGCAGAAGCTACCTCAGATTCAAGGCTGGCGTAATGCATTACCAATTCTCTGCACTGCCCTTTGGCTTATCTACTGCGCCCGGGGTCTTTACAAAGTGCTTGGCACCAGTAATTGCATTTTGCAGGCGAAGAAGTATTCAAATATATCCTTACTTGGACGACTGTCTCATTCAAGCAGAGAACAAAGACACTCTTCTACGACACCTGGCGTTTGTGAAAAGGCTTCTAGCATGCCTAGGGTGCACAATAAACGAAAATAAATCACAATTGGTACCCACTCAAAAGATAACATTCCTGTGTGCAAGCTTGCATACAACTGCCCAGATGGCTTGCCTCACGCCAGACAAACAAAGGCAACTGACTACTTACTTCAAACTGATGGCAACAAAAGCCCAGTCTTCTGCAAGACAAATTCTGCAGGCTCTGGGCTTCATGTCATCCTGCATCCTACTAATTCCATATGCAAGACTGCATATGAGGAAACTTCAATGGTACCTAAAATGTTTATGGAGTCAACATTCACACAGTCTGGAAACAATGATTCCTCTCATCCCCTGCCTGCAACACGAGTTTCTATGGTGGGCAAAGGCCCGTCACCAAAACATGGAACGGCCCTTCACTCTACCCCCTGCCAGCCAAACCTTAACAACAGATGCATCAGATTATGCCTAGGGGGCCCACATGGCAGGAAGATGCATTCAGGGCATACGGGCACCAAATCAAATGCATCTACATATCAACCAGAAAGAGATGCTAGCTGTTCAAAATGCCCTAACAGCCTTCAAGGACTTACTTCATCCAGGACAACTACTGATAAAGACGGACAACACCACAGTCATGTGGTATGTAAACAAGCAAGGGGGCACACACTCATACCCCTTTTGCAGATTAGCCATGGCACTGTGGGACACAGCTTTGCTCTACCAAATAAATCTTCAAGCTCAATTCCTGCCAGGAAAACAGAACACTCTGGCAGATGATTTAAGCAGAAACCTTATGGATCCTCATGAGTGGAAACTAAATCCACAAGTATTCAGCATGATAACAGAGAAATGGGGGGAGCCCAGACATAGATCTATTTGCCTCTCCTTAAAATTATCAATTGAAAAGATTCTGCACAAGGACTTATCACAGTCAAGCATGGAAAGTGGACGCCCTATCCTTCAGTTGGAAAAACCTGTCAGTTTACACCTTCCCTCCTCTGCCTCTTCTACCCAAGGCCCTCCTAAAAGTCAGGCAAGAGAAGCCAAAGATGATATTAATTGCCCCGGATGGGCCCCGCCAATACTGGTACCCAATCCTAAGGAACTTGTCTCAATACCCAGCTTGGACCTTGCCTCAAAGACCACAACTACTGTCCCAGCAAAACAATCAGATCCTGCACAATCAACTACAGACTCTGAACTTGGCAGCATGGCTAATCATGTAATCATACGAACGACACCTCTCAGTAAAGCTGTGATGTATGTCGTTTTGGAAGCAAGAAGGCCTAGTACTAGAAAATCTTATGCTGACAAATGGAAGAGATTCTGTGCTTGGAATCAAGCACAAGGAACTGATACAGCAGAGCCACATATTCCTCAGATATTACAATACCTAACTGAGATGCTTGACAAAGGCCTGTCTTTCTCATCAATCAAAATCCATGCCTCTGCCATTTCGGCTCATTACCATACAGAGCCACCACTCTTTTCTCATCCTTTACTAAAGCATCATCTTAGAGTTGCCAAAAACCTAAGGCCTCCTAGAAGATCACCATTACCTGCATGGGACCTCAATTATGTGTTGGAAAAGCTCACCCTGCCTCCATTTGAGCCAGCCGCTACCGCTGCTATAAAGTTCTTATCATGGAAGACAGCTCTGCTACTAGCAATTACTTAAGCAAGAAGAGTTTCAGAGCTACAGGCCCTCATGGCTGTAGAGCCTTTTATCATATTTTACCCAGACAGGTTGTCTCTGAGGACAAATCCTACTTTCATGCCTAAGGTGGCTTCTATTGAGGCTCTTAACAAAACAATTAATCTGCCATCTTTTTATCCAAATCCGCAGAACAAAGGGGAGAGAATTCTGCATTCCTTGGACGTACACAGACAGCTAAGATTCTATTTGAGCAGGACAAAAGCTCTAAGAAAAACTTTGCAATTACTAGTGTCATATGCTGCAGGATCAGAAGGAAAGGCCATCTCAAAGCAGACAGTTTCAAAGTTGGATAAGCCACTGCATCTGTTTCTGCTACTTACACCATGGTAAACCTGTGCCCAAGGGCATTAGGTCTCATTCCACCAGTGCTGCAGCTACTTCAGCAGCTTTTATCAGAGGAGTACCAACCAAAGACATTATAGAGGCTGCTACTTGGAGTTCTGTTCACACCTTTACAAAGCATTACCATTTGCCTCTCTACTCTAAGTCCAGGGCAGGCTTTGCCACTGCAGTGCTGCAGGGCCTTATAGCCAAACCTATTGCTGTTTAGCTCCAGCCCCCCAACCATAGCTTTGGGATTCTACGCAAATGTAATGACTGCAACAGTGAGACACGAAGAACATAGTACAGTTGTGTACACTTACCATAAATGTAGATGTTAAAGTGTATTCACTGTTGCAGTCCAGGTTGCATTTCCTGTGGATGGAAGGTTCCCTTGTTTTATGCCCACAAGGAGTATATTTATTGCTTGGGCCTACATTTCTTGAGGCCCCTTGTTTTATTTGTCAGGCCTTCCACCCCCTGGGCTCTGATGGACAGGAGGAGCAAGCTGGTACTTAAAGGGGGTCTTCTTCCACCTTGGGGTTGCCATCCATCTCACGGGCTCAACCCCCTCCTAAAGGGCCTAAGGAGACCTGGGAGAACAGGAAGTCCTCTCCCACATGGTTGTCCTCAGAGCCTCCTAAGAAGGCTCTGAAATTGTCATAACCAACTCAGTTGGCACCGAGCTCTGTTCCATCTTCTTCCCCTTCACCCTCCGTTGTCCTGAGGCCGAGTGGCATTTTACCAGCTCCAACTGTAGGCGCAGACAGGGCAGATTCCTAGGTCCTGATCTCACTCCCCCAGAGGATCTTCGAGACTCCCGTCATCAACCTCTTCCAGGTCTTCCGTGAGCCCATCTTCCATGGACGTCGGTAGACTGATGAGACTGGTCCTCTTGGCCCAGATTCAGATGGGACTTGTCTTTTCCGTCCACATCAGCATCTGTGAGGGTTTCTCCTTTCCAACCTTTGACCCCTTCTCTGATCCACCCTTCGGTTTCAGAGTCTTCAGCGCCGTTGTCCTCCTGTGCAGAGGTGTTGGAGCCGATAAAGATTTCCTCTTCACCTCTGACTATTACTATTTCCCCAGCCCGCTTAGCTCCATTGGCTTCAGTTCCAAGCATGTTTCTGAGCCGTAGCTTCAAGGACGGATCCAGGAGGTGGATGTTGACTCCACATCTTTCAGAACTTTCACTTCCCGTTGGAGCTTCTGCTTTTGTCAGCACTGCTCTGACTCCCTTTTCAGAGCAGGGGGCTCAAGCTCTGATAGGTGTCTGCTCTGGTGGTACAGCTTTTAGGCTCAGGGCCCTTCAGCTTTTGAAGTGGTGGAGAGGGTTCTTTCCCAGCCTGGGAGACCCTCTGTGCTCTCTGCCACGGTATCTGCCCCTCCTCATTCTGGTTTGGTGCCAGAGGCCGCTAATCTGCTGCACGGTCACCTGGTCTTCCAAAGCCTCCACACCCTCACCATGGCAGAACCCCAGGCATCTTCCGATAGTTCCCCAGAGTAACCCACTGAGGAGGTCCCATGGAAGAGGTTGTGTAAAAGGAGACACATAGATTCCCTGAGGATTCAGTCACTACAGACATCGGTATCGAGGAAGGAGAAGGGTCTCCAAGGTCACCACCTGACAAAGTGTCCTTTGCGGGCATATCAGAAGGTCGAAAGGCTGTTTTCAAGTTTTTGTAGTGCCGATCCGGAAAATTTATTTTTTTTTCACATTAGTGAATGGTAGTGTGCATTTGTTAATGTGGAATCAATGTTCTCATACCACTACAGTGGAGATTCGGGAAGTGTATAATTTTCTCATTGTACTGCGATCTTGGAGTTGGAATGTATAATATGCAGGGTGTGTGGGGAGGTGCACAGAGGCTTGCTTCCCTGCAAAAACATTACCGGTAACACAGACATTTCACTTTGGAACTTCCGGTGTTCATACTTTGATTCCATGTTGCCTTATCCAAAATTTTTGGATTTCGTTATCATTTTCAGCAATCCGGTTAGATCAAATGGTGGAAAATTGTTTTGGTTTTCCACATTTTGATAGTCAACCTTTTAGAAGTCCTTCGCCAGAGGGTGAGTGGTCTGGCCAAAACCCTTCCCTGGAGGAATCTGTGTTGTGGGAGGTTTTAGGTCAGCCTATCTACTACCTGGGTGTCCCACTGGCCGACCCGCTGATCCAGTTGGTGCCTTCCAGGGCCTGGAAGGAACCTGACACAGTAGAGCCAATCCGGAAACGTGCAGACAATATCCTGCGTGCCCCTGCAGACAAGTTTTTGACCAAGGTTACTCCTGTAGATGCCATTGTTGTTGCAGCAGCCACCAAGAAGGAGATAACCCTAGAAAGCTCCTCTGTCTACCCCCCTAATAGAGAATCCTGGGAGTTGGACAGACTTTGAAAGGGTTTACGCCTCTTCCACGTTTGCCCTGAGGGCGTTAAACTATTTGTCATACTTTACGAGGCTACAAAGAGACTTGGTAAAGGAACGTTCTAGCTTGGCCCCAGAGTCCATGTCCGCTGAGGAACAGAAGTCCTTTTCCTCCAGACTGGCCACCCAACAATCATTAGCCAATGCATCCATGAGGCTGGCTTCCCATGCTGCAAGAGGGTACCTCAAGGGCTGCTGGTTCCGACATTGCTGTAAGGCATCATGCCTGGATGAAGTTGTGCAATCTTGTGGAGCCCTTCAAGCAAGGCTTTATTAACAACACCTTTGATGACTCCACCTTGTTTTGGCCCGGGAGACTTTCTCCCATAGTGAGGACGGACAGAAAGAACCCTGTCTGCTGTCAGAATACTTTTCTCTTTTCCACAGTGGACCTTCTCCAGGAACCAACATGATAGTAAGAAAACATGGTTTCGAAAGTCGCATGTACATTTTCAGGACCCTCAAGGAGAGACCCCCCCCTTCCCAGGGCAGAGGGGGTAATAAAATGGAATACTCCACCCATGACACCAAGGGGGTCCGCAGAATCAAAGGTCACGAGAAACCTTCCAAGACAGGCCCGTCCAGCACTCCGGAACAATTGCCCAGCTATCGTGTTCTGGATGCAGTCAAAGGGGGGGGGTGCTTCACCTTGCACCTGAAAGCCTGTGGAGCCATCAGAAGAAAACACTGGCTATCAAGGATCGTATCCAGAGGATATTTTGTTCACTTTTTGGAAATCTCCAAGAAAAAACTTTACCTCCCCGATGTTCCACCCTGTCAAAGGAAGGACGCTCTCCACGAAATAGGGAAGCTTTTGCAAAATATGTCATCCAAGAGGTCCCCGCCCCTTCCGCTCAAGTCCGATCAGGTTTTTAATCCACATTCCTCTTTGTACCCAAAAAGCCAGGGAACTTGCGACCCATCCTGGATCTGATCTCTCTCTGCAAATCAGTAAAGCACATGAAGTTCAGGATGGTCACGAGCCAGTCCATCTTGCCTGCCTTGAAGGTGGCTGACAATGTGCTGTGTGGACCTGAGAGATGGGTACTACCACATAAAGATGGAAAAGCACTGCAGGCAATTCCTACATTTCAGGCTGAGAGACTGTCATTGTCATTACAGTTCACTTCTTTTTGGTCTCACCACAGCTCCCAGGGTGTTCACCAAATCCTTGGCAGTGGTAGCAGCGCACTTCAGACTGCAGGGTTACCCGATTTTTCCATATCTGGATGACTGGCTTCTGTCTGCTTCAACCAGGCATCTGCTTATTTAGGCCAGAGATTTATTACTACAACTGGCCCCAACTCTAGAGATAACTATCGGTATGTAGAAGTCCCATTTGGATCTGGTGCAGGTCGTAGACATAATTGGGTCTCATCTGAATACAAGGGCATCTTTTGCTTGCCTAACTACAGACAGGGCATCGAATCTGAGAAGTCATATCAGGCAAATTCTGACCATATAAATACCTCCAGCCAGTTTTGGTCTCAGGGCACTAGGCTTTGTGGCAGCCATGATGGCTCTCCTACCCATGGCATGTTTTCACATGACGGTTTTGCAATGGATAGTAGGTGTTCAGTGGTGACTGCTCAGGAATCCACTGGGTTTTTCCCTCCAACTGTCTCGAGTGTGCAAGGTATCTCTGCTCCAGTGGCTTCACTTCGCAGACATTGCTCAAGGGTGTCCATTTATCCTTCCATCCCCAAATGCCACATTAACCATGGATGCCTCCCAGCTAGGGTGGGGGATGGGGCATTGTCTGGATCAAACAGTCCAAGGCATATGGATGTCCCAGGAGATCAAGCTGCATATCAGTGTTCTGGAGATGAGAGCGGTTCTCCCAGCACTGCAAGAACTCAACAGCTTTCTACCCCTGGGGAGTGTTGCGATCCTGACGGACAAGATGTATGTCTGTAGTTTGGTACATCAACAAACTGGGAGGGACCAGGTCTTACCCCCCATGTCGAGAAACTATGAGGGTTTAGCAGTGAGATATCCCTACCAACCGTTTTCTCGTGGCAACGCACATTCCAGGAGAGTACAACATATTTGCAGACCAGCTCAGTCAAGTTATACTAATGCCTCACGAGTGGTCTCAGAATCATGTCAACAGCAGACATGATCTTCCAGAAATGGGGTCATTCCTGCTGCGATCTGTTTGCATCCCCTTTCAACAACAAATGCAGCAGGTACTTTGCGTTGATCCCTCCTCAGGGACAGTCATCCAGGGACGCTGTAGTCTATGCTTGACCCTCCGGTCTTCTCTATGCCTTTCCCTCCTCTACCACTAATTCCCAAGTTCTTACAGAAAACTTTCAGGTTGCAGAGCAATGTAATCCTCTTTGCCCCCTTTTGGCCTCGACAAAACTGGTTCACCTTTCTCTGGTCTCATCTGGTTTGCCCTCCGAGGTTGGATCCAGCCCCATATCTACTATCTCCCCCATTAGGGCACCCCCCCTCCCCATGACATACAGGGCCTAAAGTTAACCGCATGGATGTTCTTAATGTTTCACTGTTGCAGTCATTACATTTGGGTAATCTGCTGGCAGGTTGCCCTAATTCAGCCTGATTAACAAAGTCTTGGGTCCTGGGTCAGTTGCTGTCCCTTCTTGCATGACTTCAGGTCGTCAGGGGTATAAAACATGCAACCGACGCCATTACATCACTCTTTCTTGCCGTGCGGTGCCCGAAGCAGAAGTAGTTTGCAAGTGCCATTCGGTCAACTCCTGAAATTTTCATTTTTGAGTTTCAGAACCGAAGTCTTCAACTAAAAGCTAAGTACCCCGTTGAGGAAACTTTCTTGCTCCTTACCAATGTCAGTAAAAGTTAATAATTGTATTACTTGTGGGAAGCAAATAACCCATAAGGATTTTCATTTGTACTGTATTCCTTGCCTAGGCCCTGACCACGATATACCTTGCTGTCGGTTTTGTGCTTTATTTAATCAGCACACTATCCAACGTTGGTACATTTTTGCTTCTAAATATTTTGGTTCTCGATTTAATTATCTAGAAATGGCGATGGTTAGCCATCCAACTACCAAAAAAACACAAAGATAAAGACAGAGACAGGCCGTTGAGGTCCAAAACTGCCGGCGACTCTTCTCCTAAGCCAGTCCCCAATTCGCCGGTACTCAGTGAGGTGCTTTCGCAGCTCCTGATACCCGCTACTTCTGATTCACAGGCCTCTACTGAGATCCATTCGGATTTCGTTATGCCCGAGATGCTTCACCTATGGAACCCGCGGATGTCTCTACCTTGGATGGGTCAGGAGCCGCTGTGCAGGCACCGGCTTCTGAGGGTGTGTTCAGGCCTACAGACCTGCATATTAAACAGACTCCACCTTCAATACTAAGGCCTAAATCTCGATCTATGTCTAAAAAACCGTCGCCCAGGCCACATGTTCAGACCCCTATGCCTAAAAAACAAATGATCAAAATGGCTGAAGATTTAATTACTCTAATCAGGGGTAGTCACCCCCCTTCTAAGAGGCCTAGGGCTGAACTTGACTATGAATCTTCTGAACAGGACTCTGTTTCTTCTGATTCTTCTAATGACCTGGATTTGTCCATACCTACTTATGAGGACTCTGATGCAGAGGATTCCATTCCCTCTGCTTTTCCCCCTGAGGATTTTTCTTTTGGGGAAACTTTACATACCTTAAGGGAGCATTTCCACTGGGAATGTCAGGATTTTTCTGATTCAAAAAGAGGCTTAGGAATTTCCTTCTTCCTCAGCATAGGCCTTTGGCTATACCTCCTGTACTAGACATTGTTGACCATGGTTTTTCGGAATCCAGTATTAGGTTCATAGGTTCATACTAGGCTATCTGCCCGAGGGCATTTACAAGCCTAGCCCATCGTTTTGTGGCTTACGCCACCCCTTTAGTATGGGGAACTATACCCATTATTTTGCTGTGCCTCTGTCGAGCAGTGACACTGAGGTAATCCCTGGGGTATATCTGCGATCTCCCATCCATTGGTCAAGATTTCTCTTGAACAAGGCCAGCGAGGTGCTCTGCCTCACATGTACCGGGATTTTGTTCCACAGCATAGGGAGTCTTTGGGTGATGAATCTATCCCTCCAGCACGTCCTATTAATAGCCGTGTCGAGGTTTAAGTCTCCCGCCCTGTGGCTCTGATGGATCTAGATTTTTGAG
The DNA here is from genome assembly GCF_019279795.1 of Protopterus annectens. Taxonomy (NCBI): domain Eukaryota; kingdom Metazoa; phylum Chordata; order Ceratodontiformes; family Protopteridae; genus Protopterus; species Protopterus annectens. Next base: position 195,827,755 of record NC_056743.1, read on the forward strand.
GTGAAGCATATTCATCAAATCTGGGTTTGACATGGCCTTGTATGTTAGGCAAAGGTCACCTCTGAGCAAGCGGTAAGCGACTGAATAGAGCTGGAGTTCTTTCAGTCGGGCAGCATAGGACAGATTTTTGAGACCCTTTATCCTTTTGGTGAGGAACTTTGTGGCCTCTCCAGCTGCTGCAAGTGTCGGGTCAGATACATTCCGAATGGGGCATTGTACTCAATCATTGGTCAGATGAGTGATGAGTAAAGGGAGACTATGACCTCCCTTGATCTAGATGAGAATCCCTTCATGATAAGGTGGGCAATGTAGAAGGTCTTCCTAACTACTTTAGCTACATGGGTGTCGAATGACAGACTACTATCAACCTGGGTCCCCAGGTCCCTGATAACTTCTTCTGTGCTCAGTGGATTGCCACCTATTTGGTAGCTAGGGGTAACCTTGTTTTTCCCGAAGGGTATGACTATGCATTTTTGGCATTTAACTTTAGGCCGTGGCTCTGGCACCAGTTATCCGTTTCTGTGAGACCCTTCTGAAGGATATCTGTGTCAGATGTGTTTTCTACTATGGCGCCAGTTTGCAGTCATCTGCAAACTTTGTCGGCCATAACCCTCCTGTGTTTGCTTGTACTTGGAAAAGTAGATGCCAAACAAGAGTGGGCCCAGGACTGAGCCCTGTGGGACACCACTTGTGACAGGCTTTGAGTCTGACATGGCGCCAGCAACTCTGACCCTGTGGGTTCTGTCACTCAGCCAGTTTGCAACCCATCTTGTGATGTATGGGTTAACATTTAAGCTGATGAGTTTTTCAATGATACCTGAGTGGGGTATTGTATCGAAGGCCTTAGCCAGATCGAGGTAGGCTGTATGGACTGCCTTTCCCTCATCAATGGCTTTGGTGACTGTTTCAAAAAGTCAACCAAGTTTAAAAGGCATGATCTGCCTTTGACAAAGCCAAACTGGGTTGGATCCAAAGTCTGCAAATTCCCTATGTCTTTATTTATGAGGTCCATTATGATCCTCTCCATGGCTTTGCAGATAAGGCTTGTCAAGCTAATGGGCGGTAATTTCCAGGGTCGTGGAGGCACCGCCTTTGTGAAGTGGGACCACAGTTGCAGTGCGCCACTCCTGGAGTGCGTATCCAGAGGTAAGACTTTGATTAAACAGCTGTCCTAGCTGTGGGTTTAATTCCTCATTGAGTTCGTGGGGCACACAGCCGGGGACACCATCAGGTCCCATGGATGCTGTGTTCTTTGCTTTGGAGAGTGCAGTTCTCACTTGGGCTGGAGATGTTTGGGGGCTGCAATCGCTTTGGTATAGATCTCTCTCCTTTTGGGGGGGAGAAGTTTGCACTGAACCTGTTAGCCAGTATGTTGGCAATGTCTGTAGGATCAGTAATCTTCACATCATTTTGAACTAGTTCTGAGCATATCTGGGAGTTTCCTCCCAGGTTTCTAACATAGCTAAAGAAGGCCTTATGATTGTCTTTTGAGTCTTTAGCTATTTTTCTCTCGAAATTTGCTTTGGATGATTTTATGAGAGCTCTTAGTTTTTACTTATAGTGATCAAGGGTGTCTTACCTTTTAAGGATTTTGCTCTATCTTGTAGTAGCTTCCTCCTTTTGTTGTAGAGTTTGTTTATGGCTGGGGTCCACCAGACTGGACGCTTGCCTTTGGTACAAAGAGTCTTTGTTTTGCTTGGGATTACCTTATCCATGCAGTCCTGCAGGTGCTGGTAGAAGGCATTTGTAAGTGATTCAGTGGCTTGAGTACTGTTTTCCGCTGGCTCGGGGGCCTTAAAGGAGACCACACTAGTCTTTAGAAGTGTGAAGTCGGCTTTTGAGAAGTTCTTTACTGTGGTCTTTTTATTTCAGGTGGGGTGGGATGAGGACCTCCAGCGAGATTAGTTTGTGATCTGATCTCACCAGTGAGGGGTATACTTCCGGTGTTGAACATTGTGCTCCCATGTTTGTGATGATGAGATCAAATATGTTATCTCCTCTTGTGGGGATGGTGACTAGTTGTTCCATGGTATTTGAGTTTATGAATTCCAGGAACTTTTGGGCTAGGGTGTTTGGGCTTGAGTAGTGTTCCCAGTCTATATTAGGGTAATTGAAGTCACCTAGTATGATGGTGTTTGGTGATACATTTATCCCCTCTAGTGTTTTCAGGAAGGCCATGTGAGGTTCCTGAGTTTGTGAGGGTGGCCTGTAACATGCTACAATTTGCAGAGCAGTCTTGCCTATGGTTAATTGCACCTGGATGGTCTCCGATGCATCGTGCGTTGCCACCAGTCTTGAGGTGTGGGTGTCCTTGATGAATATGGATACCCTCCTTTCTTGGTATTGTCCGGATTTTGGGGGCGGAACGCATGATATGAGGTAAAACCTGTTAGTGCTGGGGTGCTCTCAGGAGCCTTGAACCAGGTTTCTGTCACAGCACAGACATCGATGTTCTCCATACTGAGAAGGGCCTCGAGTGCGTGCATTTTGAGATTTAGACTTCTGGCATTGAGCAGCATTACCCTTAGTTTTTTCCTTTTTGTGTTCTAGGGTGGTAGGTTTAGAATTTGAGCCTTGCCTAAAAAGGCACTATGGGGTGGCAAGAGCCTTTGCCAATATCCGAATCCCAGGGTGACAGGTGCAAGCCATCCCTTGAAGCAGCGTGGCTTGTCCAGCATGTCATCCCAGGCAGACAGACACTGGATCCCCTTTGAATGACACCAGTGTTTAAGCCAATTGTTAAAGCTGATCATCTTATCTCTGTATTGTGGCATCATTCTTGGTGAAGGTAGGATACTGCTCAAGGTCAGGGTCATACCTGCCTGGGCTACATAATCAGAGAGCTCCTCAATGTCTCTTTTCATGTAGTCCAAGGAGGTACGTCTCAGGTCGTTTACTCCAGCGTGGACAATGACTGAGTCATATTTGTACCTGCTGTTGAGAGACCTGAGTGCTTGCGTTATGTGGCGGATTCTAGCGCCCGACAGGCAGCTTACTGTGACCTTCTCCTTACTCAGTCTGGTGAGCGGGACGTCAGTGTGTCTGACTATGGAGTCACCAATGACTAGTGTGTCTGGCATTGTGTTTGGCCTTAAGGGCTGTGACTGTTTGACACTCTGACTGTGAGGTCTATGTGTTGCAGGTGTTGTGTTCTGAGGTGGTGTTTGTTTGGGTGTCTGCTTTGGTGGCCTCTGCTGTTTTGGTAGATTTTTGATCTGAGCCTCCGAGTATGTCTTTGTGTGTTTATGTGTATGATTTGAGGTTGTAATGGTACTATGTGAGACTGGGTCTATAGTGTGTGTGGTAACCTTCTCCTCCTGACTGGTCTTGCCAGTCCTATGTTGAGAGAGCTCAGCCTCCAGTTTGGCCGTATAGTTGCATCTCTCGCATGTATTTGTGTTTTGTGGGAGGAGGAGAGGGTTGTCTGTGTACATGAGGCAATTGTAACATTGCCTCAATATTCCCAGGTTCACCAGCTGAGCAGGAGAGGACACTAGCAACTGATCCCTCGACATGCTAGAAGGATAGACAAAAAAAACTTTAAAAAAGATTCCGGGGGACGTGGGTGACCGAGAAATGGGGGGTTGCCTTTTTGGGGTACTATCTATGACAAAGAGTGCCGTATCAAGGTAATAAGTACTGTAGGAGCAAGTGCTAGGTTTATCAGATAGAGAATAGTCTACTTGGAGTCAAGTAGAGAGGATCTTTTTAGTTATAGGATACGCTGATTAGATCAGTGGTATAGTTCGAGGGAGGTAGTTTTAAGGGAAAATTTGAAGAGTGGACTTTAGGTAGCCCGAATAGTTTAAACCTGTTTAACCGGCGCTGCCCTAGTGTGCAACAGTGGCAGCTCCGCACTAAATCGCGCTAATGCGTGCTTTATAGCAGGGGGCTGGAAAAGACAGGAAATGACCCAAAATGGCCAATAAACTACAAGTTACTGCCTTAAACCACTCCTCTGAGGACAAACAGGCAGCTCAGTACTCCCTACTCCCACTAGTGAGTAAAGAAACTACCCCTTGACCAAACAAGGAAAATGGAGAAAACAGGAACCAAGACAAAGCCCAGGGATCAGCAAAATCTGATCACTGGAACAAACTATTAGAAAAGTATGGAAAACAAGAGTATTTTTTTTTTTTTTTTTTTTCAAGTTTTTTTTCAGATAGGCAGAAAATACAATAAATGCTGTGTTTTTCGACTAAATGCTATCAAAAGCTAGTACACTTGAGTGTATTAGCCTGTTGTTTAACTTTTAAGCAAAACTTAAACAAGCAAGTGCAATAAACAATTCAAGCTATTAAAAACAGTAAAAACAGGTAATAGCAGAATAAAACTGGTCTTTGGTGCAGGCTGGAGAAGTTGTTTGACCGCAACTGAGCTACAAAATATAAGTATCTTTTGATTATTTTAACAGATTACTGTTTTTATAATTTAATATATATAAAGCACTTTGTCTATTCAGAATCTTCAGAAATCTTTTTCTGTTTAAAAACTTTCATAGCTTGTTGTCTTAGGCTATTGTATAAACTGAAACATTTACTCTGTGTAATTATCTCTTGGCTAGTGGGGGCTGGTTCTTTTGTGTTCTTGTAAAAAAAAAAAAAAAAAGTTGTTGTTCTGGTCTTTGGTGCAGGCTGGAGAAGTTGTTTGACCGCAACTGAGCTACAAAATATAAGTATCTTTTGATTATTTTAACAGATTACTGTTTTTATAATTTAATATATATAAAGCACTTTGTCTATTCAGAATCTTCAGAAATCTTTTTCTGTTTAAGAACTTTCATAGCTTGTTGTCTTAGGCTATTGTATAAACTGAAACATTTACTCTGTGTAATTATCTCTTGGCTAGTGGGGGCTGGTTCTTTTGTGTTCTTGTAAAAAAAAAAAAAAAAAAAAAAAAGTTGTTCTGGTCTTTGGTGCAGGCTGGAGAAGTTGTTTGACCGCAACTGAGCTACAAAATATAAGTATCTTTTGATTATTTTAACAGATTACTGTTTTTATAATTTAATATATATAAAGCACTTTGTCTATTCAGAAATCTTTTTCTGTTTAAAAACTTTCATAGCTTGTTGTCTTAGGCTATTGTATAAACTGAAACATTTACTCTGTGTAATTATCTCTTGGCTAGTGGGGGCTGGTTCTTTTGTGTTCTTGTAAAAAAAAAAAAAAAAAAAAAAGTTGTTGTTCTGGTCTTTGGTGCAGGCTGGAGAAGTTGTTTGACCGCAACTGAGCTACAAAATATAAGTATCTTTTGATTATTTTAACAGATTACTGTTTTTATAATTTAATATATATAAAGCACTTTGTCTATTCAGAATCTTCAGAAATCTTTTTCTGTTTAAAAACTTTCATAGCTTGTTGTCTTAGGCTATTGTATAAACTGAAACATTTACTCTGTGTAATTATCTCTTGGCTAGTGGGGGCTGGTTCTTTTGTGTTCTTGTAAAAAAAAAAAAAAAAAAAGTTGTTGTTCTTGTCTTTGGTGCAGGCTGGAGAAGTTGTTTGACCGCAACTGAGCTACAAAATATAAGTATCTTTTGATTATTTTAACAGATTACTGTTTTTATAATTTAATATATATAAAGCACTTTGTCTATTCAGAATCTTCAGAAATCTTTTCTGTTTAAAACTTTCATAGCTTGTTGTCTTAGGCTATTGTATAAACTGAAACATTTACTCTGTGTAATTATCTCTTGGCTCGTGGGGCGTGGTGCTTATGTGGTCTTGTAAAAAAAAAAAAAAGTTGTTGTTCTGGTCTTTGGTGCAGGCTGGAGAAGTTGTTTGACGCAACTGAGCTACAAAATATAAGTATCTTTTGATTATTTTAACAGATTGCTGTTTTTATAATTTAATATATATAAAGCACTTTGTCTATTCAGAATCTTCAGAAATCTTTTTCTGTTTAAAATCTTTCATAGCTTGTTGTCTTAGGCTATTGTATAAACTGAAACATTTACTCTGTGTAATTATCTCTTGGCTAGTGGGGGCTGGTTCTTTTGTGTTCTTGTAAAAAAAAAAAAAAAAAAGTTGTTCTGGTCTTTGGTGCAGGCTGGAGAAGTTGTTTGACCGCAACTGAGCTACAAAATATAAGTATCTTTTGATTATTTTAACAGATTACTGTTTTATAATTTAATATATATAAAGCACTTTGTCTATTCAGAAATCTTTTTCTGTTTAAAAACTTTCATAGCTTGTTGTCTTAGGCTATTGTATAAACTGAAACATTTACTCTGTGTAATTATCTCTTGGCTAGTGGGGGCTGGTTCTTTTGTGTTCTTGTAAAAAAAAAAAAAAAGTTGTTGTTCTGGTCTTTGGTGCAGGCTGGAGAAGTTGTTTGACAACTGAGCTACAAAATATAAGTATCTTTTGATTATTTTAACAGATTACTGTTTTTATAATTTAATATATATAAAGCACTTTGTCTATTCAGAAATCTTTTTCTGTTTAAAACTTTCATAGCTTGTTGTCTTAGGCTATTGTATAAACTGAAACATTTACTCTGTGTAATTATCTCTTGGCTAGTGGGGGCTGGTTCTTTTGTGTTCTTGTAAAAAAAAAAAAAAAAGTTGTTGTTCTGGTCTTTGGTGCAGGCTGGAGAAGTTGTTTGACAACTGAGCTACAGAATATAAGTATTTTTTGACTATTTTAACAGATTACTGTTTTTATAATTTAATATATATAAAGCACTTTGTCTATTCAGAATCTTCAGAAATCTTTTTCTGTTTAAAAACTTTCATAGCTTGTTGTCTTAGGCTATTTTGTCCCACCCTCCCTCCCTGTTGGTGTCTTGCTCTTATACTTGGTGGCTTTGCAGTTGCCCGCCCCTACTGTGACACACCTCCCAGTCTAGTGTCATTAGCTCATGCTTCTTAATACAGAGAGAACATTTGATAAGGCCTTCTGTTCCTCCTTTTTACCTTTTCAAGAAGTAAAAGGAAACTTTTTTTTTTCTTTTCGCCTGAACCTTCTTGTGTTCTGACTGTCCTTCTCAAACATATTGGAAATATACAGTATATTTCAGAGCATTTGTTATAACTGTATTTGCTATAACTGATTTAAGTATTTTTTCTGGCTTTTGAATATTTACTGCTTAGCGACTGCATCTTAGCCTGTTTATACAGCTCTGCATTCTATTTAAACTGTTTTTGTGTTGATTAACTGTTTTGCACTCTTAAAAAGTTATTTGTTGCTTAATTTTACCTGTAGGCTAACACACTCAAGTGTGCTAGCCACTTAAAAGCATTTATAGCATTTACTGTCTGTTTTTTCCTTGTCTCTGTAAAAAAAAAAAATCTCTTGTTTTCCCACCTTACTGAACTAGAGTAGTCCAGTTTCAGAGTTGCTGATCCCTGGGCTTTGTTTTTAGTTCCTGTTACTGATCCATTGCCTTATTAGGAAGGAGGGAAGTTTCTTTGCTTACCAGTGGGAGTGGGAAGCACTGAGCAGCCTTTTGTCGAATTGGTGAAGTTGCAGCCAGAAACTAGTAGTCTATTGGTCGTTTTGGGCCAATTCCTAGCTCCTTTCAGCCCCTGCTATAAAACACGCTAAACACGTGTTTTCCAGCTTGTACCAACTCTGCACAGATCCTCGTGGTGGCCTGCAGAGTGATCCAAGCAACAGAGAGCTAAAAGAGTGACTTTCTACCAGATATAAGTATTTTTGTGGCTTTCCCACTGTTATTAAGCTAGCGACTGCATTTAGCCTGTTTTACTGCTACTTTAAGTGATTTCTGCATTTTACACTGTTTATTGCACTTTAAGTTACTAATTGTTGCAAATTGTTTCTGTAGGCTACACACTAAAGTGCTAGCCGATTTACAGCATTTATAGCATTTACTGTCTGTTTTTTCCTTATCTCTGTAATAAAACAAAAATCTCTTGTTTTCCCACTTTACTGAACTAGAGTAGTCCAGTTTCAGAGTTGCTGATCCCTGGGCTTTGTTTTTAGTTCCTGTTACTGATCCATTGCCTTATTAGGAAGGATGGAAGTTTCTTTGCTTACCAGTGGCAGTGGGAAGCACCGAGCGGCCTTTTTGTCCGATTTGGTGAAGTTTCAGCCAGAAACTAGTAGTCCATTGGTCATTTTGGGCCAATTCCTAGCTCCCTTCAGCCCCTGCTATAAAACAGGCTAAACTGTACTGCTGATCACCCAGCATATCCTATAACTGAAAAGTTCATCTCTACTTGATTCCCAAGTAGACTATTCTCTTGCACCTTGATAAAGCACTCTTATTATAGATAGGCTTGTAAATGCCCTCCGGCAGATAGCCTAGTATGAACCTATGAACCAGCCTCAATCCTCTCCTTCTCCCACAAAACACAGTCCATTGGTCGTTTTGGGCCAATTCCTAGCTCCCTTCAGCCCCCTGCTATAAAACACGCTAAACTGTACTGCTGATCTAACCAGCATATCCTATAACTGAAAAGTTCATCTCTACTTGATTCCCAAGTAGACTATTCTCTATCTGTAAAGCCTAGCACTTACTCCTACAGTACTTGCACCTTGATAAAGCACTCTTATTATAGATAGTACCCCACCAGCCTAAAACCCACTTCCCCGGAGTCCTTTGAAAGTTCTTTATCTACTACTTCTAGTATGTCGAGGGATCAGTTGCTAGTGTCCTCTCCAGCTCAACTGGTGAACCTGGGAATATTGAGGCAATGTTACAATTGCCTCATGTACCTGAACAATCCTCTCCTTCTCCCACAAAACACAAATACATGCGAGAGATGCAACTATACGGCCAAACTGGAGGCTGAGCTCTCTCAACATAGGACTGGCAAGACCAGACAGGAGGAGAAGGCAACCACACACAATACATACCCAGTCACACATGGTACCATCACAACTTCAAATCATACACATACTCACACAAAGACATACTCGGAGGCTCTGATCAAAAATTTACCAAAACAGCAGAGGCCACCAAAGCAGACACCCAAACAACTACCACCTCACGACCCAACACATGCAACACATAGACCACACAGTCAGAGTGTCAAACAGTCACAGCCCTTAAGGCCAAACAAAATGCCAGACACACTTGTCATTGGTGATTCCATAGTCAGACACACTGGCGTCCGCTCACCAGACTGAGTAAGGAGAAGGTCACAGAAAGCTGCCTGTCGGGCGCTAGAATCCGCCACATAACGCAAGCACTCAGGTCTCTCAACAGCAGGTACAAGTACGACTCAGTCATTGTCCACGCTGGTGTCAACGACCTGAGACGTACCTCCTTGGACTACATGAAAAGGGACGCCGAGGAGCTCTCTGATTATGTAGCCCAGGCAGGTATGACCCTGACCTTGAGCAGTATCCTACCTTCACCTAGAATGATGCCACAATACAGTGATAAGATGATCAGCTTTAATAATTGGCTTAAATTCTGGTGTCATTCAAAGGGGATCAATGTCTGTCTGCCTGGGATGACATGCTGGACAAGCCACGCTGCTTCGCAAGGGGCGGCTTGCACCTGTCACCCTGGGCTTCCGGATATTGGCAAAGGCTCTTGCCACCCCCATAGTGCCTTTTTAGGCAAGGCTCAAATTCTAAACCTACCACCCTAGAACACCAAAAGGAAAAAACTAAGGGTAATGCTGCTCAATGCCAGAAGTCTCAATCTCAAGATGCACGCACTCGAGGCCCTTCTCAATATGGAGAACATCGATGTCTGTGCTGTGACAGAAACCTGGTTCAAGGCTCCTGAGAGCACCCCAGCACTAACAGGTTTCACCTCATATCATACGTTCGGCCCCAAAATCCGGACAACACCAAGAAAGGAGGGGGTGTCCATATTCATAAAGGACACCCACACCTCAAGGTTGGTGGCAACGCACGATGCATCGGAGACCATCCAGGTGCAATTAACCATAGGCAAGACTGCTCTGCAATTTGTAGCATGTTACAGGCCACCCTCTCAAACTCAGGAACCTCACATGGCCTTCCTGAAAACATTGGAGGGATAAATGTATCTCCAAACACCATCATACTAGGTGACTTCAACTACCCTAATATAGACTGGGAACACTACTCAAGCCCGAACACTCTAACCCAAAGATTCCTGGAGTTCATAAACTCAAATGCCATGGAACAACTAGTCACCATCCCCACAAGAGGTGAAAACATACTTGATCTCATCATCACAAACATGGGATCAAAATGTTCAACACCAGAAGTATACCCCTCACTGGTGAGATCAGATCATAAACTAATCTCGCTGGAGGTCCTCATGCCGCTCCCACCTGAAACAAAAAAGACCACAGTGAAAAACTTCTCAAAAGCCGATTTCACACTTCTAAAAACTAGTGTGGTCTCCTTTAAGGCCCCTGAGCCAGTGGTAAACATTACTCAAACCGCTGAATCACTTACAAATGCCTTCTACCAGCACCTACAGGACTGCATGGATCAGGCAATCCCAAACAAAACTAAGACTCTCTGTACCAAAGGCAAGCGTCCAGTCTGGTGGACCCCAGCCATAAACAAGCTCTACAACAAAAGGAGGAAGCTACTACAAGATAGAGCAAAATCCTTGAAAGGTAAGACACCTTTGATCATTATAAGTAAAAACCAAGAGCTCTCATAAAATCATCCAAGGCAAATTTTGAGAGAAAAATCGCCAAGGACTCTAAAGACAATCATAAGGCCTTCTTTAGCTATGTTAGAAACCTAGGAGGAAACTCCCAGATATGCTCAGAATTAGTTCAAAATGATGTGAAAATTACTGAACCTACACACATTGCTAACATACTGGCTGACAGGTTCAGTGCAAACTTCTCCCCCCCCCCAAAGGAGAGATATCTATTCCAGAGGATTGTAGCCCCCCAAACATCTCCAACGCCCAGGTGAGAACTGCCCTCACTAAGGCAAAAAACACAGCATCCATGGGACCGGATGGTGTCCCCGGCTGTGTGCTTCATGAACTCAACGAGGAATTAAACCCACAGTTAGGACAGCTGTTTAATCTTAGCCTCACCTCAGGATATGTACCCAAGGAGTGGCGAACGGCGACTGTGGTCCCACTTCATAAGGCGGTGCCTCCACAGACCCTGGAAATTACCGCCCCATTAGCTTGACAAGCCTTATCTGCAAAGCCATGGAGAGGATCATAATGGAACTCATAAATAAAGACATAGGGAACTTGCAGACTTTGGATCCAACCCAGTTTGGCTTTGTCAAAGGCAGATCCTGCCTCTTAAACTTGGTTGACTTTTTGAGACAGTCACCAAGGCCATTGATGAGGGAAAGGCAGTCCATACAGCCTACCTCGACCTGGCAAAGGCCTTGACACAATACCCCACTCAGGTATCATCGAAAAACTCATCAGCTTGAATGTAAACCCATACATCACAAGATGGGTTGCAAACTGGCTAGCGACAGAACCCACAGGGTCAGAGTTGCTGGAGCCATGTCAGACTCAAAGCCTGTCACAAGTGGTGTCCCACAGGGCTCAGTCCTGGGTCCACTGTTGTTCGGCATCTACTTTTCTGAAGTACAAGCAAACACAGGAGGGTTATGGCTGACAAAGTTTGCAGATGACTGCAAACTGGGCGCCATAGTCGAAAACACATCTGACACAGATCTCCTCCAGAAGGGCCTCACAGAAATGGATAACTGGTGCCAGAGCCATGGCCTGAAGTTAAACGCCAAGAAATGCATAGTCATACCCTTTGGGAAAAACCAAGGTTACCCCTAGCTACCATATAGGTGGCAATCCACTGAGCACAGAAAAGTCATCAGGGATCTGGGGACCCAGGTAGACAGTAGCCTTTCGTTTGACACTCATGTTGCTAAAGTAGTTAGGAAAACCTACTATATCGCCCACCTGATCATGAAGGGATTCACATCTAGATCAAGGGAGGTCATCGTCCCCTGTACTCATCACTCATTAGACCTATGATTGAGTACAATGCCCGTTCGGAATGTATCTGACCAGACACCTGATGCAGCTTGAAAGGCCCCAAAAGTTTCTCACCAAAAGGATAAAGGGTCTCAAAAATATGTCTTATGCTGCCCGACTGAAAGAACTCCAGCTTTATTCAGTCTCATACCGCTTGCTCAGAGGTGACCTGTGCCTGACATATAAGGCCATGTCAAACCCAGATTTGATGAATATGCTTCACCTCAAAAAATCTAGATCCCTCAGAACCACAAGGACGGGAGACTTAAACCTTGACACGGTTATAAATAGAACGTGCTGGAGGGACAGATTCATCACCCAGAGACTCCCTATGCTGTGGAACAAAATCCCGGTACATGTGAGGCCTTGTTCAAGAGGAATCTTGACCAATGGATGGGAGATCGCAGATATACCCCAGGGATTACTTTAGTGTCACTGCTTGACAGAGGCACAGAAAAATGATAGGCATAGTTTTTATTCAAACTAAAGGGGTGGCGAAAGCCACATAACTATGGGCTAGGCTTATAAATGCCCTTGGGCAGATAGCCTAGTATGAACCTATGAACCTAAAACAGGCAGAAATAGCAATCGAAAGGCTTAAAAAGTCGAAAATGCAGAAAAAAATACTTAGAATCTGGAAAGTTTGTCTTTTCTGGTCTCTGCTGCTCTAGGAACTCTGCTGGACACCACGAGGAGCTGTGCTGAGTTCTCTATAGCCAGAAAAGCCCGCCAAAGCGTGCTTTATAGCAGGGGCTGGAAAAGACAGGAAATGATCAAAATGGCCAATAAACTACAAGTTACTGCCTTAAACCACTCCTCTGAGGACAAACAGGCAGCTCAGTACTCCCTACTCCCACTAGTGAGTAAAGAAACTACCTCCTGACCAAACAAGGAAAATGGAGAAAACAGGAACCAAGACAAAGCCCAGGGATCAGCAAAATCTGATCACTGGAACAAACTATTAGAAAAGTATGGAAAACAAGAGTTTTTTTTTTTTTTTTCAAGTTTTTTTCAGATAGGCAGAAAATACAATAAATGCTGTGTTTTTCGACTAAATGCTATCAAAAGCTAGTACACTTGAGTGTATTAGCCTGTTGTTTAACTTTTAAGCAAAACTTAAACAAGCAAGTGCAATAAACAATTTAAGCTATTAAAAACAGTAAAAACAGGTAATAGTAGAATAAAACAGGCAGAAATAGCAATCGAAAGGCTTAAAAAGTCGAAAATGCAGAAAAAATATTTAGAATCTGGAAAGTTTGTCTTTTCTGGTCTCTGCTGCTCTAGGAACTCTGCTGGACACCACGAGGAGCTGTGCTGAGTTCATTGCCCCTGATTCCTTGCCTCTGGCCCCTAGTAAACCAGACAGGTTCTGCAGCGTTCCTGAGTCCCACAAATTCCTTTTCAAAAATCCTGTTGCAGACCCTGAAACCATTTCTCAGGGGCCCAAGGGCATTAAGGCTTCTACTGCTAAAAATCCTACCCCTTCTGATGGAGACTGCAGGGAACTAGATAGTTGGGGTAAAAAGGTTTATACTTCTGCAACCTTGGCAATCAGGGCTTTAAACTGTCAATTCCATATGCTAAAATATCAACAGCATATAATGGGACTGCTTAAACAGGAAATGATGTTGATTTCTGACTGTGTGGAAAATAAAGATTTACAGGATTTATTGCGTTCAGCTGAACAAGTTGGAAAACATACTTTGCAATGTGGTTTTGATTCTTTGGAGGCCTCTTGCAGGGCTGGTGTTACTAGGTCTGTGCTTAGAAGGCATGCTTGGCTTAAGGAGCAATCTCTGCCTTATGTTAAAGCAAAACTGTTGGATGCTCCTTTGCAGCAGGACCGTCTGTTTGGCAATAAGGCTGAAAAAGTTCTAAAAAAGATGGATGATGAAGCTAAATCTATGCAAACTGTGAAATATTTTTTACAAGTACAACCTCCTAGATTTAGTAGGCATGGCCTGCTAAGAACTGGTCCTTTCCAGCTCCTTCCAGAGCCACTCAATCCAAACCCAGACATTCCTAAAGCACCAGGTTTCAGTCCCAAGGGACTTTCAGAACTAAGCAATGGGGTGCTTCTACTTCCAAATCTGGAAAAAACAGGACTCCACCCTATGGTAAACAGTCTCAATGACTTTCCTTTAAAATTACCAAGCACTTACCTCTTAGCCGCCCCTTTGGGAGGAAAACTGTCTCCTCATGCAAAAAACTGGCAACTTATAACCCAGGACAAATGGATTGTAAATAGTGTCCCAGGGATACAGATTTCATTTCCACATGTTACCAACTCCAAACGGGTGGCTAGACCTGCCCCCAAATCAGTGGGCAGAGGCTCAGAAACAAGTACTTTCCCTCCTAAACATGGGGGCTATTCAACTTGTACCAGAAGAAGAAAAGGGACAAGGTTTCTATTCCAGTCTTTTCCTGATGCCCAGAAAAGACAAATCATGACATCCATTTCTGGACCTGTCTACTCTAAACACCTTTCTGGACATTCCAAAATTCAAGATGCTGACTCTTCACCGGTTACTTCCTATGCTAGGCAAGGATGCCTGGTTGGCAACTCTAGATTTAAAATAGACTTACCTGCATATCCCAATCAGGGAATCTTGCAGAAGATGCCTACTCTTCAAAGCAGGCTACTTGCATTATCAGAAGTTCATCGTGTTACACTGCTGCAGTCATTACACTTGGGTTATCCTGCCGTCAGGCGGTTCCCCAGTCGCCATTTTCTTCAGTCTTTCTTGCCGTGCAGCATCCGAAGCAGAAGCAGTTCGCAAGTGCCAGTCGGACGACTCCTGAGATTTTCATTCCGATTCCAGAACCGAAGTCTTCTACAAAGCTAAGTACCCCCTTGGGGGGAAACCTTTTCTTACCTCAGACCGATGTCAGTAAAAGTTAATAACTGTATTTCTTGTGGAAAGCAAATACCTCAAAAGGAGTTCCACTCCTATTGTATTCCATGCCTAGGCCCAGACCGCAACGTCACTGGTTGTCTGTTTTGTGCTAGGTTTAACAAGCGCACTATTAAACATCAGTTTGATTTTGTCCGACATTATTTTGGCAGAAAATTCAATTACACCATGCCTTCGGAACTTCCGACGACCGGAATACATAAAAAGCGCAAGGACAGGCATCCGAGGCCCATAACTGACGACGAGACCTCTTCTAGGCTGGTCGTCGGTTCTCCGTTTTTCAGCGAGGCGCCTACGCAGCCCCTGACGACTGCTTCCACAGAACCACAGACTGCCTCCGACTCCCACGTAGAGCTGGCTGGACCTTCGGACGCTCTAGGTTTTCAGCTTACCGAAACTAACCCTTCAGAGGGAACCGAAGTAGCTGAGCAATCCACAGCTTCAGAGGGTGTTTTCAGACCTACCCAGTTAATCATTAAACCCTCTGCTAAGTCTAAGCCCTCTTTAAAAACAAAGAAACAGACACAGCATTCTCCAGGACAGGCTTCAATGCCTAAGAAACAAATGCTAAAAATTGCCAAAGACCTAATTACCCTGATCAAGGGGTCCCATCCCCCTCCTGATAAAAGGCCCAGACAGGATACAGACTATGAATCTTCCGACCAGGTGTCCATTTCCTCAGATTCATCCTCACACCTAGGATATTCTTTACTCCCTTATGAGGTTTCTGATACTGAGGAATCATTTCCATCAGCCTCTCCGCCTGAGGACTACTCCTTTGGGGAGACCTTACATACCATGAGGGAGCATTTCCATTGGGAAGGCCAAGATTACTCAGAATCCAAGAAAAGGCTCAGACACTTACTTTTATTGCCTCAACACAGACCCCTTGCTATTCCGCCAGTGTTAGATATTGTGGATGATGTGTACACTGAATCCAGCTTAAACCCTGACTCCTTACCCCCAGCCCCAGTTAAACCTGATAGATATTACAGAGTCCCTGACTCTCACAAATTTCTATACAAAAGCCCTGTTGCTGACCCTGAAACTATTTCTCAGTGACCCAAAGGGATTAAGGCATCAGCAAAAAACCCAGTTCCCTCTGACAGAGATTCCAGAGCTTTAGGCAGATGGGAAAAGAAAGTATATACGTCTGCAACTCTAGCAATGAGAGCCTTGAATTGCCAGTTTCACATGCTAAAATATCAGCAATTTTTGATGTCTCAGTTGAAACAAAAGATGCTTCCAGATTCAGATCCTCCTAATTTTAAATAAATGCAGGATTTATTGCATGCAGCTAAACAAGTGGGAAAACACACTTTGCAATGTGGGTTTGATTCCTTCAAGGCCTCCTGTAGAGCAGCAGTTACAGGCTCTGTCATTAGAAGGCATGCCTGGTTAAAAGAACATACGTTACCAGATCATGTTAAGGCCAAATTATTGGATGCACCTTTGCAGCGGGATGTGTTGTTTGGAGTTGAGGCAGAAGAGGTATTAAAGAAGATGGAGGATAAGGCAAAATCTATGCAAATGGTGAAAGATTTCTTACAGGTTTGGCCTCCTTGTTTTAGCCGAAATTGGCCAACAAAGAATTGGTCCTTTCCAGTCACAGACAGACCTCAAAGGGGCAGATATAGACATCCAAGAGGTAGAGGTCGGGCACAAGGTCCTTACAGGCCTCGACAATGGGGTACACCAGGCCAGAAAGAAGGGGAAGACGGGCCTCGACCTTATAAAAAGCAGCCTCAATGACTTTCCACTTCAGCTGCCAAACAGCTCTCTCTTGGCAGCACCCTTATGAGGAAAACTGGCACTTTTCTATCACAAACTGGCATTGCATCACCAAAGACAAGTGGGTTCTCAGCATTGTATCTCAAGGTTACAGGTTCCACTTTCATACTCTGCCAAGGTTAAAAGGAATGCCAAGTCTGCCACCAAATCAATGGGCAGAGGCTCAAAAACAAATTACAGCACTCATGGACATGAGAGCTATTCAAAAGGTACCACCACAGGAGCAAGGACACGGATTTTACTCAAGACTCTTTTTGGTTCCCAGAAAGGACAAAGCCTGGAGACCCATTCTGGACCTTTCTTCTCTAAACACTTACCTGGATGTTCCGAAATTCAAAATGTTGACACTACAGCAGCTTCTTCCCATGCTGGACAGGAAAGCTTGGCTCGTGACTTTGGACCTCAAGGAGGCATACCTGCATGTCCCTATCAGATAAAATTGCAGAAGATACCTCAGATTTCTAGCTGGTTCAATGCACTATCAATTCTCTGCACTGCCCTTTGGCTTATCTACTGCGCCCAGGGTCTTCACAAAGTGCCTGGCACCAATAATTGTATTTTGCAGGCAAAAAGGAATTCAAATTTCCCCATACCTGGACGACTGCCTGATTCAAGCAGAGAGCAAGGACATTCTTCTAAAGTATCTGGTGTACGTAAAAAAGTTAAGTTGCCTGGGGTACACAGTAAATGAAAAGAAATCAAAACTAGTGCCCTCACAACAGATAATATTCCTGGGTGCCAGCTTGAACACAACGACCCAGATGGCTTATCTCACACCAAACAAGCAAGAACAACTGACTCAGTACTTTCATTTGATGGCAACAAAGACCCAACTCCCTGCAAGAAAAATTCTGCAGGCCTTGGGCTACATGGCATCTTGCATACTACTAATTCCATATGCCAGACTGCATATGAGGAAACTACAATGGTACGTAAAGAGTCTATGGTCTCAACACTGTCAAAATTTGGAAACAGTTATACCACTAATTCCTTGCCTTCAACAGGAGTTTCGATGGTGGGCTCAAGCTTGTCACCTCAACAAGGGACAGCTTTTTACTCAACCCACAGCCAGGCAAACACTGACAACAGATGCATCGGATTATGCCTGGGGAGCACACATGGCAGGAAATTGTATTCAGGGCAAGTGGCCCACATAGCAAAGACATTTCCACATCAATCAAAAAGAGATGCCAGCTTTACAAAATGCAATTATAGCTTTCAAGGACCTGCTGCATGCAGGACAACTACTACTAAAGACAGACCACCACTACAGTTATGTGGTACATAAACAAGCAAGGGGGCACACACTCCTACCCCCTCTGCAGACAAGCCATGACCTTGTGGAACACAGCTCTAGACTACCAAGTTCATCTGCAAGCACAATTCCTGCCAGGAGAGAAAACCACACTGGCAGACGACCTAAGCAGATACATCATGGACCCCCACAAATGGGAATTGAACCCACAAATATTCAGAATGATAACACAAAAATGGTGGAGCCCGGACATAGATCTGTTTGCATCCCCAGTGAACTGCCAGTTACAGAAATTCTGCACAAGGAGCTACCATCCACAAGCATGGAAAGTGGATGCCCTCTCATTCAGCTGGAAAAACCTGCAAGTATACACTTTCCCTCCTTTACCTCTTCTTCCAAAGGTACTCATAAAAGCCAGGCAAGAAGAGCCAATGATGATCCTGATTGCACCAGACTGGCCAGGACAGCACTGGTACCCAATCTTAAAGAACTTGGCACAAGAACCACCCTGGATTTTGCCTCAAATCCCACAGTTGCTGACACAGCACAACAATCAGATACTTCACAGCCAGCTAAAGACCTTAAAATTAGCTGCATGGAAAATTCCTTAGTCAAGCAAGCAATGCCTCTCCCCAAAGCTGTTATAGGTTCATAGGTTCATACTAGGCTATCTGGCCTAGGGCATTTATAAGCCTAGCCAGAGTGTGTTTGGCCTTCGCCACCCATTTTAAATTAATTTTGCTATGCCTTTTTTTGAGGTTAGTATACTGTGCCTCTGTCTAACAGTGACACAGAAGTGACAGCCGGGGTAAACCTACGATCTCCCATCCACTCATCAAGATTCCTCTTGAAGAGAGTCAATGTGGGACTCTGCCTAACCTGGACTGGCAATTTATTCCAGAGTGAAGGGAGCCTCTGTTTTATGAATCTGTCCTTCCAGCATGTCCTATTTATTTCAGTGCTGAGGTTCAAGTCTCTCGAGCGCGTAGCTCGATGGGATTTGGATTTTCTGAGGTGCAGCATGTCCATTAATTCCGGGTAGGACATGGCTTTATACGTCAGGCACAGATCGCCTCTGAGCAGGCGGTATGCCACTGAGTAGAGCTGGAGTTTCTTTAACCGGGCAGCATATGACATCTGTTTGAGCCCTTTGATCCTCTTGGTGAGGTACTTTTGGGGTCTTTCCAGTTGCTGCAGGTGTCTGGTAAGGTACATCCCAAAAGGGGCATTGTACTCAATTATGGGCCTGATGAGGGATGAGTAAAGAGGCACGATGACCTCCCCTGATCTAGATGTGAATCCCTTCATGATTAGGTGGGTTATATAAAATGTTTTTCTGACCACTTTGGCCACGTGGTTGTCAAATGAGAGATTGCTATCAACTTGGGTCCCCAGGTCCCTAATGACTACTTCTGTACTTAATGGATTACCACCTATGTGGTAATTTGTGGGCACTTTGTTTTTGCCAAAGGGGATGACTATATACTTTTTGGCGTTTAGCTTGAGGCCATGGCTCTGGCACCAGTTGTCTGTTTCTATGAGGCCCTTTTGGAGGATGCTTGTGTCGGCTGGAGAGTAGATTATGGCACCCAGTTTGCAGTCATCTGCAAACTTGGTCAGCCACAGTCCTTCCGTGTTGGCCTGTACCGAGAAATATATACCGAACAAGAAAGGTCCCAGGACTGAGCCTTGTGGGACGCCACTTGTAACTGGTTTGGAGTCTAACATGGCTCCAGCAATTCTAACCATGTGGGTTCTGTCCTTGAGCCAGTTTGCAACCCATCTAGTGACATAGGGGTTTATATTTAAGCTGGTGAGCTTATCTATAATGCCCGAGTGGGGTATTGTATCGAAGGCTTTTGCGAGGTCCAGGTAGGCTGTGTGGACCACCTTCCCCTCGTCAGTGGCCTTGGTGACTGTTTCAAAGAAATCAACCAGGTTTAAGAGGCAGGATCTGCCCTTAACAAAGCCAAACTGGGTAGGATCCAGTGTCTGTAGGTCCCCAATATCTTTATTTATGAGGTCCATGATGATCCTTTCCATAGCTTTGCAGACCAAGCAAGTCAGGCTTATGGGGCGATAGTTTCCAGGATCCGTTGAGGCACCACCTTTGTGGAGAGGGACCACTGTTGCTGTACACCACTCTTTGGGTACATATCCTGTAGTAAGGCTAAGATTGAACAGTAGTTTTATGTTTGGGTTTAGCTCTTCTTGGAGTTCATGTAGGACGCAGCCCAGGACACAGCCCAAGACACCATCTGGTCCCATTGATGCTGTGTTTTTTGCTTTGGAGAGGGCGGCTCTTACCTCAGCATCTGAGATGTCAGGGGGGCAGCACTCTGTTAGGATAGATATTTGCCGTTTTGTTGGGTGGGGGGTTTGCACTGAACCTGTCAGCTAGGATGTTGACAATGTCTGTAGGCTCGGTGTATTTTTTGTCATTTTGGACTAATTCTGAGCATATCTGGGAATTCCCACCCAGGTTCCTAACATAACTAAAGAAGGCCTTGTGATTATCCTTAGTGTCCTGTGCAGTTTTTCTCTCGAAGCTGGCCTTAGACGATTTTATGAGTGCCCGTAGTTTTTTGCTAATACTGATCATTATGGATGTCATTCTGGAGGCCAGAAGGCCTAGCACCAGGAAAGCCTATTCGGATAAATGGAAAAGATTCTCTGCCTGGAACCCAAGCGCACAGCCTTGACCCTCTAGTCCCAAACATTCCTCAGATACTTCAATACTTAACTGAGATGCTGGACAAGGGCCTCTACTTCTCATCCACCAAGATCCACGCCTCAGCCGTTTCTGCTCATTACAACACGGATCCACCAATTTTTTCTAATCCTTTGCTCAAACAGTACCTCAGAGGGGCTAAAAACATAAGACCGCCCCATAGAGCACCTACACCAACTTGGGACCTCAACTTTATTTTGGAAAAATTAACTTTACCTCCTTTTGAGCCATCTAACACAGCAGAATTAAAATACATCTGTTGGAAAACTGCTCTGCTACTGGCAATAACATCAGCAAGAAGAATTTCAGTATTACAGGCACTAATGGCAGTGGAACCTTTCCTCATCTTCCACCAGGACAGGGTGTCTTTAAGATCTAACCCTACGTTTATGCCAAAGGTGGTATCAAGTGTGTCTCTAAACCAAACCATTCACTTGCCAACTTTTTATCCTAAACCACAGAACAAAGGGGAGAGACTACTATATTCTTTGGACATTCACAGTCAGTTATGCTTCTACTTGGACAAAACCAAAGCTTTCAGAAAATCTGAGCAATTATTGGTAGCATATGCTGCAGAAGCACAGGGAAAAGCCATTTCAAAAGAGACTATTTCAAAATGGATAGGAGATTGTATACTTTTCTGCTACACTCACCATGGGAAACCTGTACCTAGCAGCATTAGATCACACTCCACCTGGGCAACAGCCACTTCAACTGCCTACCTCAGAGGAGTACCTACCAAGGATATTTTGGAAGCAGCAACATGGAGTTCTGTGCATACCTTCACCAAGCTTTACCATTTGCCTTTATACTCCAAATCCAGAGATGGCTTCGCCACTGCAGTGCTGCAGGGCCTTATAGCCACCCCTAATGCCTTATTGATCCAGCCTACCTACCTCAGCTTTGGGATTCCACCCAAGTGTAATGACTGCAGCAGTGTAACACGATGAACATAGTACAGTTTTGTACCTACCATAAATGTAGATGTTCGAGTGTAAACACTGCTGCAGTCCAGGTTACCCACACTCCTTCCCCTCTTACTTTCTGGTACGTACCTAGGTCATCTACCCTTTACTACCTATGGGGAGTATTTGCTGGTAACTAAAAATGGTTGTTTGCTTTTCGTTTGTATATTTTACTAGCAATTTGAATTGCCTACCTATTTGGGGCACCTGATATCTGGGGCAAGAAAAACTGAAGAAAATGGCGATGGCTGCATCTTATATACCCCTGTCGCACTGACGTCAGGGAGGAGGCGACAGCAACCGACGCCGGACCAAGACTTTGGAACTCAGGTCGACTGGGGAACCGCCTGACAGCAGGATAACCTAAGTGTCATGACTGCAGCAGTGTTTACACTCGAACATCTACATTTATGGTAGGTACAAAACTGTACTTTCTCTGCACTGCCCTTTTGCTTGTCTACTGCACCCAGGGTATTTACAAAGTGCCTGGCTCCAGTAATTGCATTTTGCAGGCAAAGAAATATTCAGATATATCTCTACCTGGACGATTGTCTGATTCAAGCAGAAAACAGGGACTTTCTTCTAAAATATCTGACGTTTGTAAAAAGTGTTCTAACTTTTCTAGGGTACACCATAAACGAAAAGAAATCACAACTGGTACCCTCTCAAAAATTACATTCCTGTGTGCAAGCTTGAATACAACTGCCCAGATGGCTTTCCTTACGTCAGAAAAACAAATTCATTTGGTGACTTTCTTCAAACAGTTGGCCTCAAAAACCCTGCTTTTCTGCAAGACAAATACTGCAAGCCTTGGGGTTCATGGCCTCCTTCATTCTTCTAATTCCATATGCAAGACTGAATATGAGGAAACTTCAGTGGTACTTAAGTTTATGGAGTCAACATTGTCACAACCTGGAAACAATGATTCCTATCATACCTTGCTTTTGCTTATTGTTCCTATGGTGGGCAGAGTCCTGCCACCAAAACAAGGGACTGCCATTCACGCCACCCCCTGCCGCCCAAACCCTAACTACAGACGCATCAGGCTATGCATGGGGGGGCTCATCTGGCAGGGAAGTGCATTCAGGGCAAATGGAGCCCAAATCAAATGCACCTTCATATCAATAAAAAAAATGCTAGCTGTACAGAATGCACTGACAAACTTCAAGGACTACCTTCAACCAGGACAACTAATGGTAAAGACAGACAACACCACAGTTATGTGGCACATAAACAAGCAGGGGGGTACACATTCCTACCCCCTCTCCAGACTAGCCATGACATTGTGGAACACAGCCTTGCGCTACCAACTATAACTGCAAGCTCAATTCCTGCCAGGAAAGCTGAATATTCTTGCAGACGAACTAAGCAGAAATCTCATGGACCCACACGAATGGAAACTGGAACCACGGATTTTCAACATGTTGACACGCAAATGGGGGAAGCCCAGACATAGATCTTTTTGCCTCACCCCAGAACTTCCAATTGGACACATTTTGCACAAGAACACCTCACAAAAATACCTGGAATGTGGATGCTCTTTCCTTCAGCTGGAAAAACCCATCAGTCTATGCCTTTCCTCCTCTGCCTCTGCTTTCCAAAGTTCTACTAAATGTCAAACAGGGCAAACCAAACATGATTTTGATTGCTCCAGACTGGCCTCGCCAACACTGGTACCCACTCCTTCGCAGTGTGTCACAAATTTCTCCATGGCACCTGCCTTAGACACCTTCCTTACTGTCTCAGCAGGAGAACCAAATTCTGCACCCTCAGCTCCAAACATTGAATCTTGCAGCTTAGCTAATCATTTAAATTCCCCCTTAGCACCCCTCAGCAAACCTGTGTTGGAAGTCATTTTGGAGGCGAGAAGACCTAGTACTAGAAAGTCTTATGCTGACAAATGGAAAAGATTCTGTGCTTGGAATCAAGTCTCAAGGGATGAGCACATCAGCACCCAATTTACCTCAGATTTTGCAATACTTGACTGAAATCCATGCCTCAGCCATTTCAGCTCATTACAACACAGAACCCCCCCCCCCTCTTCTCTCATCCTCTGCTAAAGCAGTATCTCAGAGGGGCCAAAAACTTGAGACCACCCTGTAGAGCTCCAACCCCTGCCTGGGACCTTAACTTTGTATTGTAGAAACCCACTCTACCTTCTTTCAAGCCGGCTGCTACTGCAGACTTAAAATTTATTTCCTGGGAAACCGTCTTCCTTTTAGCAATCACTTCAACTAGAAGGATATCTGAATTACAGGCTCTTATGTCAGTGGAGTCTTTCATCATCTTTCATGCGGACAGGGTGTCACTCAGGACAAATCTATCCTTCATGCCCAAGGTGGTATCCAGTGTGGCTCTTAATCAGTCCAATCATTTGCCAACTTTCTTTCCCAATCCACAGAACAAGGGGGAGCGAATTCTGCATTCATTGGATGTACACAGGCAACTTAGATTCTTCTTGGACAGGACTAAATCTCGAAGAAAATCTGACCAACTGCTGGTAGCATTTGCTGCAGGGGTAGAGGGGAAGGGTATTTCAAAACAAACCATTTCTAAATGGATAAGCCATTTCATTCATTTCTGGTATAAGCACCATGGAAAACCTATCCCCAGGGGATCAGATCTCATTCCACCAGGACTGCATCTACTTCTACAGCCTTTCTCAGAGGTGTTCCTACCAGGGATATTCTCGAAGCTGCTACCTGGAGTTCCATTCATACTTTCACCAAGCATTATCACTTACCAATTTTCTCTAAATCCAGAGCTGGCTTAGCCACTGCTGATGTCCTTCAAGGATGCATCTGCAGTCCTTACAAATGGGTTGTCCTGTCGTCAGGCAGCCCTTCGGTCGGCCGGATTCCAAAGTCTGGGTCTGGCCTCGGCTGGTGTTGCACTTCACCCGACGTTATAGCTGCAGTTATTCGGGTATAAAGGCATCAGCCGACGCCATTTTCCTCAGTCTTTCTTGCCGCGTGGCGCCCGAAGCAGAAGCTATTCGCAAGTGTCAGTCGGTCAGAACCAGAGATTACTACTACCGAATTCTTCTACTACTACCGAAGACTTCTAAAAAGCTAAGTACCCCGTTGGGGACTCTTTCTTGCCTCAGCCGATGTCAGAAAAAGTGAATAACTGTTTAACTTGTGGGAAACAAATACCTCATAAAGATTTCCACTCATACTGCTTACCTTGTTTAGGCCCAGACCACGACGTAGCAGCTTGTCTAGCCTGTGCTTTTTTTAACTGACGGACGCTTAGACGTCGGTCGGAATTTGCTGAGGAGTTTTTCGGCTCAGATTTTGCTTACATTATGCCGTCGGATCCTCCGACTACGCAAATATCAAAAAAGCGCAAGGAGAAGGACCGACACTCGCGGTCTGCGGTTTCGGCCGAAACCGCGGTTAGGCCAACCGCGAGTGTCTCGGTTTCGGCTGAAACCGAGCAAGCGGTTCTTCCTTCAGCCGAAAACTTACCTCCTACTGAGGCCTCTTCCAACCTCGTGGAATCGGCTTCTGATTTACCTTCTGCTCAGGCAGTTTCTCAGGAATTATCTGACACTATCCCCTTGGATATCTCCACCCCTGCACGTGGAGCTGCTAGGCCACCTGCAGCCATGTCCATTAAGGCTTTTGCCAGGGCTAAAGCAGCTAAAACTACTAATTCTGTGCCTGCTAAGACCCCCTCTCACAGGCCTAGCTCTAGTTCACAAATGCTTAGTCTAGCAGAGGATCTCATTTCTTTAATCGGGGGATCCCAATCTCACACAGACAGGGCCTCTCACCCACCTCCAGAGAAGAGGCCTAGAGCAGAGCCCCCTGAACCAGTTTCTTCAGATGATTCCTCTGATGATTCAGATAATACTAACCCTCCAGAGGCTTCTTTCTCCCCTTATGAAGACTCTGATGCTGAAGAGTCCATCCCTTCTGCCTCTCCGCCTGAGGAATTTTCCTTTGGGGAAACCTTGCATGCTATGAGGGAACAATTTCAGTGGCAGGGCCAGGATTTCTCAGACTCTAGAAAGAGGCTTAGAACCTTTCTGCATTTACCACAACATAGACCTTTAGCTATTCCTCCAGTTCTCTCTGTTGTAGATGATGCATTTAATGATGTTTGTACTGCTCCTGATTCACTTCCACCGGCCCCTGCTAAGCCCGATAGGTACTACAGGGTTCCGGATACTCATCATCATTTGTATAAAGCTCCTTTTGCAGATCCAGAGACTATCTCCCAGGGTCCTAAGGCTGTAGCAGCTACCTCTGCCAAAAACCCCCTCCCCTCTGAAAGGGAATCCAGGTCCTTAGAGAGATGGGGTAAAAAAGTTTACACTTCTGCAACTCTTTCAGCTAGAGCATTGAATTGTCAATTCCACATGATCCAGTATCAAGAATTTATGCTAGACCAGTTAACCAAAAAGTTGTCCTCAGATGAGCCATTAGACAAAAAAATCTGTTCAGGAAATGGTACACAACATTCAGCAGGTCAGTAACCATTCCTTAAAATGCGGCTATGATGCACTGGAAGCCTCCTTCAGATCAGCCATGACTGGCACAGTTATCAGAAGGCATGCATGGTTAAAAGAGCAGGCCTTACCAGACCATGTGAAATCCAAATTACTAGATGCTCCCATGGATAGAATCAATTTGTTTGGCTCTCCTGCACAACAGGTGCTCAAGAAGATGGAAGAGAAGGCAAAATCTGTCCAAACAGTGAAAGATCTCTTACAGGTTCAACCTCCAAGGTTTAGCAGGAATTGGCCCTCCAAGAATTGGTCCTTTCCCGACTCCTCCAGAGCCCAGAGAGGCAGGAATAGGCGTTCAAGAGGCCGAAGTCAATCCAGAGGTGCCTACAGGGGACGCCAGTGGCAGGGTAACAACCAGCGAGGTGCAGCCACAGACACAGCCACCACCACTACTACAGGACAATCACAGTGACTTGGTTCTAGCACCGCCTACCAGGGAACAACTAAAAGCACCCTTGGGCGGGAAGCTAGCTTTATTTTCAGTAAACTGGCATTACATCACAAGAGACAGGTGGATTTTGCAGACAATAGACCAAGGTTACAGGTTTCACTTCCATACTCTACCAGGGAAGAGAGGAATGCCAAACCTACCTCCAAATCAAAAGGCAGAAGCTCTAAAACAAATATCTCAATTATTAAAAATGAGAGCTGTGGAAAAGGTACCATCTATGGAACAAGGACAGGGATTTTACTCCAGACTCTTCCTGGTACCAAGAAAAGAAAGCAAATGGAGACCTATTCTCGACCTGTCCGCTTTAAACACATTCCTCATTGTTCCAAAATTCAAAATGCTGACCCTACAGCAGCTTCTTCCCATGCTGGGCAAGGAGTCTTGGCTGGTAACTCTAGATCTCAAGGAGGCATACCTGCACGTCCCCATACGACCAAATTGCAGAAGATACCTCAGATTTCTTGCAGGATCAGAGCATTATCAATACTCAGCATTGCCCTTTGGCTTATCTACTGCGCCCAGAGTGTTCACGAAATGCCTGGCATCAGTAATTGCTCATTGCAGGCTCCAGGGAATCCAAATCTACCCTTACCTGGATGACTGCCTGATACAAGCGGACAACAAAATCAAATTAGCAGAAGACATTTACCTACTACAAGCCCTGGGATACACAGTCAATGTAAACAAGTCAAGGCTGATACCATCTCAAAGGATAACCTTCTTGGGTGCAGAGCAGGACACATCGAAGCAAATGGCATTTCTAACAGTAGAAGAACAGGAGCAACTCCCTCTATACTTCTTGGCATTAACAAAGCAGAACCATCTAACAGCAAGAAAAGTCCTGCAAGCCCTGGGTTTCATGGCATCCTGCATAATATTGGTTCCACATGCCAGACTGCATATGAGAAAGTTACAGTGGTACCTAAGGAATTTATGGTCTCAGCACAAGCACAGCCTAGAAACCCAAATTCCAATAATTCCATGCCTGAAGCAAGAATTCCAATGGTGGGCTCAGGCCTGTCAAGCAAACAAAGGATTGCCCTTCCACAACACTCAACCAAGCCAAGCCATTACCACGGACGCCTCAGACCTCGGTTGGGGGGCCCACATGCTAGACAAGTGCATACAAGGCTTATGGACTCAAGACCAGCTGCACCTACACATAAATCAAAAGGAAATGCTGGCAGTAAAACTGGCAATCCAGACATTCAGACCATTTCTTCGACCAGGTCAACTGTTGAAAAGGACAGACAACACCACAGTTATGTGGTACATCAACAAACAGGGAGGCACACATTCGTACCCTCTATGCCGGATGGCAATGGATCTCTGGAATGTGGCCCTGAGTTACAACGTTCAGTTACAAGCAATTTTTGTACCAGGAAAAGAAAACATTCTAGCAGACATACTAAGCAGGACTACCACGGATGCCCACGAATGGATGCTGTATCCGGACATCTTCAAAACCATTACAAGAAAATGGGGACTCCCTCAAATAGACTTATTTGCATCCCCACACAATCACCAACTAAAGAAATTCTGCACAAGGACGTACCACCCACTTGCTTGGAAGGTGGACTCCCTATCTTTCAGTTGGAAAAACCTGACAGCATATGCATTCCCACCACTTCCTTTGATGCACAAGGTGCTATTGAAGATCAAGGAGGACCGTCCAAGGATCATCCTGATAGCTCCAGACTGGCCAAGACAACATTGGTACCCATTACTGAGGAGCATGTCCCGGGAACAAATATGGCACCTACCCCTTGTTCCCTTGCTGTTAACACAGAACAACTACAACACCCTGCATCCAAACCTGAAAACACTGCAGCTAACTGCCTGGAACATTGCATAAGAACAAATAACCCAAATTTATCGCAAAGGGTAAAAGACATTATCTTGGAGGCTCGCAGACCCTCAACAAGAAAGAATTATTTAGCAAAATGGAAAAGATATTTCATTTGGAGTACTGCAAAAGGAGAAAATGTGTCACTGGTAAACATAGCCAACATCCTGGAATACTTGGCAGAGCTCTTCCACAAAGGCCTGTCCTATTCTTCCATCAAGATTCATGCATCAGCTATTTCAGCAGAATACGACTTGGATCCTCCAGTCTTCTCACATCCTCTGCTCAGGCAGTTTCTGAGAGGAATTAAAAATGTAAAACCGCCTAGGAAGCCACCATTGCCAGCATGGGACTTGAACTTTGTGCTAGAAAAATTGACACTTCCTCCTTTCGAACCAGCAGCAACAGCAGAATTACAATACTTATCATGGAAAACTGCTTTCCTGTTGGCAATCACTTCAGCAAGAAGGGTATCTGAGCTACAGGCACTAATGGCAGTACAGCCCTTCCTGATCTTCCACCAAGATAGAGTATCCATGAGAACTAATCCTACTTTTATGCCTAAGGTGGTCTCCAGAGTATCTTTGAATCAGGCTATCCACCTACCTACATTCTTCCCCAACCCTCAGAACAGGGAGAAAGGCTGTTGCATACCTTGGATGTGCATAGACAATTACGCTACTACCTGGACAGGACCAAGGGCAATAGGAAAACTGACCAGCTACTGGTAGCATATGCAACAGGAATGGAAGGAAAAGCAATTTCAAAACAGACAATCTCTAAGTGGATAGGAAATTGCATTAGATTTTGTTACTCCTACCATGGAAAGAAAACTCCAGAAAACATCAGGCCTCACTCTACAAGGGCTACAGCCACTACCACAGCTTTTTTACGAGGAGTGGCTACCAAAGACATTTTAGAGGCTGCTACTTGGAGCTCCGTGCATACATTTGCCAAGCATTATAATTTACCTTTATACTCCAGATCCCGAGCAGGTTTTGCCACTGCCGTTTTGCAAGGGATCTTAACTACACCATAATTCTATTTCTCCTCCTCCCCCAGTTTTGCTATGGTATTCTACCCATTTGTAAGGACTGCAGATGCATCCTTGAAGGACATAGTACAGTTTTGTACCTACCATAAATGTAGATGTCCGATAGGAATGCATCTGCAGTCAGGATTACCCACCCTCCTTCCCCTCTGTGGTACTCCTAGGGTATTTGTCCATCTTGTAGCTAGCTGGGGGAATCTATTATGGTGTATTTGTTTGTATATATGTACATACATGCCTATTTTTTGTTTGCTCTCTACTATTTGGAATCATTTACATTAATCCAAATTTAGCCTTCCTAGAGGGCACCTGGCATCTGGGGCAAGAAACACTGAGGAAAATGGCGTCGGCTGATGCCTTTATACCCGAATAACTGCAGCTATGACGTCGGGTGAAGTGCGACACCAGCCGAGGCCAGACCCAGACTTTGGAATCCGGCCGACCGAAGGGCTGCCTGACGACAGGACAACCCATTTGTAAGGACTGCAGATGCATTCCTATCGGACATCTACATTTATGGTAGGTACAAAACTGTACTTTTTGCAGGGCCGTACAGCTGGTCCTAATGCTGTATAAATCCATCCTCCCAACCATAGCTTTGGGAATCTACCCAAATGGTAATGATTGCAACCGTGAAACACAAAGAACACAGCACAGTTATGTACACTTACCATAAATGTAGATGTTCGAATGTGTTCACTGTTGCAGTCCTGGTTACTTTCCCTCTGGTTACTTTCCCTCCAGACCCCTGTTTTTCTTTTACTATACCTCTACTTTCCTTTACTTTGCTTAAAACCCTTTTTGGTGTATTTGCTTTTGTTTGGAGGTATATTTTTATGTTTCTAATTACTTGTATATTTGGCTCCCCATTTTGGGGTCACCTGACATCTGGGGCACGAAAGGCTGATGATGTGGCGTCTGCTGCATATTTTATACCCCTGATGTCATGGAAGAAGGGACAGCAACCGACGCAGGACCCAAAACTTTGTTAATCAGGCCGACTGAGAGTAACCTGCCAGCAGATTACCCAAATGTAATGACTGCAACAGTGAATACACTCGGTCGTCCACATTTATGGTAAGTGTACACAACTGTACTTTTCTCCACTTCCATTGATAGCAAGATTCCCCAGGCTTTCTTCCCCCATTCAAGGAATTTTTGTCTCCTCATGTAGGGCTTCAACACGTAAGATGTATAGAAGCCAGTGGAAAAGATTTGCTATTGGGGCTGAACAAAATCAGATCCTTTTACAGCAGCAGTTGCAGTCGTACTTGAATTTTTGACTTCCCTTTTCTGTGATGGAGCTAGTTATTCTACTTTACAATTGCATTTAGCAGCCATATCCAATTTTCACTTTGGTTTTGATTCCTTATCCCTTGCCTCTTCTAAGCTCTGTAATGCACACCTTAGGGGTGCTTTCGTGATACGGCCTCGAGTGAAAGGCTCTACTCCTCCTTGGGATCTACTGATGAGTTTGCAAACCTTGGTCCACCCACCCTTTGCAGCTGCTGTGGAACTGAAATTCCTTTCCTGAAAAACTTGTACTGGTAGCTATTACGTCTGCAAGAAGAATGTCTGAACTCCATGCCCTTTCTTCAAAGTTTCCATATTTGATTTTTCACAAGGATAGAATTACTGCATGCTAATCCTTCGTTTTTATCCAAGGTAGCTAAGGAAGGGAACGCTAACCAGTCCCAGTTATCAAAACAAAGGTGATTATACTCACCATTTGCTCGATGTTCATAGCTTCATTTTTATTTACAAAGAGCCAAGCCCTTTAGGAACTCTGATAAGTTGTTTGTGTCCTTTTTCTGTGGCAAAAATAGGTAAATCTGTTACCAAACTCTCAGTAGTATGATGGTTGATGGATTGTATTACCTTTATTTACTCTTCCAAAAACATTCCCTTACCAGGATAAATTAAGGCCCACTTCACAAGGTCCATGGCTACTTCTCAGGCTTTTTGTTCTAGATTTTCAGTTGAGGACATTAGCGCTGCAGTCACTTGGTCTAATCCCCAGACATTTATTATGCATTACAAATTGGATGTCAGATCCAGGAGCAGAAGTGCTTTTGGCTCTGCTCTTTGGAATATCCTTCCATAAGAGCCACCCTGGATTTTAGTAGCTGGGGAGTCTATCTCACAGGTTAATGAAATGAAGAGGACAGCATCAGATAAAGAAGTTATGATGTCCTCCTACTCTCATGTTATAGCATTCATACTGTGGGATCCTCTACCTCAAGCGACCCAAACGTCTGCTCCTATATAAAAGCTTTCAGCCTGGTTGCTGTAGGTGCGTGGGACGTCGCACGTAGGATCATAAACCAAGGGGCCTTAAATGTGACATCTGCACGCACAGACCTCAGAACTTTTCTGCCGCATTCAAACGGCAGATCGATCGCATCGCTCCTCTTTATCAAGACGTCTAAAGCTGAGTACCCCGTTGGGGATTTCTTACTGATATTGTTGTTTGAAGCTTTGTTATCTGCTTTTTACTTTAGCCAGTGTCAACTAAGAGAAGTAAATGTCAATGCAGATGTCAAATTCCACATAAAGGTGCCCATGACCATTACGTCTTCTGTCTAGGCCAGGAACACAACCATACTTCCTGCGCCATCTGCCAATCATTCGTCCCCAAAACTCTTAGAAGCCGCTTGGCTGCCCTTAACCTGTATTTAGAAAATCAAAGGCTTAAAAAAGCTAGCCCTTAGGATGGATCCAGAATTGGCTGACCTGATAGAACCTCCAAAGAAAAAGGCCAAAGTTTCACTGCCTGCCACAACTGCCTTTCCGCCATCGAACACCCCGCCATCTGGCGATCTAGGGGTTGAGGGATGCCCGCTAAAGCCGTCTGTTTCTACAGCCTCCATTGAGGTTGACATACTTGAAGCGCTGGCCAGCACGTCCTCCGAGATGACTCGGGATATTAGTTAATCCTGATGTAGAGGGGGAACCAGGTTCTACCGGACGTCCTTCAAGATCTCACGGGCCCGATGCTCCTTCAGTCTCTAAGACCGTAGAGCCTAGGCCTACCCTGTCTCCAAAAACTACTACCCCTAAGAGAGAGACGAAAATTAAGCATTTTTCTACCCTACCTGATAGTCGACCAGACTGGCAGTCCTTCACTCGATCCCTGATGCAGGCCTTCTTGACCCTATGGCCTACACCATCCTCAGTCCCCTCTCTTCCTTTGCTCAGTCCAAGGTCTACTTCTGCCTCAGTCCTTCCTACCCGCCAGGAAGAAGAAGAGGCCCCCTCATATAGCTCTGAGGAGTCCATCTCCTATGCTTCACAAATAGCCTGTCCCCTGGAATATTATTCTTCAGATGAGGATTCTATTGAAGGAGACTGTCCTCCATAGGACATAACATTTGGTGAAACCGTCACCAAGATGAAGGAATGCTTCAAATGGGATTCTTCCCACATGTCAGAAACTCAAATAAGATACTTTGAATTGCTACAGGTTGGTTCACCCTCCCCATCTGCCATTTCCCCAGTGATCCCTGCATACCTTGATGCATTTACTTCATGCTCTAAGAACCCTGACTCCCGGCCACCAGTTTTAAAGAGATCAGACCGTTTTGATTAAGTGCCTGAGGACCAAAAATTCCTGGTAAAGCCTCCTTTGCCGGACCTTTCTTTCATTGCCTTGGCCCCAGATAGACAGTCTAGGTAGCTCCCTTCCTCTTCTCTGTTACCTTCTAAGAAAGATTGTAACAGGCTGGGCAAGAAAAAGTACATCTCCTCTGCCCTGGCCTTCAGAGTTGTTGACTATCAAACTTATATGGTTAAATTTGCCTTAGACTTGGTTTCCCAAGCTAGTATGATTCCCCTAACAAAACTGAAGTCGCTTCTAAACTATCCGTGCCATCCCAGGTGGCCAGGCACTTTATAAGATGTAGTTACGATGCAGCAGAAGCGTCTGGTAGATCAGCTGCAACTGCATCAGTTATGCATAGATACTCCTGGCTCAGACTCCAGCCTCTGCCAGAGGACTTTTGTCAAAAATCCTGGATGCCCCTCTTGACAATCTCCTATTTGGAAAGAAATCTGCAGAGCTTTTTAAAAATCTGCAGGTGAAAAGCAAAGAGCTGCAGGACATTAAACACCTGCTGGTCTCACCCATACCCAAGTTCTACAGAAATTATCCTGCTAAGACATCCTATGTCAGAAAGGCTCCTTCTACACCCCCCCCCCCCAGTAGGCATAGGAAAGGGAATAGGGGTCGACCTCCCTTAAGGACTTTCTCTTCATAGCCATCCCAAGGACAGTCCTTTCAGGACAGAAATAATGGCAACAGTGCGTGACTGCCTTGCCCCTCTTCCCCTGTCTCTCTCTCACTGTCTACCCCTCTGGAAAGAAGTCGCCTCAGACAACTGTGTGCAGGCAGTAGTAGAAAACTGATAATGTGAAGTTGTTCCGTCTCGTCTTCATTCTCACTGATGGGATTGGGGCCAATCCTCAGCTCCGACTCATGGCCTACTCCTAAAGCTCGAATTCTTCAAACAGCTCATGGCCTGCTCCCAGTATTGGATAACATTTGATATTTTTTCTAGATAAATATTGAGACACTTGTCTCTTTTGTTAGTAATACTTGGAGTGCTTTCTTATTTTTCTTGAGGCCGTTTATTTCTAGGCCTATTTATAGATAATGACACTATTTAACTAGTTAGATGTAGATAGCTTAAATTTAGATAACTTTGCTTCCTATCCTTTCTGCTGTATTAATGCCCAGTTTTTATTAGGGCATTAATACTTCTATTTTTACTATTGTTATTCAACCCTGCAGGTTTTATTAGGGTTGTATAATCATTGTTAGCTTGGTGTGTTTTCATAGTCTTAGACCCTCTTTTATTGGGGATATTTTTTGATATGCATATATATATATATATATATATATATATATATATATATATATATATATATATATATATATATATATATATAAAATCTTTTATTGAGCTAGAGTTTTCTGTTTTGTGTATTTATAGTTGGAGAGCTGTCTGAAAAAGTTAAATCTGGATTTAAGAAATGTCCGAAATGCGGAGAGAAGATGCCAGTCACAGATGGGCATACAAATTGTGTTTATTGTTTAGGTGAGCGTCACCTGCAGGAAAATTATGCCATCTGTCACTCCTTTAGCTCTTGCGTTCTTCATGAACGCAAGAGTAAGCTAATAGCAAGAGGTCACTTGAAATCCACCTTTCAAGAAGCCTTGGACAAGGACAACTCCACTAAGTCTTTAAAAAAAAAACTGTGTCTACAAGCTCATCGTCGGGGTCGGAGCCGAAAAAGGGCTCATCTATTTCCACATCTAAATCTAGTAAGACTGCCACTTCGGCTCCTAAGCCTATGGAGCCGGAGGTAATTGTGGTCAGTAGGAGCCGGTCCCCAGAATTGTAGCCGATATCTCCCACTTTAAAATCTCCTATTCTCCAGTCTGAGACATTCTCTATTGCGGCCTAGTCCTCAAGACTGTTGGATAAGGATGTGGATCGAGTGGTACAGAGACTTCTGCAGTCACTAGCAAAAATTCTGTCTGGTTCGACCGTTAGGGCTTCTGAACTGACCCAGACTCGACCTGTTTCTTCAGTTCCTCCTCCGATTCAACCCAAAGTTTTGGAGTCAGAGTATTTGGAACGGATTATTGTGGCACCCTCAGAGTCAACACCCATTGGGCTTTCGGTTCTGACTTTTCTGACCTCTTTGGTGCCTATCTTAGAGTATAGGAGCCAACACCGGTCGGGTCGGGAGAGGTTAGTCGTACTAATCTTTCGGTGCTGACTTGCCTCTCGGGGCCTCTGCTCAGGTGAGCTTGGCACCTACCTCCGGCTCGGAGCCCATGGTTTTGGTCCCTCAGAGACTGCCTATTTCCACGGATCCAGGAGTCTCTTCAGACTGGAACCACTGGGCTTTCAATGCTATGAGGAGAGTGTTGTCCCCACGGTCACCCACGTCATTGGTACCGGCAATCTCCTCCCCTAAAGTTCCTGTGTCTGTCTCACTGATCCCTCAGAAGCATAGAAACCCGGAGTCTCAGGTCCCCCCATCAGGTGAGCCCTGTTCTTCTCGGACCTCCCCAGACCCTCCCTCAGAGGAGGCTCCCAGGAAGAAAACTTGCAAGAGGAAGCATCTGGATTCCCCACAGGAATCCATCACATTAGATTCTGACTTAGATGAATCAGAAGGGTACCCACAGTCCCTCTCTGAAGATTTCTCTTTCGGTGATATCTTAGAAATCCTAACATAGAGGGGTGGTTGAAATCCCCTTAATCCTACTGATGATGGGTCAGTACTCCTAAAGGCTTTCGGGTCTCAACCGTCCACCTCTTGGGTGACTCCGCCCTTCGATGAGCTGATGGATCTTCTCTTTCGAAAGTCGTTGTTGTCCCCGGATAACATAGAACCAATCCTTCTGAGGCAAAATAAATTCATAATGTCACCACAGGACAAGGCTTTCCTTACCAAAGGAGTACCCGTTGATGCTATGGTGGTGGCGGTGGCCACCAAGAAGGAACTACCTGAGACATCCACATCTGTTCATTCTAATAGATATTCTAGGATCATGGACAGATACAGAAAGCACATGTTTAGTTCAGTGGCCTTTACACTTCGATCCCTGAACTATCTCACACATTTCACCAGACTACACAGAGATCTCTTTAAGGAGTTAAGAGATGCTCTACAGGGTGCGTTAGCTGTGGGTGGTCTCAGATAAGGTAACCTCCCAACTTGCTACCCTTAATTCCCTTATAAACTCTTCCATGCGTCTGATTTCATATGCAGCTGATGGAACGAGTAGGGCAGCGGGTACAGGAATTGCTCTTAGGAGACTCTCCTGGATGCGCTTATGTTCCTTTGTTGAGCCCTACAAGTCATCCTTTATAGACATCCCCTTTGATGGTTCATCACTTTTTGGACTTAGTGAAGGAAACGCTTACCAGGTGTGAGCAAGATGGAAGGACTCTGTCTGCCGTAGGAGTCCGTTTTTCCACTTTTACCAGACCTTATGCTAAAGTTCGGAAAAGTTTGAAAATGTGGTTCTGTAAAGCCCAAGGAGCTTTCTTTGACACACGTGGTAAAACCCCCTCTATAGGCAGAGGAGGGGCAATAATGATGGACGCCATCCACGTGGCAGAGGGGGCCCACAAAATCAAGGTGACAGGGATCAGTTCTTTGGCAACCCTACCAGCGCTCCTGAATGGAGGCCCATTTTTCCGTCTTTGGAGGCAGTTGGGGGGCGCTTATCTTTGTACCCAGACACCTGGCTAAAAATCACAAAAGATTGGTGGGTACAAAGCACAATATCCAGAAGATACACTGTTCCCTTTGCTACCCTTCCACCCCTTGTGATAAAATCCCAGATGTTCCAGCCAGTCACAGGCAGCAGGTAACAATAGAGGTTATGCGGTTGTTAGAAAAAGTGATCCAACCATTCCCATCAGATTGGAGAGGATCTGGAACTTACTCAGAATTCTTTAGTACCAAAGAAAACAAGGGACTGGAGACCAATTTTCTATCTCAGCAGGTTGAACAAATCTGTCAAGAAAACTAGGTTTTGGATGGTCACACTACAGTCTATGCTTCCTTTCTAGGAAAAGACAATTGGATGTGCTCAATAGATCTCCAGGATGCATACTACCATATAAAGATGGTCAGACCATCCAGGGATTATTTGCGCTTTCAGCTGGGAGCCAGTCACTTCCAGTTTTGAGCTCTCCCCTTTGGTCTCGCTACCAGATCTTTGCTCCCAGAGTGTTCACCAAATGCATGGCAGTAGTCACAGCTCACCTGAGGCGATTAGGATTCCAGGTGTTTCCATATTTAGACGACTGGCACCTCACCGCCACCACCAAGCATCAATCATTTACGCAAGGAAGACAACCTTAGATCTTTCAAGTCGTTTGGGGATTACTGTAAACTGAGACAGATCTGCTTTACAGCCATCCAGACATAGTCTGTATCAAATCAGATCTCGTCACAGTTCCCATGACCATAAAACTTCCAATGGAAAGAGTGATGAACGTTTGACAACAAATTCAGAATCTTATCCCCAAACAGAGAGCCACAGTTTCAATAGTGCTCAAATTACTAGGGACCATGGCAACAGCCATCATTGCTATCCCATTAGGCCAAATTCTCATGCAGATACTGCAATGGCTGGTTTTCACACAATGGTCTTATTAGGAACTTCCAGCGTCTTACCACATTATAATAAAGTCATGCAAGAAGGATCTTCTTTGGTGGCTGACCTCTCCTCAAGTGACAATAGGACATCCCTTTGGTCTATAAACCCCAGTTGCAAGTGACCACGGATGCCTCTTTGATATGGTGGGAGGGGGCATTTTCAGGGAAGGACAGCCCAAGTTACGTGGGAGAGTCACGAGGCTCATCTGCATGTCTGTGTCCTAGAGATGAGAGCGGTACTAACTTTCTACCTCTAGGGACTATTGCGATACAGACAACATGCCAGTGGTCTGGTACATAAACAGGGAGGAACCAAATCATACCCCTTATGTCGAGAGGCCTTGAGAGTATGGCAGTGGGCAATATCCACCCAGCGCTTTCTGATAGCAATGCACATTCCGGGGAGGTCCAATGTGATAGCAGACAAGTTGAGCAGAGCAATACAGTCTTCTCACGAGTGGTCGCTGAAAGTAGTAGTAGTAGAAAGGATATTCCGCAGATGGGGCCAGCCTTGCTTTGACCTTTTTACAACCCCCCGCCAACACCAAATGCAGCAACTACTTTGCCCTGATCCCCAACTCAGGAGATGACCCAAGGGATGCACTTGTACACATTTGGCCCATGGGACTTCTTTATGCTTTTCCCCATTTCCTCTGATATCCAAATTCTTACAGAAAGCCAACACTCTGGGAAGGACTATTATTTTGATAGCCTCTTACTGGCCTCATCAAATTTGTTTTCCCTTTCTGTATCCTTATCTACTGGAAGAACCATGGATCCTGGACCCAGTTCCAGATCTTATGATATATTCAGCAGGGGTTCTTCATCCTGCAATTCATACCCTAAAATTGACAGCTTGGCTGCTCCAGTTCCACGAATTGCCAGGTTCCACAATTTGTCACCTGCAGCACAGAACATCCTAATTTCTTCTCATAAATCTTCTACTAGGAAACTATACCTTAGCAAGTGGAAAAGATTTTCCATATGAGCGTCAAATAATAATGTTGATCTGTGTATGGCCTAGATTTCTTCCATTCTAGAGTTTCTGACTAAACTG
This sequence comes from Protopterus annectens, assembly GCF_019279795.1. NCBI lineage: Eukaryota > Metazoa > Chordata > Ceratodontiformes > Protopteridae > Protopterus > Protopterus annectens. Next base: position 195,866,415 of record NC_056743.1, read on the forward strand.
TTTCATGATGGAGCGGCTGCAGCAACCCTTAGAGTTCAATTGACAGCAATCCCAAATTTTCATATTGGTGATCGACAGACTCCTATCAAGTCACATAGACTTTCTAAAGCATTTCTTAAGTATTCTATTCACTTGATACCACCTATTAGAACCCCATCTGCTCCATGGAATCTCATTTTACCCCCTTTTGAACCTGCATCATCTTGTGAATTGAAATACCTATCATGGAAGACTGTTTTCCTAGTAACTATTACTTCCACTCTAAGAATTTCGGAATTACATGCTTTGTCCATCAAAGCTCCATACTTGATTTTTCATAATGATAGAGTAACACTGAGAACAAATCCTTCATTCCTACCTAATGTTTGTTCTCAATCAAATCTCAACCAGACTATAGAATTACCTGTGTTTTTTTCCCAAATACACAAACAAAACACATGTTGCACAAACTCTGTCCATAGGCAACTTTGGTTCTGTTTAGACCGGTCTTCAAAATATCGGATCAACGTTTTGTCTTTTTCTCATATTCAAAGAAGGGTACTCCAGTGGTAAAAACCACTTTATCAAAATGGTTGTCAGATTGTATTTCTTACACATACAATTCCTTGCAGATGACATTAAATCAGAAGATCAAGGCTCACTCCACCAGGGCAGTTTCTACTTCTTCAGCCTTTCTGGCATGGCTGCCTATAGATACCATTTGTATAGCAGCCACATGGTCCTCACCTCATACTTTTGTCACTCATTACAAATTGGGTAAGGCCTCCAAGGACAGGGCCTCCTTTGGTTCTATGGTTCTGCGGAATATATTTCCATGAGCCACCCAAGTAGATGTTGCTTGGGATGCTGACCCATCAGTGAGAATGAAGGCGAGATAGAACAACTTCACATAAAGAAGTTATGTACTTACCGTAACGTTCCATGTGAGTTGATCATCTTGCCTGCATTCTTAGTCCCACCCACCAATCCCATACCTTTAAAGTCTTGAGGATCGGGAAGTTCCAACAAATCTTAGTGATACTTTGTCCTTATCTACGGTATTCTTATTTCAATCGCTGTAGTCTTTAGTTATCAGTATGATTGGGCAAACAAGATCTGAGGGAAACAGTATTGCATCATGGGATAGGGAGCTGGCCATGAGCTGTTTGAAGAACGTTAGCTTAAGCATTTGGCTTAGTAGGAGTCAAGGATCAACTCCGAAACCATCAGTGAGAATGAAGGTGAGATGAACAACTCACATGGAACGTTATGATAAGTACATAACTTATTTTAACCTATCTTGGCAGGAAAAACCCAACCCTCAGGGCATTCCTTTCCCACCCAAAAGTCATCTCCACCTAATTCCACATATTGTACAGAATCTACGGGCACAAGGCAGCAGAGAACCTGTCCCATTAGGACAAGAAGGAAAAGGTTTCTACTCCAGACCTTTCCTAGTTCCAAAAAAGGATGGACCATAGAGACCAATCCTGAACTTATCCATCCTAAATCTTTATCTAAAAGTCCCCTCTTTCAGAACGCTGTCTCAATAGACCCTGCTTCCACTACTGCCACCACAAGCTTTCATGGCCACTTTGGACCTGAAGGAAGCTTACCTCCACATCCCCATACACCAAAACCACAGGAAATACTTAGGTTATTGGGCCCTACTCTCATTTTCAATTTACTGCCTTGCTCTTTGGTTTGTTGACTGCATCAAGAGTTCTCACAAAATGTCTGGCTGCCGCCATAGCATTCTGCAGGACCAAGGGTATACATATCTATCCATACCTGGACGATATCCTCATTCTAGCAGAACAGGAAGAGATCCTCATAAAGCATCTCCACTTCTCCATGCCCCTGCTTCAGGGGCTAGATTTCACTCTGAATCTTCCCAAATCAAGACAAGGTCTTCCTAGGGTGCAGGATCCGGACAGACCTAATGAAGGCATTTTTTACCCCAAGAAAAAGTTATCTCCCTGACAAATCATTTCCAGGACCTTCTCCACTCAGACCAGTTGTCAGCAAGACAGTTCTTGCGTCTCTTGGGTCTTATGGCAGCCTCCATCCCCATGCTTCCCCTATCCAGGATGCACATGAGGAAACTTCAGTGGTACTTAAAGAACATATGGTGCCAGCAGAGCCATCCTTTAGACTCCCAAATACCCTTACTTCCTTGTCTACAAACCGAACTAAGCTGGTGGATACAACAAATTCAAAGGAATCCAGGCCTTCCTCTGTACACACCCACTCCAGCTCAACACATGCACATAGATGCTTCAGATCTGGGCTGGGGGTTACTATGAAGGGACTCAAGGTACAAGCACGTCGGCAGGCATCCTTCCTAAAAAAGCATATCAATGTCAGGGAAATTACAGCGGTTCTGTTAGCCCTGAACACCTTTCTCCCTATCCTTCAGCCAGGCCCGCTACTAATTTTCATAGACAACACCACTGTCATGTGGTACATCAACAAATGGTGGGACCATGTCCTACCTCCTGTGCAGGCTGGGAATGCAAATTTGAGATTTAGCCTCACAGAACAACCTATCCCTACAGGCAACATACATCCCTTCCCAGGACAACCAGCAGGCAGATGTCCTAAGCAGATCATACTTCTTACATCACTAGTGGAAGTTACACAGGGAAGTTGTTCTGGACATTGTTTACTGATGGGGTACCACTCAAGTAGATCTGTTTGCCTCCCCCCTGAACAGACAACTGACAAAATTCTGTACCACACACCACTCATCACTAGCTTGGAGAGTGGACGCATTCACCATTTCATGGTAGGGACTGTTTTTGTAAGCCTTTCCACCCTTCCCTCTCATTCAGAAAGTCCTCCTGAAGGTAAGGCGAGATGTGCCAAAAACCTTGTTGGTGACTCCCTACTGGCCAAGGCAGCATTGGTTCCCCCTTCTACAGTCACTTGCCAAGGGCAAGCACCACAGGTTGCCTCACAAGGTGGACCTACTCACACAACAGAAGGGAACTCTCATAAATCCACATCTACAGAACTTAACTCTCTGGGTGTTAAACTTCTAGTACCCTTCAGACACTGCTGCACAGAGGACATGCTATTTATCCTGCAGGAGGCCAGGAAACCTATTACAAGGATTTCCTACATTTCTTAGGCAGAGATTCTCCATATGGTGCCTCCAAAGACATAAAGACCCCCTTCTAGCAGATGTCCCTTTAGTCTTGCTTGTGTGTGTGAATTGATTAAAGCAGACCTTTTATACTCTTCTGTGAAAGTACACCTCTCTGCTATCTCTACCTGCCTACCTCTGGAACCTCCCTTACTCTCCATGTTGGATGTAAAACTGTTCTTAAAAGTGGTCTTACACCTAAGCCCTCCCAGAAGGCCTACTCCACCACCCTGGGACCTGAACTGTATCCTGGAGAAACTTAAGCTACCTTCATTCAAACCAGCCACTTGTGCTTCACTGCATATGTGCAGATGGAAAACCGTCTTGCTGGTAGCCATGACTTCTGCAAGAAGGATGTCAGCTTCAGACACTCATGGCACCCCCACCCCCTTACACTATCTTCCATAAAGTCAGGGCGACCCTGCACACGAATCCCTCCTTCATGCCCAAAGTGGACAAAGAACTTTCACTAAACTAATCCATTCACTTACCTACCTTTTTCTCCTCTCCTCAGAATGACAGTGAGAGAATACTACATTCCCTGGACATTCACAGGCAATTTAAGTTTTTTTCTGGACAAAACCAAGACCATCAGAAAATCAAACCAACTCTTTGTTTTCTTCCATTCCAGAACCCTGAACAAGGCAGTCTCCAAACAGACTATTTCCTGTTGGATCAGAAATACCATTTATTTCTGCTGCTTATACCACAGAAAAGCCTTGAATCAGGGGATCAGGGCACACTGCACTAGAGCAGTAGCTTCTTCCAAAGCCTTCCTCAAAGGCTTTGACACAGCTACCATCCTTGAATCAGCCACCTGATTCACTGTGCATGCCTTCACCAGACATTACAAACTGGATCATATCGCCAGAGCCAGAGCAGGTTTTGCTTGGGAAATCCTGCAAGGATTTCTGGAATCCGCTACTTCTTTTTCCACCCTTCCTCCTTCCTGAGCTGTGGCACTCGCCCAGTCTGAATACTCCAACATGAGAATAAAAGGACACAGAATAGTTGTGTAAAATCTTACCATAACCATAGATGTCCTTCTCTTCCATGTTGCAGGATTCCTTCCCTCCCTTATGACCCCCTTAAATAGTTGCAGGACTAAGAGGCTCCATTGACCCTTTGCCAGCACTTTGTCCATTCTGGACCAGTCTGTGGCATTTCGCCTATTTGAAAGACATAATGTGAAGTTGTACTATCTCACCGTTTTGTTCTTACAAACTGGTTCGGAGCCGATCTCTCGGCTCCGAGTCGGCCGCTTTCCAAGCTCAGACTCTCAGAGAAGCTCGAGACCTAATGGATATCCCATGATTCCCTGCTGTAACTCCCCAGATCTAGTTTGCCGCTGCAACGATCGCAAGCTCTCAAGAGTGAAGCTCGGGCCAGTGAAAACTTTTCTTACTTAAATATTTTTGTAGTTTAGGAATTTATTTTCTTTGATAGTGTTAAATTAGTTAGTTTGGTAGAGTAGATTTTTTATAGTAATTTAGTAGTTGAAGTGTTTTTTTTCTTCTTAGTAGTTGACAGGGCTCTGTCAATATATTATTATATACATATTATAGCAAGTGTGCTGTGGAGTGTTTTTTCTAGTAGTTTAAGCTTTATAATATCTTAAGATAATTTAATCTGTGTTTCGCTTTTATATATATATATATATATATATATATATATATATATATATATATATATATAAAATTATAGTAGAATACTTAAGCTTATTTGTTGGACTTTAGTATGTCCGAAAAACAAAAGTCAGGTTTTAAGAGATGTGGTTGTGGACAGAAGATGTCCGTTACTGACAGCCACACCACATGTGTGTATTGTCTTGGCTCTGTACATTTGCAAGAAGTCTGCACTATCTGCCACTCCTTCAGTGCTAGAGTTCTGCTAGAAAGAAGAAGGAAGTTGGTAGATAGTCTAAGTCTTCTAGAGGATCTTCGGAGCATAAGTCTTCGGCTCCGAGTACCTCTGGCGTGATTCGAATATCAGTTCCACAGACCTCGGGACCGAGTATCAGTCCGCCTGTTCGATCTCTGGTGGTGGAACCGATTTTCGATGCACCCCAATCACCTATCCTCCAGTCGGTGCATTCTTCGGCTCCTTCGACCCATCACTCTTCACACTCCTCCAAATTATCTGATGTGGATCTGGATCGAGTAGTGAAAAGGTTATTGGAGAAACCGGCCCTTGCCAAAATGTTATCTGCTTCGAGTCAAGTGACTTCGGAGCCGAATTTGCTCCTTGTTTCCTCCATTCCTCCTCCTCCGAAACCCATCGAATCTTCGGAGCCGGGGCTGACAGAACTGATGCTAGTAGAACCTGTGGAGCCGAGGTTCGATCCTCTTCCCTCGGCTCCATCAACCTTGGTTTCTTTGGTACCAACGGAAGAACCTCGGGACCGACAGTCACTCGTAGACTCCAGTCATGAGAGTCGAACCGACACTTCGGTTCTGACTCTACCGCTCGGTGCTTCGGCACAGATGTCCTCGGTTCCGACTCTACCGCTCGGTGCTTCGGTGCAGATGTCCTCGGCCCCGTCCTCTGGTTTGGAGCATGGGGTCTCGGTTCAGAGCGATCGACCGATTTCTTCGGAGCCGGTCGATTCTTCGAATCGGGGTTCTGGCGCCTTCGATGCCATGAGGAAGGTTTTGTCTGCTAAGACCACTAATTCCTCGGATCTGTCTTCACATCTTCCCAAAGGGCCTCGTTCTACCTCTTCTCCTCAGATCCCTTCTAAGCGTCGAGATCCAGGGCCTCTGGAATCCTCTTCGGGTGACCCCTCCTCCCTAGATACTTCTCTGGAGGCTCCCATCGAGGAAGTGCCTAAGGAGAAACTGTGCAAGAGGAGGCACTTAGATTCCCCTCAGGAATCTCTTACATCAGATACCGACTTGGAGGGATCAGAAGGGTCCCCACGGTCCCCCTCGGAAGATGTCTCATTTTCAGACATTCTAGAAATCCTGAAACAGAGAGGGGATTGGCAGTCCCTTGCCCCTACTGAGGACGAGTCAGTGCTCCTGAAGGCCTTTGGATCTCAGCCATCCACCTCTTGGGTTACTCCGCCCTTCGATGAACTAATGGAACTAGTTGCTCGAAGGGCGTGGGAGTCTCCTGACACCATGGAACCAGTCCCTCGGAGGCCTTATAAGTTCATTACTGCACCATCAGACAAGTTGTCCTTGACAAAAGGAGTTCCGGTAGATACTATGGTGGGGGCGGCGGCCACTAAGAAAGAGATGTCTGAGTCTTCTTCTACTGTCCATCCTCCTAATAAAGATTCCAGGATATGGAAAATGCATTTTCAGTTCGCCGACATATTCCATGAGATCGCTAAACTACCTAACTCATTTCACACATCTTCAACGAGATCTCCTCAAAGAACTAGGAGACACTCTCCAGGGTAATGTAGTTGATGCAATCTCTGACAAGGTGAATGCACAACTCAGCACCCTAAATTCCATAGTCAACTCATCCATGCGGCTCATTTCGTATGCTGCCGAGGGTTCGAGTAGAGCGGCGGGTTCAGCGATAGCTCTTAGGAGACAATCCTGGATGCGCCTGTGCTCCTTCGCAGAAGCCTTTGTCCTCATTTGTGAACACCGCCTTTGACGGATCGGCCTTGTTTAGTCCAAAAGTTAAGGAGACTCTTATGAGGTGTGAGCAAGAAGGAAAGACTCTATCTGCTGTCTGAGTCAGTTTTTCCACTCCAACCAGACCGTACCCCAAAGGGCAATACCTCAGGAAGCTTTCCAAAACACACCTACAGATACCTCCTCCAGAGGCAGAGGAAGAGGTCAAAATGGAAGACGCCGTCCAATCGGCAGAGGTGGTCCTCAAAACCAGGGTGACAGGGAGCAGTTCTCTGGCAAACCCTATCAGCGTTCCTGAAGGGAAGCCCGGCTGTTTTACTCTGGAGACAGTCGGGGGTCGCTTAGCTTTACACCCAAATGCCTGGCTAAACATCACAACAGATTCCTGGGTGAAAAGCATCATTACCAGAGGTTACCACATTCCCTTTATAAGAAATCCCCCTGTATTTGCAAAAAGTCCAGACGTTCCACCCAGTCTGAGAAAACTAGCAGAGATAGAGATTCAAAATCTTCTAGACAAGAGAGTCATCCAGCCAGTCCTGGCAGACCAAAGAGGATTCGGAACTTACTCAAGGTTCTTTTTAGTGCAAAGAAGACACGGGACTGGAGGCCCATTCTAGACCTCAGCAGGCTCAACGCCTTTGCAAAGAAGAAGTTCCGGATGGTTACGCTGCAATCAATCCTCCCTTTTTTGTCAAAGGGGGAGTGGATGTGCTCTATAGATCTCAAGGATGCATACTACCATATCAAAATGGACAGAACATCCAGAGATCATCTGCGTTTTCGACTGGGGGCCAGTCTTTACCAATTCAGAGCCCTGCCCTTTGGTCTCACCACAGCCCCCAGGGTGTTCACCAAATGCATGGCGGTGGTTATGGCTCATCTGAGACGACTAGGATTCCGAGTGTTTCCGTATCTGGACGACTGGCTCCTTACCACCACCACCAAGTATCAACTTCTGCGGACAAGAGACTACTTAATACATCTTTGTTCTCTTTTAGGTATCACTCTAAATTTCGAGAAATCTGCAATATTGCACTTGCAGGATATTACCTTCTTAGCAGCAGAAATAGACACAGTCAACAAAAAAATCAAGTTGCCTCAATCCAGAATTGTCTCACTAAGGGATCAGTTATCCAGCCTCCTAGTTCTCGACAAAGCACCGGTGTCACAGATACTACAACTTTTGGGCACAATGGCGGTGGCCTTGATAGCAGTTCCCTTAGGCCGAATGCACATGCTGATATTACAATGGCTACTTTTTGCTCAATGGTCCTACCAGAGTCTACCTTTATCATACGAGATTCGATTGACAACTCTTTGCAAGAAAGATCTCACTTGGTGGTTAATCAACGACCAAGTGACAGTCGGCCGTCCCTTTGTTCTTCTCCAACCCATAGCCACAGTGACCACAGATGCTTCCCTGATAGGGTGGGGGGGGCTTTTTCAGGGAAAGACTATCCAAGGCATTTGGTCTGTTATGGAGACTCATTTGCATATCAACGTGCTGGAGCTGAGAGCAGTGTTCCTAGCGTTGCAGCACTTTCAATACTCTCTACCTCTAGGTACGATTGCCATTCAGACAGACAACATGTCGGTAGTCTGGTACATCAACAAACAAGGGGGAACCAAGTTCTATCCCCTGTGCCGCGAGGCCCTGAGAATATGGCAGTGGGCTGTATCCACCAGATGCTTTCTGACAGTAACGCACATCCCGGGATCTTCCAACGTGATAGCCGACAGTTTAAGCAGGGCTATGCTGCTGCCTCACGAGTGGTCTTTAAAACTGAGTGTGGCGGAACAGATCTTCCTCCGATGGGGCCGGCATTGCTGCGACCAGTTTGCATCCACAATGAATGCCAAATGCAGCAGCTACTTTGCCCTTTATCCCCCACCGGGGAACAAACCAAGGGACACACCCGTGCACGATTGGCCCCCGGGTCTCCTATATGCCTTTCCACCGATCTCCTTAATTCCCAGATTTATTCAGAAAGTCAAAAGTCTAGGAAGGACAGTTATATTGATAGCCCCGTCTTGACCTCGGCAAATTTGCTTCCCCTTTCTGCGGAAATATCAACTGGAAGAACCGTGGATCCTGGACCCAGTGCCGGACCTGCTGACCCATTCGTCGGGAGTTCTTCATCCTTCCCTTCTCTCCCTAAATCTGACAGCTTGGCTGCTCCAATTCCCACTTTAGCCAGGTCTACTGATTTGTCCCCTGCCGTCCAGCATATCATAGTTTCTACTCACAAACTGTCTACCAGGAAATTATACAATAGTAAGTGGAAACGATTCGTACATTGGGTTGCTGGCTACAACATTGATCCATTTGTGGTGCCACTTCATATCATTCTGGAGTTTTTATCCTCATTGTTCAATAAGGGCTCAGCAGCTGCCACCATAAGAGTACAATTGGCTGCTATCTCAAACTTTCATGTAGGATGTGATGGATCTAACATTATGGCGCATAGGCTTTGTAAAGCATTTCTAAAAGGAACCCATCACCTCAGACCACCGGTTAGACACCCTATTTCTTCCTGGAATTTAAATCTCATAATATCACAATTGATGCTTTCCCCGTTCGGACCAGCCTCTTCATGCCATCTGAAATTCCTTTTGTGGAAGACTATTTTCTTGGTAGCCGTTACTTCCGCACGTAGAGTGTCTGAACTCCAGGCATTGTCCTCCAGACTGCAATATTTAATTTTTCACCCAGACACAGTTTCTCTTGGGACTAACCCCACTTTCCTTCCCAAAGTGTGCTCAAAGAGCAACCTAAATCAATCCATCGAACTTTCCTACCTTCTTCAGACATCACACCAACAAACTAGAATATATGTTGCATAAGCTTGACGTGCACCGGCAGCTAAGGTTCTACCTTGACCATACTAAGGATTTCAGTCAGACTGAACAGCTGTTTGTTTCATTCGCTGATAACAGGAAGGGACATGCAGTTTCAAAAACCACTTTATCCAGATGGCTGGCTAACTGTATCAAATTTGTTTACGCGTCTACCAATCAGTCATTGTCCTCTGACATTAAAGCCCATTCTACCCAGGCGGTGTCTACATCCCTGGCGTATGCTGCCTGTTCGCCTTTAGATGTTATCTGTGCAGCTGCCACATGGTCTAAGCCTCACACGTTCATCACTCACTATAAAGTGGACAGGGCTTCCAGGGACAGGGCCTCCTTTGGTTCCACTGTGCTCAGGAATGTTCTCCAGTGAGCCACCCAGGATTAGGGTGCTTGGGACGCTACCCATTTGTAAGAACAAAATGGCGAGATAGTACAACTTCACATAAAGAAGTTATGTACTTACCATAACGTTCCATGTGAGTTGTACATCTCGCCTTTTTGTTCTTACATTCCCTCCCTCCATCCCCCTCCGTGGAGAGTGATGGTTGCCTTAGCAGGGAGGTCAGTTTTGGTCATTTTTAGATCAGCCCATCCTTGGGCAGGTTGCCTCCTTCCTCTATTCCTGTTTTCTTCTGGAATTCACGATTCAGGGGGTTGGTACCTTTCCTTGGTTTCCTGCATTGCAGCTTGCTAGATCTGGGGAGTTACAGCAGGGAATCATGGGATGTACACTAGGTCTCGTGCTTCTCTGAGAGTCTGAGCTTGGAAAGCGGCCGACTCGGAGCCGAGGGATCGGCTCCAAACCCATTTGTAAGAACAAAAAGACGAGATGTACAACTCACATGGAACGTTATGGTAAGTAAATAACTTCTTTTTTTGGCTTCTCCTAGGCTACTGCCTGACTGGGCAGTTAGTTCTGAGGTCTGTGCTTCCAGATATCACATTTAAGGCCTCTGGTCTATGACCCTACGTGTGACGTGCCACGCACCTGCTGTAACCACGCTGAAAGCTTTTGTATAGGAGCCAACGTTTGGGCCGCCTGAGGCGGAGGATCCCACAGTATGAATACTGCATCATGGAAGAAAAGGACATCTATGGTTATGGTAAGATTTTACACAGCTATTCTTTCTTACCATAATATTCCATCTGTGTTGTCCATCTTCATTTCCATTAACCTTCCCATCTACCATGCCCCTATCCAAGTCTTTGGGAAACCTGGTTGAATGTTCAAAGGAATTGCTATTCCTTATGTTGAGCTCCTGATGTTTAGTTTATAGAGTTGTGTATGTTCAGTAGTGTGAATATGTTTATGTGCTGTGCCCTTTCTGTCAAACTCGATCTGAGGTACATTGAATGAGCGGGGCTTTGTGGGTATAAGGGATGAGCTGAACTCGGGAAGCTTGAGCTGTAAACGAAGTGGCTGGTTGGTTCCGAGAATCGGAACCAATACCCACACATTAATGGAAATGTAGATGAACAACACATATGGTACGTTATAGTAAAACAATAACTTCTTTTTTGTTCTAATCAGGTATGCTTCAAAAATATGACAAAGTGATGAAAGCAATGAAAAAATGTAAGTTTCTTATATCTTCAAAGATAATAACTTGTTTTCCATTAGCAAATTTTCAGTGATAGTCTAGAAATCTGCATCTGGGGGCAGCTGTAAATTCTTTTTTGAGTGAAATTTACAGAGATTCTTTGCCGAGTATCTTTCCATGGAGGCGAGCTGTCTGCAGATGCAGGCAATTAATCCTTGAGAGTTTTGAGCATTCGTTGCAGGGAGAAATGTAAAATTTAAAGGTTCAATGGCAAGCAGCTAACTGAAAAATAAAATCTGAGATTATTGGAAGTGAGTAAGAGATAGGAGCTTTAATGCATTTAATAGAACAGTGTACAGTTTATTTTTATTTAAAGATGGCCATAATAATTTTTCTTATGGCTAAAAGCTAGAGTTTCCAGAAGGCATGCAAGCTGTTTTTCACATCTGGGAGAGGAATACAGTTAAGAAAAGAACAGTCAGTCTAAGTAGGAACACATGCGGTAGCATGCAGTTTAGCATGAGTAACCTTGATGTTCTTCATGTTTCACTGTTGCAGTTATCACATTTGGGTTATCTGCTTGCAGTAGTCCTCCATCGGCCTGATTAACAAAGTCTTGAGTCCTGCATCGGTTGCTGTCTCTTCCGTGACTTCAGGTCGTCGGGGGTATAAAACATGCAGCTGACGCCATTACATCAGTCTTTCTTGCTGTGCCGGTCGGCTGACTCCTGAAATTTTAGTTTTCGAGTTTCAGAACAAAGTCTTCAACTAAAGCTAAGTACCCCGTTGGGGAAACTTTTTCTTGCTCCTTACAGATGTCAGTAAAAGTTAATAATTGCATTTCTTGTGGAAAGCAAATACCTCACAAAGATTTTAATTCGTACTGTATTCCTTGCCTAGGTCCTGACCACGACGTACTTTGCTGCCGGTTTTGTGCCTTATTTAACCAACGCACTCTCCGTCGTCAGTATATTTACACTTCTAAATATTTTGGTTCTCAGTTCAATTATCCAGAAATGTCGTTGGTAAGCCATCCGACTACCGGCATTCCGAAAAAATGCAAAGACAGAGACAGGCCGCCTAGGTCCAGATCTGCCAACAACACTTCTCCTAAACCAGTCACCAGTTCGCCGGTACTCAGTGAGGCACTTTCACAGCCGCTACTGAGATCCATTCGGAGTCCGGTATGCCGCGACATGCTTCAACTGTGGAACCTGTGGATGTCTCTACCTTGGATGGGTCCGAAGCCTCTGTGCATGCACCGGCTTCTGAGGGTGTATTCAGGCCTACGGACTTGCATATTAAACCGACGCCTCCTTCTTTAAGGCCTAAACCTCGATCCATTCCTAGAAAACCAATGCCCAGGCCGCATGCTCAGCCTCTATGCCTAAAAAACAAATAATAATGGCTGAAGACCTTATAACTTTAATCAGGGGAAGCCAACCTTCCTCTTCCAAGAGACCTAGGACTGAATTTGTTTGAGTCTTCTGACCAGGATTCTGATTTTTCTAATTCTTCTGATAATCTGGATGTACCCTTATCTATATATGAGGATTCTGATACAGAGGACTCTATTCCCTCTGCTTCCCCTCCAGAGGATTTCTCTTTTGGTGAAACCTTGCACACTTTAAGGGAGCATTTCCACGGGGAAAGCCAGGATTTCTCTGATTCGAAAAAGAGGCTTAGGGACTTCTTACTCTTGCCTCAACATAGGCCTTTAGCTATACCTCCTGTACTAGACATTGTTGATGATGCCTTTTCGGAATCTAGTTTGGCCCCTGATTCTTTGCCTCCTGCTCCCAGAAAACCTGACATATATTACAGGGTTCCCGATTCTTACAAGTTCCTTTTTAAAAATCCTATTGCGGATCCAGAGACTATTTCACAGGGACCCAAGGGCATTAAGGCTTCTACTGCCAAAAATCCTACCCCTTCTGATAGAGACTCCAGGGCGCTGGATAAATGGATAAGAAGGTTTACACTTTGGCAACTTTCGCCATTAGGGCCTTAAACTGTCAGTTTCATATGTTAAAGTATCAACAACATATTATTGGATTGCTTAAACAGAAAATTATATTGATTCCTGACTTTGCTGAAAATAAGTATTTACAGGATTTAATGCATTCTGCTGAACAGGTTGGAAAACATACTTTGCAATGTGGGTTTGATTCATTAGAGGCCTCTTGCGTGGCTGCTGTCACTGGGTCTGTACTCAGAAGGCATGCTTGGCTTAAGGAGCAATCTTTGCCTGATCATGTTAAAGCTAAACTGTTGGATGCTCCCGTAAATCAGGACTGCCTGTTTGGCAAAAAAGCCGAGTAAGTTCTTAAAAGATGGAAGATAAAAGCTAAATCTATGCAAACTGTTAAAGATTTCTTACAAGTTCAGCCTCTAAGATTTCGTAGGCATTGGCCCTCTAAGAATTGGTCCTTTCCTGCTCCTTCCAGGCCTTCTCAATCCAAACCTAGACCCAGCAGAAACCCCAGGTTTCTGTCCCAGGGTACGCACAAGACTAAGCAGTGGGGCAGCTTCCACTTCCAAATCTGAGAGTAGTAAGACTCTCCCCTATGGAAAACCTCCTCAATGACTTGACTTTAAAACTTCTAAGCACTTCTCAACTGACTGCTCCTTTAGGGGGAAAGATTGTTCTTCAGGCCAAAAGCTGGGAACTCATTACCCAGGACAAATGGGTTTTAAATATAGTGTCCCAAGGATACAGATTTCAGTTCCACACATTACCAACGCCCAATGATTGGCCAGATCTACCCCCAAAGCGGTGGGCAGAGGCTCGAAAGCAAATACTCTCTCTTTTAAACATAAAAGCTATTCAGACTGTACCAGAAGAGCAAAAAGGACAAGGTTTCTACTCAAGACTTTTCCCCTGGTACCCAGAAAAAACTATTCATGGCATCCTATCCTGGACCTGTGTACTCTAAACATCTTTTTGGTGATTCCAAAATTCAAGATGCTGACTTTTCACCAGTTTCTTATGCTAGGAAAAGATGCCTGGATGGCAACATTCGATTTAAAGGAAGCATACCTGCACATCCCAATCAGGGAATCTTGCAGAAGATACCTACGCTTCAAAGCAGGCTACAATCACTACCAGTTATCTGCACTGCCCTTTGGCTTATCTGCTGCGCCCAGGGTATTCACAAAGTGCCTAGCCGCAGTCATTGCATTTTGCAGGCAATGAAATATTCAAATATACCCATACCTGGACGATTGTCTAATTCAGGCAGAAAGCCAGAACATACTTTTGAATCATCTGGCTTTTGTACAGAGTGCTAACTTGTCTGGGGTACATTATAAACGAAAAGAAATCCCACCTGGTACCCTGTCAACAAATTATATTCCTGGGAGCAAGCTTGAATACAACTTCCCAGATGGCTTTCCTCATGCCAGAGAAACAAATTCATCTAATAACAGGGTTTTCTTGGCCACTAGTTTTAAGTAGGTTATCTGCAAGGCAAATATTACAAGCCTTGGGGTTCATGGCCTCCTGCATTCTTCTAATTCCATATGCAAGACTGCATATGAGGAAACTACAATGGTGTCTAAAAAGCCTATGGTGTCAACATTCTCAGGATGTAGAAGCAATGATCCCTGTCATACCTTGCCTACACCTGGAATTTCTTTGGTGGGCAGAGGCTTGCCACCTATACAAGGGACTACCTTTTACTCTACTCCCTGCCGCCCAAACCCTAACAACAGATGCATCAGACTATGCATGGGGGCCTCACCTGGCAGGGAAGTGCATTCAGGGCAAATGGAACCCAAGTCAAATGCACTTGCATGTCAATGAAAAAGAAATGTTAGCTGTCCAGAATGCTCTGACAGCCTTCAAGGACCACATTTTGCCAGTACAAATAATGGTAAAGACGGACAACACCACTGTTATGTGGTACATAAACAGGCAGGGGGGGGTACCCATTCTTACCCCCTCTGCAGGCAAGCCATGGCATTGTGGAATACAGCCTTGAGATGCCAAGTGCATCTACAAGCTCAGTTCCTGCCAGGAAAACTAAATACGCTGGCAGACGGACGAAGCAGAAACCTCATGGACCCACACGAGTGGAAACTGGAACCAAAGATTTTCAACATGCTGACTAACAAGTGGGTGAGCCCAGATATAGACCTGTTTGCATCCCCCCAGAACTACCAACTGGACAAATTTTGCACAAGTACTCCCCACAAACCGGTTTGGAAAGTGGATGTCAGTCCTTCAGCTGGAAAAACCTATCAGTTTATGCCTTTCCTCCTCTGCCTCTTCTCTCCAAAGTACTACTAAAGAGCAAGCAGGACAAACCAAGGACGATATTGATTGCTCCAGACTGGGCTCGCCAGCACTGGTACCCCCACTTGCGCATTGTGTCACTTTTGGTCCCATGGCACCTGCCTCTGACCCCTACCCTGTTGTCTCAACAGGAATATCATATTCTGCACCCTCAGCTTCAAATCCTGAACCTAGCAGCTTGGCTAATTACCTAATCTCTCCCGTACCATCCCTTCGTAAACCAGTGATGGATATCATTTTAGAGGCAAGGAGGCCTAGTACTAGAAAATCTTATGCTGAAAAATGGAAAAGATTCTGTGCCTGGAACCAATCTCAAGGGATGAGCACACCAGTGCCCAACGTACCTCAGATTTTGCAATACTTAACTGAGATGCTTCAGAAGGGACTTTCTTTTTCCTCCATCAAAATTCATGCCTCTTGCATTTCAGCTCACTATAATACAGAACCTCCCCTCTTCTTGTGTCTACTGCTCAAGCAGTTCCTCAGAGGGGCCAAAAATTTAAGACCATCCAGGAGAGCCCCAACTGCAGCCTGGGACCTTAACTTTGTATTGGAGAAACTCGCTCTTCCTCCTTTCTAGCCAGCTGCTAGTGCAGATTTAAAATTCCTTTCTTGGAAACAGCCTTTCTTTTAGCTATCACTTCAGCAAGAAGGGTATCTGAATTACAGGCCCTTATGGCAGTGGAGCCTTTCATCATCTTTCATGTGGACAGGGTGTCCCTCAGAACCAGTCCCTCCTTCATGCCCAAGGTGGTATCCAGTGTTTTTCTCAATCCGTCCATTCATTTGCCAACCTTCCTTCCCAGAACAAAGGGGAACAGATACTCCACTCCTTAGATGTGCACAGACAAGTTAGATTTTACTTGGACAGAACTAAATCTCAAAGCAAATCTGAACAACTGCTGGTGGCCTTTGCTGCAGTGGCAGAAGGGAAGGCTATCTCAAAGCAAACCATTTCTAAATGGATAGGCCATTGCATTCATTTCTGCTACAAAAACCATGGAATACCTATCCCACAGGGGATCAAACCCCATTCAATCAGGGCTGCATCTACCTCTACAGCCTTTCTCAGAGGTGTTCCTACCAGGGACATCCTAGAAGCCGCTACCTGGAGTTCTGTACATACCTTCACCAGGCATTACCATTTGCCAATTTTCTCCAAGTCCAGTGCTGGCTTTGCCACTGCAGTCTTGCAGGGTCTTAAAGCTGGCCCTAATGCTATCTGACTTCCTCTTCCCTTCCTTAGCTTTGGGAATCTACACAAATGTGATGATTGCAACAGTGAAACACGAAGAACTTAGTACAGTTGGGTACACTTACCATAAATGTAGATGTTCGAGTGTATTCACTGTTGCAGTCCTGGTTACCCTCCCTCCAGCCCCCTGATTTCTTTGGCTGTACCTCTACTATTCTTTTTATGCTTAAAAGCTTTTTGATGTATTTGCTTTTTTATAGGAGGTATATCCTTCTATATTTGTGTACATATGTTTTATTGCTTCCCATTAAGGGGTCACCTGATATCTGGGGCAAGACAAACTGATGCAATGGCGTCGGCTGCATGTTTTATACCCCTGACGACCTGACGTCGTGGAAGAAGAGACAGCAACTGATGCAGGACCCAAGACTTAGTTAATCAGGCTGACTGAGGGCTACTGCAAGCAGATAACCCAAATGTGATGACTGCAACAGTGAATACACTCAAACATCTACATTTATGGTAAGTGTACACAATTGTAGTATTTTCGGGTGGGTAATTCCTGTGAGTGCAACTGTCTATGTGAGATAGCTCTTATCTGGAAGGTTAAACTACATTTTTTGAATATGTATATCATTTCGTGTGTCTGTTCTAAGTTAATAGGGGGTGTGGTGTTTTGAAAATGTGTTTAGTTTTGTGTGAGGACTTTCATTAAAACAAAGTCTTAAACATAACATACATTCAAATTTAAATGAGAAGAAACAACTGTGTAGAAGATCAAGTTGACACATTAGTTTATGTATGTAACAATTTGGAAATACATATTCAGAAAAACTGTCATGTGTACTAGGTGGGAACAATAACTATTATAATTGCTACACTGCCCTTATTGTTCTGGAATGTAAATGGCCTTGCAGTTGTAGAAGAAAACTGCGGTGGTGGTGCTGCGGTAGCGTTGTCACCTCACAGTAAGACTCCGTCCGGTTCGTTTCTCAGCTAGAGCGTCTTCTGCATGGAGACATGCATGAATGGGCGTACTTTCTTTGAAGGTTGTGCGTCAGAGCTGGCAACTCGGTACGTAAAAATCGACTGCAATCATTACCGGACCGGAGTTCCGCTGTGGCGACCCCTAACCGGGAAAAGCCGAAAGACACAACAACAACACTGAATTATTTTGAGAAATGTAGAGTGCAAAAAGCACTGATGCAGTAGACATATTTAGAAAGAAATGAGCATGTGGATTTGGCAAAGAAAAGATTTCAGGATGGATATTGAGCAGAATATCATGGACAAAGGAGAAGGGGAGTAATTATTCTCATTACTAGAGTAACTCCAGTAGTGATAGAAGAGGGGAAAATGACAATAATGATAGGTTTGTGGTAGTAAGGAGCTATTTGTAAGGGAGGATGGCACCAAAAATTTTGATAGAAATGGTCATCTTTCAGTTGGGAAAATTACTTGTAGGTCAGGAGTGGAACTTAATTTGCAATGATGATGATGCATCATGGGGACCTAGAATGGAAAATACAACAAAAGAGGGTAGATTTCTGAAGAGGTTTATGAAAATACTTTATGTGGAAGATTTAAATTCAATAGTAGAAGCTTTGACAGAATTTACATTTCATTCCCCCTAGGTGTGCAGTATGTTTCACAGAAATATTGCATTTAATTGAAAGCTTTGACACACATACAGCAAATCAGATCATGCCCCAGTAAAAACTAAGATAAAAATGTAGGGTAATGAAGTAAAAATGAGAACTGGTGCTTTTCCACCTCACCGTTAAAAAGAGAAGAGTTTAAGGAATGGGTAGTGGAAAGTATTCCAGAGTTGTTGGTAAGATAGAAATGTCATTAGACCTTATAGCTACTGAGTGAGAAATTGAAAATGGAATTCAAAAATGAGATAGAAGTAAAGGAGAAAGAGAAATGGTTAAGAAGTAATGAGGATTTTTTAGTGCGTCTGACAAAGGTTAAAATATTGCAGAATAAGGAAACCTCTCAGAGCAAGAAGATGTACAAATGCAGAGTGAAAAGAGAAAAGGTTGTTGCCAGACTTTGGGAGCGTATAACAAGAAAGTTAATTGGAGATCCTGTAGAGTTTTTAAAAGATATTTTGGAAATTATATAAAAGTTTGTATAAAGCAGAGAAATATGGAAATCAAGAAAAAGCGCAAATGAAAGTATTTACCCTTATGTCAATGTTAGAGATAGACTATTCCCAAATATTACAGGACTTACCCTGCCAAAGCCACCTTTGTCAGAAGGAACCCAATCTCAGCTGGACCTACGTCTTCCAGACACAGAAGAGGGGCCAGAGGGCAGACCCCTTCCAGGCCAGCTATCTCATTAGCCCCCCACTAGACAGCCCTTTCAAGACAGAGGAGGACCCGTGCCCACCTCCCTCTTTCTGCCTGCCTCTCCCTCTTCCCCCCCTTTTGGGAAACCATCACTACAGACAAATGGATGCTGGCTATAATTCAAAAAGGATACTTCCTCTCTTGGAAGAAAGGCCCCCTTAAGGGGCATCCCCCCCCCAAGTAATCAGATACACCTCTTCCCACAGATTCGGCAAGATCTTCTGAACCCAGGTACAATCGAACTTGTCCATCTAGGGCAGGAAGGAAAAGGCTTCTCTTTAAGACTGTTTCTGGTCCCCAAAAAAAGATGGTCTGTGGAGACCCATTCTAGACCTTTCCTTTTTAAATCTATTCTTAATGGTTCCCACCTTCAGAGTGTTGTCCCTACAAACTTTACTCCCTCTTATACCAGCCCAGGCTTTCATGGCCACACTCGACCTGAAAGAAGCCTATATGCACATACCCACTCACCCTTTCCACAGGAAATTCTTGCGCTTTTCTGATCCCTCCTCTCACTTCCAATTTCTGTATTGCCCTTTGGTTTTTCCACTGCTCCCAGAGTGTAAACAAAATGCCTGGCACCTGCCATAGCCTATTGCAGAACACAAGGGATTCAGATTTACCCCTACTTGGACATCTTGATCCTAGTAGATTACAAGGAAACCCTGCTAATCCATCTACAGTTCACCATTTGACTACTTCAAAGGCTGGGGTTCACCCTCAACTTCCCAAAATCTTCCTTGACCCCAGAACAAGACAAAACATTTCTGTGTTGCAGAATTAAGACAGACATAATGAAAGCTATTCTTCCCTAGAACAAAGTCAGCTCAATTCCTCCCACTTCAAAGCCCTTATGCCGACCCAACAGATAACTGCAAGGCAATTCTTACGAACCTTGGGCGTAATGGCAGCCACCATTCCCATGCTACCACTAGCCAAATGCACTTATGAAAGCTACAGTGGTATCTAAAATGTATGGTCACACCACTAGCATCTTTTAGAGCAAGAAATCACTCTCTTGCCCTGCCTACAGTCAGAGCTAAAATGGTGGTCTCAGCAAATTCAGTTGAACTCCACTGCAGTTACCCACCCCAAACCAGTTCATGCATATACAGATTCTTCAGACCTAGGATGGGGAGCAACAGTGTCAAACTACACGGTTCAAGAACAGTGGCGCCTTTCCCTAAAGAACAAACATAGCAACGTGAGGGAAATGACAGCTGTCCTTCTGCCACTGAAAGCCTTCCTTCCCCTCTTACAAACAGGTGTTCTCCAAATAATAACAGACAGCACCACAATTATGTGATACCTCAGCAAGCAGGGAGGGACAAAAACATACCACCTCTGCAGACTAGCCTTGCTAATCTGGGACCTAACCTCACAACACAACTTGTCCCTGCAGGCATTGTACATCCCCTCGCAGGACAACAAGCAAGCAGACCTTCTCAGCAGGACATCCTCTCCAAATCACGAATGGATGCTGGACAGGAATGTATTTGTAGGTATTTTCCACCGGTGGGGCACACCTCAAATAGATTTGTTTGTCTCCCCCCAGAACAGACAACTGCAGACTTTCTGCTCCAAAACCCACTCCCCACTAGCTTGGAGAGTAAACACATTCAGTATTTCTTGGAAGGGGAGGTTTCTTTATGCCTTTCCACCCTTCCCATTAGTTGAAAAAGTCCTCCTGAAAATCAGGAGAGACCAACCAAATATCTTGCTTGTGACCCCCTACTGGCCAAGGCAGCACTGGTTCCCCCTACTTCTCAATCTAGCCAAGGGCAATTCCCACAAGTTACCCCACAAAAGTGGACCTTCTGACACAACAGAAGGGAACTCTCATTCACCCACACTTGCAGATATTGGCACTGACATTGTGGGTGATAAACTTCTAATTCCCTTCAGGCACCACTACTTAGAGGACATGCTTTCAGTCCTGGGGGAGGCCAGGAAACCTACTACAAGAAAGTCTTACTTAGCTAAATGGTGTCTTGTAAAGGGCAGGGATCCATGCATCGCAGATCCACCCCTAGTTCTTGCCTGTATGTGTGTGTTAACTAGTCAAGTGGGGACTTTCAAACTCTTCGGTGAAAGTCCACATTTCACCTCTAGACCCTCCCCTACTAGCCAGGCTCGTTGTAAAGCTATTCGTAAAGGGAGTCTTGCACATAAGGTCACAAAGAAAGCCCATCCCACCACCCTGGGACCTGAATTTCATCCTTGGAAGAACTAAGTCTACTTTTGATCCTACCAGTACGGCCACTCTGCAGATGTGCACATGGTAGACAGTTCTGCTAGTGGCTATAACTTCTGCCGGAAGGGTGTCAGAAATGCAGGCCCTAATGTCATGCCCTCCTTATACCACCTTCCACAAGGACAGGGTAACCCTATGAACCAACCCTTCCTTTATGCCCAAAGTGGTCAATGATCTGTCCCTAAACCAATCTATTCATTTACCCACCTTCTTCCCCTCTCCCACCAATGAAAGTGAGATATTACTCCACACCCTAGATGTACACAGACAGCTAAGTTTTTTTAAGAAAATCTAATTAGTTTTTTATTTCCTTCCATCCCAAGGCCCTGGGCAAGGCAGCCTCCAAGCAAGTCATCGCATGTTGGGTTAGAAAAACTGTTTGCCTATGTTACTCTCTCCATGGCAAAAAACTCCCACAAAGTGTAAAAGCTCACTCCACCAGGGCAGTAGCAGCTCCAGAGCCTCCCTAAAAGGCCTGGACACTGCATCCATCTTGGAAGCAGCCACATGGTCCACCATTCACACTTTCACCAAAAATGACAAGTTAGACAGTATCTCCAGAACACGTGCAGGTTTTGCCAGAACAGTTCTGCAGGGCTTTGTGGAATCTGCTTTTTCTACCCCCTCCCGCCCTTCTAAGCTGTGGTACTCTCCCACATCAAGAATACTTAAACATCGGGATAAAAGGACATAGAATAGTTGTGTAAAATCATACCATTACCATAGATGTCCACTTTGCAGTATTCCTTCCCACCCACCTAACCTCTTTATCTTTCTCTTTCGCTCATTACTGACCTGTCTTGGGTCTCCTGGTGGCCATACATTACCCTGTAACCAATTTAACACCAAATGGCTCTGTAATCCTATTGCTGGCATCACTTGCTTCTCTACTGGAACCTGTCCTGCTGGGCTTTCAAGTTCTGAGGTCTGTGCGTGCAGACATCACATTTAAGGTCCCTGGTTTATGGTCCCTACGTGTAACTTCCTACGCAACTACAACAGCCAAACTGAAGCTTTTGTATAGGAGTCGATGTTCGGGTCACCTGAGGTGGGAAATCCCACACCAAGAATACTGCAACATGGAAGAGAAGGACATCTATATTTATGGTAAGATTTTACACGACTGTTCTTTCTTTTTTGTCAGCTTTCAAATATAAAAAGTTATACTTGTTGTTGCGATTAGTTATTTAGACTGTTACAGATTACTGTTTAGTAGTTCGTAGAGTGTTCGTTACTATTGCTGTGTTTTTCTTGTGGCCATCGTTCTTCCTCTAGGCCTGTTTTAACTTTTTCTCTGTCCCGGCTTCCAAGTGTGTTTGAGTTGGAGAGTTTGGACTCATTTTTTCTTCTGTTTTTCTGTTGGGTAGTGTAAGTTAGAGGGCTTCCTTCGGCCCGTTTAACTTAGTCTGCTTTCTTTCCTTTTTCCCTCACTGTTGTAGAAGCCAGTTCGTTTTAGTTAGAGAATTGCTCTTTCCTACACTGTGCTATATTAGGTTTATAGAGTTGATTGTGTGTTAGTTTTCTTTTACTTTAAAAAAAAAAAAAAAAAAGGTTGTGTTGTTTTTTTCTGGTTGACTAACTGGATCGGATTGTGTTTACTGTTGGTAGGGATTTCTAAGGATCCTCAGGAATCTAAACCTTCGGATTTTAAGAAATGCGATAAGTTCAGTCAAAAGATGTCACTGACTGATGGACACACCAGTTGAGTGTATTTTTTAGGTGCTGTCCCCACTTACAGGAATCGTGTTCCTTCTCTCTTGCTTTTAGTTCCAGGGTGTTGATGGGGTGTTGATGGAAAGAAGGAACAAATTGATAGTGAGAGACTTCTTAAAGACACCGTTTTCAAAGGCTATAGAAGGGAGTCAGAGTTCCTCAAAAACTAGTCAAAAATCTCCTTTTACTAGATCTGAAAAATCTGAGAAGAGAACATCCTCTACTACTCCACATTTGGAGCCTATGAAAAAACTTGCCAAAGAATCATCTTCGAACCCAAATGCTTTCAGGCCCGAAAAATCCACCTCTTTAGCTCCTAGTGTAATTTCGAGGCCGACAGAGTTACAGCTTCAGAGCTGGTCCCCTGTATTGGAACCAGTCTTCCCAGTAGTGAGATCTCCTTTGCTGCAGCCAGTGAGGTCTCCGACCCTGTACTCTCGATCCTTTAGAAGCCTTTTGGGCGATGATGTGGAATGTGTGAAGAGGCTTTTATGGACGCAAGTGCTGGCCAAGATACTGTCGACTCCGACCAAGGGGGATTCTGTGCCAACAAATTTCACTTCCCTTTCATAGATTCCTCCTCCGACCCATGTTGGGGTTTTGGAGCAGGAGTGACTGGATCAGATTGTAGTGGAGTCTTCTATTCCGAGACCTGCTCCGGGACCTTTGGACCCGACTACCGCTCCAACCTCCTCTGTTCCAGTGGAATTTTGAGGGGTCTAGGAGCCGACGTTCTCCCATAGAGTCCAGTGAAGAGAGTCTGGTAGGACAGTTGTCCAATCCGAATCCTCCTCTCGGGGCTTTGAAGTGGGTGAGCTCGGCACCTACATCAGCCTTGGAGCCCACCGCTTTGGTCCAGGGGAGGTCCGCCGGTTCCTCGGTACCAGGGGTCTCCTCGGAGCAGGGCCGGCAGGCTTTTGAGGTGATGCAGAGTGCTTTCACCTCAGACTGCTCCATTCTCAGGTCAAAGTACTCTTTCCCCTAAAGCACTAGTGTCTGCCTTAGTGCCATCACTTCCACCTAGGCGTAGAGACCCGATGCCCCATTAGGGAAGTGATGTCTTCCAAAACCTCTCCAGAGTACCCCTCTAAGGACGTCCCTCTGAAGAGATTATGCAAGAGGAAGCATTTAGACTTCCCTGAGGAGTCCATCACTTCAGACACGGACCTCGATGAGGCAGAAGGGTCCCCACGGTCACCCTCTGAGGATGTCCCCTTTGCAGACATCCTAGACATCCTTAAACAAAAAGGTGGCTGGAAGCCCATCAACCCTTCTGAGGATGAGTCTGTGTACCTGGAGGCATACAGGTCTTGCCCTTCCACCTCGTAGGTGCCTCCGCCGTTCGACCAGCTCATGAACATAGTCAGTCAAAAGGCATGGGGCTCTCCGGATTCAGTGGAACCTGTTCCTAGGAGGCCAAATAAGTTCAGCACTTCACCCTCAGATAAGGAATTCCTCATTAAAGGTGTCCCGGTAGATGCTATTGTGGTGGGGCCAGCCCCCAAGAAGGAATTGTCTGAGACATCCTCATCTGTCCATCCACCAAACAAAGACACTCGAATGATGGACAGATACGAAAAGCTCTTGTTTTCTTCAGCTTCCTTTGCACTAAGGTCACTGAACTACCTGACCCATTTCACTAGGCTTCAGAGGGATCTCCAGAAGGAGCTCGGAGATACCCTCCAAGGTTCTGTAGCTGCGGGGGTTTCGGACAAGGTTTCCTCCTAGCTCTCCACCTTAAACTCTGTGGTAAACTCTTCCGTGCAACTCATTTCCTATGCAAGACTCTTTCTGCTGTCTGGGTCCGTTTGTCTCTCCCTACCATACCTTATCCCAAAGGTCAGAATGGGGGGGGGGGGGAGATGTGGTTCCATTAGTCCCAGAGAGCTTTCCTGGATGCATGTGGTGATTCTTCCCCCAGGGGCAGAGGGCGAGGCAATGGAAGACGCCGACCACATGGCCGAGGGAGTCCGCAAAACCAGGGTGACAGGGATTCCTTCCTTGGTAAACCCTTTCAGCACTCCTGAGGAGGCCCATCTGTCCATCTTTGGAGGCAGTCTGGAGTCGCTTGTCATTGTAGCCAAACACCTGGCTAGAAATAAAAGACAAATGGGTAGAAACGATAATATCCAGAGGTTATTACATACCATCCCCCCCCCCCCCTTAGAAGGCAAATCAGTCCCAGATGTTCCACCCAGTCAAAGGGATCATGCAACTCGAAGTACAACAGTCGCTAGAAAAAAGTCATTCAAAATGTCTCCGCAGACCAAATTGGATCCAGAACTTACTCATGTTTTTTTTTTAGTTGCAAAAAGGACAGGGGACTGGAGACCCATTCTGGATCTCAGCAGACAGAACAAATCTATCAAGAAGTCGAAGTTCCAGATGGTGACACCACTGTCGATACTCTCTTTTTTGGGGAAAGACAATTTGATGTGCTAGATAGATCCCCAGGATGCTTACTACCACATAAAAATGGACAGACAATCCAGCAGACATTTACGCTTATGGCTGGGAGCCAGTCACTTCCAGTTTTGAGCCCTGCTGTTTGGTCTCAGTACAGCTCCCAGAGTGTTCACTGAATGCATGGCAGTGGTTTCGGCTCACTTGAGGCGTCTAGACTTCCGTACTTTTCCGTACTTGGACATCTGGCTCCTAACCACCACCACCAAGCATCTACTAACAAGAGTGAGACAACCCACCATTCATCTTTGCTCTCCGCTAGGATCACGATAAATTTAAAAAAAATCTGCTTTGTTGCCATCTCACAACATATCGTCTTTATAGGGGCGGACTTCTGTACAAGACAGATGTTGACCAAACTTCCTCCCGAGAGGATTCACACCTTGCGTCATCATGTCAAACACCTCTTGACCAAGAAGAAAGTGCAAACAAGGGTCATTTTAAAAGTGTTTGGTACCATTGCAACAGCAATAACCTTAATACCCTTAGCTCGTCTATACATAAGGATTCTTCAGTGGCTAGTTTTCACCCAGTGGTCCATGCAGGAGCTGCCCATGTCTCATAAAATTATCATAACAGAATCCTGCAAGAAAGATCTGCGCTGGTGGCTACACTCCTCTCAAGTAACTTTAGGCCAACCGTCTTCCTGCAACCAGTAGCCACAGTGACCACGGACGCTTCCCAGGTGGGGGGTGGGGGGAACATTATCTGAGAGAGAATGTCCAAGGTGTTTGGCAGGAACACGAGAACCATTTTCATATCAACGTCCTAGAGATGAGTGATTCTTCTGCCGTTGCAAGCATTCCAGGACTCATTTCCGCTAGGAACAATTGCAGTTTGGACAGACATGTCATTGGTGTGGTACATAAACAAACACGGAGGAACCAAATCTTAGTCCCTTTGTCGAGAGGCCCAGAGAGGTATGGCAATGGGCAGTCTCTTCCCAACGTTTCCTGACTGAAACGCACATCCTGGGAAAGTCCAACGTGGTAGCTGACAAACTCAGCAGTGCTATTCTGATGCCTCACGAGTGGTCCACCATGAATGCCAAGTGCAGCAGCTATTTTGCCCTGATACTCCAACCAGGGAAGTCACCAAGGGTCTCAATCATGCACAGTTGGCCCCCGGGTCTCCTCTTCGCCTTTCCCCCATTCCCCTTGATCCCTAAAGTCCTTCAGAAAGCCAGCACATTGAAAAGCAGTTTGATACTCATCGCCCCATACTGGCCTCGTCAGGTTTGGTTCCCCTTCCTATGGCCCAATCTCCAAGAGGAGCCATGGATTCTGGACCCAGTTCCACACCTCCTGTCTCATCTGTTGGGGATGCTGCATCCATCATTTCAAACCCTCAAATTGACAGCTTGGCTGCTCCAGTTCCACATATAGCCAGGTTTCCAGATATTTCCCCTGCAGTAAAACATATCTTGATTTCGTGTCATAAGGCCTTAACCAGAAAATTGTATTCTAGCAAATGGAAAAGATTTTCCTGTTGGGCTTTCAACAACCACATTGAACCTTTTACTGCACCTATAACAGCTGTATTAAATTTTCTAGCTAAGCTTTTTGATGAAGGTGTAGCTGCAGCTACTATTCAAGTTCAATTAGCTGCTGTATCAAGCTGTCATATCGGAGAAATGGGACTGAAAAATCATGTCCCACAGGCTTTGCAAAGCCTTCTTGAAAGGTATTTTCTTACTAAGACCTCCAGTAAAAGAAGCATCAGCGCCATGGGACCTAAACTTTGTTTTCTCCACCTTGACACCCCCCCCCCTTTAATTCACATGATGATGCAGGTTCAAAGTTTTTAACATGAAAGACAACCTTCTTGATAGCCATTACATTTGCTAGATGGTTATCAGAACGTCAAGCATTGTCAGTACGTCCCCCTTCCATGATCTTTCACAAGGATAGAGTTTCTCTGCAAACTAACCCTTCATCCCTCCCAAAAGTATTTTCAGAAGCAAATTTAAATCAGTCCATTGACTTACCTGTCTTTCTCCCAAACTATGGCAACAAGTCGAAGTACAAACTACACCAACTAGACATACACAGACAGTTACTTTTCTATCTGCATAGAACAAAGGAGTTCAGAAAATCAGACCAACTGTTTGTATCCTTCTCAGATAAAAAGAAGGGCAATCCCATATCAAAGGTCACACTTTCCAAGTGGCTTACAGACTGTATAACTTTTCATATACAAATCTCAGAATAGAGAACTTCAGGGAAAGTGAAGGGCCACTCTACAAGAGCTATAGCAACCTCATTGGCCTTTCAGGTAAGGCTACCTATTGATTCAATTTGTGCTGCAGCAACATGGGTAAAGCCTCATACCTTTATCACTCATTACAAAGTTAATTTTGCCTCCAGTAACAGGGCCTCTTTTGGGTCCACTGTTCTGAAGAGTATTCTCCCTTGGGCCACCCAAGAAAGAAGGTGCTAGGGATGTTGTCCCAACCAGCAATGAATGAAGGCGAGATGGACAACAAACGTGGAACTTTATGGTGAGTACATAACTTCTTATTTTTCGTTCTGCATTCCCAAATCAACCCTTCTGCCCTCTAAAGCAGTAGCATGTTACTACTGGACTGTGACAGTCAGAGGGCCTGTCACCCCTAGTCAGAGTGCAACATTTGGCACAGTATTTCTAGTGGATGGCACAGAAATCAAGTGTCTCGGCCAGGGGGTACCTCAAGGCACAATGATGCACGGCCCCAGCATACTGATGGTCCCTTTGGCCTGGATGCCCATGAGAATTCTCTTGTGGTACATGAAGTCTGACACAGTGGAAGTGATAATTAAAGAAGCACTAATTAGCACACAAAAGCAGGATTTATTTAGGACAGTGTACATAAAACTCCGAACTAGAGCCTCGGCTTAAGCCTTTAGGGTCAGAAATTTCTAAAGCAAGTGATGATGCCCGTATTTCCAAGGATCTGGTATGGTGGCTCAGCCAGGTTGAAGAGAGCCTAGTTTGCTGTTTGTCCAGGAACACCACATGCCGACCCTGACTACAGATGCCTTGGACATAGTTTGGAGTATTCATTCAGGGAAACATCAAAGTTAAAGCCATCTGGAATGTTTCCCAAAAGAAGCAACACCCAAATGTGAAAGAGATGATGGCCCTAATTGAAGTACTCAAGCCTGCAGACCTATTTAGAAGAAAGGGAACATGCTGATGACCGCAGACAAAACTAGTGTATAATTTTCAGTATCTTTTCAGTAATTACGTACAATTTCAGTAAGCAAGGGGTATCCATTAATACCTTTTGTACAGGCTGGCCATGGCCATGATTGCGTGAGAGACTCTTACAGTCACAGATGACCCCAAAGGCAGCTTAAATCCCAAGTCATTTGAACTCAGTGGCAAACAAATTAGACAAGTCACCTGCAAATCCCCACAAATGGTATAGCATAGATAAACCTGTTTGCATTTCTTTGCGTGCACAAAAAAAAAAAAACACGCAAGCACCTAAGAGTTCTGCTCCGCAGCACTATGCAGAGAGGCTTTAACAGTGGATATTTTCATGTGGACTGGTCTTTCCTTTCTTCTCCCTACTTCCTTGGTTAATCAAGAAAGGAAAATAGGGGGGCAGGGTTGCTTTTAATAGCACCCTTCTAGCCCAGGCAGCATTTTTTCTCCTTCCTCCAATGGATGTTTGTAGTGAAACCATATTTGCTGCCTCTAGAAGTGGACCTCCTGTCCCAGAACAAGGGAACCAAATATACCTCAACCTGGTGGCACTGCAGTTCAACTCCTGAGTGGTTTATTGGTTTTCTTTTTCAGGTACTAGATCACTTAAGACTTGCTAACCATAATTGGTAGGTGAGTAAGCCTGCCACACACAAATATTTGTTTCTCCATGGGTATAAATGCAGTTCGTTGATCACGTCAAATGAGTCTTTCATGTGAGACTCCCCTGAAAGTCAGTATGCTCTTCTTGGAATTTGAATTATGGCATGGAAAAGTGATTGTGCCACCGTATAAACCTGTTGCCACATTTCTCCTCAAATACGTAACCTGGAAAACTGCAGTGTTGCTGGCTTTCACGTGTGCCAGGAGACTGCCATAGCTATTGGCCCTTATATGTAGAGCACCTTTCATAGACTTCAATAAGGAAAGCATCGGTCTGATAAAACCAGTATTTATGCCAGGAATAGTTGAAGGTTTCCTTCAAGCAAGCTATTCATTGCATATCTTCTAATCAAACCTTTACAATAAAGGGAAAAGGGTCCTACACTCCCTAGTTGTTCACAGACTTCTGAGGTACTGCCTTTATAAAACCAAAAACAGACGCACTGATCAGTTAGTTGTGCCTTTTGCAACAAGGGAAGAGGGAAAATCCATTTCTAAGCCAACTTTTGATGTCTTTCCCATTGCATCTTTTTTGTTATCCCTGACATGGTGGAAGGCTGCAACAAAGTGTGTCCTCTAGTACTAGTAGTACAAGTATTGCTCATAGCTTTCTTGAGGAGGGGTGTCCACTCAGACTAGAGTGGAGTCTGCTGCATGATACTGAGTCCACAATTTCTCTGTGCATTTCTAAATTGAGAGTCAGTTTTGTTACTGCCATCCTACAGTATTTGTTACAGCCTGCCCTTCTGCTCCTACTACTCTTCTTTTTTATGAACTTTGGGATATTGTCCTAATAGTAAGGAATGCTCCATCTGTAATATAAACCAAGAATGCAGCGCTTGTTTAAGAGCTTATAGTAATAATAGATGTTTGAGTAGACTGTTGCAGTAATGATTCCATCCTGCCTTCTCCTCCCATTCTTTTTTGGAGTCCTGTGCTGGGAGATCAGTACCGTGCTCTTGTACAATTTGCCCCTCTCCCTTTACAAGGCCCTGGACCTGCTAAGGTCTGGTTATACTTTGGGAAACCAATTTCTCTTCCCCTCAGTCTATCTTTTAAGAAATTTCTTTTCACATAGGAGTCCTTAGGCCTTACTAGTTAGCTAAAAGCCCTCATGTCTTCCAGGCCGAGAAAGCATTGAAATGATGAGAAATAAGGCCTGTTTTTACGGGGAATTCTCATGCCATTGAGTGTGTTTGTCTGCCCAGCCATAATGAGACAGTCTGCTGAGCTCTGTAAGTCAGGCTTTGTATATTGGGCCATCTGTGTCTGAAGTCCTAGTGCTGATAAGTGCTGCAGCAGGTATGTACTGTTGCAGTAAAATCTAAGAAACATTGTTAGGTAGTTTTCAGGAATATAGTGAAAAGTCTTTCTGACCAAGTGACTAAAATTATATTTACTTTTTTAGCACTTTTAACTTAATGAATATTGGTATAGTACTAAAGTACGGTTCGACTCTCAGCTAGAGTGTCTTCTGCGTGGAGACATGCGTGAATTGGCGTACCTTCGTTGAAGGTTGTGCGTCAGGGCTGGTAACTCGGCACGTAAAAATCAACTACCAATCATTAGCGGACCAGAGTTCCGCTGTGGCGACCCCTAAAAGCCGAAAGACACAACAACAACTAAAGTACAATATTGTTTGAAAATTTACACCTGACTGGAGAGTTTTGTTAAAGAATTGTCTAAGGTGGATGTATGGCATTTTTTTGCAAATAAGGCAAGAACTGTTCATACTGATGGACTTTCATGGAGCAGTCTAGTAGTTATTACAAATTTGAAAAGACAAACACACTTTATTCAGCTTTTTAGTATCAAATCTGCATCATGTTGTTACAGTGTGGTTAGAAAAGATTGTTGAATATGTACAGGATTGTTCAAACTTTTTTATTAAATGTAATTTGAATAAGGAAGTTAGTTTTGAAACGGTTACAGAATAATAACATAGTGGTAAGAGATGCCGATAGAGAGGGGGTATTGTCCTGATGTAGAAAGATTTTATTTGAAAATGTGTTATTTGTTAAGTAATGGCAAGGAATGGGAGATTACCAGGTAATCCTTCAAGTGAAGAACAAAGTGGTTTGCAAATGTTAATTGATGAAATGTTACAAGATCATGTTATTACTTACAAATGGGACGTTTGTTTGTGTTTAGATTTAAGCTTGGTTTATTCTGTGCCTTAACCAGAGTGCACAAGAATTTGGTTTTGTTCCGAAAAGCCCTAGTTTTCCAGATAGGAGGTCCTGCAGAAAGGGTGGGTGTAGTGTTCAATCTGATGTTGTCTTTTCTGTCCGCCTCAACCAGTGGGTATATCAGATCCAAGGCCAGTAACCAAATTTTGGCTCCAAGGCTTAAGCTTCTCTTCTTTTTCTGTAGTATACTGCTAGTGTTACTTCTCTCTGATTGTTTATAATGCTAAACAGATGTGTTGTTTATTGCTTAGCTTGTTTGTGCCACATAAGTGGGTTTTTCAATCCTTTTATGGCAGATGTTCTTCGTGTTTCACTGTTGCAGTCATTATGTTTGGGTTATCTGCTTGCAGGTAGCCCTCAGTCGGCCTGATTAACAAAGTCTTGGGTCCTGCTTTGGTTGCTGTCCCTTCTTCCATGACGTCAGGTCATCAGGAGTATAAAACATGCAGCCAACGCCATTACATCAGTCTTTCTTGCCGTGCCCGAAGCAGTTCACAAGTGCTGGTTGGCCGACTCCTGAAATTGTCACTTACGAGTTTCATAAGTACCCAGTTGGGAAAACTTTTTCTTGCTCCTTACCGATGTCAGTAAAAGTTAATAATTGCTTTACTTGTGGAAAGCAAATACCTCATAAAGATTTTCATTCGTACTGTATTCCTTGCCTATACCTTGACCACGACGTACCTTGCTGTCTTGTTTTGTGCTTTAATCAGTGCACTATCCGTCGTCTGTATATTTTTGCCTCTAAATATTTCGGTTCTCGGTTTAATTATCCAGAAATGTCATCTGTTCGCCATCCGACTACCGGGATTCCGAAAAAATGCAAAGATAAAGACAGAAACAGGCCGCCGAGGTCCAAAACTTTAGACAACACTTCTCCTAAGCTAGTCGCCAGTTCTCAGTGAGGTGCTTTCGCAGCCCCTGATACCTGCTACTTCTGATTCGCAGGCCTCTACTGAGACCCATTCGGAGTCTGGTATGCCACGAGATGCTTCAACTATGGAACCCACGGATGTCTCTACCTTGGATGGGTCCAGAGCCGCTGTGCAGGCACCGGCTTCTGAGGGTGTATTCAGGCCTACGGACTTGCATATTAAACTGCCTCCTTCTTTACTTAGTCCTAAATCTCGATCCATGTCTAAAAAACTAACGCCCAGGCCACATCCTCAGGCCTCTAGGCCTAAAAAAACAAATAAGAATGGCTGAAGATCTAATAACTCTAATCAGGGGTAGCCAGCACCCCCCCTGCCCCTTCTAAAGAGGCCTAGGACTGAAGTTGATTATGAATCTTCTGATCAGGATTCTGTTTTTTTTTCTGATTAGGATTCTGTTTTTTCTGACTTTTCTGATGATCTGGATTTGTCTTTATCTACTTGTGGATTTTGATACAGAGGACTCTTCCCTCTGCTTCCCCTCCTGAGGATTTTTCTTTTTGGAAAACCTTACATATACCCTAAGGGAGCATTTCCAGTGGGAAAGCCAGGATTTTTCTGATTCAAAAAAGAGGCATAGGGATTTCCTTCTCCTGCCTCAGCATAGGCCGTTAGCTGTTCCTCCTGTACTAGGCATTGTTGATGATGCTTTCTCAGAATCTAGTTTGGCCCCTGATTCCCTGCCTCCTGCTCCCAGAAAACCTAACAGATACTACATGGTCCCTGAGTCACACAAGTTCATTTTCAAAAATCCTATTGCATATCCAAAGACTATTTCACAGGGGCCCAAGGGCATTAAGGCTTCTACTGCTAAAAATCCTACTCCTTCTGATAGAGACTCCAGGGCGCTGGATAGATGGGGTAAGAAGGTTTACACTTCTGCAGCCTTGGCCATTAGGGCTTTAACCTGCCAGTTTCACATGTTAAAATATCAGCAGCATGTTATTGGACTGCTTAAACAGAAAATGATGTTGATTCCTGACTGTGTGGAAAATAAAGAATTACAGGATTTAATGCATTCTGCCGAACAAGTTGGAAAACATACTTTGCAATTGGTTTTGATTCATTAGAGGCCTCTTGCAGGGCTGCTGTTACTGGGTCTGTGCTCAGAAAGCAAGCTTGGCTAAAGGAACAATTTTTGCCTGATAATATTAAAGCTAAATTGTTGGATGCTCCTTTAAATCAGGACCGCCTGTTTGGCAACAAGGCTGAGGAAGTTCTTAAAAAGATGGAAGATAAAGCTAAATCTTTGCAAACTGTTAAAGATTTTTTACAAGTTCAGCCTCCTAGATTTAGTAGGCACTGGCCCTCTAAGAATTGGTCCTTTCCAGCCTCTTCCAGGTCTTCTCAAGCCAAACCCAGACACAGCAAAAACCTCAGGTTTCATTCCCAGGGGACTCTCAGAACTAAGAAGTGGGGGGGCCTCCACTTCCAAGTCTGGAAATAATAAGACTCCCTCCTATAGTAAACGGTTTCAGTGACTTCCTTTTAAAATTTCCAAGCACTTATCAACTGACTGCCCCTTTCGTGGGAAAGATTGCTCTTCATGCAAAGAATTGGGAACTCATTACCCAGGACAAATGGGTTTTAAATATAGTGTCCCAGGGATACAGATTTCACTTCCACATGTTGCCAACACCAACTGGGTGGCCGGACCTACCCCCAAATCAGTGGGCAGAGGCCCAAAAACAAATACTTTCTCTCTTAAGCATGTGGGCTATTCAGCTGGTCCCAGAAGAGGAAAAGGGACAAGGTTTCTATTCGAGACTTTTCCTGCTACCCAGAAAAGACAATTCATGGCATCCTATCCTGGATCTGTCTACCCTAAACACCTTTTTGGAGATTCCAAAATTCAAGATGCTGACTCTTCACCAATTACTTTCTATGCTAGGCAAAGATGCCTGGTTGGCAACACTAGATTTAAAAGAAGCATACCTGCACATACCAATCAAGGAATCTTGCAGAAGATACCTAGGCTTCAAAGCAGACTACATGCACTATCAGTTCTCTGCACTGCCCTTTAGCTTATCTACTGCGCCCAGGGTATTCTCAAAGTGCCTAGCTCCAGTTACTGCATTTTGCAGGCAAAGAAATATTCAAATATACCCATACCTGGACGATTGTTTAATTCTGGCAGAAAGCCAGGACATACTTCTGAATCATCTGGTCTATGTAAAAAGGGTTCTAACTTGTCTGAGGTACACTATAAATGAAAAGAAATCACACCTGGTACCCTGTCAACAAATTATATTCCTGGGAACAAGCTTGAATACAACTTCCCAGATGGCTTACCTCACGCCAGAAAAGTAAATTAATTTGACATCCTACTTCAAACAAGTGGCCTCAAAAGCCCTGCTTATCTGCAAGACAAATACTGCAAGCCTTGGGGTTCATGGCCTCCTGCATTCTTCTAATTCCATGTGCAAGACTGCATATGAGGAAACTATAGTAGTATCTAAAAAAGCCTATTGTGTCCACATTCTCAAGACCTAGAAACAATGATTCCTATCATACCTTGCTTATGCCTAGAGTTCCTTTGGTGGGCAGAGGCCTGCCACGAAAACAAGGCATTACCTTTCACACCACCCCCTGCCACCCAAACCCTAACAGCAGATGCATCAGATTATGCATGGAGAGCTCACCTGGCAGGGAAGTGCATTCAGGGCAAATGGAACCCAAGTCAAATGCACCTGCATATTAATCAAAAATAAATGGTAGCTGTACATAATGCTCTGACAGCCTTCAAGGACCACATTCTTCCAGGACAATTAATGGTAAAGACGGACAACACCACTGTTATGTGGTAAATAAACAAGCGGGGGGGGGGGTACAGATTCTTACCCCCTCTGCAGACTAGCCATGGCATTGTGGAACACAGCCTTGAGCTACAAAGTGCACCTACAAGCTCAATTCCTGCCAGGAAAATTAAATACACTGGCAGACGGACTAAGCAGAAACCTCATGGACCCACACGAGTGGAAACTGGAACCAAGGATTTTCAACATGTTGACGAGCAAATGGGGGAGCCCAGATAAGATATAGACCTGTTTGCCTCTCCCCAGAACTACCAATTGGACAAATTTTGCACAAAGACTCCCCACAAACAAGCTTGGAAAGTGGATGCTCTGTCCTTCAGCTGGAAAAAAAAACTATCAGTCTGTGCCTTCCCCCCCTCTGCCTCTGCTCTCCAAAATACTACTAAAAATCAAACAGGACAAACCAAGG
Organism: Protopterus annectens; assembly: GCF_019279795.1. Lineage (NCBI taxonomy): Eukaryota > Metazoa > Chordata > Ceratodontiformes > Protopteridae > Protopterus > Protopterus annectens. The sequence goes on from NC_056743.1 coordinate 195,902,009, forward strand.
ATGATTTTGATTGCTCCAAACCGGCCGTGCCAACACTGGTACCCCCTCCTGCGCAGTGTGTCACTGTTATCTCCATGGCACCTGCCTCAGACTCCTTCCCTGCTGTCTCAGCAGGAGAACCAGATTCTGCACCCTCAGCTTCCAGCACTGAACCTTGCAGCCTGGCTAATTACTTAATTTCTCCTTTACCATCCCTAAGCAAACTTGTGATGAATATCATTTTAGAGGCAAGGAGGCCTAGTACTAGAAAATGTTATGCTGAAAAATGGAAAAGATTCTGTGCCTGGAACCAATCTCAAGGGATGAGCACAGCAGTGCCCAGTTTACCTCAGATTTCACAATACTTAACTGAGATGCTTCACAAGGGCCTGTCTTTTTCCTCCATTAAAATCCACGCCTCAGACATTTCAGCTTATTTTAACACAGAACCTCCACTCTTCTCTCATCCCCTGCTCAAGCAGTTCCTCAGAGGGGCCAAAATTTTGAGACCACCCAGGAGAGCTCCAACCCCAGCCTGGGACCTTAACTTTGTCTTGGAGAAACTCACTCTACCTCCTTTTGAGCCAGCTGCTACTGCAGACTTAAAATTTCATTCTTGGAAAACAGCTTTCCTTTTAGAAATCACTTCAGCTAGAAGGGTATCTGAACTACAGGCCCTTATGGCAGTGGAGCCTTTCATCATCTTTCATGCGGACAGGGTGTCACTCAGAACCAATCCAGCCTTCATGCCCAAGGTGGTATCCAGTGTGGCTCTTAATCAGTCCATTAATTTGCCAACCTTCATTCCCATTCAACAGAATAAAGGGGAACGGATACTATACTGCATTCCTTAGATGTGCACAGACAACTTAGATTCTACTTGGACAGGACTAAACCTCAAAGGAAATCTGAACAACTGCTGGTGGCATTTGCTGCAGGGGCAGAGGGGAAGGCTATTTCAAAGCAAACCATTTCTTAATCGATAATCCATTGCATTCATTTCTGCTATAAGCATCTTGGAAAATCTATCCCCCAGGGGGATCAGATCTTACTCCACCAGGGCTGCATCTACCTCTACAGCCTTTCTCAGAAGCGTCCCTACCAGGGATATCCTAGAAGCTGCTACCTGGAGTTCTGTATATACTTAAACCAAGCATGATCATTTGGCAATTTCCGCTAAATCCAGAGCTGGCTTTAGCACTGCAGTCTTGCAGGGCCTTATAGCTGGCTCTAATGCTATCTAAATTCCTCCTCCCTACCATAGCTTTGGGAATCTACCCAAATATAATGACTGCAACAGTGAAACATGAAGAACATAGTACAGTTGTGTACACTTACCATAAATGTAGATGTTCGAGTGTATTCACTGTTGCAGTCCTGGTTACCCTCCAGCCCCCTAACTTCTTTTGGCTATACCTCTACTTTTCTTTACTATGCTTAAAAGCCTTTTTGGTGTATTTGCTTTTTGTTGGAGGTATATCTTTGTGTTTTTATGGTTAATTGCTTCCCATTAGGAGGGCACCTGAACTCTGGGGCAAGAAAAACTGCTGTAATGATGTCGGCTGCATGTTTTATTCTCCTGAGGACCTGCCGTCATAGAAGAAGGGACAGCAACCATCGCAGGACCTAAGACTTTGCTAATCAGGCCCGACTGATGGCTACCTGCAAGCAGATAACCCAAATGTAACGACTGCCACGGTGAAAACACTCGAACATCTACATTTATGGTACGTGTACACAACTGTACCTTTTTGATAAACCCTTTTCTAGCTTTGTATCTTTTACAGCTCTTATAACATTTTTAGCTCTTTGGCAAGTTGTTAGCCTGTGTTTTTTCCCTGTAGGGAAATTTTGCAATTGAAATAACTTATTAATTTTGCGATTAGTGTTTGTTGAGGTTGCTGCTAATTCTTAGTGGTTTGCGTGGGTTCTGATTGAGTTTCTGTCCTTTTCCAGGTCTTAGTTTAGTGTGTTGGTCCCATTTGGTTTTCTTGTGGAAAGTGTCATTCCTTTTTTCTTGTTATGTGTGTTAGTGCTATATGGCAGATAAGGCTTCAGGTTTCAAAACGTGTGAGGCATGCGTCCACAAAATCTGCCGCAGGTTTCAGTCAAAAAATGTCTGTTGTTTGGGCTTTGCCCATTTAGACAAGTTCTATGAAATTTATTCACTTGGGCCATGAGTCCTAGTGGATCCTCACTCATTGTTGAAGGACCTTTTCCCTGCCCAAGTGGGAAACACAGGCTCTGCTTTTTCGTGGTCTCCTCCTTTGAAGAAAACGTTTGCTAAGCTGAAGGACAGACCCAGCAAGAAAGACAGGGGACAGTGATCTCTCTAAAGATGGAACCAAGGAATCATGAAAACAGTCTCTGGACCCTTCTGCCTTACCTAGGTCATGCTTAGAACAGCCCTTGGATTCATCATGCTCATCATTGGCGTCAGGGTTAACTCAAGTTCAGATTCGATCTTCCACTGTGCTATGTTTACAGGATCTGATATTTTCACTGAAAGCATCTTCCCCCAGAGAGATATAGACGTTGATCCTCTAGACCACCCTTGACAGCTTCTTCGCTTAGTTTAGTATGGTCTGCTCGTATTCTTTCTGAAGTGGAGCTACATAGGATGATGAGGACCTTTTTGAAGACCCAGATATATTTTGGGGTTCTTTCCTTACCTCCTGTGTGGCTGTGGCATGACCTTATCCATCTACTCCCATTGTTTTCTCTTTTCCAGTCTGCTTGTTAGATCTGAAAGCTTCGCATCAGAGTGTTTCCCACATGGTCCCCCTGCCGGAGCCAGTTACTTGGGTGTTATCAAATGTTCTTCGTGTTTTACTGTTGCAGTCATTACATTTGGGTAATCTGCTGGCAGGTTGCCCTCAGTCGGCCTGAATAACAAAGTCTTGGGTCCTGCGTTGGTTGCTGTCTCCTCTTCCATGACGTCAGGAGTATGTACCATGCAGCCGACGCCATTTTAATCCGTCTTTCTTGTTGCGCAGTGCCAAAAGCAGCAGCAGTTCACAAGTGCCGGTCGGCCTACTCCTGAAATTTTCGTTTTCGAGTTTCAGAACCAAAGTCTTCAAACTAAAGCTAAGTACCCCATTGGGGAAACTTTTTCTTGCTCTTTACCAACATTAGTAAAAGTTAATAATTGTATTACTTGTGGGAAGCAAACACCTCATAAGGATTTTCATTTGTACTGTATTCCTTGCCTAGGCCCTGATCACAGCGTGCTTTGCTGTCCGTTTTGTGCTAAATTTAACCAACGCACTATTAAGCTTCAGTATATTTTTGCTTCTAAATACTTTGGTTCAAGATTTAACTATCCTGAAATGTCGTCTGTTACTAATCCGACTACCGCAACTCACAAAAAAACGCAAGGAAAAAGACAGACTGAGGTCCAAAACCTACAAAGCTTCTCCTAAGCCAGTGAGGCGTTTTCGCAGCCCCTGATGCCCTCTACTTTTGAGTCGCAGGCCTCTACTGAGACCAATTCGCAGTCCGGTATGCCACGAGATTCTCCAAGTATTGAACCCGCAGATGTCTCTCCCTTGGATGGGTCCGGAGTGGCTGAGCAGGCACCAGACTTTTCAGAATCCAAGAAGAGACTTAGGGATTTTCTTCTTCCTCAGCATAGGCCTTTGGCTATACCTCCTGTTTTAGACATTGTTGATGGTGTTTTCTTAGAATCCAGCATGGCTCCTGATTCCCTGCCTCCGGCTCCTAGTAAGCCAGACAGGTATTACAGGGTTCCTGACTTCCACAAATTTCTTTTCAAAAGTCCTGCTGCTGTCCCTGAAACTATTTCTCAGGGTCCCAAGGGTGCTAATGCTTCTACAGCCAAAAATCATACCCCTTCAGATAGAGACTCCAGGGTGCTGGATAGATGGGGTAAGAAGGTTAATACGTCTGCAACCCTGGCAATCAGGACTTTAAACTGCCAATTTCATATGCTTAAATATCAACAGCATGTTATGGGCTTACTGAAACAGAAAATGATGTTGATTTCTGATTGTGTGGAAAATAGAGTTACAGGACTTATTGCATTCAGCTGAACAAGTATGAAAGCATACTTTGCAATGTGGTTTTGATTCCTTGGAAGCCTCTTGCAGGGCCGCCATAACTGGATCTGTGATAAAAAGGCATGCTTGGCTCAAGGAGCAAAATCTGCTTGATCATCTTAAAGCTAAATTGTTGGATTTTCTTTTACAGCAGGGCAGTTTGTTTGGCAATAAGGCAGAAGAGGTTTTAAAAAAATATGGAAGACAAAGCTAAATCTATGCAAACTGTAAAAAATTTCTTGCAAGTGCAGCCACCCAGGTTCAGTAGGCACTGGCCTACTAAGAATTGGTCCTTTCCAGTGTCCAACAGAGCCTCTCAGGTCAAACCCAGATGCTCCAAAGGCTCCAGGTTTCAGTCACAAGGATCTTGGACAAAACAATGGGATGCCTCCACCTCCAAATCAGGAGGTAGCAAAGCACCACCCTACAGTAAATAGTCTCAGTGACTTTCCTCTGCCATCTCCAAGCACTTAGCCCCTTTGGGGGGAAAACTAGCAATTCATACTCAAAATTGGCACCTAATTATCCAGGACAAGTGGGTCTTAAATATAGTATCCCAGGGGTACAGATTTAATTTCCACACGTTGCCAATTCCAAACAGATGGCCAGATCTGCCACCAAATCAGTGGGCAGAGGCCCAAAAACAAGTCATGTCCCTCATGGATATGGGGGCTATTCAACCAGTACCAGAAAAGGACAAGGGTTTTATTCAAGATTTTTCCTGGTACGCAGAAAAGAATAATCATGGCGTCCAATTCTGGACTTATCCATTCTAAATACTTTCCTGGACATTCCAAAATTCAAGATGCTGACTCTACAACAGCTACTGCCTATGCTAGGCAAGAATGCCTGGTTGGTAACTCTAGACTTAAGAGGCATACCTGCATATCCCAATCAGGGAATCTTGCAGAAGATACCTCCGCTTCAAAGCGGGCTATTTGCATTACCAGTTCTCTGCACTGCCCTTTGGCTTATCTACTGCGCCCAGGGTCTTCACAAAGTGCCTGGCACCAGTAATTACATTTTGCAGACAAAGAAACATTCAAATTTATCCATATCTGGATGATTGTCTCATTCAGGCAGAGGACAAGGTCACTCTTCTTCAACATCTGGCATTTGTAAAAAGGCTTCTAACATGCCTAGGGTACACCATAAATGAAAATAAATCACAGCTGGTACGCTCTCAAATAATTACATTCCTCGGTGCAAGCTTGAATACAACTGCCCAGATGGCTTACCTCACGCCAGACAAACAAATTCAATTGACAACATACTTCAAACAAGTGGCAACAAAAACCCAGCTATCTGCAAGACAAATTCTGCAGGCTTTGGGCTTCATGGCATCCTGCATTCTACTAATTCCATATGCGAGACTGCATATGAGGAAACGTCAATGGTACCTAAAAAGTGTTTGGACTCAACATTGCCACAGCCTGGAAACAATAATTACCCTCATTCCCTCCCTGCAACAGGAGTTTCGATGGTGGGCGAAGGCTTTTCACCAGAACAAGGGACAGCCATTTACCTTACCCCCAGCTAGGCAGACATTAACAACAGATAAATCAGATTATGCCTGGGGGCCCCACATGGCAGGAAGATGTATTCATGGCACATTGTCCACAAACCAAATGCATCTACATATCAATCAAAAAGAGATGCTAGCTGTTCAGAATGCCCTGACAGCATTCAAGGACCTACTTCATCCAGGACAACTACTGATAAAGACAGACAACACCACGGTCATGTGGTATATAAACAAGCAGGGAGGCACTCATTCTTACCCCCTATGCAGACTAGCCATGACTTTGTGGGACACAGCATTGACTTACCAGGTACATCTGCAGGCACAATTCCTGCCAGGAAAGATAAATACTCTGGCAGATGAACTAAGCAGAAACCTCATGGATCCCCACTAGTGGAAATTTGATCCACAAGTCTTCAGCATGATAACAAGGAAATGGGGATGCCCGGATGTAGATCTATTTGCCTCTCTTCACAACTACCAACTAAAAAGTTTCTGCAGAAGGACTCATCACAGGCAAGCATGGAAAGTGGATGCCCTATCTTTCAGCTGGAAAAGCTTAGCAGTATATGCCTTTCCTCCACTGCCTCTCCTCCCCAAGGTACTCCTAAAGGTCAGACAAGGGGAAGCCAAAGATGATACTGATTGCCCCAGACTGGCCCCGCCAGTACTGGTATCCAATCCTAAGGAACTCGTCTCAATGCCCGGCTTGGACCTTGCCTCAAGTACCTCATCTACTGTCCCAACAAAACAATCAGATCCTGCACAGCCAACTAAAGACCTTAAATCTGGCAGCATGGCGGATAATGTAGTCATACAAAATGCACCTCACACTAAAGCTGTGATGGATGTCATTTTGGAGGCCAGAAGGCCTAGTACCAGAAAATCTTACGCTGCAAAATGGAAGAGATTCTGTGCTTGAAACCAGGCACAAGGAATTGACACAGCTATACCAAAATATTCCTCAGATTTTGCAATACTTAACTGAGATGCTGGACAAAGGCCTATCCTTCTCATTAATTAAAATTCATGCTTCTGCCATTTCGGCTCATTACAATACAGAGCCACCAATCTTTTCTTATCCTTTGTTAAGGCATTACCTCAGAGGAGCCAAAAACTTAAAGCCTCCAAGGAGATCACCAATACCTGCATGGAACCTCAATTATGTCTTGGAAAAACTCACCCTGCCTCCTTTTGAGCCAGCCGCTACAGCTGATATAAAGTTTTTATCTTGGAAAATAGCTCTGCTCCTAGTAATAAACTCTGCAAGACGAGTCTCAGAGCTACAGGCACTCATGGCTGTGGAACCTTTTATCATTTTTTATCCAGACATCGTTTCTCTGAGGACAAACCCGACATTTATGCCTAAGGTAGTGTCCAGTGTGGCCCTTAACAAAGCTATTCGTCTGCCAACTTTTTATCCAAACCCACAGAATAAGGGGGAGAGAATTATGCATTCTTTGGACATACACAGACAGCTACGCTTCTGCTTTAACAGAACCAAAACTTTCAGAAAGACAGAGCAACTACTAGTGGCATATGCTGCAGGATCACAAGGAAAGGCCATCTCAAAGCAGACTATTTCAAAGTGGATAGGCCACTGCATTCGTTTCTGCTATTCACAACATGGCAAGCCAGTGCCTAAGGGCATTAGGCCACATTCAACCAGAGCAGCAGCCACTTCAGCAGCCTTCCTCAGGGGAGTACCAACCAAAGATATTTTAGAGGCTGCTACCTGGAGTTCAGTAAACACCTTTACAAAGCACGATCATTTACCACTCCACTCTAAATCCAGGGCAGGCTTTGCCACTGCAGTTCTGCAGGGCTTCATAGCCGATCCTAATGCTATTTAGCTCCAGCCTCCCAACCATAGCTTTGGGATTCAACCCAAGTGTAATGACTACAGCAGTGCAACACTAGCAACATAGTACAGTTGTGTACACTTACCGTAAATGTAGATGTTCGAGTGTATTCACTGTTGCAGTCCAGGTTACCACCCCACCATCCCCCATATATTTGCTGGATCTTATCTGCACTTCTCTAATCTATACAACCTATGTAGTGTATTTGCTTGTAGATGAAGGTATAATATCTTTTGCTGCATGCATGTTTTATTGGCTTATTTTTAGCCTACCCTTTTGGGGGAACCTGACATCTGGGGCAAGAAAAACTGAAGAAAATGGCGTCGGCTGCATCTTTTATACCCCTGGCGCACTGACGTCAGGGAAGAGGCGACAGTAACCGACTCCGGACCTAGACTTTGGAATTCAGGCTGACTGAGGGGGTAGCCTGCCAGCAGGATAACCCAAGTGTAATGACTGCAACAGTGAATACACTCGAACATCTATATTTATGGTAAGTGTACACAACTGTACTTTCTACGTGCGAGTCCTCCAGTGGACCCTGTCCGTCCAGTGGTCCATGGCATATCACCCACAGCTTTATCCCATCAAGCTTACCAGTATCTGTTGACAGCATATCTCTTAGAGGTTGACTTCCCCGTTGATTGCTTGTGTTTCTTCCCACCAAATGTCAAGGTGATTATGGATGCTGCTTCTTGTGAAGGGAGGTTTATTTTGAAGGGAGGACAGTACAAGGTACCTGGTCCCAGACTGAGCCCAACCTTTATCTCAGTATAGTGGAGATGCAGGCAGTCGTCCTCATGTTGCAGGCCTTGCAGGATTGCCTCCCCAAGGATGTGATAGCAATATGAATGACCAGTGTCTGTGGCCTGGTACATCAGCAAGCAGTGTGAATCCAGGTCATACCCCTTATGTTGAGAGGCTGTTAGGGTGTGGTAGTAGGTAATGTCTTCCCAGTCCTTCCTTCTTACAAGGCACATCCCAGGCAAGTCTAATATCCTAGTGGTCAAGCGGAGCAGATCTATTTTATAGTTGCAAGATTTATTCCCTCCATCTGTCAGTGGCGTCCAAGATCTTCAGCAGCTTGGGCCAGCCCTGCTTCAGTCTGTGCAACCCCATCAAATACCAAGGGCAACAATGTCTTTACCCCACCTCTACCCCCACAGTACTCTAGGTTCTACAGAAAATGGCCTAGTGCAAGTCAAAAGTGATTCTTATTGCCCCCTTTTGGCCTTATCAAGTTTGGTTTGGTTTCACCTAGTGTACCCACCCTGAGTTCTGGATACCCTTCCAGAATAGAATTTTCACCCCTCCACCAAGCCTCATTTGGACATGAACTCCCTCAATCGAACTGGTTTCTTCACTTCCACTGATAACCAGAAATCCCAGGCATGCTTCCATAGTTGTACAGATGCTCACTTCTGGAAGAAATCATCCACTCACAAGATCTATAAAAGTAAGTGGAAGAGGTTTATTATATGGACTAGCTCTAAGGGTCCTAGATCCCTTTATGGCCTCTTTGCAGTCATATTGGATTTCCTAGCAGGTGTCTTCCATTTGGGGCCAGTTATTGTACAGCTAAACTTCAGCTAGCTGCCATTTTCAGTTTTCATGTGTGAGAGCACCATGTTTCTCATTGCTTCCCTGAGACTTTCAAAAATGCTCTTAAGAGGTACATTTCTTTTGCGACCTCCATTGAAGGGCTCCATGCCTCCTTGAGATAGCAGTATTTTGTTAGTCTTACCAAGGCTGTCTTTGAGTATGAGCTTTTTCCGATTTGAAATCCCTGTCTTGGGAGACTTTTTGGTGGCTGTTATGTGACCCAGGTGCATTTCAGAGTCATAAGCCTTATTGTGTAAACCTCCATATTTAATTTTACGTACGAATAACATTTCCCTCAGAACTAATCCAGCCTCTATTCCCAAGGTGGCTTCAGAAACCAGTTTAAACCAGTCTTGTACATCTTTTTGTCGTCTTTCCAAACCTTTCAATAATGGAAATGTCTTCTCCACACTTTAGATGTTCACAATCAGCTTTTGTTTTATTTACACGGTATAAAGGACCTTGAGAAGAACGATCAGCCATTTGTTTCCTTTTCAAAGGCAAAGTTCAGTTACAGTGTCTCTAAAGTTAATCTGTCGAGGTGACTTTCTGATAATATTTCCTGTGTTTACAGAGCTAGGGGATTGTCACTGTCTTCTTTATTGAAGGCACATTCTGCCTGAGTGGTTGCTATTTCTGAGGCTTTCTTTAATTGCTTTCACATTGCTGACATTTGTACAACAGCAACATTGTCCACAGTTCATACGTTTGTGTCTCGTTTTAAGCTTGAACTACAGTCCAGGTTGAAAGCTGCTTTTGGTTCTGCCATTCTCCGGAATATCCTTGCATAGCTCCATTGTTCCTTCCAAGATTGTTCTAGCTTTGGAATCTGTTGCATTAGTTGAGGCAGATGTAAAAGACAACAGCAGATGTGGAAGTTGTGTTTACCTTAACAGTATTTTTCTGTTGTCTTCTGTCTGTCTTGACATCCTTAACCTCCGTCCCCCATCCAAATTTTCACTTTTTTATGACTCCTACTGGGTCTCACTAGACCTCCTTTAAGACTTTTTTTTTTTTGTTTGCTTTTTGTGGTTACAGGACTCTGTCTTGTAGGTAGCATTCCCTTCTTTTTAGAGTCATTATTCGCTTGTTTGGAGGCAAAAACTGTATCAGAGGGCAGTAATACTAGAGGCACTTTATGGGAGAGGGTAGGAGCTTAAGTTTGTTTGCTGGACTATGATCTGATATGCCCATTGGTTGAGATGGATGGAAGACGACAACACAGATTTATCATTAATGTAAGTACATAACGTTTGTATTTGTTACTTCAGTTGCTTGTTAAAAAAGTTGGGGTCTTATGTTACAGACACCTCAAAATTTCTAAATCTTTCAAAAGATCTTGAAAAATGTGCAGTGGCAGTTGGATGCATGTAGGCTATATTCCTTGAGTCAGTGTTAATTAAGCTTAGAACCTATTGGACATTTTTGAAAGATGCTCTAATAAAAAGAGAACTTTTATGTCCAATAGAGTCTTTTCTAAAAAAATAACTTTTCATTTTGTGGCATTTTCAGATAGGTAATTTGGAACTGCAGTGGGGCAAAGTTTTGCCGTTATTTATGCCACTCTATTCCTGGGAAAATTTGTAGTAGTTATATATGATGATACATTTTTTGGTTAAAGTTAAATGTGTACATGAATAGATTTTATTCTTTAGGAAGGGAAATGAGTGTTTTGTGTGTGTGTGTGTGTGTGTGTGTGTGTGTGTGTGTGTGTGTGTGTGTGTGTGTGTGTGTGTTTACTTCTGATGTGCAATTGGAATCTCCTAATCATTTAGATGCGAGTGTATTTGTCAAAAGATTTTTAATACTCTTAACATATACTGGAAGAATCACGCAGCAAAAAAGGTAGGCCAAAAAAGAGTTTATTTAACATGCATGGAGATCTGCCACAAAAAGTTCTGTTGCTGGCAGTCTAATTTCTACACACTTTACATGGGTTTTTATACCCTCTTTCATGCATACTCAGCAGCTGGTTACTAGACAAGGAATTTCAGTCAAGGCTATAAATTCACTCAGTGGAGCCTTAGATGGTAAAAAAGTCAGACACAAGATAAGTTGGTGCCTACATCAAGGTAACATCTATGCACTCCTCCTTGGTCAGAGGTCAGTCCCAAGATAGGCCTGTGCCTGGACCAAAGTAGCATCTGTGCATTCCTTTCTGGTCAGCAAATTCCTTACAAGAAAAACAACTCATTTTAGCTTATTTCTTGCACGCAATGCAGTTTCACATTTTAACCCTTCCTATACAGGATACAAAGATGTTGAACACAAAGATTCTTACTACATTTCCCCCCTCACAACACTTTGTATCCCCAGTAATACATTTTATTCATACAGGTTTTAACACAGTTCATTTCCTGTATATTCAGAATAATAAGCTTTAGTTGCATTGGCAGACAATACACTTGATATTATCATTTGGATGCAAGGAATGCAGCAACAACCCAACAGTAGGAATATAATGGCACCAATACATACAGCAATTAAGACATTCATAAATACTGTTCCTCAATTCCAAACCAATTTTGGAAAAAGTCAGTCAATGGATTCTGTCCTGGTTTTGTAAGTTCAGAAACTTGCTGTAGGATCTCCAGATGACTGTTAATGTCATATCAGTTGTCTGTAATGAACGGACAACACTTGCAAGTACCTCCTTTCTGCAACACTACAGTCCTTATTGCAGTTAACTCATCCGTCACCAATCCTAGCACAGAAAAGTTGCATTGCTCAGAGTTTCTAACAGTTTAGACAGTTTACTGAGCTCCCAAATAGATTTTACTGTCCCATAAGCTGGAAGAATACCAGCCCAAAAAATGACATCAAAGTCCATGTGTGACAGTCCCTTGCTGCTACTGTGGGCCAAATCGTGATGATAGATCCAGGATGCATCAATGTTACCCACGGGATTAACAGGTTTATTCGATTTTACCTTGGGGAAGAGTAAATGAATGTCTTATAGCTGGTGCCAAATAACCCAAAAAACAAACTGCCTGACCAATTCCTTGGTAACCATTTGTATGCTTTTTTACCACAGACAAAATAACAGTCATTCACTTTAAGAGTGATATTTACTGGAATAGAATGATTTCCTTTGTCTTGTATCCCTTTAAACAAAAGATCATACACAGATAACATTTTTTCAACAAAACTAGTGACATTAATAAGCCCTGTACACTTAATAAGCACTCTTATAGGCTTGAAACTCGTTGCACAGTGCCCATCTATTGTACAGTTATGAATTATGGTTACATTACATTGACTCCATCCAACCTTAATTTTTCCAGATCTCTGGAAACATACAGTTCCATTCCACTACCCACCCATGAGGGGGTGCTTTTTTGTCCTTTACGGCCACGCTTGAAGTTTCAAACAGTAAATTAGTCCATGTATCATTTGCCCCCAAAGGGACTGTACCTAACATCAGGCCACCATGTACAGTAGGGATAGCTGTGCATATCCAACAATTTGAAACATTAAAAGACAAAGCATATGCATATTTAATAGCTTGGTGCGTATTAAAGGGTGGATGCCAAGCTGTATTTTATCTCTCTTCACTTGGCTAGTTTGAAAATAAAACGGCCAAAACAGAAAAGTAACAATCACACTTATTAACAACAAAATTAGTTTGGAATGCTTTTGTGGGAAAGACTAAATCCTTCCGGTATTTGCATTGCTACAATAGTCAGATATTCATACAAAACAAGATTACTACTAATTAGTGTTCCTCAGTTTCCTGGTTCCACTTTCAGGATCCTGTTGTTCTTCTGATCTGAAAAATAATAATTAAAGAAGTGTTAGTTTTGTCAGCATTTTCCTCATGTAATCTGCTATCTCTTCACCCCTCACGTTCCACAGGCAAAAGACCTTGCCTTGACAGGAGTGCCAGAGGTAAGCAGTTTATCCAAGACTGATGTGTCTCGCCATGAGTTTATGTAACTTGCCTTTGAGAATGCCAGTAAACCAACCCTGCTGACTGTGGGTGGTAGGCTCAATGATATTTTAAGTCAATCTGAAAAACGGCAGCCAGCTTTTGAATAACTTGGTTTACAAAATGTGTGCCGTTATCAGAATAGATGCGTGGGTAGCCCAAAATGAGGGATAATATTATTTGTAAGGGCCTTGGCTACCATCTGGATGTGTTACTGGAAAAGCTTTAACCCATTTTGTAAAAGCATCAATAATGACTAATACAAATTGCTTTTGTTGAACAGGGGTTAGTTCAATAAAATCCATACAGATTGTGTGAACTGGATACGGAGGCAGCCGAAAAGGTGCTGGGGTGATTTGCACCCCACCACCATGGTATATATCGCACAAAAGCAGGGCACGACTAACAAAATCGTTTAGCATATGCTATAAAACCCTTGGTCCAGAAAATTTGCTGGATTATCTGAACATAGCAGCAGGGCCCAGATGAGATGGGCCATGCGCCATTAATGAGGCATACCTAAAAGGTTTGTTGGCAAGACATACTTATTATTTGGACCTACAAAAACTCCTTGCTTTTGAATAGCCCCATATTTAACCCATCGCTGTTTTTCCTGAACTGTACTAAGTTCCTGCATTACTTGTAAAGTTTGTAGATCAAATTTATCTGTAGGGTGAAGTTCTTTCTGTGTGGTCGAGTGCAAAAGTAGAGGTTAAGGCTACACTTTTGCAGTTTTGTCAGCTAGTGCATTTCCAAGTGATACTGGATCCTTGGCATTTGTGTGTGTGGCGCACTTACAGATGGCCAATCCCGTGGCAGTTGGACAGCTTGTAAGAGGCTAAGGATTAAATCCTTGTGGGTTATTTCCTTTCCTGAGGCAGTAACCATTCCCCTATTTTTCCATTGCTGTGCAAAGACATGGACCGTGGAAAAGCATACTGACTATCTGTGTAGATAGTAACTGCCTTATCCTTGGAAATGGTACATGCTCTGGTCAAAGCAATCAATTCTAGCCGCCAGCGGACAGATTCCTGGGGAGAGGTTTTGCCTCTAGTACCTTAGTCTCAGTTGTGACTGCATAACCCACTTGTGTAATACCTGCTTCATTAACAGGGTCCAATCTGAATTTGCCAAAGGCTGATCCTTAAGGTCTGGTCTTGGTAAGACATTAGAGTGTATTAAGTCTAAACACATCAGCTGTAGGTAACAGCGTGGCTGGATTAAGAGTGGTGCATCGCTCAATGGTCATGTGTGGTTGTGATAGTAATGTTGTCATGCAGGACAAGTGTCTGCTAGAGAGAGAAAGGTAACTTTATCCTGTAGAAGTATTACCCAACAGAGTGCAAAACCCGTAAAGTAAGGTCATGAAACAAAACTAGGGTTGCAGACGCCTGCACGGCCAGTGCAGCTGCGACTACTGCTTGTACACAGTGTGGCAATGAAGTTTACTGGAATAAAAAGCTAATGGCCTCAACTTATCCCCATAAATTTGTAAAAGAACCGATGTCATAAAACCCTGCTTACAATCTACTGTCTGAACAAAGGTTTTGTATAGTCAGGAAGCTAAGTGTTGCAGATCCTGCTATCAGTTGCTTTACCCTAGTAAATGCCTGTATTGCCTTATCTGTCCATTTCAGCGTGCTTATTGGGAAAAGCAAAAAAATAAGTTCTGAAAGTGGACTCACTTTCTCTGCATAATTGGGAATCGTTAGTTATTCCTAAAATGACATCATTTTTTTGGGCATCGGTGCCTGTAAAATAGCTTCTTTCTACAGCTATCCAGTTGTCTACCAGCATTTGAAATGGTATAGCCTAGATATCGCATTTCAGCTTTACAAAATTGTAATTTAGATTTGTTTACCTTATGTCCCTCTTTCACCAAGAAATGCAATAACCGAATAGTTTCGACTCACAGACAGCCTGTGCAGCCAGTAAGATGTATAACAGTAGATGACAGCCCGAAACTGTGCCAGGTTTGTTGACATTGCAGCCTTGTGTAGGTGTACCGCTTGCTCATGAACGTAAAGCGAACCAAAACCTACTAGTTTCCTGTAGAGGGATGGAAAATGCGTTACTGATATCAATGACAGAAAAATACTTATCTGTGGGAAGGATATCATTTAACAAAACAGATGGATCTGGGACCATAGGAGCCCTTGGTACCACAGCAGCATTTACAGCCTGCAGATCCTGTACCATTTTCCAGGTCCCATCCGGTTTCCTTACTGGGAACAAGGGTGTGTTACACGGTGAATCTGTGCATGGAATTAAAACCCCAGCTTGTAATAGAGCCGTGATCACTGGTAGAATGCCTTCTTCTGCCTTTGAGGTCTAAAGTCGGATTTTGGAGTTATTTTAACCTGTCCTGCTGTTCTTATTAGCCCAATGTCATGGGACCATAAGGAGTCTGGCACTGATTGTAACTTTAATTCTTTGGGTTAGGAGATATAGTCAGAATGGCCCTCCGGGTGGCGTTAGCCTGTTTCGAGGTGAAGGCCAAATTAGTTAGCTCATTTACTACATTTTGTGGTCCAGTTTGACAAGATCATTACTGTACCAGTAGTGTAAATCACCCTGCCCCACCTGCAACATAACATCTTGAATTTCTACCGCTAGAATCCTGATGCAGTCGGCACAGCTGCTATGCCAAACACGCATTAAATCTCTTCCTAATAAGTTTACAGGGCAAATTTTAGAGACAATGACCAAACCTGATAGTTTGGTTAGTTTCAGGGTCCGTGAACCATAAGGGTTTAGATAGTGGTTCTTTATAAATGCGGCCATTGGCTGCCTTGACTAATACATAGTCATCAGAAGTTACATCAGATGGCACTGCAGAGGTTTTTAGCAGGGTCCTGGAGGCCCCTGAATCACACAAAAATTCTACATCCTTCCCTTCCACTTGAAGTGTGATAATCGGTTGTGCCTCTAGCTGCATAGTTACAGCCAGCGCTGTTAAATTAATAACCTGATATTCGCCTTTGTCTGAAAAATCAGTCACTTTATTCTCCCATCCTGCACATTCCCTTTTACCTTCTTTATTCACATTCTCAAAATCATTCTCATTTTGTATTACTGACTCTTGCCAGTCGACCTCAGCATCTGGGTCCTGCCATTATATAGTCATGCTGAACTATGATTTGGAGCAGCAGTGGATTTCCGGGATTCAGGCAATCTCTAAATGCCCCTTCTTACTGCATTTAAAACATTCAATCTTCAAAATGTCCTACATTCCTTCTCCCTCTGCCTCTACCCTGTCCCCTTCCTCTACCTCTGTTGGGCCAGACTTACATTAACATAAGTGTTTTATCCAGGCCACCATAAAGGTTTGAGCCTGTTTTCTTTTCTTTTCTCAAGATATTTATCTGCATGTAAAGGGATACGTGTGTGGACAGGGTATGTACCTTAGCTTCTTTTTGTTTTTACTCTGATTTGTTTATACTATGGTACGTAGCTCCAGAGTCTCCTCTGCTTGTTTTTTGTAAAACTACGGAGGGTATTTTGCCTCCTGTAAGACTATGAAGGACACCTTTTCTTGATTTTCTGCTTCTTTCTTTTTGATACTGGGTGGACTAACCCTGTCTTTAGTGACATCAGAATACAAGGGTAGGGCCGTTGGTTTACGACAGACAATAGATGTTATCTTCTTTGTGGACAAAAATGCACCTTTTGCACTCGAGCCACTACTTTCCTTATTTGAAAATTGTTCCCTATGTCTCTTATTAGCTTCTTCTAACCATTTCTGTGCTTGAGGAAATCCTACCTTTTTTTGTTTCTTAACCTTACTTCCTGTGTCCTAGGTCTCTCACTAGAGTTTGACATTCTGATTCATACAAGGTACCACTAAATCCATAGTCTTTCTTCTATTTTTTTATATATTTTTAGTTTTTTGGATGTAATTTAAACATATATTCCTCATCCTCAGTCCTTTTATTTAAGCAGCCCTTCCTAACACAACAACTGCTTCCTATTCCCATTTTTCTTATTTAAAAGAAAAACTGTTTCCATTTTTCTTATTTAAAAAAAAAACTGTTTCCTTTTCCTGAGATCTCGGTCTTTTGTAAAATTTAAACAAAAGAAATTCCTTTATGACTAGTCCCTTAAAAACTTTTACAAAAACAAAAAGCTTACCTTACTGCTGCGGATCTTAGCCCTCGTTAAATCACCGTCCACAAAACCTTTATTGCGGATCGATCTCCTTCGTCCACACCGTCCCACGGATCGAATCTAAGAGTGACTGGCCTCTACTTACTAATTTTTTGTCGGAGGTCTTTCCATTCAAGGTTCCTGTACAGGTTTTTCAGTCCCTCTTATGCTGGCTCGATAGACAAGAGGTGGCCCCACGTTCTTGGGCGCCAGAAATGTCAAAAGATTTTAATACTCTTAACATATACTGGAAGAATCCGCAGCAAAAAAGGTAGGCCAAAAAGAGTTTATTTAACATGCATGGAGATCTGCCACAAAGTTCTGTTGCTGGCAGTCTAATTTCTACACACTTTACATGGGTTTTATACCCTCTTTCATGCATACTCAGCAGCTGGTTACTAGACAAGGAATTTCAGTCAAGGCTATAAATTCACTCAGTGGAGCCTTAGATGGTAAAAAAGTCAGACACAAGATAAGTTGGTGCCTACATCAAGGTAACATCTATGCACTCCTCCTTGGTCAGAGGTCAGTCCCAAGATAGGCCTGTGCCTGGACCAAAGTAGCATCTGTGCATTCCTTTCTGGTCAGCAAATTCCTTACAAGAAAAACAACTCATTTTAGCTTATTTCTTTGCACGCAATGCAGTTTCACATTTTAACCCTTCCTATACAGGATACAAAGATGTTGAACACAAAGATTCTTACTACAGTATTCTGTTAGTAAGATATGCACTACCTTATATTTGAAACCTACAGCTACTAATTCTTACTTACAGTGGATATAAAAAGTGCACACACCCCTGTTAAAATGCCAGGTTTTGTGATATAAAAAATGAGACCACAGTAAAGCATTTCAAAATTTTCCAACCTTTAATGTGACCTATAACCTGTACAATTCAATTAAAAACAAACAAGTCTGTAAGGGGAAAAATATAAAAAATAAAAAACGTACAATAAGCTGGTTGCATAAGTGTGCACACCCTTAAACTAATACTTTGTTGAAGCACCTTTTGATTTAATTACAGCTTTCAGTCTTCGTGAGTAGAAGTCTATCAGCATGACACATCTTGACTTGGCAATATTTACCCACTCTTCCTTGCAAAAGCGTTCCAAATCTGTCTGCAAGGGCATCTCTTTTGCACAGCCCTCTTCAGGTCATCCCACAGATTTTCTGTTGGATTTAAGTCAAGGCTCTGGCTGAGCCATTCGAAAACTTTCATTTTCTTCTGGTGAAGCCATTCTTTTGTTGATTTGATGTATGCTTGGAGTCATTGTTTTGTTGAAAGGCAAATTCCTCTTCATCTTCATCTTTCTGGCAAGTTCCTGAAGGTTTTGGTCCAAAAGTGACTGGTATTTGGAACTGTTCATAATTTCCTCCACCTTGATTAAAGCCCCAGTTCCAGCTGAAGAAAAGCAACCCCCAAAGCATGATACTGCCACCACCGTGCTTCACCATAGGGATGGTGTTCTTTTGGTAATGCAAAGTGTTGTTTTTACGCAAAACATACCTTTTGGAATTGTGGCCAAAAAGTTCAACCTTGGTCTCATCGGATCATAACACATTTTCCCATATGCTTTTGGGCGACTTGATGTATTGTTTTGCAAGTTTTAGCTGGGCCTGGATGTTTTTCTGTGTAAGAAAAGGCTTCTGTCTTGCAACCCTACCCCCGTATTCCAGATATATGGAGAATATGAGAGATTGTCACATGTAGTACACAACCGGTACTTGCCAGAAATTCATGCAGCTCCTTCAGTGTTGCTGTAGGTCTCTTGGCAGCCTCCCTGACCAGTTTTCATCTTGTCTTTTCATTAGTTTTGGAGGGACATCCAGTTCTTTGCAACTTCACTGTTGTCCCATATTTTCTCCATTTTTGATGACTGTCTTCACTGTGTTCCATGGTGTATGCAATCTTCTTCTTCTTTCGGCTTTTCCCGGTTAGGGGTCACCACAGGGGATCACCTGTCCGCTCATGATTGGCAGTGGAGTTTTACGGTGTCGAGTTGCCAGCTCCAGCGCCCAACCTTCCACAGAAGGCATAAACATGCATGCACTCAGAACTAGGGCCAATTTAGTGTGTCCAATCCACCTACAGCATGTCTTCGGATGTGGGAGGAAACCGGTGCACCCGGAGGAAATCGTGCAACCACAGGGAGGACATGCAGACTCCGCACAGAAGGCACCCCAGCTGATGATCGAACCGGAGAATCTGTTGCTGTGAGGTGGCAATGCTAACTGCTGCACCACCGCGGCTGCCCTCCATAGTATATCCAGTGCTGTTGAAATTGTTTTGTACTCTTCTCCTGACTAATGCCTTTCAACAATGAGATCCGTTTGATGCTTTGTAAGCTCTCTGCGAACCATGGCTTTTGCTGTAGCAGGCAACTGAGTAAATGTCAGGAAACTTTTATGTAGTTATTTACATTTGTTTACGGGGAAATTCCTACTGGACGCAGGTCCTTTTTCAGCGTATGCCCGGGGGGAAAAGCTCCACATCATCTACATGATAAATAGAGATACAAAGTTGCAGCAGTAGTAAACAACATTACAGGTTGTTGGTTTTAATACAATAACAAGATATTGATTATCAGCAGTATATTCAGTAAATATTGCAAGTTAAGATAGTTTCTTGTCATTTATAATATTAGTAACAAAGTTGTCAGACAAGATTTTAAAGTATGTAAAGACAGCTAGCTAATTCTGACTGGTTAGTAGTGGTGGTAGTATAGTTGGGTTAAGAGTCTACTAGGACAGGTGAACTTTATTTGGGGTTAATCAGAGTCTCTTTAATTGATGGCAGGTGTGTACCCAAGAAGACTGAATACTGTAATTAAAATAAAAGGTGCTTCAGCAAAGGATTAGTTTAAGGATGTGCACACTTATGCAACCAGCTTATTGTATGTTTTTTTTTTTATGTATATATTTTTCTCCTAACAAATTTGTTTTTTTTTTTTTGTTCAGTTGAATTGTACAGGTTGTAGGCCACATTAAAGGTGAGAAAAGTTTTGAAGTGTTTTATTGTGGTCTCATTTTTTTATATCACAAAAATCTGGCTTTTAACAGGGGTGTGTACACTTTTTATGTCCACTGTATATGTTCCCAGTGCTCATGCATCCCTTTTATTGACATTTTTACCACATGGTAAGCTTTTAGGAGCAAGTTTATGTTTAGAGCAGGGTGGTGACTATGGTCAGGTGGCATTAGGTATTATTCAGACTAAAGAACAGGGGATATAATGAAGCACATTTAAATTCCTTAAATATGGTATGAGGAAATGTTGTTTAAGCCTAGTGTGAGTTAGTAATTTTATAAAGAGTTGTGTTGGGTCTAATGAAGTTTATTTTGTTATGTACTATTTACCTATTGTAGAGGGAGTAGCATTCATTAAAAAAATATATGTATGGATATTTTAACAATAAAGGAGGTGTTAGGTACAGATTTAAATTGTACCTTAAAAAGTTCATATAAAAATAACCCCAGTGTCATAGTATAGTTCATGCTGATATTGCTCATTAAAGTGAAGAATTGAAAGGATGTAGTGTAACCCTAATGATGTCATTAATGGTTATAAAAGTGTTCCTGCTGGCATTTTATATGGTTACATTGAGGTAATAGTATAGTGCTTTAGATGTCCATGTGATTTATAGTATGTAAGACAGGCAAAACGACCTGTTGTTGAATATAAAAATAAACATGATACTGAGCTCTCGTGTGGGTTGTTCTGTGACATGCTAGTAACCTCCATGTCCCTAGGATTCGGAGGTCAGAAAATGGGAAATAAATCTAGCCGTTACCTGTTTTAGTGACGTATGCCATCAACACTGCCCACTTTTGGTGTGCTGAAAACCAACGATTCCTTGGAGTCTCTGGACTTCAGATCTGAAATGTTTGACTCTAGTCGACAAGTTATTAAGCCACACCAGCTAAGCCATAAGCTATCAAGAACTGCAGTCAGTAGACATTTCAATGTTTTCAAAGTCCTTTACTTTGCAAGTCTAGGCAGATGAGCACTTTCCCTAGACTTGCACAGTAAAGGAATTTGAAAACATCGAAAAGTCTTCTGACTGCAGTTCTTGATAGCTTATGGCTTAGCTGATGTTACTGAATAACTTCTTGACTTGTCAAAATTTCATATCTGCACTCCAAAGGCCTCCAAGGAATCGTTGACATTCAGCATACCAATAGTGGACAATGTTGCTGGCGCATGTGGCTAAACAGGTAACTGCTGGATTTATTTCCTGTTTTTGAATATATTCTACAGCATCTTGGGGATATAAGGATAAGGATCAGGATCAGGTCATTAAAAAGTTCTGTTGCACAACATTTTGAAATGAAACATGCATCTAGTACTGCCTTATTAAAATTTTGCTATATTATTTAAATGTCAGAGTGATTATATGGGGATATTTCTGAAATTTTGTTACAAAAGAAAATCTTTTTTATATTTATTTATGACAATTTTCATGGAAGGGTGGACAGTGAAGATCTTGTGAAGTATTTTATTGCGAAGCATTTATTGTAAAATGTTAGGAACATTTTATTTTAAAGTATTTATTTACTATGAATATTTATAATGAAATTTGAGTTTAAGGACAGTCTTTTGGTGATGGTTACTGACATAATGAATGCAAGGTTTTAAATACTTTGTATTTAATATTTGCAACCAATAGATGGCATTAGCTGAGGCGCCAGTTTGTTTTTTTGCAATAAAGAACTTATGTTTTTTAAGCTCCGGTAAGATCAACTGTGTAATTTTTAAGTATTTGGTAGTTTTGGTGGGAAATTTTGCATTGAGTATGTATATTGTTGCCTGTTTCCACTGATACAGCAACAGGACCATCTTTTGTAACCAAACAGGTAAAGTTGAGTTAAACTTGCAGTCCGTCCGTGGTTGTAGACACAACATTCTTAGTTGTGGTTCTTAAGTCTGTGTGATATGCTAATGCACTGTTGTGACAGGTGTTGATTTTCTCATGTTACTGTGATCTTTTTATTTCACAGGACTAAGCACAGTGCAGTTACAGAATCTTGCTGCATTGGCAGCTGCTGCTACTGTCGCACAGAATGCTCAGGGTAGCACTAATGCACTGAACACATCCAGTAGCCCTCTTAGTGTCCTCAACAATTCAGGTAGGTTGCCTTACCAAGAGTTTGAATTCTCAAAGGGTGTTTACAGCTGGTCTTTTATTATATGCCTTTTAGGGTCATAGTGTGGAGTCTGTGGTATACATATTAGCATTAGTATTATTGACGGGCCAAATGGTTTCTATCCCAAGAGAGCTAGATGGACTTGTCCCAAGTTTTTATGACCCTTTTTTTCCCACTCAGTGACCACTGAGCCCGTCCACCTTTATCCATTCTTACCTCCTGCCTCATGACGTCCAGTGTGACCACCTGTTAAGAGGCAAAACTCGGGGATTGTTGCTGTCATCCATTTGGAAGCTGAAAAACTCAAAACTGCCATCTAAAACTTTCTGACATCAGGCACAGTGCAGTGTCTGCTCTGCTAGGCCATGATACTTGTGAGCATTTCTGCATACGTGTTATATCTAGTTAGAGTGCCGTGCACTCTAATTAGTTGGTGCTCTCATATATCTCTTTTTGTGCATAGAGCATGCATCTGCATTCTGTTACAAAAGTGTCACTTCTGCACTGGAAGAAACTCTACTACCTGCCCTCAGGAAGGATACCAGTGCATTGGTCAGTCATTGGAACCACTCCCTTGCTGTTTTTCCTGCACCTATCTTGCTTGATTGATCACAGATCAGCAGGTTACATTCAGGACTTAGCCTTCCTTGCCACAAAGTTAGCTTTGGAGCAATCTTTGTTTTTCTGGGATGACTATACTTTGTGCCATGCTCTGCAATGTGGTTGATTAATTATGTTGAAAGGCTGGGTTTCTTAAAGGATGATTTCAACCGGCATATGGTTCTGCTTCTGGGAAAGTGATTGGAACTGTTAACAAAACAATGCAGATCTGATTCTGCATTTTCTGTGTGGTTTCAACCTGTGAGCTATCAAATCTGACAATTAACCATTTTCAGAATCATCAGTCCAAGAGCTCTGCCTCCTCAACACTTAATAGATACTCTGACACTTTCTTCCCAAGTCTAGTTTGCCATGATGTTTGGATCATGGTCAAAAGCTTTGAGATAATGTTTCCTTTTTTTGGGATAGTTTTTGGCAAGTGTTTGTAATATTTTTTCTCTACCTGTGTGTATTATTTTAGTGTTCGGATTTGTAGGGGTAGTGTGTTGTTTGCTATAAGATTTTTTGTTTTTGCTAAATTTATAGGTGTTACTTCTATGGTTTTGTGGGTGGGAGTGTATTTATTACCTTCTTAATATCTTGCTTGCTATTCATAGTTAGTTGTAATTTATAATTGTTCATAAGCTTTAATGGTTATTGGTTGTGTATTTTATATCCTGGCTAGGTAGGTGGGTTAGACTTTCTTGGTGGTGGTAATCCAGTGTAGAAGTGTGCTTCTTTCCTTGAACATGGATAACTTGAAGGTTTTGGTGTTAAAGAAATGCTTTTGTTGTGGGTATAAACGGTCAATGCCGGAAGTCCACAGCAAATGTGTGTACTACTTGGTTGCTGCCCGTTTGGAGACTGATTGTCAAGTATGTGCCACCTTTGGTGTGTGTGTTAATGGAAGGTGGATAAGCTTGTTGGAAGCGCCTGCATCAACCCTCCACTACTATTATCTCTTCTCCCTATATATATATATATATATATATATATATATATATATATATATATATATACACACACACATACATATATATAAATATCAACGCACACACACACACACACACACACACACACAACTGTATACATAAAGGTCTTCCTTTCCTTGCTTATTTTCCAATTTGTGTTTTACTAGTATGGCTGATAAGCCAACTGGATTTAAAAATGCACTTTCTGTGGGCATAAGATCCCATCTCTCATGTCCACAGGGAGTACACTTATTGTTTGGGCCCAGCACATCTGGACACCTCTTATTTCTATGTGTGGACTTTAATGCTGGAGCAATTAGCAACAGGAGGAATAAGCTAATTTTGAAAGGCCTCCTTCCTGCTTCAGTTTCAGGCATTCTTTAGTGGCACAAAGGCCCTACCAGAAATTCAAGGAGCCCAGGGAGCACTGTAAATGCTCTTCTGCCTGGCCTCCTCAGCCTACACCCACCTACTATAGAACATCCAAAGAAGGTTCCTAAAATCTCTGATCCGAAACTTTGGGATCCAATACAGTGTACTGTACCATCTCCTCGGCCCTGTGTTCCCAGGTTCTCTCCTAAGCTGATATCTTTAAAACCGAGGTCTCCCTTTTTGCAAGAAACACTTAGTCTTCAAGGCTACCTTCCACATCCTCTTCCATTAGGTCTTCCCGTAGACTGTCTGAAGTGGAGGTGGATAGGATGATGAGAAAATTCCTTAGAACTCAGATCCAGATGGGGGTTTTGCCAGCTCCATCTCCCATGGGATGGTTGAGCCGACAACCTTCTTTTCAACCTGTAATTGCTCCTTCTCCGATCCGACTGGCCGTTTAAGAGCCTTTGGGTCCGAGAGCCCCAGGAGTTGAACTGTCTGATCTGAAGGTTATCTCATCCTGAATTCTGACTGCTTCCCTGACTTGATCGGCTCCGACACTGTTGAAACACGATGTCTTTAGGAGCTGAAACATTGGTGTGGGATCCCAAGGGATTGACTTCGACTCCACAGTTTTCAGAGCCGTTGCTTTCTCTCAAAGCCTCAGCACTGGATAACTCTGCTCTGGGCCCCCTTCCCTCACCCGTGTAGCTGGGGAGGGAGGTTGGGGTGGGCTTGGGGGTTGTCTGTTCCATGAGCCTCGGCTCTGGTGGGATAGTGCTCGACCTCTCTGGGCCCCTCTGCTTTTGAGGTGCTGGAGAGGGCTTTCTGTCAACCCAGAGTAGTGTCATCTCTCCCTCTTCAGATCCATAATCCACTCTCCCTGTGGATCTTGTGTCCGAGTCCTCGCATCCTACAAGGACAACCAACCCAAAAGAGCTTCCAAGCAGTTCCCACCAGGGAACGCCCTGTCTCTTCTGATACCTCACCAAAACATCCCACTAAGGAGGTCCCTCAGAAAAGGACCTGCAAGGAGGGGGCATTTGGATTCCCCACAGGAATCCCTCACAGAAGACATCAGTTTTGAAGTGTGGGAAAGGTCCCATACATCTCCACCTGAAGATGTCTAATTTGGGGACATCATAGAGTTCCTTTTTTTCCAAAAAGGTGGTTGGTCTTAACAAACCCCTTCTCAGCAGGAATCTGTGT
Source organism: Protopterus annectens (assembly GCF_019279795.1). NCBI lineage: Eukaryota > Metazoa > Chordata > Ceratodontiformes > Protopteridae > Protopterus > Protopterus annectens. Next base: position 195,927,403 of record NC_056743.1, read on the forward strand.
ACTTGGAAGCCTTCAGTTCTGGCCTGTCTACGTCTTGGGTTAGCCCCCCGATGAGCTTCTAGACCTAGTCTCCCGCAGGGCATGGATTGAGTGTGACTCTGTGGAACCTATTCCCAAATACTCCAACAAAGTGTTAAGCTCCCCTGCTGTTAGAAGGATTCCTGTAGATTCCATGATTGTTGCAGCAGCCACCAGAAAGGTGTTTGCCCAGCAAAGCTTCACTGTGAATAATCCCCCTAGCAGAGAGTCTAAGGCTTTGGACAGTTTTGGAAGCCAGTGTATGTGTTGGCAACATTTGCCCTGCCATTTCTGAACTACTTGATGCATTTCCCCAGATTACAAAGGGGCTTGGTAAAGAAACTCTCTAATTGAGTCCCAGGGTGTATGTTCACAGAGGAACAGAAGTCCTTTTTTCTTGTGAGTGGCAAGCCTACAGTCTGTTACAAATGTGCCCATGAGGTTGATCTTGCGTGCTGCAGAAGGTACCTCAAGGGCATCTGGTTCAGGCATATCCATAAGGAAACACGCCTGGATGCGATTTTGTGGAACACTTCAAGTCGTCATTCATCAGTGCTTCCTTTGATGGCTCGTCCTTGTTTGGCCTGACAGTAAGAGAGAAAGTGACTCCTGCAGTGAGCAGGATGGAAAATTTTGTCTGCCTCTGGAATTTACTTTTCTATCCCACATAGACATTTCTTTGGAGCCAGCACAGCAGTAAGAAAATGTAGTTCAGGAAATCTCAAGGCCCTTTTCAAGAATCGCACAGGGAACTTTCCCCCAAAGACAGAGGGTGAAGTAGCTACAGTGGCATATGTCACCCACACATCAGAGTGGTTCCACAGACCCAAGGATCTTGAGGTTCTTTCTCGACAGATCCTTCCAGCTTTCCTGAAAGGTTGTCAGATTCTTTTTCTCTCTGGAAGCAGTCGGGGGCACTCATCCTTGCACCAAAACACCTGGCTAGCCATCACAAAGGACTCTGGTGCAAAGGATCATATCTAGAAGATATTTCATTCCATTTTTACTAATTCCAGTAAAAATAAGGAAAGTTCTCCTAGATGTTCTGCCTAATCAGAGTGAGATAGCAGCTCAAGAGTTCTCAAAGTTGATAGACAAAACAGTCATCCAAGAGGTCCGCCCACACCAAAGAGGAGCCAGAATTTGCTCAAGGTTTTCTTAGTGCCAAAAAAGACAGGGAACCTGAGACCTGTCTTGTATCCAAGTTATCTGAACCAGTTTGTAAAAAATTCCAAACTGACATGGTCACTGTTCAGTCCATTCTGCCCCTTCAGAATGTCGACTGGATGTGCTCAATCGATCCTCAAAACGCGGACTATCGCATCAAAATGAAAGACTCTTTCGAAGGTATTTACACTTAAATGTGGGAGCCAGTCATTATCACTGCAGAGCCCTGCCTTTGGTCTCACCACAGCCCCCAAGATGATTCACTAAATGCATGGCAGTGGTAGCAGCTCATCTGAGACTGCTTGGATTCAGAGTGTTTCCCGGTTTAGATGACTGGCTCCTTACCAAACCAATCAGGCATCTACTAGTAAAAGCCAGAGATTGTTTGAACTGTCATTCTCGCTGGGAATCACCATCAACATGCGCATATCTCATCTTTGTCCAGTTCAAATTGTGGATTTTATAGGGGCTCGCTTAGACACAGTCAATTGTCTAGCTCTTCTGCCTCAAAACAGAGTTCTTACATTCTTACAGAAGATTTCTATTCCTTGTCTCCTGTAAAACTGATCCTAAGAGCTGTAGGATTAGTGGCTGGTATAATAACTTTTAATTCCCTCTGCTCATTTCCAAATGAGAATTCTCCAATGGACCCTGTGGTGCAATGGTCCTTTCATAGCTATCCCTTGAATCACCAGACAGAATTGTCTCAAGTTTGCTGAAAGTCTCTTCTTTGTTGGATACACTTAGTGGAGATCGATCAAAGTCGTCCATTTATCCTTCTTCCCCCGCAGACACCTCCCAGTTGGGGGTGGTGCATTACTTGGGATTGACTTTACAAGGCACATGGTCCCCAGAAGAGACCAATTTGTGTATCGGTGTCCTAGCGATGAGAGTGGTGCTTCTAGCATTTGAGGCCTTCCGGAGCTTACTCCTTCTAGGGATTATTGCAATATAAATGGACATGTCAGTAGTCTAGTACATCAAGGAACAGGAGGAAACCAAATCCTATCCCCTTTTTCAAGAAGCAGTGAGAGTATGGCAGTGAGCAGTCTCATCCAGCAGCTTTCTTGTAACAGCGCACATACTAGGGAAATCCAGTAATCTAGCGGACAAGCTCAGCAGGACCATCCTCATGCTTCATGAATGGTTTCTTAACCAATAAGTAGCGAACATGATCTTGCATATATACGGTCAGCCTTGCTGCGACCTATTTGCATCCCCTTTCAACAACAAATACAGCAGGTTCTTTGCCCTTATCCCACCTCAGGGGCAGTCACCGACAGATGCTCTGGTCCATTTTTTGCCCTTGTCTCCTTTACACTTACCCTCCCCACATCTCATCCCCAAGTTTCTTCAGAAAGCAGTTTGGTTGAAGAATGCGGTAATCCTGATTTGGCCCCCTTCTAACCTCAACAAGTGTGGCGCCCCTTCTTTTGGTCTCATTTAGTGTGTCCTGCTTGGACACGGGATCGCAGTCTAGATCTCCTATCTCACCTGTCAGGGGTAGTTCACCCAGATATTGCAGGCCTCAAGTTGACCTAATGGTTTCACCAATTCTGATGATGGCTAGACCTTAGATTGGAAATATTTACAAAAGTAAATGGAAAAGGTTTTTCTTTTATGCTCATCAGAGAGAATTAGATCCGTTACCATTCCGCTTCCAGCTTCTCTAGATTTCCTTGCTTTGATTTTTCAGGATTGAGCAAGTTTTCCCACCATCAAGGTTCAGTTAGCAGCCATCTCGAGCTATCACAGTGGAGATAATGCTACTCCTGTAGCTTCATCCAAATTTTACAAGGCCTCTCCTATACTTATACTTAGACCTACAATAAAGGACCCTACTCCATCTTGGGACCTCTCAATGGTTGGGCAAGCCTTAGTACTTTCTTCCTTTGAACCATCAGCTTAAGTAGATCTCAAGTTTTTTTCTTGGAAAACTGTTTTTCTGGTAGCTATAATGTCTGCAAGATGAGTATCTGAACTCCAAGCACTGCCTTCCAAACCGCCGTATTTGATATATGTCCTTCTATTCCTATGTTGCAGTATTCTTACTGTGGGATTTCCCACCTCAGGTGACCCAACGTCGGCTCCTTTACAAAAGCTTAAGTCTGGTTGCTGTAGGTGCGTGGGACATCACACATAGGGCCATAAACCAGTGATCATAAATGTGAAGTCTGCACGCACACACTGCAGAACTTTTCAGCCACAGATGACATCAAATCATTCGCTTCACTCATACTCTCGAAGACTTCTAAAAGCTAAGTACCTTATTGGGGAAACATTTTCATTTTTTACTTGAGCTTGGTTAGCTGTATTTAATATTAGCCAATGTCAGCTAAGAAGGACAAATGCCATTGCGGGCGTCAGATACCGCATAAGGATACCCACAACTCTTGCGTCTTTTGTCTCGGGAAGGGACATGATCATACCGCTTGTTCCATTTGCCAGATGTTCATCGTGTTACACTGCTGCAGTCATTACACTTGGGTTATCCTGCCGTCAGGCGGTCCCGCAGTCGGCCAGAGTTCCAAAGTCTTGGTCCGGCGTCGGTTGCTGTCGCCTCCTCCCTGACATCAGTGAGACAGGGGTATATAAGATGCAGCCAACGCCATTTTTTTCAGTCTTTCTTGCCGCGCGGTGCCCGAAGCAAAAGCAGTTTGCAAGTGCCGGTCGACCGTCTCCTGAGATTTTCATTCCGAATCCAGAACCATAGTCTTCTACAAAGCTAAGTACCCCGTTCGGGGAAACTTTTTCTTGCCTCAGACTGATGTTAGTAAAAGTTAATAACTGTATTTCTTGTGGGAAGCAAATACCTCATAAGGATTTCCATTCCTATTGTATCCCGTGCCTAGGTCTTGACCACGACGTCACTGATTGTCGGTTTTGTGCTAGGTTTAACAAGCCCACTATTAAACGTCTGTTTGATTTTGCCCGACATTATTTTGGTAGAAAATTCAATTATACCATGCCATCGAAACTTCCGATGACCGGAATACACAAAAAGAGCAAAGACAAGGATAGGCATCTGAGGCCCAAAACTGACGACGAAGCCTCTTCTAGGCCAGTCACTGGTTCTCCAGTTTTCAGCGAGGCGCCTTCGCAGCCCCTGACGACCACTTCTGTAGAACCACAAGCCGCCCCAGACTCCCACGTGGAGATGGCTGGGCCTTCGGACGCACAAGCTCTTCAGCCTACCGAGACTAACCTTTCAGAGGGATCCGGAGTAGCTGAGCAACTCACAGCTACAGAGGGTGTATTCAGACCTACCCAGTTAAACATTAAACCCTCAGCTAAGTCTAAGCCTCCTTTAAAGTCAAAGAAACAAATGCAGCATTCTCCAGGACAGGCCTCCATGCCTAAGAAACAAATGCTCAAAATGGCCGAAGACTTAATTACTCTGATCAGGGGGTCCCATCCCCCTCCTGATAAAAGACCTAGACAGGATGCAGACTATGACTCATCCAACCAGGTGCCCATCTCTTCTCATTCTTTCTCGGACCTAGGATACTCTTTACCCCCTTATCTCTTCTCATTCTTTCTCGGACCTAGGATACTCTTTACCCCCTTATGAGGATTCTTATGCTGAGGAATCAATTCCATCAGCCTCACTGCCTGAGGACTACTCCTTTGGGGAAGCCCTACATACCATGAGGGAGCATTTCCACTAGGAATGCCAGGATTACTCAGAATCCAAGAAAAGGCTCAGAAAATTCCTTTTATTACCTCAACACAGACCCCTTGCTATTCTGCCAGTGTTAGATATTGTGGATGATGTGTATACTGAATCCAGCTTAAATCCTGATTTCTTACCTCCAGCCCCTTTTAAACCTGACAGATACTACAAAGTCCCTGACTCTCATAAATTTCTGTATAAAAGCCCTGTTGCTGACCCTGAAACTATTTCTAAGGGACCCAAAGGAGTTAAGGCCTCATCAGCCAAGAATCCAGTTCCCTCTGACATAGATTCCAGAGTATTAGACAGATGGGGAAAGAAAGTATATACGTCTGCAACTTTAGCAATGAGAGCCTTAAATTGCCAGTTTCACATGCTAAAATAGCAATTTTTACTGTCTCAGTTAAAACAAAAAATGCTTTCAGAATCAGATCTTCCTAATTTTAAAGAAATGCAGGATTTATTGCATGTAGCTGAACAAGTGGGAAAGCATACTTTGCAATGTGGTTTTGATTCTCTAGAGGCCTCCTGCAGAGCAGCATTTACAGGCTCTGTCATTAGAAGACATGCTTGGTTAAAAGAACATACGTTACCAGATCATGTTAAAGCAAAATTATTGGATGCACCTTTGCAGCAGGATGTGTTATTTGGAGTTAAGGCAGAAGAGGTATTAAAGAAAATGGAGGATAAGGCAAAATCTATGCAAACGGTGAAGGAATTCTTACAGGTTCAGCCTCCTAGATTTAGCAGAAACTGGCCAACTAAGAATTGGTCCTTTCCAATTACAGACAGACCTCAAAGGGGAAGATACAGACGTCCAAGAGGTAGAGGTCAACCAAACGGTCCTTACAGGCCTCGACAATGGGTTGCATCAGGCCAGAAAGAAGGGGAAGACAGGCCACAACCATTATAAAAAGCAGCTCCAATGACTTGCCACTACAGCTGCCAAACAAATCCTTCTTGGCAGCCCCCTTGGGAGGAAAACTGGCACTCTTGTACCACAATTGGCAAATGATCACCAAAGACAAATGGGTTCTCAACATTGTATTTCAAGGTTACAGGTTCCACTTTCACACTCTGCCAAGGTTAAAAGGAATGCCAAATCTGCCACCAAATCAATGGGCAGAGGCTCAAAAACAAATTACAGCACTCATGGATATGAGAGCTATTCAAAAGGTACCATCACAGGAGCAAAGACAAGGATTTTACTCGAGACTCTTTCTGGTACCCAGAAAGGACAAAGCCTGGAGGCCCATTCTGGATCTTTCATCTCTAAACACTTACCTGGATGTTCCGAAATTCAGAATGTTGACACTACAGCAGCGTCTTCCCATGCTGGGCAAGAGAACTTGGTTTGTGACTTTGGACCTCAAAGAGGCATATCTGCATGTCCCTATCAGACAAAACTGCAGAAGATACCTCAAATTCATATCTGGTTCAGTGCGCTACCAATTCTCTGCACTGCCCTTTGGCTTATCTACTGCGCCCAGGGTCTTCACAAAGTGCCTGGCACCAGTAATTGCATTTTGCAGATTGAAAGAAATTCAAATTTATCTGTACATGGACGACTGCCTGATTCAAGCAGAGAGCAAGGACATTCTTCTAAAGCATCTGGCATTTGTAAAAAAGTTATTAAGTTGCCTGGGGTACACAGTAAACGAAAAGAAATCAAAACTAGTGCCCTCACAAGAGATTATATTCCTGGGTACCAGCTTGAACACAAAGGCCCAGATGGCTTATCTCACGCCAGACAAACAAGGACAACTGACTCAATACTTTCAATTGATGGCAACAAAGACCCAGCTCCCTGCAAGAAAAATTCTGCAGGCCTTGGGTTACATGGCATCCTGCATACTACTAATTCCATATACCAGACTGCATATGAGGAAACTTTAATGGTACCTAAAGAATGTATGTTCTCAACACTGTCAAAGTTTGGAAACAGTTATACCACTAATCCCTTGCCTTCAACCGGAGTTTCAGTGGTGGGCTCAAGCTTGTCACCTCAACAAGGGACAGCCTTTTACACAACCCACAGCCAGGCAAACACTGACAACAGATGCATCGGATTACGCCTGGGGAGCACACATGGCAGGCAAATGTATTCAGGGCACATGGACCGCAGAACAAAGGCATCTTCACATCAATCAAAAAGAGATGCTAGCTGTACAAAATGCGATTATAGCTTTCAAGGACCTGCTGCATCCAGGACAACTACTCCTAAAGACAGACAACACCACAGTTATGTGGTACATAAACAAGCAAGGGAGCACTCACTCCTACCCCCTGTGCAGACAAGTTATGACCGTATGGAACACAGCTATAAACCTTCAAGTTCATCTGCAAGCAAAGTTCCTGCCAGGAGAGAAAAACACACTGGCAGACGACTTAAGGAGAAACATCATGGATCCCCACGAATGGGAGTTGAATCCACAAATATTCAGAATAACACAGAAATGGTGAAGCCCGGACATAGATCTGTTTGCATCCCCAATGAACTGCCAGTTACAAAAATTCTGCACAAAGAGTTACCATCCACAAGCATGGAAAGTGGATGCCCTCTCATTCAGCTGGAAGAACCTACAAGTATACGCTTTCCCACCACTACCTCTCCTGCCAAAGGTACTCATAAAAGCCAGGCAGGAAGAGCCAAAGATGATCCTGATTGCACCAGACTGGCCACGCCAGCACTGGTACCTAATCTTAATGAGTTTAGCACAAGAACCACCCTGGATTTTGCCTCAAATCCCACATGTGCTGACTCAGCACAACAAACAAATACTACATAGCCAGCTAAAGACCTTAAACCAAGCTGCATGGAAGATTCCTTAGTCAAGCAAGCAATGCCTCTCTCCAAAGCTGTTATGGATGTCATTCTGGAGGCCAGAAGGCCTAGTACCAGGAAAGCCTATTCGGATAAATGGAAGAGATTCTGGGCCTGGAACCAAGCTCACAGCCTTGACCCTCTTGTCCCAAACATTCCTCAGATATTACAATACTTAACTGAGATGCTGGACAAAGGACTCTCCTTCTCATCCATCAAGATCCACGCCTCTGCTCATTACAACACGGATCCACCAATTTTTTCTAATCCTCTGTTAAAACAGTACCTCAGAGGGGCTAAAAACATAAGACCCGCCCCGTAGAGCACCTACTCCAATTTGGGACCTCAACTTTGTTTTGGAGAAGCTAACTTTACCTTCTTTTGAGCCAGCCAACACAGCAGAATTAAAATATATCTCTTGGAAAACTGCTCTGCTCCTGGCAATAACATCAGCACGAAGAGTTTCAGAATTACAGGCTCTAATGGCAGTGGAACCTTTCCTCGTTTTCCACCAGGACAGGGTGTCTTTACGAACTAGCCGTACTTTTATGCCAAAAGTGGTATCCAGTGTGGCTCTAAACCAAACTGTTCACCTGCCAACTTTTTATCCTAAACCACAGAATAAAGGAGAGAGACTACTGCACTCTTTGGACATTCACAGACAGTTACGCTTCTACTTGGACAAAACCAAAGCTTTCAGAAAATATGAGCAATTATTGGTAGCATATGCTGCAGGAGCACAGGGAAAAGCCATTTCAAAACAGACTATTTCAAAATGGATAGGACATTGTATACGTTTCTGCTACACATACCATGGAAAACCGGTACCTAGCAGCATTAGATCTCACTCCACCAGGGCAACAGCCACTTCAACTGCCTACCTCAGGGGAGTACCTACCAAGGATATTTTGGAAGCAGCAACTTGGAGTTCTGTACACACTTACATCAAGCATTACCATCTGCCTCTATACTCTAAATCCAGAGCTGGCTTCGCCACTGCAGTGCTGCAGGGCCTTATAGCCACCCCTAATGCCTTATAGGACCAGCCACCCTTCCTCAGCTTTGGGATTCTACCCAAGTGTAATGACTGCAGCAGTGTAACATGAACATAGTACAGTTTTGTACCTACCATAAATGTAGATGTTAGAGTGTAGACACTGCTGCAGTCCAGGATACCCTCCCTCCTTCCCGTCTTACTGGCTGGTACGTACCTATGTCTTCTACCCTTACTACCTTTGGGGAGTATTTGCTGGTAGCTGTAAGTTGTTTTTTACTTTTCTTATGTATGTTTTATTAGCAATTGGAATTGCCTACATATTTAGAGGCACCTGACATCTGGGGCAAGAAAAACTGAAGAAAATAGCGTCTGCTGCATCTTATATACCCCTGTCGCACTGACGTCAGGGAGGAGGCGACAGCAACTGACGCCGGACCAAGACTTTGGAACTCTGGCCGACTGCAGGACCGCCTGACGGCAGGATAACCCAAGTGTGATGACTGCAGCAGTGTCTACACTCGAACATCTACATTTATGGTAGGTACAAAACTGTACTTTCTTTGTACCGAAGACCCTCTGCACCCATCTGGCCACACTAACTTTATATTTAGAGAACCAACTTCTTAAAAAGCTTGTGGTTAGAATGGACCCCGAGTCGGCCGCTCCGACTGAAACACCGCAGAAAAAGGCCAAAGTTTCCAGGCCTACTTTCGTTGCCTCTCTGCCATCGGATGTCCTGCCAGCTTCCAGTTTAGGAGTTGAGAGACAGCCAACAGTACCGACCACGTCGACTGCTCCCACCGAGACGGCCACTTCAGGAGTTACGGCCTGCACGTCCATAGAGATAGTTCAGATGTCAGTTCCTACCGACATCGAGGGGGAACTAGAAACAGTCGGACGACCTTCGGAGACTCCTATTCCTGAAACTCATGCTTCTAAGCCTAGGCCTTCTCCCAAACCAACTTTTACTAAACGAAAACAGAAAACTAACCGTTTGACTCCTACTCCTGAAGGAGTCCCAGACTGGCATTCTTTCACTAACTCTCTAATGCAGGCCTTTATGGCCCTCAGGCCAACAGGCTGTACTCCAACCACTATACCTGTGTTCAGTCCTTGGCCTGCCTCTGCCATCTCTCCCCTTGCAGACCACCCAAGGAGAGGAGGGACTAGAACCTTACTACTCTTCTTCTGAAGAGTCCATTACTTATGCATCTCAGATTGCTGCTCCTTTAGAATATTATTCACCAGATGAGGAATCGTTTGAAGGAAATTCTCCACCAGAGGACATTACCTTTGATGAAGCAATAAGATGAAAGACTACTTTAAATGGGACACTACCCAGATGACTGACACCAAGAGGAGGTATTTTCAACTGCTTCAAGTGGAGTCTCCCTCCCCATCAGCCATCCCACCAGTCTTACCTGCCTAGCTTGATGCTTTTACCTCTGCATCCAAAAATCCAGACTCTCTACCACCTGCACCGAAAAGACCAGTCAAGTTTTATAAGGTTCCTGATGAGCAAAAATTCTTAGTTAAACCCACCTTGGCAGACCCTGCAGTTATTGCTGTCTCCCCAGACAAGCAGTCCAGACTTATTCCCTCTGCATCTCTTTTGCCTACTGATAAAGACAGCAAAAACATGGACAGGATTGGTAAACAAAAATGTACACCTATTCCACCCTGGCCTTTGTGCTATAAATTACCAGGCACGCATGGTTAAATATGCACTATACCTTGTCTCACAAACAACTACTCTCCTGGCTACCGCACCTCACTGCCCTACTAAATCAGACATAACATCAAAATTGTGTCTGGCTTTACATGTAGCCAGACATTCAATTAGGTGCAGTTATGATGCTGCAGAGGCCTCTGCTAGGCTCAGCTTCTGCTTCCGTCCTTCGCAGATATTTTTGGCTGGGCCTACAACCTTTTCCAGAATTCTTTAAAACTAAGATTATGAAAGCCCCCCTTAGACAATAACCTTTTGTCTGGAAAACAATTTGCAGAACTTTTTAAAAACCTGCAGGAGAAAAGCAGTGGACTGCAGGACAAAAAGCATTTGCTTGGGTCTCCTATTCCAAAGTATTACAGGAACTACCCTGCTAAAACCTCATTTGTCAGGAGAACCCCTTCCTCTGCTATCCCCTAATCCACCAAGCACAGAAGGGGAGCCAGAAGACAAGCATTCTCCAGACCTGTCACCTGTCAACCAAGTCCTAGACAGTACTTTCAGGATAGAAATGCACCCAACAAAGCATGACTGCCTTGCCCATTTGCCCTTGTCAGCCCACCTATCCCATTGTTTGCCTAGTTGGAAAACCATCACTTCAGACCAGTGGGTACTGAGTATCATTCAAAACGGCTACTTCCTTTCTTGAAGGGAAAAGCCCATCCCAAAGCTTATTTTCCCTTTCCCCCTCCAAAAACCAAATCCACCTCCTGCCACAAATTCTTCAAGATCTCCAAAAACTAGGAACAATAGAACCTGTTCCTTCAGGGCAGGAAGGAAAAGGATCTTACTCGAGACTCTTTCTGGTCCCCAAAAAGGAAGGCCCTTGAAAACCTATACTGGATCTATATTTCCTGAACCAATTTCTAGAAGTTCCTTCTTTCAAAATGCTCTCCCTCCCAACTGTACTCTCTCTTATCCCAGACCAGGCCTTCGTAGCCACTCTGGATCTAATGGAGGCTTACCTGCATATCCCCATAAAACCCTCCAACAGAAAATGTTTACGTTTTTCTGGACCCTGCTCTCATTTTTAGTTTACAGCCTTCCCCTTTGGTTTGTCTACAGCACCCAGAGTACTCACAAAATCCTAGCCCCAACCATTGTTTACTGCAGGACCCAAGGTGTCCAACTTTACCCCTACCTAGATGACATTCTCCTTCTAGCAGAGACTGAAACCCGTGTCAGAGACCACCTCAGGTTCACCACCACCTTTCTTCAAAACCTGGGCTTCACCCTCAATATAAACAAATCCTCCTTGCTCCCTCAACAAGACAAAGTATTTCTGGGCTGCAGATTCAGGACAGGTCTAATGCGGGCCTTTCTTCCACAGGAAAAGGTCCACTCCCTCTCCACTCACTTTCAAAACCTTTTACTGGAGTCCCAGATTTTTGCAAGACAATTCATGCAACACCTGGGGCTTATGGCAGCCGCCATTCCCTTACTTCCCTTGGCAAGAATGCACACGTGGAAATTCCAATGGTACCTCAAGAACGTGTGGTCACAACACCTACACTCTAGAGAAATAAATCCCCTTTCTGCCGTGCCTCAAATCGGAGCTAAGGTGGTGGAGTCAGCAAATCTGTCTGGAGAAGGAGAGGTGACTTGTTACATCCCATAGTCCCAAGAACTGTGTGGTTCATTGCATTGATCTTGTGTGCCATAGAGAGCAAGGCAAACGTTTCTGATGATTATTTCAAAGGTAGGTGCAGTTGATGAGAAGCCAGCTGAGAGTTATCAAAAGGCAAACTGGGCTGGTAGATTGTAGCAAAGGTATGCTTCGGAAGTGATAATCCCAGGGCAGAGCGTTCTATTGGAGGAGCCCTACTGTAACAGCTAAGCAGGAGTATAATATTTGTCATTGTAGTGGATGCAGACTGAGAAGGCAACTTGTTTGGATTCATCTGGAGTGCCATAGGTTCTAAAGACAAAGTGGCTGTTCTCCTACTGTGTGATCAGTGATACCACATCTGTGGAATAGTACTTGCTGTGTTAGAGGCCATAGAGGGAGAATAAAATGAAATAACCTTTCTAGAATAGGACTACGAATGAAAGGCTAGCAGTATGGTGAATGGGATAGACATCAGGAAACTGTGGAAGGATGCTGGAAATGATTAGCCTTTTCTTGATTACAGTAAAGATGGATGCAGATGATCTAAGTGTTCTGATAAGTTGTAGGGGAGGAGTAGTTGAGATAGCAAGAAAGGAAGTATGTTGTAGGAGTGGTCACAGTCTCCAAACTGAATAGACAAGTTAAACCTTGATCCTGAGTGACTTTAATTACCCAGACGTAGACTGGAAGAAATACTCATGCCAGAACATAAATGCCAAGAGATTCCTCGATTTTTGTCAGTGCAAATGCTTTGGAACAGCTAGTCGATACCCCCACAAAGACAGTAATAACTTTGACTTGGTATTAACCAGCATGAGTAACCACTGCAGCATCCCTGCAGTATCGTCCTTCCTTGGAAAGATCAGATCATAAAGCGGTCAAGTTTGAAGTCACCATCTTCCCCGACCCCCCTCAAGCTAGCGTCAAAGAAAAAACTTTTCCAAAGCTGATTACAGCCTCCTGAGGGATAGTATAAACAGCTTCACAGCCCCCTACCCCTCTCTAGAAACTGGCACCAGTATCTAAAACTATACCAAATTACTATACGAACATTTATATAGATGCATGGAAATAAATAAACTCTATAACAAAAGAAAAAAATTGCTGTCCAGGACCAAGAATGAGCAGGAGCCTAATTGGAAGCAGTCTCTCCTTAGCCTAAACAAGCAAATAAGAGCACTAGTCCTCCAAAGCAAACTTTGAGTCCAAATTGGCCACATCTACTAGAGATGGTCGTAAGGGCCTCTTCACATATGTCCGTAATGTCATAGGTAGCACCCAGATCTGTTCAGAACTGGTGGTCAATGACACCACATATACAAATGCCGTAGATATAGCAAACTTGCTGGCTGAATGATTCAGTGAAATTTTCACCCCTCTGTCCCCTATCAGTAAATCAGGACATTTCCAGTACTTACCCCCTTCACCTAATATCTAGGGATCAGTTCATCACTGCTCTCACAAAGGCAAAAATACAGCCTCCATGGGACCCTATAACATCCCAGGCTGCATCCTACATGAACTCAGGCAGGAACTTGCAGTACCGTTAGGCGCCCTATTCAACCAAAGCCTGAGTGATGGCTTTGTCCCAGCTGAGTGGACGACAGCCACTGTCATCCCTTTGCACAAAGGTGGAGCATCCACCAATCTGGGAAGTTATAGACCCATCAGCCGAACTAGCCTGATCTGCAAGGCCATGTAGTGGATTGTCATGGACCTCTTTAACAAGGACATTCGCAACCTCCAAACACTCGATCTCACACAGTTTGGCTTCATCAAGGAGAGGTCATGTCTGTTAAATTTGGTTGACTTTTTTGAGACAGTCACCAAAGCCATGGATGAAGGGGAGATGGTGCACACCGCGTACCGTGACCTGGCCAAAGCTTTCAACACTATTCCCCACTCAGGCATAATAAATGAACTCTCTCAACTAGGCATCAATCCATATGTTACCAGATGGGTAGCTAACTGGCTCACTTATAGAACCCACATACTCAAAGTAGGGAAAGCCACCTCAAGCAGTAGGACCCGTATTGAGTGTTGTACCCAAGGGTTCGGTCTTGGGGCCTCTGTTATTTGTGATGTACTTTTCTGAGGTGCAGGCCAAAGCCAGTGGACTATGGCTGACGTAAGTTTGCAAATGATTTCAAGCTGGCAGCTGTCATCAATTCACCTAGTGACATGGACATCCTCCAAGAGGGTCTCACCCAGACAAATGACTGGTGCCAGAAACATGGCCTCAAGCTGAATACCAAAAAATGCATCATCATCCTCTTTGGGGAGAGTGATGTCCCCACAAATTATCACGTTAATAACAACGTCCCAAGCACGCAGTCAGATGTGAGGGATTTGGTCACCCGGATTGATAGCAATCTGACTTTTGACCACCATGTTGCTTCCATCGGAAAGCTTTCTGTGTGGCCCACCTCATAATTAAGGGTATCTCATCCAGTGACAAGGAGGTCATAACCCTGTATTCTTCCCTTATAAGGCTCATTATTGAGTGCAACACCCCCATTCGACATGTAGCTCGCAAAGCACATGCAGCAGTTGGAGAATTCAGGGCCTCAAAAATCTGCCATACACAGATAGGCTAAAAGCCCTATCCCTCTACTCTGTTTCATACAGACTCCTCGGAGGTAACCTCTGTCTGGCATACAGGGCGATCTTGGACCCCACCTTAATGGGACTGTTTCATATCCGCAAGTTAAGCTCCACTCAAGTAACCTGCACACGTGCCTCAACCTGGTTTGTGACATCAATAGGACTTGTTGGTGGACAGATTTGTGTCCCAGGGACTCCCCATCTATGGAATAGACTCCCTCTCCCTGTCAAGCAGAGTACCTCTTTACCTCTTTTTAAGTGCACCTTGGATAACTTAATGTGAAATGGAAAATTCATCCCTGGGATTCCACCTGTGTCCCTGCTGGACAAGGGGCATTGGGTGCTGATTTTTGTGTATGCATGAGCTACACTCTTGGCTAGGCTTATTAGGGTCTCAGGGCCAGTAGCCTAGTAACTTCCTACGAATGCAAGACCAGCCCGACGTCTCCTGTACCTGCACCCATATGGCCCATTTGTTCCTTGGGGCAAGAGCCAGCCATTCCCTGGTTAGGCAAGGGCTTTTGCTGCCAATTCATATCTGCCCTTTTAGCCCAGCTGGCCGTTTTGTTCCCCAAATGAGTCATGTGGTAGGTAGTTGGTCAGCTTTCTGGTCTTGCAGCGTGACATATCCCTAAGTGAATTATATCATTCCCTCACGTTGGCTGACTTGAGCAGTGATACCTACTTCCAGCTAGAAGGTTTGCGCTTCTTCTTATTGATGTGGCTGTATGCACATTTCCAATGACCGCAAGGCTTCATAGGCCAAGGCTTCGTAGGTGCAACACCTGGTACTTCACTGAAGAGTCGTTCAGATGGCAAGTCTGAGTCACCTCCCTCCAGTAAAGCTGGATCCAGCAAAGATGGCTCACTCCCATTCTTCCTTGCCAGCTCTGTCAGACACCTGAGCTGATCCTCTGATACAAGTCTCTTAGGCTGTAGTCGGGGCTTTATCCCTGTACACCACCAGAACTGGCTAGGATATTACACCTTTGATGGTCATGTGTAGGGTCTCATAGGCACATCCTTGCCTGGAGTAGTATGAGTTGGGCAGTTGACCTTAAGAAGAGTGTGCAGCAAATGGTTATGAACAAGCCTGCAACTCCTGAATAAACTTTACAATGAACAGCTGCAGAACAGAGTTACTATGTGCTTCTTAAGATTTCACCCAATTTTCTGTCATTCCAGTGCTGTCCTTTTCTTTGTTATGTATAGTAACTGAAACCTGGCCAAGATAACTTTGCATAGGTGTACAAATACAAAAATACAATGTTTTTCAGAAGAGGCTAATACTACCTCTGTAGTTCCAACTATCTCCTCATTTCTTTACTTTGACAAACTGCCACCAGTTCGACTACTGTAGCACACTAAGTGCATATTTACTTTCCACTCTTAAAAATAAGATCTGATGTTGTCCATTTTATTTCATTAACCTGTGAGTTACGGGTTCTCATCTCAGAACCGACCGGCTGCTTTCTTTGCAGCTCAAGCTTCCTGACTTGAACTCCTCCTCTCTACCCATAAAGCCCCACTCCCCCAGTATACCTCACATCTTGTTTTTTGTGCTTCGAGTTCGCATAGAGTTCCTTGCTCTTGAGCTTTTCCATCTTCAGAGTGGTTGTAAGTCCTTTGTCTTGTTCTCCCTACCCTTTTTGCTTCAGTTATATAACCCTTTGATACTTTTTTTTTCTCTAGTTTTCGCATTTCTATCTGCCAGGTCTTTCCTCTTAACAAAAAAAAAACGCTCTCCTCCTCTTCTCTTTGTTTCTCTTCCTTTCTTTGCTTTTATGGCTGACCAAAAACCTCTAGGTTTTAAAAAGTGCACTTCCTGTGGGTGGAAAATTCCTCTATCTGATGCCCACAGGGTGTGCCGTGTACTGCTTTGGGCCTAATCATTTGGAAGCTCCTTGCGAAATCTGTAGGGCTTTCCATTCTTGGGCTCTGGCGGATAGGAGGACCAAACTCTTATTAAATGGTTTGCTCCTTTCTTCCTCCACTTCAGGGATGCCTTCTACATCAGGGTCTCAACCCCCTCCTAAAAAGCCCAGGGAGTCCCAGGAGTCCAGGAGATATTGTCCTGAGTGATCCTCCTCCGAACCGCCTAGGAAAAAGGTTAAATCTTTGGAACTGACTGTCGGCTCTGAGTTTGGTTGCCATTGCCTCTCCTCCCACTCTGTCATCTTCTCTTGCTCTGGGGTGGAATGGTGCTTCCACAGCGTCAGGTCCTACAGTTTCAGCGGTGGTGTCAGCTCTGCCAGGATACCTTAGGAGATCTTCGTCTTGTTCCCCTCTAAGATCCTCCAGACCTGCATCCACCACTTTTAGGTCTTCTGAAGCCTGATTTCAAGACACAGATCCAGATGGGGCTTCTATCTGTTTCGTCTACATCCAGATCAGTGAGATTTTCCCCATTCCAGCCTGCAACTCCTCTGATCCAACCCTTGGTTTCGGAGTCGTCCGTTCCTTTGGGTCCCGCTGCTGGGGTATTGAAGCTGATGGACATCTCCCTTCGCCTCCGACTTTCTCCCTGACCTGCTTGGCTCCATCGGCTTCAGTTCCAAATATGTGTCGGGTCGTAGCATAAAGGTCAGTTCCGGGGAGGTTGGTCTCAACTCCAAAGCTTTCGGAGCTGTCTTTTCCCCTCAGAGCTTCGGCTCTGAGCCCTCCCCCCCCCCGGAGTGGGAGGCTCAAACACTTCGGAATGTGTCTGCTACAGTGGTCTCAGCTGCCACCGGACAGCTCCAAGTGGTTCAGGTCTTGGAGAGGGTTCTCTCCATTTCTAGCAGACCCTCGGCACTTACCACTACGGAACCTTCCCTTCCTCCTACTGGACTTGTGTCTGAGGTCTCTGTGCTGCTGTGTGGACAGCCGGTCCCAGAAAGTCTCCACACCCTTCCTTCAGTGGATCCCCTGGTTTCTTCCGACACCTCCCCCTTAGACCCCAAGAGACCCCCTCCCCGGGAGGTTGCTCAGAAGAGATACTGTAAAAGTACAGAATAACTCAATTATGTATATTTATTCCGAGGAAGATGAAGGGTCTCCCATATCACCACCTGATGAGGTCTCCTTCAGAGACATTCTTGTAATCCTTCAGAGGGGTGGTTGGTGTGCCCAAAACCCTTCCCCGGCAGAATTGGTACTGTGGATTGCTTTCGGGTCCGGCCCATCTACTACTTGGGTGTCCCTCCCCAGCTGACCCGTTCATCCAGCTGGTGTCGTCAAGGACTTGAAGGAACCAGATACAGTGGAACCTATCCCCAATGAGCAGAGAAGATTGTGCACGTCCCTGTTGAAAATCTTTCTGGACCAAAGGAATCCCGGTAGATGCCATGGTTGTGGTGGCAACCACCAAGAAGGAGCTGGTTCAGGAAAGCTCCTGTGTCTGTCCCCCGAACAGAAAATCCCAGATATTGGACAGGTTTGGCAAAAGTCTATATCTCATCTACCATTGCCCTCAGGGCTTTGAACTATTTGCCGCGTTTTACCAGGCTACAAATGGACTTAGTCACGGAACTTTCTAGTTCAACCTCGGGGTCCATGTCTACCGAGGAACAGGAGCCCTTTTCCTCCATGTTGGCCACCCTACATTCTTTAACTAATGCGTCCATGAGACTAATTTCTCTTGCTGTGGAGGGTACTTCAAGTACAGCCGGTTCTGGATTTGCCGCATGGCGCCATGCCCGGATGAGGTTTTGCAATTTTGCCGAACCTTTTAAACAGTCCGTTATTATGGTTCTACCTTGTTTGGGTCCACAGTATATGCCACTTTATCACCGAGTAAAAAGTATGGTAAGACTGTCTGCCATCGGAATCCATATTTGTACTCCACAATGGACCTTCTCTAGAAACCAGATTGGAAGTTAGCAGACGTTGTTTCGGAAGTCGCAGGATTTTTTCCAGGATACTCGAGGAGACTTTTCCCACTGGAGCAGAGGGCGAAGTAGTCAGAATAGGAAATGCCACCCACATGGCCGAGGGGTTCTGCAAAATCAGGGGTTGTGGGAAACTTTCCAGGGCAAGCCCTTTTAGTGATCTTGAATTGTTGCCCGACTGCTCTCCTCTGGAAGCAGTTGGGGGACATCACAAACAATAAATGGGTGCTAAGAATTGTAACCAGAGGATACATCATTCCCGTTTCCAAAACTCCCAAACAAAAACTTCACCTTCCGATGTTCCAACCAGTCAGAGGGAGGATAAAGCCCAGGAAGTAGAAAAGTTGCTGCAAAAAAAGTCATCCAAGAGATCATGCCCCCCCCCCCCGATCAAATTGGATTGGGCATTTACTCCATATTCCTTTTAGTACCAGGAAAACAGTGGACTTGCAACTTATCCTGGATCTGATCTCTCTGAATAAGTCAGTGAAACACACTAAGTTCAGAATGGTTAGTATTCAATCCATCTTACCTCTCCTGAAGATGAGTGATTGGATGTGCTCTGTAGACGTCATGTATGCATACTACCATATCAGAATGGACAGGCGCTCCAGGTGTTTCCTGCATTTCAGGCTGGGAGCCAGTTACTGCCATTTCAGAGTGCTTCCGTTTGGCCTCACCACAGTCCCCAGGGTGTTCAATAAAGGTGTAGCAGTAGTTGCAGCTAATGTCCAACTGCAAGGTTATCAGATATTTCCATATCTGGATGACTGGCTTCTGACTGCTGCAACCAGGCATCTACTCCCTCAGGCCAGGGATTATTTTCTCAACTTGGCCTCAACCTGGGGGATAACTGTTAATATACAGAAGTCTCAGTTGAACCCTGTAGAAGCCATAGATTTCATCACGGCCTTCCTGGACACAAGAACATCCTATGCTTACCTCACGACAGACAGGATAACAAACTTAAAATTTCACATCAACCAGATTTTGAGCATTCCAAACCCCTGGCCTCTTTAGTTCTCAGGGCATTAGGCTTAATGGCAGCCACTGTAACCCTTCTGCCCATGGCACATTTTCACATGTTGCTATTACAATGATACTTAGCGGTTCAGTGGTCACTTCTCAGAAATCCTGTGAATTTTCCCATCAGTGTGTTGAGTATACAAGGAGTCTGCGCTCTTCGCTTCACTCCGTAGAAGTTACTCAAGGACACCCATTCGTTCTTTCCCCACATGCCATGTTGACCACGGACGCCTCTTAGTTTGGGTGGGGGGCCCATTGTTTGGGCCGGGCAGTCCGGGGCACGTGGCTGCCCCAGGAGACCAAGTTGCATATCAGTGTAGTGGAGATGAGAGCAGTTCTTCTAGCATTGCAAAAACTCAACAGCTTTTTACCTCTGGGGACTATTGCAGTCCAAAGGACAATATGTCAGCTGTTTGGTACATCAGCAAACGAGAAGGGACCAGGCCTTAACTCCTGTGTCGTGAAGCAGTGAGAGTGTAGCAGTGGGCAATTTCTGCCAACCGCCTTCTGGTAGCAACACACATTCCAGGGGAGTCCATCATAGGTTCATAGGTAGGTACTAGGCTATCGGCCCAAGGGCCTACGTAATTTTAGCCACCGAGGTTCCTGGGCTTACACCACCCAAGAAAGTTATTTTCCTGTGCCACTGTCGAGCAGAGACACAGAAGTAATCCCCGGGGTGTATTTCCTATTTCCCATCCAGTCATCAAGATTTTTCATGGAGAGTGCTAATGAAGAACTTTGCTTGACATAGATGGGGTAGCCTGTTCCAGAGTATGGGAAGTCCCTGGGATAGGAATCTGTCCCTCCAGCATGTCCTGTTTATTGTGGTGACAAGGTTTAGGTCCCTAGAGCGTGTAGCTCGGAGGGATTGGGATTTCTTTAGGTGTAGCATGTCCAACAGCTCTGGGTTTGACATAGCTTTATATTATTATTATTTATATTATTATATTAGTCGGCAGGCTCAGACAAGTGATGTTCTTCGTGTTTCACTGTTGCAGTCGTCAATTGGCCCAAATACCAGAGTCTTAGGATTTCTGCATTGGATGCTGTCACCTCTTCCATGATGTCAGGTCATCAGCGGTATAAAACATGCAGCCAACGCCATTACATCAGCTTTTCATGCTGCATGGGAGCCTGAAGCAAAAGCAGTTCGCAAGTACCAGTTGGCCACAACCTGAAATTTTCATTTTTCGAGTTTCAAACCTGAAGTCTTCTAAAGCTAAGTACCCCATTGGGGATCCTTTTTTCTTACTCTAACCGATGTCAGAAAAAGTTAACAATTGTCTTGCCTGTGGAGTGTAAATACCTCACAGAGATTTTCATTTTTACTGCGTCATCTGTTTAGGCCCAGACCACAACAGCCCTTGCTGTCAGTTTTGTACCTAGTTCAACGCCTGAACTATTAGTTGTTGGGATATTTTTGTCTCTAAATTATTTTGCTCTCATTCTCTGTATTCCGAAATCGCTTTGATAAGCCATCCGACTACCAATCTTCCGAAAAAATGCAAGGATAAAGACGGAGACAGACCACATAGGTCCAGAATGGCCGACGATGCTTCCGTTAAGCTAGTCGCCAGTCTGCCGGTACTCAGTGAGGTGCTTTCACAACCCTGTTACCCGCTTCAACAGATTCGCAGGCCTCTACTGAAACCCATTCGGAGTCCGGTATGTTGCAAGATGCTTCTTCGACTATGGAACCTGCGGATGTTTCTAGCTTGGATGGGTCCGGAGCTGCTGTGCAGGCACCAGCATCTGAGGATGTATTCAGACCTTCCGATGTTTGTATTAAATAGACTATAGGTTCATAGGTTCATAGGTCAGTACTAGGCTAACTACCCTCGCGAGCCATTTTAAGCCTAGGCAGTTATCCACTGTGAGATTCAAACCCTGTACCTTGTGTTTGTAAGGCAAACACCTTAACCATTAGGCCACCCTCCCAACCCTTACTTCATTAATGACTAAAACTACTGAATTTCTCAGGCCCAGAGTTCGCACTACGCCTAGGAAACCGACGACCAAACCGCATTCTCAAGCTCCCATGCCACAGAAACAAATGCTTAGAATGGCTGAAGACCTTATTACTTTAATTATGGGAAGGCCAGTCTACCCCCTCTAAAAGACAAAGAATTTATTTTCCTTCTGATTGTACAGACCATGAGTCCGATGACTGTGACCCCTGTGATTACCAGGACATACCCTTGTCTACCTATGAGGATTCAGATGCAGAGGATTCCATTCCCTCTGCCTTCCCACCAGAGGACTTTTCTTTCGGTGAAACCTTGCATACCCTAAGAGAGCATTTCCGCTGGGAGTGTCAGGACTACCCACGGTCCAAAAAGAGACTTGGAATTTTTAGACTTGCCTCAGCATAGGCCTCTAGCTATACTCCCTGTCCTGGATAATTGTAGATGATGTCTTCATGGAGTCCAGTCTTACCCCTGATACTTACACCAGCTCTTAGAAAGCCTGATGGGTACTACAGAGAACCTGACTCTCACAAATTTCTCTTTAAAAAAATCCCACTGCGGATCCAGAGACCATTTCCCAGGAACCTAAAGGTATTAACGCTACTACAGCCAAAAACCCTACCCCTTCGGACAGGGATTCTAGGGCTTTAGACAGATGGGGTAAGAAGGTATATACCTCTGCAACTCTTGCCATTACGGCTTTAAATTGCCAGTTTCACATATTGAAGTGCCAGCAGCATATTATGGAACTAATTAAACAAAAAATGTTGATTCCTGATTGTGCAGAAAATAAAGGCTTACAAGAGTTCATGCATTCTGCAAACCAAGTTGGTAAACATACTTTGCAGTGTGGTTTTGATGCCTTAGCAGCATCTTGCAGGGCTGCTGTCACTGGGTCTGTTCTGAGAAGGCATGCTTGGCTGAAGGAACAAATCTTGACAGACAATGTCAAAGCAAAATTACTAGATGCTCCATTGAACCAAGAATGTTTGGCTGAAAAGCAGAAGTTATTCTTAAAAAGATAGAGGATAAAGCTAAATGTATGCAAACTGTTAAATATTTCTTACAGGTACAGCCACCTAGATTCAGTAGGCATTGGCCTTCCAAAAACTGGTCCTTTCCAGTCCATCCCAGACCTTTTCAGTCCAAACCCAGGGGCAACAGACCACAAAGACTACAGTCTCAGGGTATGCACAGATCTAATCAATGGAGTGCTCCCTCCTCAAAAAGGAGGAGTGGTAAGCCACCCCCTTATGGAAAAAGTTCACAATGACTTGTCCTTCATCCTTCCCAGCCATGCCCAAGTACTTGCACCCCTAGGAGGAAAACTCACCCTGCATGCAAAAAATTTGGAGTATATTACCCTGGACAGATGAGCCTTAAACATTGTATCCCAGGGATACAGATTCGACTTCCACTCTCTATCCACCCCAAACGGATTGCCAGACCTTCCTCCAAACCAGTGGGCAGAGGCCCAAAAGCAAGTACTTTCTCTTCTCAGTATCAAGACTATTCAACCTGCTCCAACAGAGCAAAGGGAGCAGCGTTTCTGTTTGACTGTTCCTGGTTCCCAGAACAGAGAACTCTTGGCACCCTATTCTGGATCTGTCAACTCTCAACACCTTCCTGGTGGTACCAAAATTCAAAATGCTTACTCTCCAGCAGCTTCTTCCTATGCTAGCCAAGGACTCCTGGTTTGTCACCCTAGACTTAAAAGAAGCTTATCTGCACATCCCCATAAGGGAATCTTGTAGGAAATGTCTATGTTTCAGGGCAGGCTCTATGCACTGCCAGTTCTCTGCACGTCCCTTTGGCTTATCTACTGCACCCAGGGTATTCACATAGTGCCTGGCTCCAGCCATTGCATACTACAGGAAGGGAAATATTCAAATTTACTCATACTTGGACGATTGCCTGATTCAGGTGGAAGTCAGGAATTGCTACTTCAGCACCTGACGTTTGTAAAGAGACTCCTAACTTCTCTGTGGTATACCATCAACGAAAAGAAATCACATCTGGTACCCAGCCAAAAGGTTGTATTCCTGGAAGCAAGCTTGAACACGACTTCCCAGATGTCATTCCTTACTCCAGAAAAGCAGGTTTATTTGACAAATTACTTCAAACTACTGGCCACCAAAACCCAGCTATCTGCAAGAAAAATACTGCAAGCCCAAGGGTTCATGGTATCATGCATTCTACTAATTCTATATGCAAGACTGCATATGAGGAAACTTCATTGTGGTACTTAAAATGTCTCTGGTGTCAACATTTTCAGGACCTGGAAACAGTGATTCGTATCATTCCTTGCCTAAGGACAGAGTTCCTTTGGTGGGCAGAGGCTTGCAACCACAGCAATAGACTCCTTTTCATTCAACCCCCTGCCATCCAAACTCTGACAACACACGCATCAGACTATGCATGGGGGGCTCACATGGCAGGGAAATGCATTAAAGGCAAATGGAGCCCAGGACAAATTCACCTAAATGTCAATCAAAAAGAAATTTTAGCTGTACAGAATGCACTGACAGCCTTCAAATACCTTATCCTGCCAGGACAACTCTTCACTGGCAGACGACTTAAGCAGAAATCTAATGGACCCACAGGAGTGGAAACTGGAACCCAACTCATTCAAACTTCTAATACATAGGTGGGGGACACCAGAGGTGGACCTCTTTGCTTCCACCCAAAACCATCAACTGAGCAAATTTTGCACCAGAAATCCCGACAGCCAAGCATGGAAAGTGGATGTCCTATCCTTTACATGGGAAAAGCTCTCAATCTATGCCTTTCCCCCCTCTGCCCCTCTTTTTAAAAGTAATACTCAAGGTCAAACAGGCCAGGCCAAGGACAATCCTTATTGCACCAGTCTGGCCATGCCAGCACTGGTACCCACTCCTATGCTGTCTGACAGCCGTGCCACCCAGGCACCTGCATCAGACAATCCTCTCTGCTGTCCCAGCAGGAGGGACAGATTTTGCATCCTCAGCTGCAAACCCTGAACCTGGCAGCCTGGCTTATTCCCTGAAGACATCACTAGCAACCCTCAGCAAACAGGTGCTGAATGTTATCCTTGAGGTCAGGAGGCCTAGTACTAGGAAATCCTATTCAGAAAAATGGAAAAGATACTGTTCTTGGAGCCATTCTCAAGGAAAGGACACAGACGTGCCCACCTTAAGTCAAATCCTAGATTATCTAGCAGAGCTGCTCCACAAAGGCCAATCCTTCTCATCAATTAAGATTCATGCCTCTCCCCTCTCAGCTCATTACAGTACTGAGCCACCCCTCTTCTCTCACACTCTGATCAAGCAGTTCTTGAGAGGAGCTAACAATTTAAGACCCCCAAGGACAGCTCCCACTCCTGCCTGGGACCTTAACTTTGTACTAGAGAAGCTACAACAGAGTTAAAATTCCTCTCTTGGAAAACCGCCTTACTTCTAGTCATCCCTTCAGCAAGAAGAGTGTCTGAGTTACAGGCTCTTATGGCTGTGGAACCCTTCATTATCTTCCATGCGGACAGGGTTTCCCTCAAGACTAACCCATCATTTATGCCCAAGGACGTATCCAGTGTGGCTTTAAACCAGTCCATCCTTTTACCAACCTTTTTTCCTAATTCCCAAAATAAAGGGGAAAGGATCCTGCACTGCTTGGACGTGAACAGACAGCTCAGGTTCTACCTTGACAGGACTAAACCTTTCAGAAAATCTGACCAGCTGCTAGTCAGCTTTGCTACAGGGGCAGCGTGCAAGGCCATTTCAAAGCAAACCATTTCTAAATGGATAGCACACTGCATCCATTTCTGCTACAAACACCATGGAAAACCTACCCCACAGGGGATCAGACCTCATTCCACTAGGGCTACCTCAACCTCTACAGCATTTCTCAGGGGAGTCCATACCAGGGACATCCTGGAAGCTGCAACCTGGAGTTCTGTACACACCTTCATCAAGTATTACCACTTATCTTTTCTAAATCCAGAGCTAGATTTGCCACGGCAGTCTTACAAGGCCTGCTAGCCAACCCTACTACTTCTTGACTGCCTCCACCCTTCCTCAGCTTTGGGAATCAACCCAAGTGTAATGACTGCAACAGTGAAACACGAAGAACATAGTACAGTGTGTACACCTACCATAAATGTGAGATGTTCAAGTGTATTCACTGTTGCAGTTCTGTTTACCCTCCCTCCAGCACCCTGTCTTTCTATACTTTCTACCTTTTCTCTTTTTTGGCCATATCTTATGTTAATGGTATTTACTTTTTACTTGAGATGTTCCACACCATGTGATTGCTTCCTATTTTGGGGGCTCCTGACATCTGGGACAAGAAAAACTGATGTAATGGCGTCAGCTGCATGTTTTTTTTATCCCTGACAACCTGACGTCATGGAAGAGGCGACCGCATCCGATGCAGAAATCGCAAGACTCTGGTTTTCGGGCCGACTGAGGGCTACCTGCAGGCAGATAACCCAAGTGTGATGACTGCAACAGTGAATACACTCGAACATTTACATTTATGGTAAGTGTACATAACTGTACTTTACTGATGCCTCACAAGTGGTCCCTGAATCAGTCAGTGGCAGGCATGATTTTCCAGAAATGGGGTCATTCTTGCTGCGAGCTCTTTGCGTCTCCTTTCAACAACAAATGCAGCAGGTAGTACCCTCCTCAGGGATAGTCCCCCAGGGATTCTCTTGTCCATGCTTGGCCGTCGGGTCTTCTCTGCGCCTTTCCTCCTCTACCATTGATTCCCAAGCTCCTTCAGAAAGCTCTCTGGTTGCAAAGCAAAGTAATTCTCATTGAAACTTTTTGGCCTCGGCAAAGCTGTTTCAGCTTCCTTTGGTCTTATCTGATTTTGCCCCCTGATGACATTGGATCCAAGTCCAGATTTGCTTTCTCATCCATGGGGCATCCACATCCAGACATTCAGGGCCAGAGATTACCCACATGGTTTCTCCACTTCGGTGATGGCATGATTTCCCAGGCTGTCCTCTCCCATTTGAGAAATTTTGGTTTCCTCTCATAAGTTTTCCACACACAAAATTTAGAAGAGCAAATTGAAGAGATTTTCCTTTTGGGCTGATCAGAAACAGATGGATTTTCAGCTGAAGAGAAACAGATGGATTGCCTTCTATTCATATACTTGCTACTATTTTGGGTTACATGCCCGGTAGGAAGGGCAAGTGTAGGTGTGGAAGGCAAATTCCACATAAGGATTCTCATGAGCTCTGCCTCTTCTCCCTAGGCTGTGAACACGACCATGCCACCTGTAGTATTTGTCAGGCCTTTGTTCCCAAGACCCTCAGAAGCCATCTCACAGCCTTAAAACTATACCTTGAAAATCAGAGACTCAAACATCTAGCTTCACGGATGGACCTGACGTCAGAACCCTTGGACGGGCCCCCAGTAAAGAAGGCCAAAAAGAGTAAGCCCGAAGAGACTGCTGCGCCCTCCACTCCAGTCGTTGCTCGCGAAGCCATTGAAGGCCCAGAGTGCTAGCCGGAGTCCTCTGCGCTTCTTCTGTGACAGGTCCAGAGGGAATCTCAGGCATGCCAATTAGGTCACTAAGGTGGAACCAAGGCTCATTATAGCTGAGGGTCCGCGTGGCAGCTCCCAAATCATAGTACATGAGGATATTGTCTTTGAAGTAGTGGAGTGTCGGCAGGCGTCTGCCCATCCAAGCCTCCACCACATTTCTGAATCCTCTCCCCCAGACACCCATAAGAAGAGAAAACAGAAAACTAAACACATTTCTCAGCCTGTGCCAGCTTCACCTGTTTGAAGAGCCTCCGGATTGGCAGGCCTTCACCCAAGGCCTGCTCAATGCCTTTCTGGCATTGCGTCAGGGCCCGACACCTGCACAGACCCCCATGCCCTCCAACCCTAAGGAGCCTGCTCTGGACGTCTCTTTCGCAGACGAGGATTCATCAGATGATGAATCCCTAACCTATACTTCTCAGATAGCTTCTCCTCTGGGATATGCTTCACCAGTGGATGAGTCCAACAGCACTGACTCCCCTTGTGAGGACCTCACCTTTGGTGAGACCATCCCACCAAAATGCAAAACTTTTTCAATTGAGACAGCAGTCAGGTCACTGAGACCCAAAAGAGGTACTATGAACTCCCACAACTGGAGTCTCCCAGCCCTTCTGCTGTGCCCCCAGTACACCCTGCTTTTCTGTATGCCTTCTTGGCTGCTTCCTAAAACCCTGACTCACAGCCCCCAGAATTCAAGCATCCAGACGGATTCTATAAGGTGCCCGAGGAGGCAACCTTCCTGTATAAAGCCCCGTCTGCAGACCCTGCCGTTATTTCTATGACCACTGACAAAACCTCAAAGTTAATACCATCCTCCTCTCTACTGCCCTCTGATAAAGAGAGCAGAATGGTGGAACATCTGGGAAAGAAAGCTTATACATTTGCCACCCTAGCAGTGAAAGCGATCATCTATCAGATGCGCATGGCTTAGTGTTGGTTGGCTGTCTTGGAAGACATGTTCAAGCAACTGGCAGAGCTCCCTCAGTCTCCTGCTAAAGCTAAGATTTCCTGTCTCCTGATGTCCTGCACACAAGTGATGAAACACAGCTAGTGCAGCTACGGTGCTGTAGAAGCATCTGCAAGGGCTGCCACCTCTGAATCTGTCTTTAGGAGGTACTCCTGGTTAAGATTGCAACCTCTCCCTGTTAAAGTAAAAGTCAACCTCCTAGACGTGCCCCTGGATAACAAAAACCTGTTTGGGTCATCTGCTGCTGAACTCTGTTTAACACTTTCCAAACCAAAGGCAAGAACCTGCAGGAATTGAGATATATCTTTGTCTCCCCAGTTCCGCACTTACAGAGAAACTACCCAGCTAAAACTTCTTTTGTTAGGTCCTCAACTAAGAGAATGCAAACTAAATCTAGAAAGGACCACAGGAAGCAGCACTTTTCCAGGTCTCTCTCCTCTACTACACCATCTAAACAGTCCTTTCGGGGAAAGCCTGGTATTCTGTGACTACCAGGCCCTCCACCTAGACACCTCTCTTTCCATGCACCTCTCAGTTCCTGCTTGGAAGCAGGTTACCCAGTACTCCCTGGCCCTATCTATCATAAAACAGGGATACTTCATTATCTGGGAGACCAGACCCTCTCCCAAAGGCATCACTCCCCCACCCAGAGACCAAATCACACTTCTCCCCCAGTCCTGCAGAAACATCTGGCTCAAGGAACCATTCAAGACGTCCTGCCCTCTGCAAGAGGGAAGGGATTTTATTCAAGAATTTGCCTGGTCCCCAGGAAGGAAGGTCCATGGAGGCCCGTCCAGGACCTGTCCCACCTCAACACCTTCCTCCAAACCCCCTCCTTTAGTATGCTCTCTCCCTACTCTTCGTCCACTTATTTTGCCTCAGGCATTCCTAGTGTCCTTGGACATAAAGGATGCCTACCTGTACATTCCTGTCCAGCCACTATTCAAAAAGTACTTCTGGTTCTTAGTGGATTCTGCACACTGTCAGTTTTTTGCTTTACCGTTTGGTCTTTCTACAGCCCCAAGAGTATTTGCAAAATGTCTGGCCCCAGTCATGGCCTTCGCCAAGACGAAGGGAATACAGCTTTTTCCCTATCTAGACGACATCCTTATCCAGGCTTCTTCAAGTTCCATGGCCTTGCAACACCTGCATTTCACTATCTCCCTCCTTACAGGCCTTGGATTTACCATAAATCACAAAAAATCCTCCCTGATATCCTCTCAAGATCAGGTGTTTCTCGGATGTCTGATTCTGATATAGGAAATCATGGCTTGCCTGCCACCAGAAAAGATAGTGACCCTCACATCTTTGTTCCAGGGAATCCTTCCCCTCAAAAGCATCTCAGCCAGGGAATTCCTGAGGACATTCGGATTCATGGCCTCCACTATCTCCGTGGTCCCTCTAGCAAGGCTACACATGAGAAAGGTTCAGTGGTATCTGAGAAATATCTGGAAACAACACCTACATCGTTTGGAGTTCACAATCCCCATACTTCCTTGCCTGTCGAAGGAACTGAAGTGGTGGATCTCCCAGATTCAGGTATATCCGGGCCTGCCCCTTTAGCCCACACCCCCAAACCAAGACTTGTTCACAGATGCTTCAGACTCAGGCTGGGGGGCAACCCTAAGACACTGGAGAGAAAGGAATGCATGGACCCCCACTCAACAAAAGGATCACATCAGTATCAAGTAAATGAGAGCCTTGATTATTAGCTTTTGGTATTTTCAAGGGTCAACTTCTCCCAGGCACCCTGAGGTGGTACACAGACAACACCATTGTGCTGTGGTACATCAACAAATGGGGGGGGGGGCAAAGTCCTACCTCCTGTGTAGACTAGCACTGCAGGCTTGGGAAATAGCACCAGAGAAACAAATACTTTTCCAAGCAGTATATATCCCCTCCCCAGACAACGTGATGGCAGATTTCTTAAGCAGGACCATGACCCTGTCTCACGAATGGATGCTGAACAGGGAAGTGTTTCTGGACCAAGTCCATCGTTGGGGTATTCCAAATGTGGATCTCTTTGCCTCCCTCATGAACACACAGCGCCCGACCTTCTGCTCCAGGGTACCTCACCCAGATGCTTGGAAGGTGGGGGCACTATTTCAATCTCTTGGAAGGGGATGTACACATATGCATTCCCCCCTTCCCTCCCATTCAAAGAGTCCTTCTGAAAATTCAGAAGGAACAGCCCCAAATCTTCCTGATGACTCCCTACTGGTCAAGGCAGCATTGGTTCCCCCTACTATTTCACCTATTCAAGGGCAATCACCACAAGTTACCACAGAGAACGGACCTGCTCAAAAAAGACAAGGGAACACTCGGTTACACCCTCCACTGCCCACACTGAACCTTACATTGTGGGTGATAGGGCTTTGATTCCCTTCAGAAACCTGTGTAGAGAGGACGTAATCCAGGTTCTGCAGGATGCCAGAAAACAGACTACTAGAAAATCTTTTCTCTCAAAGTGGAAGAAATTTTCTTTATGGTGTCAGAAAAACAACCTACAACCACTAATGGCATAGACCCATTTGGCCTGTTCCTACCTGTGTGACCTTATGAAGTCCGGACTATCATATTCCTCCATTAAAATCCATCTGTCTGCCATCTCAGCTTGACTATCCCTGGTACCACCTTTAGCATCTAGATTAGAGGTCAAACTCTTACTGAGAGGGGCACTACACCTCAGGCCACCAAAGAAGCCCGTTCCGCCTCCTTGGGACCTTAATTTTGTCCTAGATAATTTGACACTACCACCATTTTAACCAGCCAAAGACCTCTCCTTTTGGTGGCCATAACCTCTGCCAGAAGTGTCTCCGAACTCCAAGCCCTTATGGCTTATCCCCCCTTCTCTGTCTTCCACAAGGACAGGGTATGTTTGCGTATTAACTCTACGTTCCTGCCCAAAGTGGTAAATGACCTATGCCTAAATCAGACTATCAACCTGCCAATTTTTTTTGCGCCTCTACAGAACCGAGCAGAGAGGTTACTGCACTCCCTAAATGTACATAGCTCAGGTTTTATTTGGCCAAAACCAAATCCCTCCGAACATCTGACAGGCTCTTCATCTCCTATCACCCTAGAGTCGTGGGTCAACCTGTTTCCCAGCAAACTATAGCCTCTTGGATATCAAAAGCCATTTCCTTTTGTTACACCAACCATGTTAAGTCACTCTCAGCCCCAGTTAGGGCACACTCAGCTAGGGCAGTGTCCTCATCAGGTGCTTTCCTTAAAGGATTGGACACAGCTGCTATCCTAGAGGCAGCTACTTGGTCCTCACTTCACACTTTTACCAGACACTACAGACTGGATATGGTCTCCAAATCAGGGCAAGATTTGTCAGAGCCATCCTCCAGGGGTTTGTGGAAACTGCTTCTGGTCTGCCTCCCCTTCATTAGGGCAGGAGCTTTATGCACTCTCCCTGATGTAATGAATACAGCAGCATGTGAATAGAAGGACAGAGTATTGTTGTGTAAGGACTTACCATAACCTTAGATGTCCTTCTCTTCCATATACTGCTGTATAGTTTCCCACCCAGTTTTCCCCTCACACTTGCCTGATTCTAGATGTTCTTCATGTTTCACTGTTGCAGTCATTACATTTGAGTAATCTGCTGGCAGGTTGCCCTCAGTCGGCCTGAATTCCAAAGTCTTGGGTCCTGTGCCGGTTGCTGTCTTCTCTTCTGTGACGTCAGGTCGTCAGGGGTATAAAACATGCAGCCAACGCCATTTTCTTTAGTCTTTCTTGCCATGCGGTGCCCGAAGCAGAAGCATTTCGCAAGTGCCGGTCGGCCAACTTATTCGCATTTGAGTTTCAGAACCGAAGTCTTCAATAAAGCTAAGTACCCTGTTGGGGAAACTTTTTTCTTGCTTTTTACCGATGTCAGAAAAAGTTAATAATTGTATTACTTGTGGGAAGCAAATACCTCATAAGGATTTCCATTTATACTGTATTCCTTGCCTAGGCCCTGATCACAACGTGCCTGGCTGTCTGTTTTGTGCTAGATTTAACCAATGCACTATTAAGCGTCAGTATATTTTTGCATTTAAGTATTTTGGAAACAGATTTAACTACCCAGAGATGTCGTCAGATAGCAATCCAACTACCGGAGTACATACAAAACGCAAAGAAAAGGATAGAGAAAGGCAGTAGAGATCCAAAACTGAGATCCAAAACCGACGACGAAGCTTCTCCTAAGCCAGTCGCCAGTACTCAATGAGGCGCTTTCGCAGCCTCTGATACCCAGCACCTTCGAGTCGCAGGCCTCTACCGACACCCATGTGGAGTCCGGCATGCCGCAAGATACTCAAGGTGTTGGACTGACGGATGTATCTCCTTCGGATGGGTCCGGAGCCGCTGAGCAGGCACCGGCTTCTGAGGGTGTATTCAGACCGCAACATTTTTACATCAAACCGACGAAAGCTGCAAAACCAAAGGCAAAGACACCTTCTAAAACTAAACAACTGACGCTTGAGCCATGTGCACAGGCCTCTATGCCTAAAAGACGGATGATCAAAATGGCTGAAGACCTTATTACCTTGATCAAGGGTACCCATCCCCCTCCAGATAAGAGGCCTAGGCAAGACACTGACTATGACTCTTCAGATCAGGTATCTATTTCTTCTGATTCCTCTTCTGATCAGGAATTATCTGTACCTCTCTATGAGGATTCTGATGCTGAGGAGTCTATTCCATCTGCATCTCCTCCTGAGGATTATTCATTTGGAGAAACCTTGCATACTTTGAGGGAGCATTTAAACTGGGAGAGTCAAGACTTCTCAGAATCAAAAAAGAGGCTCAGGGATTTCATCCTCCTCCCTCAGCACAAGCCTTTAGCCATTCCCCCCTGTGTTAGACATTGTGGATGATGTTTTTTCGGAGTCAAGCCTGACCCCTGACTCTATACCTCTGGCTCCCAGTAAGCCTGACAGGTATTACAGGGTCCCTGACTCTCATAATTTTTTATTTAGAAACCCTGCTGCTGATCCTGAAACTATTTCACAGAGTCCCAAGGCAGTTAAGGCCTCAACAGCAACCCACCCACCCCCCGACAGAGATTCCAGGACTCTGGACAGATGGGGAAAAAGGTCTATACATCTGCAACTTTGGCAATCAGGGCCTTAAACTGTCAATTTCATATGCTTAAGTACCAACAACATGTTATGGGATTTCTGAAACTGAAAATTATGTTGATTTCAGAATGTGCAGAAAATGTGGAAATGCAGGAATTATTGCATGCAGCTGAACAAGTTGGAAAGCATACTTTACAATGTGGTTTTGATTCTTTAGAGGCCTCCTGCAGGGCCGCAGTTACTGGATCTATATTTAGGAGGCATGCCTGGTTAAAGGAACAAAATTTGCCTGATCATGGTAAAGCTAAATTGCTAGATGCACCTTTACAGCATGATTCTCTGTTTGGTATTAAGGCAGAAGAGGTTTTAAAGAAAATGGAAGACAAAGCTAAGTCTATGCAAACTGTTAAAGATTTCTTACAAGTGCAGCCACCTAGATTCAGTAGACACTGGCCTACAAAAAATTGGTCCTTTCCTGTGTCAGACAGAGCTCAAAGGGGCAATCCAGACGCCCTAAGGGTTCCAGGTACCAAGCTCCAGACTCATACAGGTCAAAGCAATGGGGCACATCCTGTGTCAGACAGAGCTCAAAGGGGCAATCCAGATGCCCTAAGGGTTCCAGGTACCAAGCTCCAGACTCATACAGGTCAAAGCAATGGGGCACATCCAACTCCAAATCTGGAGGAGATAAAGCGCAAACCTACAGAAAGCAATCCCAATCACTTCCCTCTGCCTACACCAAGCACTTATCTTTTGGCAGTGCCCATAGGGGGGAAATTAGCACTTTTTGCTCAAAATTTTCAGTTAATAACCCAGGACAAGTGGGTACTGAACATCATATCACAGGGATACCGATTCCATTTCCACACTCTGCCAATGACAAATGGTTGGCCAGATCTGCCAAAAAACCAATGGACAGAGGCACAGAAACGGGTTACATCCTTCATGGATATGGGGGCCATTCAGATAGTTCCAGAACAGGAAAAAGGACAAGGTTTTTACTCAAGACTGTTCTTGGGACCCAGAAAGGACAAGGTCTGGCTGCCAGTACTGGATTTATCGATTTTGAACACATACCTGGACATTCCAAAATTCAAAATGCTCACTTTGCAACAGCTTCTGCCCATGCTGGGCAAGAATGCTTGGCTGGTGACTTTAGACTTAAGAGGCATACCTGCATGTCCCAATAAGACAGTCGTGCAGAAGATACCTCAGATTCGAGGCTGGCTTAATGCATTACCAGTTCTCTGCACTGCCCTTTGGCTTATCTACTGCACCCAGGGCCTTTACACAGTAATTGCAATTTGCAGACAAAAAAGTATTCAAATATATCCTTACTTGGACGACAGTCTCATTCAAGCAGAGAACAAGGACACTATTCTACGACACCTGTCGTTTGTGAAAAGGCTTCTAGCATGCCTAGGGTACACAATAAACGAAAATAAATCACAACTGGTACCCTCTCAAAAGATAACATTCCCGGGTGCAAGCTTGCATACAACTGCCCAGATGGCTTACCTCAGGCCAGACAAACAAGGGCAACTGACTGCTTACTTCAAACTGATGGCAACAAAAACCCAGTCTTCTGCAAGACAAATTCTGCAGGCTCTCGGCTTCATGGCATCCTGCATCCTACTAATTCCATATGCAAGACTGCCTATGAGGAAACTTCAATGGTACCTAAAAAGTTTATGGAGTCAGCATTCACACAGTCTGGAAACAGTGATTCCTCTCATCCCCTGCCTGCAACATGAGTTTCTTTGGTGGGCAAAGGCCTGTCACCAAAACATGGGACGGCCCTTCACTCTACCACTTGCCAGCCAAACCTTAACAACCGACGTATCAGATTATGCCTGGGGGGCCCACGTGGCAGGAAGATGCATTCAGGGCATATGGGCACCAAATCAAATGCATCTACATATGAACCAAAAAGAGATGCTAGCTGTTCAAAATGCCCTAACAGCATTCAAGGACTTACTTCATCCAGGACAACTACTGATAAAGACGGACAACACCACAGTCATGTGGTACATAAACAAGCAAGGGGAGCACACACTCATTCCCCCTTTGCATATTAGCCATCATCCAGGACAACTACTGATAAAGACGGACAACACCACAGTCATGTGGTACATAAACAAGCAAGGGGGGCACACACTCATACCCCCTTTGCAGATTAGCCATGGCACTGTGGGACACAGCTTTGACCTACCAGATAAATCTTCAAGCTCAGTTCCTGCCAGGAAAACATAACACTCTGGCAGACGATTTAAGCAGAAACCTTATGGATCCTCACGAGTGGAAACTAAATCCACAAGTATTCAGCATGATAGAGAAATGGGGGAGCCCATACATAGATCTATTTGCCTCTCCTCAAAATTATCAACTGAAAAGATTCTGCACAAGGACTTATCACAGATAAGCATGGAAAGTGGCCGCCCTATCTTTCAGTTGGAAAAACCTGTCAGTTTACGCCTTTCCTCCTCTGTCTCTTCTACCCAAGGTCCTCCTAAAAGTCAGACAAGAGAAGCCAAAGATGATATTAATTGCCCCAGACTGGTCCCACCAATACTGGTACCCAATTCTAAGGAACTTGTATCAATACCCAGCTTGGAACTTGCCTCAAAGACCACAACTACTGTCCCAGCAAAACAATCAGATACTGCACAGTCAACTACAGACTCTGAACCTGGCAGCATGGCTAATCATGTAATCATAACAACGACACCTCTCAATAAAGCTGTGATGGATGTCATTTTGGAAGCCAGGAGGCCTAGTACTAGAAAATCTTATGCTGACAAATGGAAGAGATTTTGTGCTTGGAACCAAGCACA
Organism: Protopterus annectens; assembly: GCF_019279795.1. Lineage (NCBI taxonomy): Eukaryota > Metazoa > Chordata > Ceratodontiformes > Protopteridae > Protopterus > Protopterus annectens. The sequence continues at coordinate 195,963,293 of NC_056743.1, forward strand.
AAGAACTGATACAGCAGAACCACATATTCCTCAGATATTACAATACTTAACTGAGATGCTTGACAAAGGCCTATCTTTCTCATCAATTAGAATCCATGCCTCTGCCATTTCGGCTCATTACAGTACAGAGCCACCAATATTTTCTCATCCCTTACTAAAGCAGTATCTTAGAGGAGCCAAAAACCTAAGGCCTCCTAGAAGATCACCATTACCTGCATGAGACCTCAATTATGTGTTGGAAAAGCTCACCCTGTTTCCATTTGAACCAGCCGCTACCGCTGATATACAGTTCTTATCATGGAAGACAGCTCTGCTACTAGGAATTACTTCAGCAAGAAGGGTTTCAGAGCTACAGGCCCTCATGGCTGTAGAGCCTTTTATCATATTTTACCCAGACAGGGTGTCTCTGAGGACAAATTCTACTTTTATGCCTAAGGTGGTTTCCAGTGTGGCTCTTAACCAAACAATTCATCTGCCAACTTTTTATCCAAATCCGCAGAACAAAGGTGAGAGAATTCTGCATTCCTTGGACGTACACAGACAGCTAAGATTCTACTTGAGCAAGACAAAAGCTCTAAGAAAAATTGAGCTATTACTAGTGTCATATGCTGCAGGATCAGTAGGAAAGGCTATCTCAAAGCAGACAGTTTCAAAGTGGATAAGCCACTGCATCCGTTTCTCCTACTCACACCATGGTAAACCTGTGCCCAAAGGCATTAGGTCTCATTCCACCAGAGCTGCAGCTACTTCGGCAGCCTTTCTCAGAGGAGTACCAACCAAAGACATTGTAGAGGCTGCTCCTTGGAGTTCTGTTCACACCTTTACAAAGCATTACCATTTGCCTCTGTACTCTAAGTCCAGGACAGGCTTTGCCACTGCAGTGCTGTAGGGCCTCATAGCCGCACCTAATGCTGTTTAGCTCCAGCCTCCCAACCATAGCTTTGGGATTCTACCCAAATGTAATGACTGCAACAGTGAAATACGGAGAACATAGTACAGTTGTGTACACTTACCATAAATGTAGATGTTCGAGTGTATTCACTGTTTCAGTCCAGGTTACCCTCCCACCATCCTCCTGTCATTCTACAGTTTGTTTCTTTCTCTGTCTTCTACAACCTATGTGGTGTATTTGCTTGTAGATGAAGGTAAAGTTTATATTCATGCATGTATGTGTGTATATTTATATATATATATATATATCTAATATATATATATATATATATATATATATATATATATATATATATATATATATATATAGGTTTACTATTACAAGGTCGAACGGCACTCCTTCGACTGTCGTATAGTCGACAGCGGAAGGTCGAAACTGATAATCGCGAACTCAAAAGAACAATCTAGGAATGGGTTTCAACATGGGTTGAGGTAGGGGAGATGTTTGTAGTTCAGAATAATACGAACACCTACCTCAACCCATGTTAACACAGTTCCTAGATTGATTTTTTGACTTCGACATTCGACATTTACGACCTTCCGTTGTCGACTATAGTACATATACCCCTGACGACCTGACGTCATGGATGAGAAGACAGCAACCGACACAGGACCCAAGACTTCAGAATTCAGGCCGACTGAGGGCAACGTGCCAGCAGATTACCCAAATGTAATGACTGCAACACTGAATACACTCAAACATCTACATTTATGGTAAGTGTACACAACTGTACTTTTCCTGGAGTAACCACTCTGTAGTCACTGATTCCAGCGGCATTTAGTTCTGAAGAGGTGCGTGCTGACGTCCGCTTTATACCCAATGTTCGTTTACGACCAATGTTCGAGAGAGGTGCATGACGTCTCACACTCCCTAGTGGTAGCATTTAACTTTTGTATAACGGCCAGACGTGCGAGAGTTCACCAGAGGCAAACTCCCCGATGTAATGAATATTGCAGCATATAGAAGAGAAGGATATCTAAGGTTATGGTAAGTTCTTGCACAACAATACAACCCCCAGTGGCAGTCGTACTAGATTTTTTTGCTTTCCTTTTCTAGGTTTGTGCTAGTTACTCTACTGTCCAAGTTCATCTGGCTGCTATATCTAATTTTAACACTGGTTTTGATTCCTTATCTCTTGTTTCTTCTAAACTCTGTAAAGCATTTCTCAGGGGCACCCTCCTACTCTAACCCCCGGTGAAAGATCCTACTCCCCCATGGGATTTGACTATGATTTTATAAACTTTGGTCTATCCCCCTTTTAAACCCTCAGCTGCGATGGATTTGAAATTTCTTTCCTGGAAGACTGTTTTTAGTAGCAATTACTTTGGCCAGAAGAGTGTCTGAGCTCCAAGCCATTTCCGCAAAATTTCCATATTTGGTTTCTACAAGGACAGAGTGACCCTGCATACTAATCCACCTTTTTTACTCAAGGTGGCTAAGAAGAGTAACATTAATCTGTCCATCAATTTTAAATTCTTTTTTCCTGATCATCAAAATAAAGGGGAATGCACTTTGCCTTTGCTCGATGTACACAGGCAACCTTGTTTTTATATATACATAGAACCAAGTCCTTCGAGAAGTCTGATCAGTTGTTTGTCTTTTTTTGAAAGTAAAGAGAGAGAGCGCAGTTACCAAAGTTACACTAGCGATATGGTTGAAAGACTGCATTATCTTAATCTACTCTTTCAAAGGTATTCCTTTACCAAGAAGAATAAAGGCCCATTCTACAAGGTCTATGGCTACATCTCAGGCTTTTTGGTCTAGAGTCTGAATTGAAGACATCTGTGCTGTTGCTACTTAGTCAAATCCCACAGTTTTGTTACGCATTACAAATTGGACATCATATCTAGGAGTAGATGTGTCTTTGGTTTTGCCGTACTGTGGAATATCCTCCATTGATGGCCACCCAGCATTGTAGTAGCTGGGGACTCTGTCCCACAGTTAATGAAATGAAGTGGCCAACGTCAGATGGAGTTATGTTCTTACCATAATGTTCATTTGTGTTTTCCATCTTCATTCCATTAACCTTCCCGCCGCCTGGCCCCCTATCCAAGTCTTTGGGAAGCCTGGTATATTTCTAAGGAATCTCTATTCCTTTGGTTGAGCTCCTGATGTTCTTTTTCATAGTTATATATATACATATTTGATTTTTGTGTTATTTAAGGGCATTATAATGTTTGCTAGCTGTTATGCCTTTTTTGGCAAAACACTGTCTGAGGTATTCTGGGGGAGTGGGGCTTTATGGGTAGGGAGGAGGAGATCAGGTCAAGAAGCTCTAGCTGGAAAGAAAGTGGCCAGTCGGTTCAGAGGATTGGAACTGTAACTTGTAGGTTAATGGAAATGAAGGTGGACAACACAGATGGAACGTTATGGTAAGAACATAACTTCTTGTCATCTGCTATGTGTTCATTGGCATCCAAGGCTAAAACAGTCACCCTTTGAAAGGTGGATGCCACCAGTTAATAGCTCAGCTATTCTGTGCACATAACAATAAACCACTAGTCACAATCTGCACAAGTTCAGTTATAGAATTAAGTAGGATCAAAGTTAGGCTTTGCACCTTAAAAATTAAATATATATGCAGATACACGGTTGCACAGAATAGTAGGGGGGAAAAGTTGGAAAAGACAGATGGTGATCAGGGTAGCATTAGCTGACATCTCTCTCTTTTTTCTGCCACCACTACCCTGAAGGCAGTACTGTAACTTTGTCTACCTCTTACTTTTAAGAACATTTAACATTTGTAGAAGACTCTGACAGTGGTTTCCAGGCATAAGATGTCAGTCCAGAAAAGTTCTTTTGTACTCTTGGGAAATTAGTGAGTGATTGAACTGTCAACAATTGCACTTTGGAATTAGAGGTGTCAGTACTTGCAGAATGTCCAAAGGAGTGTTAAGAAATTTCTAGCATTAAGGAATATGTACGTAATCCCTTCCTTCAAGTTTCTAGGGTTCTTTACATCTGAATTCTAAATCTGACAAAAATAATCTTCCTTTTTGCTACACCATTTAGCTCTGTAGGAAGTTGCAGTCCATTTATATGATTCCAGAAAAAATATGAAGAAGGAAATTGTGCAGTTGGTGTTTTCTTTCATACGAGGTTCAAAATTAAACCGATTGAGAACAGTTGTGTGACATATGAGTGAAGATGAATGGGGTTGTGGTTACTAAATCCAGATGTTCTTCGTGTTTCACTGTTGCAGTCATCACAGTTGGGTTATCTGCCTGCAGGTAGCCCTCTGTCTGCCCGAATAACAGAGTCTTAGGATTTCTGTGTCGGATGATATCACCTCTTCCATGACGTCAGGTCGTTAGGGGTATAAAACAGGCAGCCGACACCATTACCCCAGTCTTTCTTGTCGAGAAGGAGCCAGAAGCAGTTTGCAAGTGCCGGTCGGCCGCTACCTGAAATTTTCGTTTTTCCAGTTTCAAACCTGAAGTCTTCTAAAGGTAAGTACCCCGTTGGGATCCTTTTTTCTTGCTCTAACCGATGTAGGAAAAAGTTAACAATTATCTTGCCTGTGGAAAGCAAATAGCTCAGAGATTTTCATTCTTACTGCGTCACCTGTTTAGGCCTAGACCACAATGTCCCTCGCTGTCAGTTTTGTGCCTTAATGCACAAACCATTCGTCGTCAGGCTATCTTTGTTGCTAAATTCTTTCACTCTCGTTCTCCGTATTCTGAAATGGCTTCGATAAGTCAAAATGGAAACCAGGGGTCCTGCTAGTCAAAACAGACAACACCACAGTCATGCTGTACATAAAAAACAAGGAGGCACTCACTCTTATCCTCTTTGTTGACAGGATATGCAGGTCTGGGAGACAGCTCACTCTCTGGAGTTGTACCTCATAACACAGTACCTTCCAGGTGCTCAAAACACTCTAGCAGATCATCTCAGCAGGAACTTGATGGATCCCTACGAATGGCATCTGTATTGGGAAACATTTCTCAGCATAGTCCAGAAATGGGGATCCCCACAGATAGACTTCTTTGTCACCATAGAAAATGCTCAATTAAAAGGATTCTGTTACAGGAGCAAACTGCCCACAGCCTAGAGGACATATGCTTTCTCCTTCCTTTGGAGCCACCTTTTCACCTTTTCTTCTTCTGGTCCTGCTAAAAATCAGGTAAGAAAGCCCAAGGGTCATTCTGATAGCACCAGACTGGCCCAGGCAGCACTGGTATCTTCTGCTACTAAGTTTAACCAATGAATATCCGTGGCATTTGCCCCAGAGTGGACCTTCTGTCTCAGTACAAAGGAGGTTTGTGCATCCCAACCTGCAGACTCTGTCTCTCAGCCTGAATAATCCCCCAAGATCCTCCTCTGAGTATACCCTAAGCAAACAAGTTCAAGACATTGTCAAGGAGGCTAGAAGGCCTAGTACTAGAAAATCATACTCAGCCAAGTGGCAGAGATACTCCATTTGGGGCCAGCAGCAAGGTCTCAATCCTAGCTCTGCCAGTATCTCTGCCATTTTAGATTTCCTGGCTACCCTGTTTGACAGAGGCCTATCCTTTTCTTCCATCAAAATTCATGTCTCTGCCATTTCAGCCCACATCTCTGATGTTCATGTTTTACTGTTGCAGTCATCAAACTGGGGTTATCTGCCTGCAAGTAGCCCTCATTCGGCCCGAATACCAGAGTCCTGGGATTTCTGCATCGGATGCTATTGCCTCATCCATGACGTCAGGTCATCAGGGGTAAAAAACATGCAGCTGATGCCATTAGATCAGCTTTTCTTGCTGCGCAGGAGGCCAAAGCAGAAGCAGTTCACAAGTGCTGGTCGGCAGCTACATGAAATTTTCATTTTTCGAGTTCCAAACTTGACGTCTTCTAAAGCTAAGTACCCCGTTGGGGATCCTTTTTTCTTGCTCTAACCGATGTCAGATAAAGTTAATAATTGTCTTGCCTGTGGAAAGCAAATACCTCACAGAGATTTTCATTCTTACTGAGTCACCTGCTTAGGCCCAGACCACGACTTCCCTCTCTGTCGGTTTCGTGCCTTGTTCAACGCTTGAACTATTCATCGTCGGGCTATTTTTGTCTCTATTCTTTCGCTCTCGTTCTCTGTATTCCGAAATGGCTTTGGTAAGCCATCCAACTACCGATCTTCTGAAAATATGCAAAGATAAAGACAGAGACAGACAGCAAAGGTCCGAAACTGAAGACACTTAAGCTAGTCGCCAGTACGTCGGTATTCAGTGAGGTGCTTTCGCAGCCCCTGTTACCCGCTTCGACAGATTCGCAGGCTTCTACTGAGACCCTTTCAGAGTCCGGTATGCCGCGAGATGCTTCTTCGACTATGAAACCTGAGGATGTCTCTACCTTGGATGGGTCCGGAGCCGCTGTGCAGGCACCGGCTTCTGAGGGTGTATTCAGACCTTCTGATGTTCGTATCAAACCGACTACTTCGTTAATGACTACATCTACCGAATTTCTCAGGCCCAGAGTTCGCACTCCGCCTAGGAAACAGACGACCAAAGCACATTCTCAAGCTCCCATGCCACAGAAGCAAATGATTAGAATGGCTGAAGACCTTATTACTTTAATTAGGGGAAGCCAGCCTTCCCCCTCTAAACGACAAAGAATTGATTTTCTTTCTGATTTTTCAGACCATGAGTCTGATGACTGTGACCCCTGTGATTACCAGGACATACCCTTCTCTACCTATGAGGACTCAGATGCAGAGGATTCCATTCCCTCAACCACAACAAGGGACTCCCTTTCTTACAACCCCCCCACCGTCCAAACTCTGACAACAGACTCATCAGACTATGCATGGGGGACCTCACATAGCAGGCAAATGCATTCAAGGCAAATAGAGCCTAGGACAAATTCACCTGCACAATCAGAAAGAAATGTTAGTTGTACAGAATGCACTGACAGCCTTCAAATACCTTATCCTGCCAGACATCTCTTGATAAAGACCGACAACACCACAGATGTTCTTCGTGTATCACTGTTGCAGTATTCACATTTGATTTATCTTCTTGCAGTAGCCCTCAGTCGGCTTGATTAACAAAGTCTTGGGTGCTGAGTCGGTTGCTGTCCCATCTTCCATGACGTCAGGGGGTATACAGCATACAGCCGATGCCATTACGTCAGTCTTTCTTGCTGTTAGGTGCCCGAAGCAGAAGCAGTTCGTAAGTGCCGGTTGGCTGACTCCTGAAATTTCTGTTTTTGAGTTTCAGAACCGAAGTCTTCAACTAAGCTAAGTACCCCGTTGGGGAAACTTTTTTTGCTCTAATCCGATGTCAGTAAAAGTCAATAATTGTATTTCTTGTGGAATTCAAATACCTCATAAAGATTTTCATTTGTACTGTATTCATTGCCTAGGCCCTGACCATGACGTACTTCGCTGTCGATTTTGTTCATTATTTAAACAGCAAATTGTTCGTCGTCTGTATAATTACTCTTTTAAATATTTTGGTACTCTGTTCAGTTATCCAGATATGGCTTCGGTAAGCCACCCAACTACCAACATTCTGAACAAAACGCAAAGATAAAGACAGAGACAGACCGCATAGGTCCAAAGCTGCCGACGACGCTTCTCCTAAGCTAGTCGCCAGTTTGCCGGTACTCCGTGAGATGCTTTCGCAGCCCCTGATACCCACTACTGCAAATTCGCAGGCCTCTACTGAGACCCATTCGGATGCTTCAACTGTGGAACCTGCGGATGTCTCTACCTTGGATGGGTCCGGAGCCGCTCTGCAGGCACCGGCTTCTGAGGGTGTATTCAGGCCTACTGACTTGCATATTAAACAGACGCCTTCTTCTTCTTCTTCATGGCCTAAAACTCGATCCATGCCTAGAAACCCGACGCCCAGACCACATGGTCAGGCCTCTATGCCTAAAAAACAAATGATAAGGATGGCTGAAGACCTTATGACTTTAATCAGGGGAAGCCAACCTTCACCCTCTAAGAGACCTAGGACTGAGTTTGCTTTTGATTCTTCTGATCAGGATTCTGAAATTTCTGTTTCCACTGATCAGGATTTACCCTTATCTACCTGTGAGGATTCTGATGCAGAGGACTCTATTCCCTCTGCTTCCCCTCCAGAGGATTTCTCTTTTGGTGAAACCTTGCATACTCTTAGGGAGCATTTTCGCTGGGAATGCCAGGATTACTCTGACTTTAAAAAGAGGCTTAGGGATTTCTTTCTCCTGCTTTAACACAGGCCTTTAGCTACCCCCCCTGTACTGGACATTGTTGATGATGCCTTTTCGGAATCTAGCTTGGCCCCTAACTCTCTAACTCCTGCTCCCAGAAAACCTGATAGATATAACAGGGTTTCTGACTCTCACAAGTTCCTTTTTAAAAATTGTACTGCGGATCCTGAGACCATTTCACAGGGACCCAAGGGCATTAAGGCTAGTACTGCCAAAAAATTTTACCCCCTCTGATCGTGATTCCAGAGCGCTGGATAGATGGGGTAAGAAGGTATACACTTCTGCAACGTTGGCCATTAGGGCCACACAAGTGGAAAATGGAGCCAAACTCATCCAAACTTCTAATACACAGGTGGGGGACACCAGCGGTGGACCTCTTTGCGTCCCCCCATAACCATCAAATAAACACATTTTGCACCAGAATTCCCCACAGCCACGCTTGGAAAGTAGATGTCCTATCCTTCACATGGGAAAACCTCTCAATCTATGCCTTTCCCTCTCTGCCCCTCCTTCCCAATGTACTCCTCAAGATCAAACGGGACAGGTCAAGGACAATCCTTATTGCACCAGACTGGCCACGTCAGCACTGGTACCCACTCCTACGCAGTCTGACAGCAGTGCCACCCTGGCACCTACATCAGACCCCCTCTCTGCTGTTCCAGCAGGAGGGTAAAATTTTGCATCCTCAGCTGCAAACCCTGAACCTGGCAGCCTGGCTTATTCCTTGATCAGCAAACAGGTGCTGGATGTTATCCTTGAGGCCAGGAGGCCCAGTACTAGGAAATCTTTTTTCAGAAAAGTGGAATAGATACTGTTCTTGGAGCCAGTCTCAAGGGAAGGACACAGCTGTGCCCTCCTCGCCTCATATCCTAGATTACCTAGCAGAGCTGCTCCACAAAGGCTTATCCTTCTCATCAGTTAAGATTCATGACTCTGCCTTCTCAGCTCATTACAATACTGAGACACCCCTCTTCTCTCACCCTCTGATCAAACAGTTCCTGAGAGGCACTAACAGTTTAAGACCCCCAAGGAGAGAGCTCCCACTCCTGCCTGGGACCATAACGTTGTACTAGAGAAGCTCACGCTTCCCCCTTTTGAGCTTGCTGCTACAGCAGAGTTAAATTTCCTCTCTTGGAAAACAGCCTTACTGCTAGCCATCACTTCAGCAAGAAGAGTGTTTTAGTTAAGGCCCTTATTGCTGTGAAACCCTTCATTATTTTCCATGCGAACAGGGTTTCCCTCACGACTAACCCATCTTTTATGCCCAAGGTGGTATCCATTGTGGCTTGAAACCAATCCATCCATTTGCCAACATTTTTTCTTAATCCTCAGAATAAAGGGGAAAGGATCCTGCACTCCGTGGACATGCACAGACAGCTCAGGTTCTACTTTGACGGGACTAAACCTTTCAGAAAATCTGACCAGCTGCTAGTCCGCTTTTCTAAAGGGGCAGAGGGCAAGGCCATTTTGAAACAAACCATTTCTAAATGGATAGCATACTGCATCCATTTCTGCTACAAACACCATAGAAAACCTACCCCATAGGGGATCAGGCCTCATTCCACTAGGGCAACCTCAACCTCTACAGCTTTTCTCAGGGGAGTCCCTACCAGGGACATCCTGGAATCTGCGGCCTGGAGTTCTGTACACACCTTCACCAAACATTACCACTTACCTATCTTCTAAATCCAGAGCTGGACTTGCCACAGCAGTCTTACAAAGCCTGCTAGCCATCCCTACTACTACTTGACCGCCTCCACCCTTCCTCACCTTTGGGAATCAACCCAAGTGTGATGACTGCAACAGTGAAACATGAAGAAGATAGTACAGTTGTGTACACTTAACCATAAATGTAGATGTTTGAGCGTATTCACTGTTGCAGTCTTGGTTACCCTCCCTCCAGCCCCCTGTCTTTCTATACTTTCTACCTATCCTCTTTTTTTGGCCATATCTTATGGAAATGGTGTTTACTTTTTACTGGAGGTGTTCCACACCATTTGATTGCTACATATTTTGGGGGCTCCTGACATCTGGGGCAGGAAAAACTGATGTAATGGCATCGGCTGCATGTTTTATACCCCTGATGACCTGACATCATGGATGAGGCGTCAGCATCCGGCGCAGAAATCCCAAGAGACTGGTATTCGGGCCGACTGAGGGCTACCTGCAGGCAGATAACCCTAGTGTGATGACTGCAACAGTGAATACACTCAAACATCTACATTTATGGTAAGTGTGCACAACTGTACTTTCTTCCTCCTGTGTTTTCCCACCTCCTGCTGAAACAGTTCCTTGGGGGAGTGATTCACATAATTCCTCTTGGGAGGCAACCCTCACCTGCATGGGACCTCAGTTTTGTTCTGGGAAAAATTAACACCAACCCCCCCCCCTTTGAACTGCCAGCTTCTGCAGAACTAAAATTCTTACCTCGAAAGACTGCCCTTTTACTGGCCATCACCTCAACTAGGAGGTTCCCTGAGCTGCAAGCTGTTATGGCAGTGGAACCAATTTTCATATTCCACCCGGACAGGGTATCATTCAGGACTGCTCCATTCTTTATGCCCAAGGTGGTCACAAACACATCCTTGAATCAAGCGATACACTTGCCCACCTTTTTCCCCAATCCTTAGATCCAGAGGGAGAGATTCCGTCACTCTTTAGATGTGCACAGACAGTTCCACTCCTATCTTGACAGAACTATATCTTTCAGAAAATCAGACCAATTCCATGTGTCCTTTGCCATTGGCTGTGAAGGGAAACCTGTTTCCAAGCAGACTGTTGCAAGTGGATCTCTCGCTGTATTTCCTTTTGTTACAGGTGGGTGCAGAAGATAATAACCCTCCCACCTAACTTAAAAAGTTACCAGACTTTCCACTCTTTCAAAAATCAGCAGCACTTGAATAGAAAACCTTCTGAAGAAGTGAGTCATCCAAGAGAAAGACCAGGGACCTCTGCCACCTCGACCAATGTGTCAGGCAGTCAAAGTTCCAGATTGTCGTGGTTTAATCTATTCTATCCCTACTGAGAGTGAATGATTAGATGTGCTCCACAGAACTACAGGATGCATACTACCATATCAAGCTGGACAGGCAATCCAAAAAGTTTCTCCACTTACAGCTTGGGATCATTTCCAGTTCAGCACCCTATGCTTTGGCTTCACCATATCCCCCATCAGCTGTTCAAATGTTTGACAGTGGTAACAGTAATACCCCAGGCTGCAAGGTGTTCCCGACTAGCTCGTTTATGCCTCTACCAAAAAGTCTGCTTATCCAAGGAAGAAACTCTTTGCTCTGAATATGTTTGATATTGGGCATTACAGTAAACCTGGACAAGTCCAAATTCCAGCCTGTGTAAGAAATAAATTTCATAGGTGCACACTTGGGCACAATTCATCAGAAAGCGAAACTTCCACAGAGCAGGTAATCCACATTTCACAGTCATGCTCAAGTCACTCTCTCCTCCCAGAAACCAGTGGCGAGAGTGGTTCCTGGTTTACTGGGTTCGATGGCTACATGGTGGACCCTAGAAGTGCAGTGGTCCCATGAGGTGCCAACCAGTGTCTTAGAATGTTATGCGAGAATGTACCTGAACAGAAATTTTTTTGTGCAAATAAGAATCTAGCCATGAGTTCCCCTCCATAGTTGATTTTCTATATGTTGGGAATATTGTGTGCAGTAACTGGAAAATATTAGAAGCTTACAATGTAATATCCAAGAATGTGGAGTAATATCCATAGTTTAACAGATTTAAAAATTCTGAAGTATTTAACAAGTGGGCACACAGTATGTAAATGAGCAAGGTACTTTTCAGTGTGGGTTGCACCACAAATTTAAACTTGGTGTGCGTGTTATTATATGTGCGGTTGTAAATAGCATCTATACATCTCCTGCAAATTTTAATTGTTTGCCAAATTAATATTTATGTTTTATGTAATATACTGCATTTCACATGGGGAGAAATTACAGGAACACATTTATGATCATGCATAAACTGTTAGAAATGACAATTCCAGTGTTGCACTGTACAAGCAATTCTGTTTTATGTAAAACTGTGTTAAAGCTGATGTTGAGGCAAGTAACACTGTGAGAACATATTAGAAGTTAAAGAATACACTTGATAAGTATTCCTTGTGTCTGTATCAGAACACTGAAAGTTCATACTTTCGAATGTTCTTACATCGACCCCTATTCAGCGAACGCTGAAAGTAGTGAAACGACAGATAACTACATTTTTTCCTAGTGAAAGAATTCAGTTGTCCGTTTCTGTCGTTTCACTATTTTCAGCGCTGTGGTGGAAAGTTACGGGTCGGGTTCAGGTAAGTGTGTGATTGGGTGTGGGTTAGGTGAGTTAGGACGCGAAGGAGGTATGTAAGTGATTGTGTGGACGTGACGGTTAGGGCAGGTTAGGTGAGTTAGGGTTAGGGCACGGGTGAGGTGAGTGTGCGATAGTGACGGACCTTAAGGTTAGGGTTTGGGTTAAGGTAAGTGGATAGTTAGTGGTGTTTGTACAGTTTAGTATAGGGTTAGCTGTAAGATTTTGGGTGTGTGTGTGTGGATTGCTGTTTGTTTGGTGTGCTTGTGTTGTGGGTATGTGTTTTGGAACAGCACTTTTTTTCCCTAGGAAAAAATTAGCTGTTCTGAATGTTCGATGTCAGCATTCGCTGATTAGGGGTCGATGTAAGAACATACGAAATTGTGAACTTTCTGTGTTCTGATATAGACCCGTATATCTTAATGTCTGTGTTCCCAAGAATTAATATGATTTTAGCTGTAATTTATAAAAGAAGCTTTTAAAACAATTTGCCAAAGAATGTGTTGAGTATAAATAATTTTGTCATGGCAAATGATTTCTCAGTCTGAATTCCTTGGTTGATGAAAATGCTGACTTTTGAGTGGTCTTATGATTTAATGAAGTGTTGTTTGCCTGTTTTTCTGTGAATGTCTGCACCACTGAAGACCTTTTAATAAGTCGGGGCTGGCCTTATAGTCCCACTCATCACATCACAACCAAGAGTATGATGTCATGATCTGCACTGCTGACTTTAATTAGTGTGTAACATTCAGGGGTAGGGTTACACGCTCTGCCAGTCTGCATTACTTCCAGACTAACATGCAAGTGCAGTTGGCCTTAAGAGCATATGGCAAATGTGCACTGCTGTCTCTAGTTATGACTAACCCCTGTCACACCCACATAAACTGCAACATTGAACTGCTGCTGTGCATGATACCTTTCAGTGCTGTCTTATTAACTGTAACTGAGACTTGACCAAGGCAGTTTGCATGAATTCATTCCTCAGGAGGGGCCAATGGAACCTTTCTAGTGCCAGCACCACCTTCCTGTCTTTGTTGTAACATATGACTAGCACACAAAATACAGATCCAGTGTTTTTTTCTGTCCAGCTGAACTGATGGTTTGTCTGGTCTAACCAGATCCGACGTTGCTTTTTTTCAGGAGCTTGGTTCCAGGATGTAGTCATGTACTAATTCTGGCAAGATTTTACAAGGGTTCTTCTGTGGACGCTTTCCTTATAGTGGTTGATGCTACGTCATCCTCTCCAGTTCCCAGTTCTTCTCACATCATTTTGCAAGAACCATGTAAGTTGATGGCTGACCTCCCCATTAGTCACATGGGTTCCACCTTTCACTCTGCCACCCCCAACAGCCACTGTGATAACAGACACCTCGCCTCTTTTTTGGGGGGGCATTATAAAGGGAGGTTGGGTCAAGGCACATGGTCTGCAACAGAGACAGGCTTCACAAAAGTGTTTCTGAGATGAAGGCAATCCTCCTAGAGTTGCTGTAATTCTAGGATTCCCTAACCAAAGGACATGACACCCATACAGATAGTCAACATGGCAGTGGTCTGTTATGTCATCAAGCAAGGGGTAACATGTTCATACCCATTATGCTAGGAAGTCGTGTGTGTGTGTGTGTGTGTGTGTGTGTGTGTGTGTGTCAGTGGGCGGTGTCCTCTCAGTGCTTTCTGGTGGCGCTGCACATTGAGACTTCCAGTGTTGTGGCAGTCAAGCTTTCCAGGTGTATTCTTCTGCCACAGAAGTGGTCCCTCAGTCAGTTAATGACAGTGATGGTTTTCAGTCACTGGGGCCAGTATAGCTACAGTCTTTTCACCTTCCACCTGAACAGCAGGTGTAGCAGCTACTATGCCGTGATTCCTCCAGAGGGGCAGTCATTGAGAGGTGCTCTAGTTCACAGTTGGCCACTGCGTCTTCTGTACATTTTTCTTCCCTTTCCACTGATAACCACGTTTCTTCGTAAAGCCATAAATATGCCTAGTATAATTTACTTCTAAGAACACTTGGATTTTGCTGAAGACTGTCGGGCAAGGAATTCCAGGCTCAAACGGTCAATCAGGAAAATATGCTGCACTGTTCAGAAGCAAGGCACAAACTGACTGCACTCTCAGCAGTTGCATTTTGGAATTACAATAGTCCCAGCATTTGCAGAATGTCCAAATGGCTCCCCTGAAATGAGGCGGCACCAAAAATGTTTAGTTAATGCAGTTTTTTTAGGCATATCCTTCCTTTTCAAGATTTGTAATTTTCTGTACTTCCAGATTCAAAATTAAATTAGTTTAGATTTAGCTTTAAGTATTCTGTTTGCAAATGCTCTCAGCTCAGCAGGAAGTTGCATGTTGGTGATAGCTTTTGCAGTAAGGTGGCAGGCTTAGAAAACAAGTCTGTCTCTGTGAAGTTAGTTCCAGTGCTCTAGTACATTTTACAAAAAAAAAAAAAAAAATCTGCATAGTTCTTTTACTGCTGCCTAATTTACGTGAAACATTTATGTACTTGTACAGCTTTTACAATTCTATTTCTAAAATAATACCTTCCACAACTTTACCTCTTTAACTCACCTAAGCACAGCAGGCTGCTTCTCTCATTCTCTGGATCTGTTCTTTCTTTTTTTTGTACCAAGCCAGCTTGAAACCGTTTGATGGCTTGCCCTGTCTCACATAACTTGTTTTTTGCATTCAGGGTCCTGATATGCTGTCTGTGAAGTAGTATTTTTTTCAAGTGTAGCTGACATAAATGTCCCTTTTTCTTTCACCTTTCCTCCACCTTTGCCTACAGTTATTTGTGTTCTTACATCCTCAAAGTTTTTACTAAAAATGTCATTTTCTCTAGCATCTACCCATTTCCTTAGAGTGAAAGCCTTAGACCGTTTGCTATCAGTTGCACATGTTTAAATGTGTAGGCATTCCAAGGACAGCAGGCCTGAATTCAGGCACACACTGCTAAACACTCTACATTCAGTAAACCTGGATGACCAGGCTTTAAATTCACTGTCCAGGAAAGACCATTACATTTTCTCAGCCACTCCTATCCAGAAGCTGAAATTTAACATTAAGTAAAAAGACCAGCACCCCCCACCCACTTTGTGATGTTATTACCCACAAGCAAACTTTTGGGATGGGCCAGTGCTCATGATACATTCACTTAGAAGTATTTGTGTTTTTAAGCAGCTGTGTAACTTAACATCACTGTCAGTCCTGTGGCAGCCTCCCCTGCAGCACTCGCCTATTTGTAAATTTCATCTTTAAACATCTACATTGCCCTTTTTAATTTTGATTTCATTGATTTATCAATTTTTACAGTAGGGCATATCAGTATCTGCGATACAAATACGAAAAAAGGAAGTTTTAAAAAGTATAGATGTGGAAGTGCCATGTGAAGTGGAATTAAGTGAAAAGAAGAAAAAATAGGAAAGTGAGGTAGCCTGGACTTATTCTAATGTTATATTAGCTGTTTGCATCCCACTAAACATAAACAACATCTAAATATTGACCACCACTGCACTAATGGAAAGTCTGGAAGATGTTCATCTTTCCAGTTATGTAATATTCATCTTTTAGTGGCCAGATGCTAAACCTGTCGTGACCTTGAGTGTGTGTGTTTTTTTTTTTTGTTTTTTTAAGTAGGTGATAGTATTATTGCCATAGCATGTCAAGCAGAAGAAAACTAAGCATACAAGGAACATGAATATTCAGTTTTACTGATTTATACCACTGTTTAGCAGTTTGAGAAAATCCCCGTCAGCACTGAAGTAAATTAGCATGTGGTTGTTCACACCCGCAGCAGTGTATATATTTAGTAAGCTGTCTTCCACAGTCTTAGATTTGTTATAAATTCCATTCAAAATCTTTGCTTTTATTGATAAATTTTGTGTTGACCATTGAGAGAAATATTCCTAACCCCTTAACAACTGAATGTTTTCCAGAAGACTGTCCCTTAAATACCAACTGCTCTTGGTTGTTTTACTATTTGTATACAAAAGCCTGCATCTCCAGAATGGTCTGGTCTGTTGATTTTTTTTTTCAGGAAATGTTGATGGTGCAGAGGTTCTTCCTTTCCACTGCTATAGTAGTTCTTGGGCTTTTTGGGCTATTTCCTGCCTAGGAAACAACAACTGACCAGTGTCAAAAAAGATCTTGCCAACGACTTGATGTTGTTGCAGACTCAGTCTGTGCCTCAGCTAATAGTGAGTGAACCTGTAGTGGCCTTTGGTTGCTCCTCAGACTACTCACTCACATGTCTGACTTCCTCTGTCGTAGTCCTTTTGGCTAGCATGAGTTGGGGGTCCTCTTCGGCTGCTCCACTGTCCGATATGGGCATGGAATGCCTGGGTGAGGGATATATTCCAGGAGATTCTTTTTGTTGCAACTGGGGCAAGAGAGCATTAGACCAGGCAGATGTCTCTCCTCCCAGTCAATCCTCTTCTGCTGGAACTCTTACTAAAATAAAATAACAAAAAAAGAATATTGTTTTTCTGATGAAGTTATTACTGTTTAAGAAGATGAGATGTGGTGTTGCCAATCTCGCCTTCATTTTCACTGATGGGTCTGATCTGATGTAATCCATCTCAGCCTTTACAAAAGCTCGAGGACTTCAGCAAAGCTTGTGGGCACCCTTCTCTACCCACACTGCATTACTCCAACTTCCCCAGATCTCGTTTGTCAGTCTGCAAGAAGGATCTTCTAGCAAGCTCTGGGCTACGTTTTTGATATCTCTATCACGCTTTTGCTATTGTTATAATTAATATTTTTGGCTACATGTAATTAAAGATGTTCTTCGTGTTTCACTGTTGCAGTCATCACATTTGTGTTATCTGCCTGCAGGTAGCCCTCAGCCGGCCTGAATACCAGAGTCTTTGGATTTCTGCGTCAGATGCTGTCACTTCTTCCATGACCTCAGGTCGTCAGGAGTATAAAACATGCAGCCAATGCCATTACAGCAGTCTTTTTTGTTGTGCGGTGCCCGAAGCAGAAGCAGTTTGCAAGTGCCGGTTGTCCGACTCCTGAAATTTTCATTTTCGAGTTTCAGACCTGAAGTCTTCTAAAAGATAAGTACCCCGTTGGGGATTCTTTTTTCTTGCTCTAACCGATGTTAGAAAAAATTAGTAATTGTCTTGCCTGTGGAAAGCAAATGCCTCATAGAGATTTTCATTCTTATTGCGTCACCTGTTTAGGCCCAGAGCACGATGTCCCTCGCTGTCGTTTTTTTGCGTTGTTCAATGCCTAAACTATTCGTCATCGGGCAATTTTTGTGGTGAATAATTTCGCTCTCGAGCTCCTTACTCCGAAATGGCGTCAGTAAGCCATCCGATTACCGATTTTCCAAAAAAACTTAAAGATAAAGACAGAGACAGACCGCATAGGTCCGAAACTGCCGACGACGCTACCGTTAAGCTAGGCGCCAGTCCGCCGATACTCAGTGAGGCGCTTTTGCAGCCCCTGATACCCACTTCTACAGATTTGCAGGCCTCTACTGAGACCCATTTGGAGTCCGGTATGCCGCAGGATGCTTCTTCGACTATGGAACCTGCAGATGTCTCTACGTTGGATGGATCCGGAGCCGCGGGGCAGGCACCGGCTTCTGAGGGTATATTCAGGCCTATCAATTTCCATATTAAACAGACTACTTTGTTTCAAGTCAAAAATACTGAATTTTTCAGGCCTAAAGTTCACACTACACCTAGTAAACTGACAACCAAAGCGTATTCTCAGGCCCACAGTCCTCAAAAACAAATGATGAGAATGGCTGAAGACCTTATTACCTTAATTAGGGGAAAGCCAGCCTTCCCCCTCAGAGAGACCCAGAACTGATTTTCCTTCTGATCAGGAGTCTGATTTTTCTGTTCCTTCTGACTACCAGGACGTACCCTTATCTGTCTTTGAGGACTGTGATGCAGAAGATTCCATTCCCTCAACTTCCCCTCCAAAAGATTTTTCTTTTTGTGAAACCCTGCATACCCTTAAGGAGCATTTCCACTGGGAAAGCCAGGACTACTCTAAGTCCAAAAAGAGACTCAGGAAAGTTTTAAACATGCCTCAGCACGGGCCCCTAGCTATCCCTCCTGTTCTGGAGATGGTAGATGATGTCTTCTTGGAATCCAGCCTTACCCCGGATACTTAGCCTCCAGCTCCCAGGAAACCTGACAGGTACTGTAGAGTACCTGACTCTCACAAATTCCTTTTCAAAAATCCTACTGCGGATTCAGAGACCATTTCCCTAGGACCAAAAGGCATTAAGGCTACTACTGCCAAGAATCCTACCTCTTCTGACAGGGATTCTAGGGCTTTAGACAGATGGGGTAAGAAGGAGTACACCTCAGCTACTCTGGCCATTAGGGCTTTAAATTGCCAGTTTCATATGTTAAAGTATTGACAGCATATTATGGGGCTACTTAAACAGAAAATTATGTTGATTCCTGACTGCAAAACACAAAGATTTACAAGAGTTAATGCATTCTGCTGACCAAGTTGGTGAACATACTTTGCAGTGTGGTTTTGATGCTTTAGAAGTATCTTGTAGGGCTGCTGTCACTGGGTCTGTTCTTAGAAGGCATGCTTGGCTTAAGGAACAAAACTTGCTAGATAATGTCAAAGCAAAATTACTGGATGCACCCTTAAACCAAGAGCGCCTATTTGGCAATAAAGCAGAAGTTGTTCTCAAAAGGATGGAGGAGAACGCTAAATCTGTGCAAACTGTTAAGGATTTCTTACAAGTACAGCCACCTAGATTCAGTAGGCATTGGCCTTCAAATAACTGGTCCTTTCCAGGCCTTCTCAGTCCAAACCTAAGGGCAGCAGACCCCCAAGTGTTCAGTCTCAGGTTATGCACAGATCTAAGCAGCGGGGTGCTCCCACATCCAAAACAGGGATAGTAAGCCACCCCCCTATGGTAAACTTGCACAATGACTTAACCTTTACTCCCCCAAGCCTTGCTCAAGTACTTGCACCTTTAGGAGGAAAACTCACCCTGCATGCAAATAACTGAGAATACATTAGCCAAGACAAATGGGTTTTAAACATTGTTTCCCTAGGATACAGATTCCACTTCCACTCACTCCCAACCCTAAGTGGATGGCCAGACCTCCCCCCAAACCAGTGGGCAGAGGCCCAAAAGCAAGTACTTTCTTTCCTCAGCATCAGGGCTATTCAACCTGTCCCAGCAGAACAAAGGGGAAAAGGCTTTTATTCAAGACTGTTCCTGGTTCCCAGAAAAGAAAACTCCTGGCGTCCAGTCCTGGATTTATCTATTCTGAACACCTTTTTGGTGGTTCCAAAATTCAGAATGCTAACTCTCCAACAGCTGCTTCCTATGCTAGCCAAGGACACCTAGCTGGCAACCCTAGACTTTAAAAGAAGCTTACCTGCACATACCCATAAGGGAATCTTGCAGGAAATACCTTTGCTTCAGGGCAGGCTCTGTGCACTATCAGTTCTCTGCACTTCCCTTTGGCTTATCTGCTGAGCTCAGGGTATTCAAAAAATGCTTAGCTCCAGCCATTGCTTTTTGCCGGCGGGGATGTATTCAGATTTACCCATACTTGGACGATTGCCTGATTCAGGCGGAAAGTCAGGACCTGCTACTACAGCGCCTGGCATTTGTAAAGAGACTTCTAACTTCACTGGGGTACAACATCAACGAAAATAAATTACACTTAATACCCTGCCAACAGATTGTATTCCTGGGAGCAAGCTTGAACACAACTTCCCGGATGGCATTCCTTACTCCAGAGAAATAAACTTTTGTGACAACTTACTTCAACCTACTGTCCACCAAAACCCAGCTATCTGCAAGGAAAATACTGCAAGCTCTGGGATTCATGGCCTTTTGCATTCTGTTAATTCCATATGCAAGACTGCATATGAGGAAACTTCAGTGGTATCTAATAAGTCTATGGTGTCACCATTCTTAGGACCTGGAAACAATAATTCCTATCATTCCGTTTCTAAGGGCAGAGTTTCTTTGGTGTGCAGAGGCCTGTAACCACAACAAGGGACTCTCTTTCACTCTACCCCCTGCTGCCCATACCCTAACAGATGCATCAGACTATGCATGGGGGAGTCACATGGCAGGGCAGTGCATTCAGGGAAAATGAAACCCAAAGCAGATCCACCTGCATATCAATCAGAAAGAAATGTTAGCTGTACATAATGCTCTGAGAGCCTTCAAAGGCCTTATTCTTCCAGGACAACTATTGGTAAAAACAGAACACCACAGTTATGTGGTACATAAGCAGGGGGGGGGGACACATTCCTACCCACTCTGCAGACTAGCCATGGCTCTGTGAAACACGGCCTTGAGCAACCAAGTGCACCTACAAGCTCAATTCCTGCCAGGCAAACTAAATTCACTGGCAGACTACTTAAGCAGAAATTTCATGGACCCACACGAATGGAAACTGGGACCCAAAATATTCAAACTTTTGGGGAACAGATGGAGGATACCAGAGGTGGACCTGTTTGCTTCCCCTCAGAACTATCAGTTGAACAAATACTGCACCAGAGCTCCTCACAGCCAAGCTTGGAAGGTGGATGCCCTGTCCTTTTCCTGGGAAAGCCTCTCAGTCTATGCCTTTCCCCCTCTGCCTCTCCTCTCGGAGGTTCTACTAAAGATCAAACAGGACAAGCTAAGGACAATCCTGATTACACCAGACTGGCCACGCCAGCACTGGTATCCTCTTTTTGTGCAGTCTGACAGTTCTTACAACTATGGCACCTGCCTCATACCCCTTCCCTGCTGTCCCAGCGGGGGGGCCAGATTCTGCACCGTAAGCTTCAGACCCTAAACCTTGGAGCCTGGCTAATCCTGTGAACTCACCTGTAGGAACCCTCAGTAAGCAGGTGCTGGATGTCATCCTTGAGGCAAGAAGGCCTAGTACTAGAAAATCCTATTTAGAAAAGTGGGAAAGATACTGTTCCTGGAGCCAAACTCAAGTGATGGCCACAACTGTGCCCATCTTACCTCGTATACTAGATTACTTAACAGAAATGCTCTACAAGGGCCTGTACTTCTCTTCAGTTAAGAGTCATGCCTCTGCCATCTCAACTCATTGTAATACTGAGCCACTCCTCTTCTCTCATCCTCTGGTAAAACAGTTCCTTAGAGGGGCCAAAAATGTAATACCCCCCCCCCCCCCAAGAGAGCTCCCACTCCAGCCTGGGACCTTAACTTTTTATTGGAAAAACTTACACCCCCCCTCCCTTTGAACCGGATGCTACAGCAGAGTTGAAATTTCTATCATTGAAAACAGCTTAACTTCTAGCCATCCCTTCAGCAAGAAGAGTGTCTGAACTGCAGGCCCTTATGGCAGTGGAACTCTTCATTATCTTCATGCGGACAGGTTTCCCTCAGGACTAACCCAACTTTTATGCCCAAGGTGGTGTCTAGTGTGGCTTGAAACCAGTCCATTAATTTGCCTACTTTTTTCCCTAATCCTCAAAATAAAGGGGAAAAGATACTGCATTCTCTAGACGTGCACAGACAGCTTAGATTCTATTTGGACAGGACTAAGCCTCTCAGAAAATCTGACCAGCTGCTAGTCAGCTTTGCTGCAGGGGCAGAGGGGAAGGCCATTTTAAAGCAAATCATATCTAAATGGATAGCACACTGCATCCATTTCTTCTACAAGCACCATGGAAAATCCACCCCACAAGGGATAAGAACACATTCCACTGGGGCTACATCTACCTCTACTGCATTTCTCAGAGGAGTCCCTACCAGGGACATCCTGGAAGCTGCAACCTAGAGCTCGGTACACACTTTCAGCAAGCATTACCACCTGCCTATCTTTGCCAAAGCCAGGGCAGGCTTTGCTACAGCAGTCCTGCAAGGCATACTAGCCAACCCTAATTCTTCTTGACTGCCTCCATCCTTCTTCAGGTTTGGGAATCCACCCAATTGTGATGACTGCAACAGTGAAACACGAAGAACATAGTACAGTTGTATACACTTACCGTAAATGTAGAAGTTCGAGTGTGTATTCACTGTTGCAGTCCTGGTTGCATTCTCTCCAGCCCCCTGATTGTCTTTGCTTTCAGCAATCCTTTTTGGTTTGGCATATCTTATACTATGTGTATTTGCTTTTTGCTGGGGGTGTTCCGCACCATGTAATTGCTTCATATTTTGGGGGCACCTGACATCTGGGGCAAGAAGAAATGATGTAATGGTGTCAGCTGCATGTTTTATACCCCTGACGACCTGACGTCATGGAAGAAGCGACAGCATCCGACGCAGAAATACCAAGAGTCTGATATTCAGGCCGGCTGAGGGTTACCTGCAGGCAAATAACCCAAATGTGATGACTGCAACAGTGAATACACTCTAATACTTACATTTATGGTAAGTGTACACAACTGTACTTTCTTTACCTATTTATACCTTCCCTTATTTAGTATTAGTTTTACTGTTAGCTTTTTCCACTTGTCGTTGGCGTCTGTTTAAGTTAGAGGGTATTACTTTACCTTTTCCATTATTGTTTCTGCTGTTAGTGTTGATAGTTTATGCTTCCTCCTTTCCGATCAACTGTCTGTTTTAGTTAGAGGGTAGTTAATCAAGTTCATTTAAGTTAGAGGCTCCCCCCCCCCCCCTTCCCTTCGTAGTTGTTGATGTCCTTCTATTCCAGTGTTGCAATATTCTACATGCAGGTTCACCCTTCTTCCTTTCCAGTACGTCCAGCCAGTATTCCAAAGTTTTTCAGTCCCTCAAGGTGCGTCGGGCATCTGACATGGCTGCAGGAACTTGGGCCATAAAAGTGACGTCTGCATGCACCAGCCCTCAAAACTCTTCAGCCGCCAGTCTTACACCAGGTGTTCCTGCTACTAGCTGACGGATTAGAAATTATCAGATTAAGTACCCTGTTGGGGAACCTTTCAGTCCTTCTCGTTTTAACTATAGTCTGTTCATGTCATCCTGAAGGGGCCAGTATAAGTGTGGCCGGCAGATTCCCCACAAAGACACCCACGATCAGTGCCTTTTTTGTTTGGGTAAGAAACACAACCATGTCTGCCGTTCGTCCCAAAGACCTTAAGTCGCCGTTTGCATGCTCTAAACCTTTATCTAGAGAACCAGCGGTTAAAGCAACTTGCTTTAGGGATGGAAGGTGCGTCCACTCCCCATCAGAACCGGCTAAGAAGAGGGCCAAAACCATGCGGCCTACCTCTTCTGCTGCACCTCTACTGCCCGTACCTCACCCTGTGGCCGACGTTGGCCTAGCAGAGGAATCTGCTTCCGCCAGACAGGATAAAGTGGGTACCTATGAGGGTCTCAGAGCTCTAATGGCTACACCAACTTTTCCAGTCTTCCACCTTGACAGGTTTACTCTCAGGACTAACCCGTCCTTCTCTCCGAAGGTAGTGAATGACCTATCTTTGAACTAGGCCATACACTTGCCCACTTTTTTCCCCAATCCGCAAGGGGATAGTGAGAGAGTACTTTATTCCCTAGATGTCCACAGACAGCTTAGGTTTTATCTACATAAAACCAAGTCCATTAGGAAATCTGACCAACTGTTTGTCTCCTTCCACACCAGAGCCCTGGGGAATGCAGTGACCAAACAGACAATTTCAGCCTTGATCTCCAGGGCCATTTCCTTCTGTTACTTGTACCATGGGATAACCTTGCAGGGCAATAGTAAAGCCCACTCCTCCAAAGCAGTGGCCTTTTCTGGAGCCTTTTTTAAGGGGCTAGACGTCAACACAATTCTGGAGACAGCTACTTGTTCCTCGGTGAACACTTTCACCAAGCATTACAAGCTGGACCATATCTTTAGAGCCAGGATGGAGTTTGCCAGGTCTATCCTTCATGGATTCCTGGAAATGTCTTCCAGACCACCACCCAATTCACAGTGAGCTTTGGCACTCACCCACATGTAGAATACTGCAACATTGGAATAGAAGGACATAGGAAAGCTGTGTAAAATCTTACCATGACCATAGATATCCTCTTCCATGTTGCATTATTCCTTCCCCTCCTGTCAGGTGCATGTTGCAGTATTCCTTCCCTCCCTCCTCCCCTCCTGTCAGGTTGCACTTGCTCTTCTGGGTGGCACTGGATGGACTATGCCCTACTAGCACTGGCTCCGATTGGGGCTTTCTGTTCTGAGGACTGGTGCGTGCAGACGTCACTTTTATGGCCCACGTTCCTGCAGCCATGTCAGACACCCAACACTCCTTTAAGGAACTGAAAACCTTTGGAATACTGGCCGGACGTATGCGAAAGGAAGAAGGGCATACCCACATGTAGAGTACTGGAACATGGAAGAGAAGGATATCTATGGTTATGGTAACAGTTTACACAACTTTCCTTTCTTGTTGTTGTGGTTGCCCTTTTTCACCAAAAAAATAAATAAAAATAGCTGAGTTTCCTCTTGTACATCTTTAATTAGTTAAGCGGTTTGTTTCTGTTTAGTCAGTACGCCTAGAAAAACAGCAAGCTTTTGGGATTTAAAAAATGCGAAAAGTATAGCAAAAAGATTCCCCTCGGTGATTCTTAACACCTTTATGCGTATAGTGTTTGGGGCCTCTCTATTTGCAGGAGTCCTGTTTCATGTGGCACGCCTTCAACAAGAGGGCACTTAATGGAACGGAAAAACAAATTGTTTTTGAAGGGGTTACTGAAAACCCCCATTTTCTGAAGCTACTTCTGTTGATCACTCCTCTCCTAAATCAGACTAGTCAGAGAGAGCGGGAAAAACTGCCTTCTTCAGCTCCAAAGTCTGCCTCAGAGCTGAACATCAGACTACCTAGAGAATCCGCTCAGACAGCACTTATGGAGCAGGCTTCAACCTCCGGAGCAGGGACCTCCTTAGAGCAGACAGAGTCTTTGTCTCCAAAAACTTTGACTGATTCTTTTGTTCCGAAAAAACCCTTACCCATGGAATAGCATTATCGGAGCCCGTCTTCATTTTTGGAGCCAATTACTACTCTGCTCCCATCACCATTCTTAGCCAGATCCATATCCTCTACTCTGACAAGGTCAACTAGGAGCCTCTCATATGAAGTTGTGGATAGGGTGGTGCAGAGGATTCTCAAGGCACCTGCCTTGAACAAGCTTCTTTTGGATCAGAGTCCAAAGGAGTCAGATCAGTCTCATCTTCCCCCTTCAGCACCTGTTCCTCCTGTGATCCGACCTTCGGTTTTGGAGTTGGACGACTGTGATTTCCAACCGGTTGGCTCCTCTGATTCGGTGTCTGCCTCGAGAGTGTCCATCCAGTCAGCGCAGGAGACCTCTGGGAGCCAACACTCGCTGGTCGGATTCCTTGGAGCCAGCTCAAATCTCCTCAGATCTGACTCTATCTCTTGGGGCCTCAGATCAGATGGGTTCAGCTCCCACTTCTTCTTTGGAGCTTCAGTCTCTCACTCTGCAGGCTCTTTCAGCTCCAGGGAGTTCTTCGGAGTAGAGGCAGTGTGCCTTTGAAGTTATGAGGAGGGTGATGACTGCTTCCCAGTCTTCCTCAGAGCTTCCTTCCTTGTCTGTGCAGGTGTCTTTACCTCCTCACCCCCATACGCAGGACCACAGACAGAGATCCCAGGCCTCAAGATGTTCCTCAGAGAACTCCCGCGTCTTCTGAAACTTTTCCAGACTCACCCACTGAGGAAGTCACTCAGAAGAGATCATGCAAGAGGAAGCATCTAAACTCCCCAGAGGAGTCAGTCACTTCAGATACCAACCTTGATGAAGCACAAGGGTCCCCAATGTTGTCTACTGAGGACATCTCTTTTTATGACATCCTAGGCATTTTGAAATAGAGAGGTGACTGGCAGTCTTCCTTCCCTTCGACCGAGGAGTCTGTATACCCTGAAGGCCTTTGGATCTCGCCAACCTGGGTGACTCCCACTTTGATGATGAGCTTCTTTTTTATCAAGTTCATCTCTCAAAGGGGAGGGAGACCCTACTATATAGAATCCTAAACCTAGGAGGCTAAAGGTAAGGTGTAGCGTTGATGCCATGGTCGTGGTGGCAGCCACGAAAAAGGAACTTTCAGAGACCAGTTCCACTATCCATCCTCCTAATAAGGATTCTGGGACCATGGATAGGTATACTTCCCTAAATTCAGTGGTCAACTCTTCCATGAGACTCCTCTCGTATGCAGCAGATGGAATGAGTAGTGTGTTGGGTTCAAGCATCTCTGTTAGGAGGCAGGCTTGGATGTATCTTTGCGATTTCACGGAACCCTTTAAATCTTCCTTTGTTAATGTTCCCTTCAATGGCTTATCTCTCTTCGGGCCTGAAGTTAAACAAATGCTAACCTGGTGTGATCAAGAGGGTAAGACTTTGCCTGCCGTTGGAGTGCATTTTTCTACTCCCACTAGGCCATTTCTAAAAGGTCAAGAGAGGTAGCGGAAAGATGTGGTTCAGGAAATCACAAACATCTTACCAGAATGCACAGGGTAGTAGTTCCCCCAGAGGCATAGGGGGGAATAGTAATGGAAGACACAGCCCTCGTGGCAGAGGAGACCCGAAGAATCAGGACTCCAGAGAATTCTCCTTTGTCAGACCCTTTCAGCACTCTTGAAAGAGTGCCCGGCTGTTCACCTATGAAGGCAGTCGTGCAACAGCTGTTGCTGCACCTAGAAACCTGGCGAGACATAACCAACAACAAATGAGTGCAGGACATAATATCTAGGGGTTATATCATTTCTTGTTCTTTCCCCACTCCCAAAAAACAATCCGTTCCAGATGTTCCACCCAGTCAAAAGGAACAGGCAATGTTAGAAATTCAAAAGTTGCTAAGAAGGAGTCATCCAAGATGTCCCCACAGACCAGAGAAGATCTGGAACTTTCTCAAGGTTTTTTTTTTAGTTCCAAAGAAAACAGGGGACTGTTGACCAATCCTGTATCTTGGCAAACTAAACAAATCGGTGAAGAAAACCAAGATGTTCATCTTGTTACATTGCTGCAGTCATCACACTTGGGTTATCCTGCCGTCAGGCGGTCCCGCAGTCGGCCAGAGTTCCAAAGTCTTGGTCCGGCGTCAGTTGCTGTCACTTCTTCCCTGACGTCAGTGCGCCAGGGGTATATAAGAGGCATCCAACGCCATTTTCTTCAGTCTTTCTTGCCACATGGTGCCCGAAGCAGAAGCAGTTCGCAAGTGCTGGTCGGCCGACTCCTGAGATTTTCAAATCGAATTTCAAACCGAAGTCTTCAGTAAAACTAAGTACCCTGTTGGGGAACCTTTTCTTGCCTCAGTCCGATGTCAGAAAAAGTTAACAATTGCATTTCTTGTGGGAAGCAAATACCTCATAAGGTCTTTCATTCTTATTGTATTCCTTGCCTGTGCCCAGACCACGACGTCACAAGTTGTCGGTTTTGTGCTAGGTTTAACAAATAAACTGTTAAACGTCGGTTTGATTTCGCCCGACATTATTTTGGTAGGAAATTTAATTATACCATGCCGTCGGAGCAACCGATGACCGGAATGCATAAAAAATGCAAAGATAAGGACAGGCAGCCGAGACCCAAACCAGACTCCGAGGCCTCTGCTAGGTCAGTCGCCGGTTCTCCGGTTTTCAGTGAGGCGCCTACGCAGCCCTTGACGACCGCTGATTTAGAACCCCAGGCGGCATCCGATTCCCAAGCGAAGATTGCTAGGCCTCCACAACCTTTATCTTTAGGCCCTTCCGACTCCATGGCTGAAGGAGATTCCGGTGCAGTTGAAATGCCTTCAGTTGCAGAAGGTGTCTTCAGACCGACTACACTCACTATTAAATCCTATGCAAAGGTGAAAACTCCTTTAAAAGCAAAGAAGACTGTACAGCAGTCTCCAGTACAAGGCCCCATGCCTAAGAAACAGATGCTTAAGATGGCTGAAGACTTAATTACCCTAATCAGGGGTTCCCATCCCCCTCCTGATAAAAGGTCTAGACAGGAGGAGGACTACGCTTCCTCTGACCAGGTTTCAATTTCCTCAGATTCTTCTGAGGAACAGGAATACTCTTTCCCCCTTATGTAAACTCTGATGCTGAAGAGTCTATTCCTTCAGCATCTCCCCCAGAAGACTACTCTTTTGGGGAAACTTTACATACCATGAGGGAACATTTCCACTGGGAAGGCCAGGATTACTCTGATTCTAAGAAAAGGCTCCGAGAGTTCCTTTTACTACCCCAGCACAGACCACTTGCTATTCCACTCGTGTTAGACATTGTGGATGATGTTTATTCAGAATCTAGCCTTAACCCAGATTCACTACCTCCTGCACCTGCCAAACCAGCCAGATACTACAGAGTCCCTGACTCACACAAATTCCTATATAAAAGCCCTGTTGCTGACCCAGAAACCATTTCCCAGGGTCCCAAATGGATTAAGACCTCTATTGCTAAAAATCCTGTACCCTCTGAAAGGGATTCTAGAGCACTAGACAGATGGGGAAAGAAAGTATATACCCCACCTACTCTAGCTATGAGGGCCTTAAATTGCCAGTTTCACATGCTGAAATATCAACAATATTTGATGTCTCAAAACAAAAAATGATCACGCATACAGAGCAGCCTGATTACAAGGAAATGCAAGATTTGCTGCATGCAGCTGAACAAGTGGGAAAACATACTTTGCAATGTGGATTTGATTCATTGGAAGCTTCTTGTAGAGCAGCAGTGACAGGGTCTATCATACGTAGACATGCTTGGTTAAAAGAACAAACTTTACCTGATCATGTTAAAGCAAAGTTATTGGATGCACCTTTACAGCAGGATGTTTTATTTGGTGTAAAAGCAGAAGAGGTTTTAAAGAAAATGGAGGATAAGGCAAAATCTATGCAGACGCTCAAGGATTTTTTACAGGTTCAACCCCCTCGTTTCAGCAGAAATTGGCCAACCAAAAACTGGTCCTTTCCAGCTTCTGACAGACCACAGAGGGGCAAATACAGACGCCCAAGGGGCAGTGGCCAGTCACAAGGCTCTTACAAGCCTCGACAATGGGGTGCCACAACCCAGAAAGGAGGAGAAGACGGGTCTCAAACTATCAGAAGACAAACACAATGACTTACCCCTCAGACTGCCAAGCAAATCCCTCTTGGCAGCTCCCTTGGGAGGAAAACTAGCACTTTTTGCAGACAACTGGCACATCTTCACAAAAGACAAATGGGACCTAAATATTGTATCTCAAGGATACAGATTCCACTTTCACACTTTACCAAGGATAAAAGGAATGCCAAACCTGCCACCAAATCAATGGGCAGAGGCTCAAAAACAAATTACAGCTCTCATAGACATGAGAGCCATTCAACAGGTTCCTACACAGGAGCAAGGACAAGGATTTTACTCAAGACTCTTTCTAGTTCCCCGAAAGGACAAAGCCTGGAAGACCCATTCTGGTCCTCTCAATTCTAAACACATATCTGGAAGTACCCAAATTCATGATGCTAACACTACAGCAACTTCTTCCCATGCTGGGCAAGAAGGCTTGGCTAGTAACGTTGGACCTCAAGGAGGCATACCTGCATGTCCCTGTCAGACATAATTGCAGAAGATACCTCCGATTTATAGCAGGTTCAACCCATTACCAATTCTCTGCACTGCCCTTTGGCTTATCTACTGCGCCCAGGGTCTTCACAAAATGCCTGGCACCAGTAATTGCATACTGCGGACAAAGAAGAATTCAAATATATCCATACCTGGACGACTGCCTTATTCAAGCAGAAAGCAAGGACATTCTTTTAAAGCATCTGGCGTTTGTCAAATACCTATTAAGTTGCCTAGGGTACACAGAAAACGAAAAGAAGTCAAAACTAGTGCCCTCACAAGACATAATATTCCTGGGTGCCAGCTTAAATACAAAGGCCCAGATGGCATATCTCATGCCAGACAAGCAAGGACAACTGACTCAGTACTTCAAAATGATGGCAACAAAGACCCAACTCCCTGCAAGAAAAATTCTGCAGGCCTTGGGATTCATGGCATCTTGCATACTACTAATACTGTATGTAAAACTGCATATGAGGAAATTACAATGGTACCTGAAAAGCGTATGGACTCAACACAGCCACTGCTTGGAGGGAGACCTTCTTGGTGCCCTTGAACTTAATGAATTAAAATGGATCCTAAATTTCAGGGCACATATAGAGCCGGGTCTGAATTCAGCTCTAAGTATCAGACCGGCTCTATTGGGTAGCATATGACTTTGTCACCATATCTTGGCTCAGCTCAGTATAGTCTTATGAATTTTTCATAGATATAGCCCTTCAGGCTTTATTTAGTTTATTGTGTTCAACTGAGGAATACATTGGGCATTAGTATTTTGGTTAACTTCAAATATATCTCAGGCTTTAATGCTCTTCCTCTATTTTTCAGCTTGAGGACAGTTAATATGGCCAGAATTTAGATTGAATGAATTAATGTCTAATAGTTGATGCAGTTCTAGGTTGTGACTATATGTTATATGTTTTGTTCAAATGGATTTTGATTTTAATTTACTGCATATCATAATTAATTAAGCAGTTTTAATAATTGTGTTTAAGCTTAAAGTTTGAATTGATTTTTATATATATTTTCTTTATATGTAATTTGATTGTGATATATTTTGAATGTTGTTTTTAGAAGGAATATTCTATTGTAGTGCTTGTGTTTTTAAATTGAGTAGATATTAGGATACATTACTCCTTGAAATGCTGATTGCTTTGATTTAATTGATGGAATTAATTGTATAATTGGATGAGGGGTTCTGTATTTAAAGATGGATTTTGTGCTATAGAATGTAACCTGATGAAGCGCACCGGGATGGTGCGTGAAAGCGCTTGTTCTTTTTAATAAATCCTTTGATCTACTTCGTGGTGGTTCCTTGCAGTTTTCTAAGCCACAGCTTGGAAACAATAATACCACTCATTCCCTGCCTTCAACAGGAGTTTCTATGGTGGGCTCAGGCATGTCACCTCAACAAGGGTCAGCCTTTTACCTTACCCACAGCCAGGCAAACTATAACAGATGCATCGGATTATGCCTGGGGAGCACACATGGCAGGACAAGTGTATTCAGGGCAAATGGTCTGCAGATCAAAGGCATCTACATATCAATCAAAAAGAGATGCTAGCTGTACAAAATGCCCTAACAGCTTTCAAGGACCTCCTACATCCAGGACAACTCCTAATAAAGACAGACAACACCACAGTGATGTGGTACATAAACAAGCAAGGGGGCACACATTCCTACCCCCTCTTCAGGCAAACAATGACCTTGTGGAACACAGCACTGACCTACCAAGTTCAACTACAAGCACAATTCCTGCCAGGAAAGAAAAACACATTGGCAGACTATGTAAACAAAAACATCATAGATCCTCACGAGTGGAAACTAGATCCACAAGTATTCACAATGATAACTAAAAAATGGGGGAGCCCAGACATAGATCTGTTTGCCTCCCCTCAAAACTACCAACTATGGAAATTTTGCACAAGGACATACCACACACTAGCTTGGAAAGTGGACGCCCTCTCATTCAGTTGGAAAACATTAACCATGTATGCCTTTCCTCCACTGCCTCTTCTGCCAAAGGTGCTGCTGAAAGCCAGATTAGAGAGGCCACAGATGATACTCATTGCTCCAGACTGGCCACGCCAACACTGGTATCCAATACTAAGGAACATGGCTCAAGGCCCACCATGGATTTTACCTCAGATTCCTCACCTGCTCACTCAGCAAAACAATCAGATTCTACACAGCCAGCTCAAGACTTTTTAAATCTGGCTGCATGGCAAATTACCTAAACAACCAGTCAACACTTCTCTCTAAAGCTGTTATGGATGTCATTCTGGAGGCCATGAGGCCAAGCGCCAGGAAAGCCTATTCAGACAAATGGAAACGATTCTTGCCTGGAACCAGGCTAAAGGCCAAAATCCCCTTGTCCCAAATATTCCTCAGATTCTACAATATTTAACTGAGGTGTTGCACAAAGGACTTTCCTTTTCATCTATTAAGATCCACGCCTCTGCTATTTCAGCTCAATACAACACGGATCCTCCTATATTTTCACATCCATTGCTAAGACAGTACCTCAGAGGGGCTAAGAACATAAGACCGCCCCGGAGAGCACCAACACCAACTTGGGATCTCAACTTTTTTTTGGAAAAACTTACACTACCGCCCTTTGAACCAGCTTTTACAGCTGATTTACAGTTTCTATCATAGAAAACTGCCCTGCTGCTAGCAATAACTTCAGCATGAAGAGTCTCAGAGCTACAGACCCTAATGGCAGTGGAGCCTTTCATCATTTTTCATCAAGACAGAGTCGCTTTACGAACTAACCCTTCCTTTATGCCAAAGGTGGTATCCAGTGTGGCCCTAAACCAAACCATTCATTTGCCCACCTTTTATCCAAACCCCCAGAACAAAGGGGAAAGGCTCCTACACTCTTTGGACATTCACAGGCAATTACGTTACTACTTGGATAAAACTAAGGCTTTCAGAATATCTGATCAGCTCTGTATCCTATGCTGCAGGATCACAAGGAAAGGCCATCTCAAAACAGACCATTTCAAAATGGATAGGACATTGTATCCGTTTCTGCTACACACACCATGGGAAACCTGTACCTGGTAACATTAGGCCCCATTCCACCAGGGCTACAGCAACATTAACAGCCTTCCTCAGAGGGGTACCAACCAAGAATATTTTGGAGGCTGCAGCTTGGAGTTCAGTGCACAGCTTCACCAAGAACTATCACTTACCTCTATACTCTAAAACCAGAGCTGGCTTTGCCACTGCAGTTCTGCAGGGCCTACTAGCTTCTCCAAACCCTGTTTAGTTCCACCGCCCATCCTTAGCTTTGGGATTCAACCCAAGTGTGATGACTGCAGCAGTGTAACACGATGAACATAGTACAGTTTTGTACCTACCATAAATGTAGATGTTCGAGTGTTCACACTGCTACAGTCCAGGTTACCCTCCCTCCATCCCCTCCGACCCAGCTGAACTTTTCTCTACCTTTCTATCCTGTACAACCTTTGTGGTGTATTTGCTTGTAACTGAAGGTATTCCTTTTATATGTTTTGTTAGCAATATGTATTGCCTACCTACTTGGGGGCACCTGACATCTTGGGCAAGAAAAACTGAAGAAAATTGAGTTGGATGCCTCTTATGTACCCCTGGCGCACTGACGTCAGGGAAGAAGCGACAGCAACCGACGCCGGACCAAGACTTTGGAACTCTGGCCCACTGCGGGGACCGCCTGACGGCAAGATAGCCCAAGTGTGATGACTGCAGCAGTGTGAACACTCAAACATCTACATTTATGGTAGGTACAAAATTGTACTTTACGAATGATAACATTGCAGTCAATGCTTCCATTCCTTGAAAAAGACAATTGGATGTGCTCTATAGACCTTCTGGATGCATACTACCACATTGAAATGGAAAGGTGATCCAGAAGGTTCTTGTACTTCTGGCTAGGAGCCTGTCATTTCCAATTTCGAGGTTCCCTTTGGGCTCACTACTGCCCCTAGAGTGTTCACTAAATGCATGGCATTAGTTGCATCTCACCTGAGGCACTGAGATTTCCAGGTTTTTCCAGTATATGGACGACTGGCTTACATCTTCCCCTACCAGGCATTTACTTCTGCAAGCCAGGGATTATACACTTTAGCTTTGTTTCCACCCTAGGCATTGCCATAAACTATGACAAGTCTACTCTAGAGCCATCTCAAAACATAAGTTTTATAGGAGCAGAGAGAGATTCAACCAAGATGATAGCAAGACTCCCTCACGACAGATTGCACGATCTGTATTTACATTTGAGATTGTTAATCAAGAAAACCCCAGCCACTGCAAGTTCTGCAAGTACTGGGGAAGATGGCAGCAACCACTGTGCTAATACCTCTAGCTCGTCAACATATGAGGATACTTCAGTGGTTACTTTCCACACAATGGTCGATTCTCCATTTACCAATGTCCCACAAGATTTTTATAACCAACACTTGCAAAAAAGATCTCCGGTGGTGGATTCACTCTCTGTCAATATCTCAAGGCCATCCCTTTATCCCCTCTCAACCCCAGGCCACAGTGACCATGGACGCTTCTCAGATGGGGGTGTAGCATTATCTGGTGGAGACAGTCCAAGACATCTGGCAAAAACACAATTTACTTGCATATAAACATCCTAGAGATGAGAGCAGTGCTTTTGGCGTTGCAAGGATTTCAGAACAGTCTCCCTATAGGAATGTAGTGGTTCAGTCAGACAATATGTCGGTAGTCTGGTACATCAAGTAAACAAGGAGGAACCAGATTTTATTTTATTTTTATTTAACATTTGTTGACCGGAAAAGTCCGACTAGGTTCCACAGATCCTGTTTTCAGCGGAGGCCCGGGGAGAAATGCACAGATCCTGTTTTTTGCGGAGGCCCGGGGAGAAATGCTCCAGAAGCATGTCTTTAGAATCTTTAGATCTTACCCCCTTTGTCAAGAAGTGCTAAGGGTTTGGCAATGGGCAATGTCTTCCATCCGCTTTCTAGTTGCAGTGCACGTTCTGGGGAAATCCACTGTGATTGCAGACAAGATGAGCAGGACCATATTATGGCCACATGAGTGGTCCCTCGGTCAGAAAGTAGAGGAAGAGATTTGCCAAAAATGGGGCCAGCCTTGCTGCGACTTTTTTGCCTGTCCTACAAATGCCAAATGCAGCAACAACTTTGCCCTAATACCCCCAAGGGATGCACTTGTTCATGATTGGCCTTCAGAACTCCTATATGCTTTTCCTCTGATTCCAAAGTTATTGCAGAAAACAAGCTTGTTAGAGACAACGGTAATCCTGATTGTCCCCTAATATCCTTGTCAGATATGTTTTCTTTTCCTTCAGCCTCATCTTCTGGGAAAAACATGGATTCTGAACCCGACTCCAGATCTACTGATGCACCCGTCGGGAATGGAACATCCCAGTCTTCACAACCTCAAACTGACA
This sequence comes from Protopterus annectens, assembly GCF_019279795.1. Lineage (NCBI taxonomy): Eukaryota > Metazoa > Chordata > Ceratodontiformes > Protopteridae > Protopterus > Protopterus annectens. The sequence goes on from NC_056743.1 coordinate 195,998,599, forward strand.
GCTTGGCTGCACCAGTTCCCTTGATTGCCAGATTTCCTCTTCTTTTCTCCCTGGTAAAACATATTTTGTTGTCCTCCCATTAAACCTCTATGAGAAATTTATACAAGAAAAAATGGAATAGGTTTGCAATACGGGTGAATGTTAACCAGATAGCTCCTTTTTCTGCGCCCTTACATTCTGTCCTAGAATTTCTAGCAAAACTTCATGAAGGTGCGGCAGCTTACACTATCAGGGTCCAGTTGGCATCAATTTCAAATTTTCTTGTAGGACAAAATGGTGCTGTGATCGTTTCACAGACTTTGTAAAGCCTTTTTTGAAAGGCAGTACAATGATAAGACCTCCATATAAAAACCCAACTTATCTGTCCCCCCTTTGAACCTTCGGACACACGTGATTTGAAATTCCTGTCTTGGCAAAGACTTTTTTTAGTGGCTGTTACTTCAGCTAAAAGAGCATCAGAACTACAATCTTTGTCTATCAAGCTCCCAAATCTAGTGTTTTTATAAAGACAGTCTCTCTTTACATACTAATCCTTCCTTTCTTCTGAAGGTTGTGCCAGAAAGTAACCTCAGTCAATCTATTGAGCTGCCAGTTTTCTTTCCAAATTTCCAGAACAAGAGAAGAATATTCACTACAGCTTCTAGGCGTTCTTAGACGTTCTTAGACAATTATGTTTTTACTTGCACAGGACTTCAGAAATTAGGAAATCAGACCAGCTGTTTATTTCTTACTCTAACATTAGAAAAGGTCAATCAGTATCAAAAGTTTCTTTATCTAGATGGCAAACCTGTTGTATTTCCTACATTTATAACTCGGAATAGAGCCCTTACACGCCCTGTTAAAGGTCATTCCACCACGTCGATAGCTACTTCCACAACCTTCCAAGCAAGGGTACCTTTGGATAACATCTCTGCTGCAGCCAAGTGGGCAAAACCCCATACCTTTATTACTCATTATAAAGTGGATTTGGCCTCCAGGAGTAGAGCCTCCTTTTGTTCTGTAGTTTTGAGGAGTATACTCCCATGAGCCACCCAAGATTCAGGTTGCTTGGGATGTGGTCCCATCAGTGAGTATAAAAGCGAGATTGACAACACACATGGAACATTATGGTAAGTACATAAATTATTTTTGTTACCGTGGCTAGACAAGCAGTACAGGTGATAACTCCAGGTATGCAGAAGCCTTTACATATGGGCAATCCCTGTAAAGTTACTCCTGTGGAAACTGGGCCTGATTTTGATTTTGACAAGACCTCACACGAGCATAAACATTTAAGTTTTCCTCACAATTAGAGAGTTGTACTCATCCTGATAGCCAGCCATCAGTCCCTAAAGATGCAGATAAGCTGTATAAGGTACCTCGTTTTTCTAAACAACTTTTCTCTCACCTTGGGTCTGATCCAGCTGCCATTCCAACTGTGCCGCATGTCAGCAACAGGCTGGTATTCTTCACCTGGTGATAGTGTAAAATGTTGGAATGTATAGGTAAAGAATGCTTTCTTCTTCCACTTTAGGCTTCAGAATTCTGAATTACCAGGCATAAATGTGGAAATGTATGCATTGTCATATGGACTGTGTGAGGGAATTGGCTTCCACTCTTCCTACAGAATAATGCTCTTTTTTTATCCTGACTGTTTCCACCCTTTCTCATGTATCTAAGCACCCTTTGAAGAGTGTGTATGATTGTTGTCTAGAGCCACTACTATTGCTACACATTTGAATATATGCTTGGGTATGTAACCAAAGGATGTTTTTCATGTTTCACTGTTGCAGTCATTACATTTGGGTTATCTGCCAGCAGGTAGCCCTCAGCCGGCCTGAATATCAGTCTTGGATCCCTGTGTCGGATGCTGTCTCTTCTTCCATGACGTCAGGAGTATAAAACATGCAGCCGACACCATTACATCAGTCTTTCTTGTCGCGCGGTGCACGGAGCAGAAGCAGTTCGCAAGTGCCGGTCAGCCAACTCCTGAAATTTTCGTTTTCGAGTTTCAGAACCGAAGTCTTCAAAAAAGCTAAGTACACTGTTGTGGATGCTTTTTCTTGCTCTAAACCGATGTCAATAAAAGTTAACAATTGTATTACCTGTGGAAAGCAAATACCTCATAAAGATTTTCATACGTACTGCATTCCTTGCTTTGGCCCAGATCACGACATCCCTCGCTGTCGGTTTTGTGCCTTCTTCAGACCCCAAACTATTCGTCTGTTTATTTTTGCAGCAAATTATTTTGGTACTCTGTTTAACAATCCAGCAATGTCTTCGGTAAGCCATTCAACTACCGACATTCTGAAAAAACGTAAAGATAAAGACAGAGACAGCCCGCATAGGTCCAAAGCTGCCAGCAACGCTTCCGTTAAGGTAGTCGCCTGTTCGCCGGTACTCAGTGAGGCGCTTTCGCAGCCCCTGATACTCGCTACTTTAGATTTGCAGGCCTCTACTGAGACCCATTTGGAGTCCGGTATGCCACGCGATGCTTCTTCGACCATGGAACCTGTGGATGTCTCTATCTTGGATGGGTCCAGAGCCCGCTGTGCAGGCACCGGCTTCTGAGGGTGTATTCAGGCCTACTGACTTGAATTTCAAACTGACGCCATCTTTTTCTGCAAGGCCTAAAACTCGTCCCATGCCTAGAAAACTGACGTCCAAACCGCATGGTCAGGCCCATATGCCAAAAAAAAAAAAATGATAATGGCTGAAGACCTTATTACTTTAATTAGGGGAAGCCAGCCTTCACCCTCTAAGAGACCTAGAACTGATTTTCCTTCTAATTCTTCTGATCAGGATTCTGAAATTTCTGTTTCTTTTGATTACCAGGATTTGCCCTTATCTACGTATGAGGATTTTGATGCAGAGGACTCCATTCCCTCTGCTTCCCCTCCAGAAGATTTTTCCTTTGGTGAAACCTTGCAAACTCTTAGGGACCATTTCCGCTAGGAAAGCCAGGATTTCTGTGACTCCAAAAAGAGCCTTAGAGAATTCTTACTCCTCCCTCAACACAGGCCTTTAGCTATCCCTCCTGTCCTGGACATTGTAGATGATGCCTTCTTGGAATCTAGCCTGGCCCCAGACACTTTACCTCCAGCTCCCAAGAAACCTGACCGGTATTACAGAGTACCTGACTCTCACAAGTTCTTTTTCAGGAATCCTACTGCGGACTCAGAGACCATTTCCAAATTACCTAAAGGCATTAAGGCTACTACTGCCAAAAACCCTACCCCCTCTGATAGAGTTTCCAGGGCCTTGGACAGATGGGGTAAGAAGGTATGCTACTTTGGCCATTAGGGCCTTAAACTGCCAGTTTCATATATTAAAGTATCAGCAGCATATTTTGAGACTACTTAAAAAGAAAATTATATTGAGTCCACACTGTGCTGAAAATAATTACAGGATTTAATGCATTCTGCTCAACAAGTTGATAAACATACTTTGCAATATGGTTTTGACTCTAGAAGCATCTTGCAGGGCTGCTGTCACTGGGTCTGTCCTTAGAAGGCATGCTTGGCGTAAGGAGCAAAATTTGCCAGATCATGTTAAAGCTAAATTACTGGATGCTCCCTTAAACCAAGACCACCTGTTTGGCAACAAAGCAGAAGGCGTCCTTAAAAAGATGGTGGAAAAAACTAAATTGATGCAAACTGTTAAAAGATTTCCTGCAATTACAGCCTCCCCGATTTTGTAGGCATTGGCCTTCTAAGAATTGGTCCTTTCCTGTCCCTTCCAGGCCTTCTCAGTCCAAACTTAGGAACAGCAGACCACCTAGGCTACAATCTCAAGGTACTCACAGGCCTAAGCAATGAGGGGCTCCCACTTCCAAAGATGGAAGTAGTAAGACACCCCTCCATGGAAAAATGTCACAATGACTTAACCTTAAACCTTCCAAGCCCTGCTCAACTGCCTGCTCTCTTAGGGGGAAAGATCGCCCGGCATGCAAAAAACTGGGAACTCATTACCCAGGACAAATGGGTTTTTAAATATAGTTTTCCAAGGATACAGATTCCACTTCCACACCTTACCAACCCCAAACGGTTGGCAAGACCTACCTCCAAATCAGTGGGGAGAGGCCCAACAGCAGGTTCTCTCTCTCCTAAGTATCAGGGCTGTTCAACCTGTCCCAGCAGAAGAAATGGGACAATGTTTTTACTCAAGACTTTTCCTGGTACCCAGGAAAGACAGCTCCTGGCGTCCTATCCTGGACCTATCTATTCTAAACACCTTTTTGGTAATCCCAAAATTCAAAATGCTAACATTTCAACAGCTGTTTCATATGCTAGGCAAAGATACTTAGTTGGCAACCTTAGACTTAAACGAAGCTTACCTGCACATTCCAGTAAGAGAATCTTGAAGGAAATACCTACGCTTCAGAGCAGGCTCCATGCGCTATCAGTTCTCTGCACTTCCCTTTAGATTATTTACTGCGCCCAGGATATTCACAAAGTGCCTAGCTCCAGTCATTGCATTTTGCAGGCAAAGAAATATTCAAATATACCCATACCTGGACGATTGTCTAGTTCAGGCAGAATGCCAGGACATGCTACTAAAATATCTGGCATTTGTAAAGAAACTTCTAACCTCGTTGGGGTGCATGGGGGGCTCACTTGGCAGGGCAGTGCATTCAGGGCAAATTGAACCAGAGACAGATGCACCTGCATATCAACCAAAAAGAAATGTTAGCTGTATAGAATTCCCTGACAGCCTTCAAAGACCGCATTCTTCCAGGGCAACTATTGGTAAAGACAGAGAACATCACAGTTATGTGATACATAAACAAGCAGGGGGGAACCCACTCGTACCCTCTTTGTACTCTCTTCTTGTACTCCTATACCTCCTCCTATACCTTTCAGCTGTACCTTACCTTGTGCTGTAGGGCTTGAAACAGTCTGTATGACAACAAAATCCACGATAAGTAACACAGAATTATAATGTTGTATTCGTAATGTTGCAGTTAAGCTTTCAGCATGCTGTGTTCTTGAGGTGCCTTCTTGTTCCATATTGGAAGAACTGCTTCATGTTTGAGAAGGAAAGCTGACAGCAGTGGATGCTACACATAGTTCCCTACTTGGATTGAAATCTGAGGGCAGTGTGATATGGTTTGCCGTTTTATTGTTTGTGGCCATTGATGCGGTGTATGTTTTTATGATATACAAATAATCCCAACAAAAATTAGAAGTGCATTTTTATCATTTGTTTGTTTCATGCTCACCTTTTGTGGAGCACTGTATAAAGAGAATTGTTGGTTTATGTGACAAGTATGCGATGTCAAAGGGTCGAGTAACTGCAACGTCTGAATTCTATAGATTTTCCATTTTAGTTCTGAGCCTTCTGTATGTTTGACTTTTGTTCATTGGTTAGCTGCTTTTTCTAGGTATGAATAGCCTCATTTTCTTCTAACCCAGTTTTGAAAAGTAAGCACGTACAGTTTTGTAGTGTGTAGGGCTTCACTTTGCAGCAGTTTTGAGTCAATAGTTTGGTTTGTAAGACATAATCGAACACAGCTAGCCAGCAAATTCGCAGTTGAACAAACAACTAAACAGCCAAAAAACAGATGGTGAAGATTCCGACTTTATTTGCAAAAGTAACATACCGATTTTGGCAAAAACATGCCTTCTTCAGTGTAAGAGTAACAGACATATAGAGTATAATAAGATATACAAATTTATACCCAAAGTTAACCAGTGAGCATCAGTAAACTATCAGTGCTCATGAATAATATATGAATAAAATGAAAAATACAAAAAATACAAAAAACAAGGGACCAAGGCTATAATCCTGACCTCTGATAAATTATTACAAATAGTTATAATATATGTACATATAACAATTTATTTGTGTGTGAAAACCTTTATAAATAATATTTATTAAATGGGAAAAACTAAATCTGATCACAAATATTGAATAATAAAAAATAAAAAAATAGCAATCAATTGTTATATAACAAAGGTATATAAGGAAATCACAATATATTGAAAGTGATACAAGATATATATGCATGAAATATCTGCATTGTATACATATATTAAATATATTAAATGTATGAGGAAGGATTGACTTTCATATTAACAAATATAATAATTATATATAAGAACTAATAAAAATGTGCTGGTCTGATCTGGTTCAAAAAGTGTTTAAGATCTTGTTGACACATGTAACTATATTATACCTGATAGCTATGTTATTAAATTAAAAGTTGGATGAATACCATTCCCCATAAAATTGTGGTTATGAATGGTCATTGAGTCCAAGCAGAAACAGTGAACCTGATAGCTAATTAATTAAATTAAACAATAGTTGAGTACCATTCCCCATATAATTGTTGTTATAAATGGTCGTTGAGTCCAGGCGAAAACAGTGAACCCAGACTAATAATCCAATATTTCTTCTTATGATCCAGTATACCGTGCCAACCTTGTGTATTGCTGCGATCACCAACAATTTTGTCTATAATCATAAACATGAACTGTGCTTGTTGGTGTTTTAGAACATGCCGATATAAAGCATTTGTTTCCTTTTTGTTTCTAATATCACTCCGATGTTCATTCATACGTGTCCTAAGTGGCCTAGATGTCTAGCCCACATAAAATGCCCCGCAATGACATGAGACCAGATAGACAACCCAGTCACTACTACAGTTACCAAAGATTTTACAGTCAAAAACCTTACTGGTTTTGCGACTTGAAAAATGCTTGGACTTGGTGATCTGTTTGCAGGATCCACAATGGCCACACGGGAAGGTACCCAACAGTTTGTCCTGTGATAGTAAATTGTTTGTAAATTGCTCCCCCACTACCTATGTGTTTGTAATGGGATAATAAGGAACCCAATGTTTTTCCTTTTCTATATGAAAATTGACATTCTTCCCCCAAAACCACTCTAAGTTGTTCATTGGCCATTAATATGTTCCAATGTCTGTTTATAATATCTCTGATGGCATAATAATTTCTACCATATGTTGTTATAAATCTAATAGTAGGTGTCCTGGAATCTACAGAGGTTATCTTGTAATCCAACATAGTCTTTCTATTAATTTCGGAGGATCGTGTCCATGCTTGATTAACGTCTTGTGTTTTATATCCTCTGTCGACAAATCTACGATATAAATCTTGACTAGCTGCCTCATAGTCTGATTTGGTGGAAATAAGACGCTTCATACGCATGAATTGTGATACCGGGATGTTCCTGATGGTGTGGCGTGGGTGCATGCTGGAAGCATGTAGTAGGGTGTTGTATTGTGGATATTTGCGGAAGACTCTAGTAGCTAAGGTATGATCTGGGTTTCTCAAGACAGTTACATCAAGAAAGTTAACGGTCTGTGCATCAAAAGTGATGTAACTGTCTCGAGAAACCCAGATCATACCTTAGCTACTAGAGTCTTCCGCAAATATCCACAAACTAATAGAAAGACTATGTTGGAGTGGTTTTGGGGGAAGAATGTCAATTTTCATATAGGAAAGGAAAAACATTGGGTTCCTTATTCTCCCATTACAAACACATAGGTAGTGGGGGAGCAATTTACAAACAATTTACTATCACATGACATGAATTGTTGGGTACCTTCCCGTGTGGCCATTGTGGATCCTGCAAACAGATCACCAAGTCCAAGCATTTTTCAAGTCGCAACACCAGTAAGGTTTTTGATTGTAAAATCTTTGGTAACTGTAGTAGTGACTGGGTTGTCTATCTGGCCTCATGTCATTGCGGGGCATTTTATGTGGGCCAGACATCTAGGCCACTTAGGACACGTATGAATGAACATCGGAGTGATATTAGAAACAAAAAGGAAACAAATGCTTTATATCGGCATGTTCTAAAACACCAACAAGCACAGTTCATTTTTATGATTATAGGCAAAATTGTTGATCGCAGCAATACACAAGGTTGGCACAGTATATTGGATCATAAGGAGAAATATTGGATTATTAGTCTGTGTTCACTGTTTTCACCTGGACTCAACGACCATTTATAATAACAATTATATGGGGAATGGTACTCAACTATTGTTTAATTTAATGAATTAGCTATCAGGTTCACTGTTTCCGCTTGGACTCAATGACCATTCATAACCACAATTTTATGGGGAATGGTATTCATCCAACTTTTAATTTAATAACATAGCTATCAGGTATAATATAGTTACATGTGTCAACAAGATCTTAAAAAACACTTTTTGAACCAGATCAGACCTGCACATTTTTATTAGTTCTTATATATAATTATTATATTTGTTAATATGAAAGTCAATCCTTCCTCATACATTTAATATATTTAATATATGTATACAATACAGATATTTCATGCATATATATCTTGTATCACTTTCAATATATTGTGATTTCCTTATATACCTTTGTTATATAACAATTGATTGCTATTTTTTATTATGCAATATTTGTGATCAGATTTAGTTTTTCCCATTTAATAAATATTATTTATAAAGGTTTTCACACACAAATAAATTGTTATATGTACATATATTATAACTATTTGTAATAATTTATCAGAGGTCAGGATTATAGCCTTGGTCCCTTGTTTTTTGTATTTTTTGTCTTTTTCATTGTATTCATATATTATTCATGAGCACTGATAGTTTACTGATGCTCATTGGTTAACTTTTGGTATAAATTTGTATATCTTATTATACTCTATATGTCTGTTACTCTTGCACTGAAGAAGGCACGTTTTTGCCGAAACCGGTTTGTTACTTTTGCAAATAGTCGGAATCTTCACCATCTGTTTTTTGGCTGTTTGGTTCTTTGTTCAACTGCGAATTTGCTGGCTAACCGTGTTCGTTTGTGGTACTTTCCGGCCGTGCATTACCCACGTGCACAGCAATTGGTTTTGCCTTGTAAGACAGAATGCAAGTGTTTTCATAGTAAGCAGGGGGCAATAGTATCATTTCTGTGACACCATTTGCCAATGGGCCATACTTGTTTTGCCTTCATCCACTTTTGTAATTTACATGACATTAAGTTTCTGTTTGTTATAGTGTCTGAACTGGCACAAGTAATGCATTTTAGCCACCATGCAAGAGGCAAAAGTGATTTAATATCAAGACTTGCAAGGAAAAAAGAAACTGGAAAATAAACTAAGGTGGTCCAGTTGTTGAGGAAGAGCCATCATTGAAAATGCAGGGCAACCACACATTGTGCTTTGTCTTTCAAGTCAGGGGTGCATCTCTGAATTTCAGTGCCCAAGTTGGTAGTCTATCTCTTGTTGTTTAGGTCACAGTTGGGGCTTTCTTGTCAGATTGTGTGTCTGGGCAAGTACCTATCATTGGCCATTACATTATATTATGGGCCCACTGAGAGGAATAGAACAGAAAGATCACCTCCTTGAACCTGGACCTTTCAGAATCAGTTGGGCTTAATAGAAGAAGGATTTTCAAATGGGGATAGGAAAGTGATGGTGGTTTCTTGTCTACAAAAGTGCCCAGATCCCTAATGATTATATCAGGGTTTTTTTTCAGGGGGGAGGGGTATGATTTGTGTGGTAGGTGTATGTGCGCCCTTGTTTTCTAAAGGACATGATACTGCACACTTAGCCTTTTATTTTAGACCATGGTCCAGGCACCATTTTGTCCATATGTGGTAGTCTCTCCTTGGTTGTGGGAGTATTTTGGAGAAGTAATGGTAGGTCAGAGGTTATAATAATTTGCAAGTCTTGTCAGCCAAGTCCCTTACTGTCATTGGGGACCTAAATGCCAAATAGGAGTTGCTTCCACACTGAGCTATTATCAAGGAGATGGTCTGCTTTTTAGCATGTTACTTAAGTCCTATCATTTGATTTGATTAGCTTATTTATTGGGGATGAAATTTGGTGTGGTGTTAGAGGCCTCTGTCCATTATGCTGTGTGTACGGATTGTGTCTGATTGGAACTGATGTCTCAATGCAGGTATTTACGTGAGAATAGAAACTCTGTAAATGCTGCAGCATTGCCTAATGAAATGCTCCAAGTCGTCAGCTATTTGCAGATGATTGGCTAGTGGTTGCTTGTGGGCATTTGAAAAACTGGGTCTTAATGACAAAAAAAACTGAATGCTGGTCACATTTTATTGTTTAGTTGGTTATTCTCTCCATGTACCCAATAGCATTGTGTTGGTTACATTTATGTTTCAATTAGAAATATTAGTAGTTTTGTCTGATGGTCGGTCAGTAGGATAAAGCAATTTATGTGGACACCCAACATGCATGAATGGGTGTGTGCCTGGTGGGTGGTTGTGGTTTCTACTGATGTAGATTTCCTCGGAGTTCATACTCACCCAATCAATTGCTCACTAAGTCACAGTCATAAGAATATAGCTGCCATTTTCACCTGTGAGTAGCAATATCTGTGGATTAAATTAGTGTGAAATATTTATTTCTACAGCAACCAAATATTTGTATATATTTATTTATAAGTAAATGTGCCTTCTCTCTACAGCAGAGTCAATGGACGTAATCCTCTCCATTCGGGGTGTTTGGGGAAATGTTTCATTTTGGTTCTTGTGCATACTTGGACATAATACTGAAGGGATCATGTGGCAAATGTTTCATTTTAGTGCTGGTGTAAACTCGTATACTACTGAAGGGGTCATGGGGGGAATGTGTCCTTTTGGTTCTTGTGCATACTTGGAAGGACTGTATAAGGGTTTATTGATGGTAATGTTGCATTCTAGTGCTTGTGCATAGTAGGACAGACTGCTGAAGGGCTCACTGGGGAGATGTTTAATTTTGGTGCTTGTGCATACTTGTACTGTTGAAGGGGTAATTGGTGAGAATATATAATGTTGGAGTCAGTGAATTGCTTGCGCATACATAATGTTTGCTCACTCTGACACAACTCATGCACAAAGTTGATTTCTTTGATCTCCCATATGTCTTCTGTGTTATAGTCAGTAATTTTTGAATTTTAATCTGGATATTTTTCCGTGTGTGTGTGTGTGTGTGTGTGTGTGTGTGTGTGTCTGCATATGGCCATGTATGTGTGTGTGTGTGTGCTCGCGAGCACGTTTCTAGGTAGACTGAAGTAGATCCAAATAAGCAGAATGGATGCCCTGATTCGTAGAGGGGCTCCTGTAACTGGTAATGACTTGAATAGGTGCCCTGCAAGCAGTTATTACCTAGAGAAATAATATATGCTATAAGTTAGATCATAAAGGAATACTTGTTTCTTGTCATGTGGAAAAAGCATAGGACTCTATTTCTCATACAGCGTTATGGCGTGTTCTTAACTGTTGCAATATTGCTAACATTTTTTTATTGGGGAAATTAGTATCAAATCTTTTAACGTTTGTGTTAGACCCATGGTAGTGGTTATTTTGGGAAACCAATTAAAATTTGCAGAGGCCTTAAGCACGGATGGCCACTAAGTAGAAGCTTTTTTCGTGGGTATAAAGGCTGTAAATGAGGATTGTTATTGTTCTAGTTCTCTTCGTTTATGGCACATTGTTCTGTCTGTGTTTATTCTCTGCTTGTTCTGTATGATATATTTCAATAAAAGACCCCAACCGATGTCTTGATGTTCAACACATCCATGATTTTCATGCAAATTTTAGGTCTGACCTTTGTTTGTTCTCTGAATGTTGGCATTGCTCAACTAGATGTTTTGGACAATATTTCTGCCTTTTTTACTTCTGTGTGTTATTGTAATCAGAGGGGATGGTTAGGTGAGATAACATGACTTACTACTTTTTGGATTAATTATTAGATGGATCAGCCAGATATGTTTCACATTTTTGCTTGTCTTATTGCATTTCTGATTATACTCAGTAGTTGCCTGATTAAGATAAAGGTTATTACTTGCTGACTACTACCAGCATGGAGCTATCATATATTTTGTGCATTTTTCTTGTCTTTGTCAGTCATGTGTGGAATTTGTGTGGGAGGAAGGACTCAGTAATATCTATAAGTGTTCATAGGCGTGTACTAGGCTAATGGCCCTGGAGCCTTTACAAGCCTAGCCCATAGGATTATCCTTGTTATACTATTTTACTGAAATACTCACGTCTTCTCTTTACAGATGATAGTCACTCTGTGTTACATAACAGCTGCATAAAGTAATATAATGAATACCTACTCGACATGTTATGTGCAGCAATTAACACCAGTGTCTGAGCATGCATAACTTACAGGTCATTATCACATTCGCAATAACTGTAGTTGCAATATAGCAATGAGTCATCTTCACTTTTCAGGTAAAAGTCTCAGCTGCTGTCAATGACTTCTACTTATATGAGTAACAGTATCACATTGCTGAATGCACAAGCCAAATTTAGGTGTAGGAGTCACTGCAAGCCCCCCACCACCACACACACACCAATTTCTTTCTGTCATTTGCAAAATTTTGAGAAATGTAACAAATATATGAGACAAAATCTGGACATTCTGAGAAAATATCAACAGTTGTGAGGTTTGACAAGGATAGATTTTAAAATATTGTTTTTAACTTAGAAAGTTACTAGAATAACAGAATTTGTACTAGAGTGTAAAAAACTCTTATTGTTATATTTTATGAACACCGTTGTCACTACTTACAACACAGGAGAAGAACTCATGGGGAACTTGTACACATACTGAGTAACACTTCATTTCCATTTTGTAAAAGAACCATATGCATGCTGTGTGCAGGTACAGTAATTGATTATAAATTGTGTTATGCAAGTTATGCTATTTTTCTTAGTTTGGCAAACAACTGTGGTAGAGAGATGGTGAACATGCTGAGTAAGAACAACTGTTTGAGGAGAGTGCCACATACAAGATAATTTGTCCATAACCATCGTGCACGCATGTCACAGTTTGGTTACAATTATGGTTATGAGAGTTATGATTTATTTTCCTATTGTACTAAATAACTTTGTCAGGAAACGTCATCAGGGTAAGTAATACGTCATTTTGAAGGCAGTATTAGTTACAGGATGGAAAAAGAGCTGTCTATGCTGGACAAATGTACAGATATCACATTATGTTTAGAACTTCGATTATGAGAATTATGATATTGTTTCATATTTGGTGAATAACTTTGTCAGGAAACCTGTCAGCATGTTAAGTAGTAGCTCATTTTGAAGACAGTAGTAGTACTTGCAAGATATGAAAAGAACTGTATCTGTATGCCATACACATCTCCAGATATCAGAGTGTTTGGGACCATGGTTATAATGATTATCATATTTTTTCATATTTTGCTAAATAACTTGATTAGGGAACATGTCATCAGGGTAAGTAATACCTGATTTTGATGGCAGTGTTAGTAGTTACAGAATGGAAAAAGAACCGTCTCCATGCAAGACAACTGTACAGATATCATATTTTGTTTAGGACTTCGGTTATGAAAATTTATTTTTTTTCATATTTTGGTAAATAAGTTTGGTAGGAAGCATGTGCCACGCGATGCCTCATTTTGAAGACAGTGTTAGTCCCTTCAACATAATAAAACAACTGTGTCTGTATGCTGCACAAATGTACAGATATCACAGTTTGTTTAGGACTTGGGTTATGGAAATTATGATTTTTTTTACATATTTTGGTAATTAACTTTGTAAGGGAGCATGTCAATGCCTCAAGTAATACCTCCTTGTGAAGACAGTATTACTCCTTACAACATGGAAAACGAACTGTGTCTACATGCTGTACACATGCAGAGATATCACAGTTTTAGTCTTGTATGATTATGAAAATTATACATTTGTAACATTTTGTCATTATTATGCCCATATCTTTGCAAGGGAGCGTGGTAACAACACAAATGAGGCATTGTTTTGAAGCTGACATTGAGCCACACATCTTGTACATTTATATGCAGTCTCTGTCTGTTGTAGGTGTTGAGATATTATGCTTTGTTTATTTATCAATTATGAGAAGTATAATATTAATCATATATCTGTGAATATGTCCATACCGGAGCATCACACAGTAATAGTTAAGGTATCATTTTAAGCTAACATTCATACAAACAAATTAATTACAAATTGTATGGGTCTCCATGGTACATTCACCAAGCTATTGTGATTTGTTGTACCAAAATGATGAAATATATGCGCAATCTCAGCATTCCTTGACAAATATCTAATAATGACTTACATACACATTATCAACATTTACACTGTTGGAAAGGTCAGTGTCTGCTGAACATCTTTTGCATTTACATTTTTAGTCTAGCTGTTATGGTTAAAGAGTTATGAACATTTGTTTTCTGTATGGTATTACAAATGGATTTTCTGAAAATAAGCTCAGGCTGCGCTGTTGTTCCTATGGTGGAAGTAAGCAGGCAGCATTTTCTGAGGTGTTCCAGAGTGAATGAGTAAATCAAAGGCTTAAGAAGCTAGCCCGTAGGATGGATCTGGAATTGGCCGAGCTGATAGAACCAACGATAAAGCCCAAAGTTTCGAGGTCTGCCACCACTGCCTCTCCGATATTCTTCGTGTTTCACTGTTGCAGTCATCACACTTGGGTTATCTGCCTGCAGGTAGCCCTCAGTCGGCCCGAGTAACAGACTCTTGGGATTTTGCATCGCATGCTGTCACCTCATCCATGATGTCAGGTCGTCAGGGGTATAAAACATGCAGCCGACGCCATTACATCAGCTTTTCTTCCATGCGGTAGCCCGAAGAAGAAGCAGTTCACAAGTGTAGGTCAGCAGCTACCTGAAATTTTCATTTTTCGAGTTTCGAACCTGAATTCGTCTAAAGCCAAGTACCCCGTTGGGGATCCTTTTTTCTTGCTCTAACCGATGTCAGGAAAAGTTAACAATTGTCTTGCCTGTGGAAAGCAAATACCTCACAGAGGTTTTCATTCTTGCGGCGTCACCTGTTTAGGCCCAGACCACAACGTCCCTCGTTGTCGGTTTTGTGCCTTGTTCAACGCCCAAACTATTAGTCGTCGGGCTATTTTTGTCTCTAAATTATTTCGCTCTCATTCTCCGTAAGCCATCCGACTACCGAAAAAATGCAGAGATAAAGACAGAGACAGAAAGAAAGACATGTGTCCAAGAAAGCCAAAGGTTACCCAGTAGGAAGTAATAACGGTAAATGCTGCAAACAAGTCAGGCATCCACCATGGCTGTAAAATTGTAAAACTTTAATACACAAAGTACACAGGATAAGCGCTTGAAAGCGCTTATCCTGTGTACTTTGTGTATTAAAGTTTTATACTTTTACAGCCTTGGTGGATGCCTGGTTTGTTTGCAGCATAAAGACAGAGACAGACCGCATAAGTCCAAAACTGACAGCAACACTTCTGTTAACTCATTACATCCGAGTGACCCCTCCAGGTGCATCTGCAGTTACCTCCTACTGCACCTCTAGGTGTCAGATGCCTGCAGTTACCTCCTACTGTGCCTCTAGGCATCAAATGTTGCTTGTTCATATTTGCATTAATAATTCCAAAACCATGCAACATACAAGGTATTAGAAGACTATATCTTGAAGCATAAATAAGGGCAAACACAGTTGTATTGATATTTGATCTCTGTCAGTGAATATTTGTTAGAACTGTAAGGTGATAAGTTCAGTTTTTAAAGACTCTGCCACACCCACTTGGAGTTAAAGGTGCACACTCAAAAGAGCTGTACTGGCGGGAATGAGTTAAGCTAGTCACCAGTCCGCCAGTTCTCAGTGAGGTGCTTTTGCAGCCCCCGTTACCCTCTTCTACAGATTTCGCAGGCCTCTACTGAGACCCATTCGGAGTCCGGTATACTGCGAGATGCTTCTTCGATTATGGAACCTGTGGGTGTCTCTACCTTGGATGGGTCCAGAGCAGCTGTGCAGGCACCGGCTTTTGAGGGTGTATTCAGACCTTCCGATGTTCGTATTAAACCGACTACTTTATTAATGACTAATCTACCGAATTTCTCAGGCCCAGAGTTCGCACTACTCCTAGGAAACCGACGACCAAAGCACATTCGCAAGCTCCCATGCCACAGAAACAAATGCTTAGAATGGCTGAAGACCTTATTACTTTAATTAGGGGAAGTCGGCCTTCCCCCTATAAAAGACAAAGAATAGATTTTCCTTCTGATTCTTCACACCATGAGTCTGATGACTCTGACCCCTGTGTTTACCAGCACATACCCTTTATCTACCCATGAGGACTCAGATGCAGAGGAGTCAATTCCCTCAGCCACCCCCCCCCCAAGAGGACCTTTCTTTTGGTGAAACCTTGCATACCCTAAGAAAGCATTTCCGCTGGGAATGCCAGGACTACCCACAGTCCAAAAAGAGACTTGGAATTTTTAGACTTGCCTCAGCATAGGCCTGTAGCTATTCCCCCTGTCCTGGATGTTGTAGATGATGTCTTCATGGAATTCAGCCTTACCCCTGATACTTAGACTTTGGAACTCTGGCCGACTGCTGGACCGCCTGACGGCAGGATAACCCAAGTGTAATGACTGCAGAAGTGAAGACACTCTAACATCTACATTTATGGTAGGTACAAAACTGTACTTTCCACACCATTTGATTGCTGCCTATTTTGAGGGCTCCTGACATCTGGGGCAAGAAAATCTGATGTAATGGTGTCGGCTGCATGTTTTATACCCCTGAAGACCTGACGTCATAGATGAGACGACAGCATCCGATGCCGAAGTTCCAAGACTCTAGTATTTGGGCCGGCTGAGGGCTACTTGCAGGCAGATAACCCAAGTGTGATGACTGCAACAGTGAATACACTCGAACATCTCCATTTATGGTAAGTGTACAGAACTGTACTTTGTCTGATGCCCCGCCAACCACTTATATAGGGGTTGAGGGACATCTGCTAGAGCCATCTGCTTCTACGGGTCCCCTCGAGGTACCTATATCCGAAGCGCCGGCCGGCAAATCCGCAAAGATCTCTCAAGTCCGTTATTCCCGATGTCGAGGGGGAATTAGATTCTACAGGACGCCCTTCTGGATCTTAGGAATCCGAGTCTTCTTCCTTTGCTAAGGCCCCAGAATCAAGGCCTACATTGTCTCCTAAAACTAAACACCCCCCCCCCCCGAAGGACAGCCAGACTCGCAGTCCTTTATTTAGTCCCTGATGTAGGCCATCATGGCCCTTAGGCCTACATCCTCCTCAGCCCCCTCTATGCAATTGCTCAGCCCAAGCCTACTTCTGCTGCCTCATTCCTTCCCTCTGTTCCCCAGGAAGAAGAAGAGGCCCTCTCCTCTTGCTCAGAGTCTTATCACCTATTCATCACAAATAGCCTCCCCCTGGAATATTATTCTCCAGATGAGGATTCTGTTGGAAGAGATTCCCCCCTGAGGACATAACATTTAGTGAAACCGTCACTAAGATGAAAGAATACTTCAAATGGGATAGTTACCAAATGACAGAAACTCAAAAAAGATACTTTGAGTTTTTGCAGGTTGAATCACCCTCCCCATCAGCCATTCCTCCAGTGATCCCTGCAGAACTTGATGCATTTGCTTCCTGCTCCAAGAACCCTGACTCTCCGCCACCTGCCCCAAAGAGACCAGACCGTTTCTATAAAGTGCCTGATCAAAAATTGCCAGTAAAACCCCCCTTAGCGGACCCTGCTGTTATAGCTGTGGCTCCAGATAAACAATCTAGATTGCTGCCTTCATCATATTTTACCTTCAGATAAAGACAGTAAAATTATGGATAGGCTGGGCAAGAAGACTTGCACCTCCTCCACTCTGGCCTTAAGAGCAATTAACTACCAAACACATATGGTAAAATATGCCTTGGACTTTTTATCCCAAGCCTCTACACTTCTGAGCTCCATGCCTGATACCCCTAACAAAACTGAAGTAGCATCTAATTTATCCCTGGCATCCCAGGTGGCCAGGCACTCCATCAGAAGCAGTTTTGATGCAGCAGAGGCTTCTGCTAGATGAGCTGCAACTGCATCAGTTCTGCGTAGATACTCCTGGCTTAGGCTTCAACCATTGCCAGAAGATTTTAAGTCCAAAATCCTAGATGCCCCTCTTAATAATAACCTTCTGTTTGGAAAGCATTCTGCAGAGTTATTTAAAAATCTACAAGAGAGGAGCAAAGAGCTGCGGGATATTAAACACCTGCTGGTCTCTTCCATACCCAGGTACTATAGAAATTATTCTGCTTAAGTCATCCTATGTTAGAAGGGCCATTTCTGTGGCCACCCCTGCCTCTAGCAGGCATAGGAAAGAGACTAGTAGGCAACCTTCTTCAATGACTACCTCTTCTCAGCCAGCCGACAGACCGTCCTTTCAGGACAGAAATAATAGCAACAATGCGTGACTGACTTGCCCCCCCACCCCCACCCCCCGTCTTCCAGTCTCTCTCACTGTCTGCCCCTTTGGAAAGAAATCACCACAGACTGCTGGGTGCTGGCAGTAGTGGAAAAAGGATATTTTCTATCCCGGGAGGAAAGACCCACCCCACAGGGCATTCCTTTTCCACCTAAAAATCAGCTTCACCTAATTCCCACATTGTCCAGGATCTACGGGCACAAGGCACCATGGAACCCATCTCACAAGGACAAGAAAGAAACTGTTTTTACTCCAGACTTTTCCTAGTTCCAGAAAAGGGTGGACCATGAAGACCAGTCGTGGACTTATCCATTCTAAATCTTTTTCTAAAATTCCCCTTTTTCAGAATGCTGTCCCTACCAATCCTGCTTCCACTATTGCTACCACATGCATTCATGGCCACTTTGGACCTTAAGGAGGCTTACCTCCACATTCCCATACACTCAAACCAGAACAACTACTTACGCTATCCTGGGCCTTGCTTTCATTTTCAATTTACTGCCTTGCCCTTTGGTTTGTCCACTGCACCAAGGGTTTTCACGAAATGCCTAGCTCCCGCCATAGCCTTCTGCATGACCAAGGGCATACAGATCTATCCTTATCTAGATGATATTTTGATTCTTGCAGAAAAAGAAGAGACCCTCAAAAGTCATTACCTTTTCTCTATGTCCCTGCTTCAGAGACAAGGTTTCACACTGAACCCCCCCCCAAGTCATCTCTATCCCCAGAACAAGACAAGATCTTCCTGGGGTGCAGGATTTGGACAGTCCTAATAAGGGCATTTTTACCCAAAGACTAAGTATTCTCCCTGACAAACCATTTCTAATACCTCCTCCAGATACATGAGCTGTCAGAAAGACAGTTTGTGCCTTTTAGGTCTGATGGCAGCCACCATCCCTATGCTTCCTCTAACCAGGAAGCACATTGGAAAGCTACAGTGGTGTTTAAAGAACGTGTGGTCCCAGCACTGTCATCCTCTAGACTTCCAAATACCCTTCCTACCTTGTCTACAAACAGAACGAAGGTGGTGGATACAACAGGTTCAAAGAAATCCAAGACTACCCCTCCTACCCCACACACCAGCTCAACATATGCACACAGATGTATCGGGTATGGGCTGGGGGCTACCATGAAGGGACTCAAGGTACAAGCACCTTGGCAGGCATCCTTCTTGAGGAAGCATATCAGTGTCAGGGAAATGACAGCAGTTCATTTAGCCATGAAGGCTTTTCTCCCTATCCTTCAGCCAGGCCCTCTACTAATCTTCACAGACAACACCACTGTCATGAGGTACATCAACAAATGGGGGGGGGCAGGTCCTTTCTTCTGTGCAGGCTGGCAGTGCAAATTTGGGAATTAGCTTCACAGGACAACTTGTCCCTACAGGCAACATACATCCCTTCCCAAGACAACCTTCATGCAGATTCTGTAAGCAGATCATTCTGTCTACATTGCGAGTGGATGTTACACAGGGAATTTTTTCCTAGACATTGTCCACTGATGGGGTACACCACACATAGATCTGTTTGCCTTCCCCCCAGAACAGACAACTGGCAAAATTTGTACCAATCACTACTCTTCCCTAGCTTGGAGAGTGAACGCCTTTCACCATCTCATGGAAGGGATGGTTTCTGTATGCCATTCCACCCTTCCCTCTCATTCAGAAAGTCCTCCTGAAGATCAGGGGAGACATGCCAAAAATCTTGCTGGTTACTTCCTACTGCCCAAAGTAGCATTGATCCCCCCTTCTACAATCCCTCGCCAACTGAAATCACCACAAGTTACCTCACAAGGTGGACCTACTCACACAACAGAAAGGAACTCTCATCCATCCACACTTAGAGAAGCTGAGCCTAACTCTCTGAGTGATAAAAGTCTAGTACCCTTCAGACATTGCTACACAGAGGACGTGTTTTCTATCCTGCAGGAGGCCAGGAACCCTTACACAAGGAGATCCTACATTTCTAAATGGGACAGATTCTCCAAATGGTGTCTCCAAAGACATAAGGACCCCTTTCTAGCGGATGTCCCTTTAGTCTTAGCTTATGTGTGTGAGCTGATTAAAGCAGATCTGTAATACTCCTCAGTGCAAGTGCACCTCTCTGCTGTCTTTGCCTGCCTACCTCTGGAACCACCTTTACTCTCCAGGTTGGATGTTAAATTGTTAAGAGGTCTTATACATAAGACCACTCAGAAAGCCTATCCCACCACCCTGGGACCTAAATTATGTCCTAGAGAAGCTTATGCTGACTCCATTTGAACCAGCTACTTCTGCATCCCTGCAGATGTGCACATGTAAAACAGTTTTGCTGGTAGCCGTCACTTCAGCAAGAAGGGTATCAGAGTGTCAGGCACACATGGCATGCCCTCCATTACACTATCTTCCATAAAGACAGATTGACCCTGCGCACCAATCCCTCCTTCATGCACAAAGTGGACAATGAGCTATCACTAAATCAGTCCATTCACCTACCAAACTTTATCCTCTCCCCAGAATGGCAGTGAGAGAATACTACGCTCCCTGGATGTTCGCAATCAGTTAAGATTTTATCTGGACAAAATCCAAGTGCATCAGAAAATCAAATCAACTTTGTTTCCTTCCATCCCAGAGCCCTGGGTGCAAGGGATTCTCCAAACAGACTATTTCCTATAGGATCAGAAAAAAACATCTGTTTCTGCTACTCATACCACGGAAAAGACCTGAATCAGGGAATCAGGGCTCATTCTACTAGAGCAGTAGCTTCCTCCAAAGCCTTCTTCTAAGGTCTAGACACAGCTGCCATCCTTGAAGCAGCCACCTGGTCCACTATTCATACCCTCACCAAACGTTGCAAACTGGACCATATCGCCAGTGCAGGTTTCACAAGGGCAATCCTG
This sequence comes from Protopterus annectens, assembly GCF_019279795.1. Classification (NCBI taxonomy): domain Eukaryota; kingdom Metazoa; phylum Chordata; order Ceratodontiformes; family Protopteridae; genus Protopterus; species Protopterus annectens. The sequence goes on from NC_056743.1 coordinate 196,019,673, forward strand.
CAAGGATTTCTGGAGTCTGCTACCTCTACCTCCACCCTTCCTCATTCCTGAGTTGTGGTACTCTACCACAGAATACTGCAACATGAGAAGAGAAGGGCATAGACTGGTTGTGTAAAATCTTACCATAACCTTAGATGTCCTTCTCTTCCATGTTGCAGTATTCCTTCCCTCCCTCCTGACACCCTGTTTTCATATCTACAGATGTTCTTCGTGTTTCACTGTTGCAGTCATTACATTTGGGTAATCTGCTGGCAGGTTGCCCTCAGTCAGCCTGAATTCCAAAGTTTTGGGTCCTGTGTCGGTTGCTGTCTTCTCTTCCATGACGTCAGGTCGTCAGGGGTATAAAACATGCAGCCGACGCCATTTTCTTTAGTCTTTCTTGCTGCTCGCTGCCCGAAGCAGAAGCATTTCGCAAGTGCCGGTCGGCCAACTGCTGAAATATTCCAGTTTGAGTTTCAGAACCAGTCTTCATTAAAGCTAAGTACCCCGTTGGGGAAACTCTTTTTGTTGTTCCTTACCGATGTCAGAAAAAGTTAATAATTGTATTACTTGTGGGAAGCAAATACCTCATAAGGATTTCCATTAATACTGTATTCCTTACCTAGGCCCTGATCACAGCGTGCCTGGCTGTCGGTTTTGTGCTAGATTTAACCAACGCACTATTAAGCGTCTGTTTTTTTTTTTGTTTGTTTGATTTTTTTGCATCAAAGTATTTTGGAAACAGATTTAACTACCCAGAAATGTCGTCGGCTAGCAATCCAACTGCCGGAGTACATAAAAAATGCAAAGGAAAGGACAGAGAAAGGCAGTCGAGATCCAAAACCGACGATGAAGCTTCTCCTAAGCCGGCCGCCGGTACTCATTGAGGCGCTTTCACAGCCCCTGATACCTGCTACCTTCGAGTCGCAGGCCTCTACCAACACCCACGTGGAGTCCGGCATGCCGCAAGATATTCAAGGTATTGGACCGACGGATGGGTCCGGAGCGGCTGAGCAGGCACCAGCTTCTGAGAGTGTATTCAGACCTCAACATTTGTATATCAATCCGACGACAGCTGCAAAACCAAGGACAAAAGCAACTTCTAAAACTAAAAAAACGACACATGAGCCACGTGCACAGGCCTCTATGCCTAAAAAACAGATGATCAAAATGGCTGAAGACCTCATTACCTTGATCAGGGGTACCCATCCCCCTCCGGATAAGAGGCCTAGGCAAGACACTAATTATGAATCTTCAGATCAGGTTTCTATTTCTTCTGATTCCTCTTCTGATCAGGAATTATCTGTACCTCCCTATGAGGATTCTGATGCAGAGGAGTCTATACCATCTGCATCTCCTCCTGAGGATTATTCATTTGGAGAAACCTTGCCTACTTTGAGGGAGCATTTTCACTGGGAGAGTCAAGACTTCTCAGAATCAAAAAAGAGGCTCAGGGATTTCCTTCTCCCTCAACACAGGCCTTTAGCCATTCCCCGTTTTAGACAATGTGGATGATGCGTTTTCGGAATCAAGCTTGACTCCTGACTCACAGTAAGCCTGATAGATATTACAGGGTCCCTGACTCACATACATTTTTATTTAGAAACCCTGCTGCTGATCCTGAAACTATTTCACAGGGTCCCAAGCGCGTTAAGGCCTCAACAGCAAAAAATCTTACCCCCTCTGACAGAGATTCAAGGGCACTGGACAGATGGGGAAAAAAGGTTTATACATCTGCAACCTTGGCAATCAGGGCCTTAAACTGTCAATTTCATATGCTTAAGTACCAACAACATGTTATGGGATTGCTGAAACAGAAAATTATGTTGATTTCAGAATGTGCAGAAAACAAAGAATTGCAGGAATTATTGCATGCAGCTGAACAGGTTGGAAAGCATACTTTGCAATGTGGTTTTGACTCCTTAGAGGCCTCCTGCAGGGCCTCAGTTACTGGATCTGTGATTAGGAGGCATGCCTGGTTAAAGGAGCAAAATTTGCCTGATCATGTTAAAGCTAAATTGCTAGATGCACCTTTACAGTATGATTCTCTGTTTGGTATTAAGGCAGAAGAGGTTTTAAAGAAAATGGAAAACAAAGCTAAGTCTATGCAAACTGTTAAAGATTTCTTACAAGTGCAGCCACCTAGATTCAGTAGACAATGGCCTACAAAAATTGGTCTTTTCCTGTGTCAGACAGAGCTCAAAGGGGCAAATCCAGACGCCTTAAGGGTTCCAGATACCAGGCGCAAGATTCATACAGGTCAAAGCAATGGGCGCTTCTACCTCAATATCTGGAGGAGATGAAGCGCAAACCTACAGAAAACAATCCCAATGACTTCCCTCTGCCTACACCATACACTTATGTTTTGGCAGCACCCATAGGGGGAAAGTTAGCACATTTAGCTCCAAATTGGCAGTTAATAACCGAGGACAAGTGGGTACTAAACATAGTATCACAGGAATACAGATTCCATTTCCACACTATGCCAATGGCAAATGGTTGGCCAGATCTGCCAAAAAATCAGTGGGCAGAGGCACAGAAACAGGTTGCGTCCCTCATGGCTATGTGGGACATTCAGCCAGTACTAGAACAGGAAAAAGGACAAGGTTTTTACTCAAGACTGTTCTTGATACCCAGAAAGGACAAGGCCTAGCAGCCAATACTGGATTTATCGATTTGAACAAATACCTGGACATTCCAAAATTCAAAATGCTGACTTTGCAGCAGCTTTTGCCCATGCTGGGCAAGAATGCTTGGCTGGTGACATTGGACCTAAAAGAGGCATACCTGCATGTCCCAATAAGACAGTTGTGCAGAAGATACCTCAAATTCGAGGCTGGCTTTATGCATTACCAATTCTCTGCACTGCCCTTTGGCTTATCTACTGTGCCCAGGGTCTTTACAAAGTGCCTGGCACCAGTAATTGCGTTTTGCAGACAAGAAGTATACAACTATATCCTTACTTAAACGACTGTCTCATTCAAGCAGAGAACAAGGACATTCTTCTTCGATACCTGGCGTTTGTGAAAAGGCTTCTAACATGCCTAGGATACACAATAAACAAAAAGAAATCACAACTGGTACCCTCTCAGAAGATACCATTCCTTGGTGCAAGCTTGAATACAACTGCCCAGATGGCTTACCTCATGCCAGACAAGCAAAAGCAACTGACTACTTACTTCAAACTGATGGCAACAAAAACCCAGTCATCTGCAAGACAAATTCTGCAGGCTCTGGGCTTCATGGCATCCATAGGTTCATAGATTAGTACTAGGCTAACTGCCCTTTTGGGCCATTTGAAGCCTAGCCAGTTACCCCATGTGAGATGAGAATCAAACCCTGCACCTTGTGTCTTTAAGGCAAACACCTTAACCATTATGTCATCCTCCCATCCTGCATCCTACTGATTCCATATGCAAGACTGTATATGAGGAAACTTCAGTTATACCTGAAAAGTTTATGGAGTCAACATTCTCACAGTCTGGAAGCAATGATTCCTCTCATTCCCTGCCTACAACACGAGTTTCTATGGTGGGCAAAGTCATGTCACCAAAACATGGGACGGGCCTTCACTCTCCCCCCTGCCAGCCAAACCTTAACAGACGCATCGGATTATGCCTGGAGGGCCCACATGGCAGGAAGATGCATACAGGGCATATGGACCCCAAAACAAATGCATCTACATATCAACCAGAAAGAGATGCTAGCTGTTCAAAATGCCCTAACAGCCTTCAAGGACTTACTTCATCCAGGACAACTACTGATAAAGACGGACAACACCACAGTCATGTGGTTTATAAACAAGCAAGGGGGCACACACTCATACCCCCTTTGCAGATTAGCCATAGCACTGTGGGACACAGCTTTAACTTACCAAATCCATCTTCAAGGTCAATTCCTGCCAGGAAAGCAAAATACACTAGCAAACGATTTAAGCAGAAACCTTATGGATCCTCACGAGTGGCAACTAAATCCACAGGTCTTCAGCATGATAACAGAGAAATGGGGGTGCCCAGACATAGATCTATTTGCTTCTCCTCAAAATTATCAGTTGAAAAGATTCTGCACAAGGACTTATCACAGACAGGCATGGAAAGTGGATGCCCTATCCTTCAGTTGGAAAAACCTATCAGTTTACGCCTTTCCTCCTCTGCCTCTCCTCCCCAAGGTCCTCCTAAAAGTCCGACAAGAGAAACCAAAGATACTAATTGCCCCGGACTGGCCCCGCCAGTACTGGTACCCAGTCCTAAGGAACTTGTCTCAGTACCCAGCTTGGACCTTACCTCAAAGACCTCAACTACTGTCCCAGCAAAACAGTCGGATCCTGCACAATCAACTACAGACACTGAACCTGGCAGCATGGCTCATCATGTAGTTATACAAGCAACACCTCTCAGTAAAGCTGTGATGGATTTCATTTTGGAAGCTAGAAGGCCTGGTACTAGAAAATCTTATGCTGACAAATGGAAGAGATTCTGTGCTTGGAATCAAGCACAAGGAACTGATACAGCAGAACCAAATATTCCTCAGATATTACAATACTTAACTGACGTGCTTGACAAAAGCCTATCTTTCTCATCAATCAAAATCCATGCCTCTGCCATTTCGGCTCATTACAATACAGAGCCACCAATCTTTTCTCATCCTTTACTAAAGCAGTATCTTAGAGGAGCCAAAATTTTAAGGCCTCCTAGTAGATCACCATTACCTGCATGGGACCTCAATTATGTGTTAGAAAAGCTCACCCTGCCTCCATTTGAACCAGCTGCTACTGCGTATGTAAAGTTCTTATCATGGAAAACCACCCTGCTACTAGCAATTACTTCAGCAAGAAGAGTTTCAGAGCAACAGGCCCTCATGGCTGTAGAGCCTTTTATCATGTTTTACCCAGACAGGGTGTCTCTGAGGACAAATCCTACTTTTATGCCTAAGGTGGTTTCCAGTGTGCCTCTTAACCAAACAGTTCATCTGCCAACTTTTTATCCAAATTCGCAGAACAAGTGGGAGAGAATTCTGCATTCCTTGGACGTTCACAGACAGCTAAGATTCTACTTGGGCAGAACTAAAGCTGTAAGAAAAACTGAGCAATTACTAGTGTCATATGCTGCAGGATCAGAAGGAAAGGCTATTTCAAAGCAGACAATTTCAAAGTGGATAAGCCACTGCATCTGTTTCTGCTACTTACATCGTGGTAAACCTGTGCCCATATTAGGTCTCATTCCACCAGAGCTGCAGCTACTTCAGCAGCCTTTCTCAGAGGAGTACCAGCTAAGGATATTCTAGAGGCTGCTACTTGGAGTTCTGTTCACACCTTTACAAAGCATTACCATTTGCCTCTCTACTCTAGTCCAGGGCAGGCTTTGCCACTGCAGTGCTGCAGGGCCTTATAGCCGCACCTAATGCTGTTTAGCTCCAGCCTCCCAACCATAGCTTTGGGATTCTACCCAAATGTAATGACTGCAACAGTGAAGCACGAAGAACATAGTACAGTTGTGTACACTTACCATAAATGTAGATGTTAGTGTATTCACTGTTGCAGTCCAGGTTACCTTCCTGCCATCCTCCTGTCATTCTGAAGTTTATCTTTTCTTCTGTATCTTCTACAACCTATGTGGTGTATTTGCTTGTAGTTGAATGTAGTTTATATTGATGTGTGTGTGTGTGTGTGTGTGTGTGTGTGTGTGTGTGTGTATATATATATATATATATATATAATTTTGCTACCTTTTTGGGGGAACCTGACATCGGGGGCAAGAAAAACTAAAGAAAATGGCGTCGGCTGCATGTTTTATACCTCTGATGACCTGAAGTCATGGAAGAGAAGACAGCAACCGACGCAAGACCCAAGACTTTGGAATTCAGGCCGACTGAGGGCAACCTGCCAGCAGATTACCCAAATGTAATGACTGCAACAGTGAATACACTCGAACATCTACATTTATGGTAAGTGCACACGACTGTACTGTCTAGGGGCCCTCACAGAACTCCTGCCGGCACTAGGTTCATTTGTGGACAGTCTGTGCCATTCCACCAGTCTGAAGGGCATTTTGGCATCTCCTAGGCTACTGTCCAACTGGGCAGTTAGTTCTGAGGTTTGTGCGTGCAGACACCACATTTAAGGTCCCTGGTTTATGGTCCTATGTGTGGCGTCCCACACCAACAGCAACCAGGCTGAAAGCTTTTGTGTAGGAGCCGACATTCGGGTTGCCTGAGGCGGAGAATCCCACAGTAAGAGTATTGCTACATGGAAGAGAAGGACATCTATGGTTATGGTAAGATTTTACATAACTATTCTTTGTCTCTTTTGACAAGTCTGAGTTTCCATTTAAATAGTGCAAAATCCTCATTGACTCTCTTTCATTAGGTTGTGTTTCTGGGATGTTGTACATATTCTTTTCAGAACGTATTTATTTCTAAGAATTGGTTTACTAGAAAAGTCTGACTGAGCAGTGCCCTTTTTCGGTGGAGGGTCAGAAAAGGGGGGGGGGGGTTGGGAATTGACTTCATTATCCAGACATCTTTGGGCAACATTTGCATTGTTTCATCATTTAAACTTTGTTTCATTCATGAGCAACAGTTCGATTTTTCGGTATTCCTTGACATCAGTGACATCATTTACATTTTTGATTAAAAATAACAGATGTACATCAGATTGCTCACTGTTGCAGTAACCTTAGCTATATGGGTTATATCTTGCCAAGGATATAACTGACGGTTATCTTCCAAAGTTCCGAGCACCTTGCACTTGCCCAAACTGTCAGCTTGAGACAAGCTGACTACAAGAGATGTTTGGGTTTGAAGCCCTTTAGAGCTATACAGCCACTGAATAATATGCTTTTCTGAGGCTTTCAGGGATTGATGGACAGCGTGTGCTTTCCTTTGCAGGACAGTTAAATTCCTTTTTAGGGAAAAAAATTAATTTTCTTAATTTTGTTGATGTTTTATTACTTTCCTCTTCAGGAATTTTATTTTAAAGCTAGGATTGTTGTGTTTTAATGGACTGTCTCGAAAATGTAACATACTTTTAAGAGAGAGCACTATTTCTTTTGTGGAGAAAGTTTGGGTATTTTTCTGTTGTGGCGTTGGTACTGGTTTAAAGTGCTTTTTACTGCATTTTTCACTGTCAAAAAAAGTAACTTTTTTGGACCAGTAGTGTTTACTAGCAGTTGCTCCTTGTCAAAATTCTTTTCTGGCTTGGTACCTATGTTTCTAATGGACACAGGCAGTCTGTAAGTGGTGTGTTTCCCAGGACCCTGCTTATAAATGTTTCACCTCACAACCTCTGCATACACTTGTCAAGGGTACCAGAACTTGTCAGCGATTCGGGATGCATGGCTAGGTTTAAGGCGCTTGTGTTCACTGGCTTAGAAAACACCTGTAAACTTATGACAGAGTCGCCATTTCCAGCCTGGCCATGGAATAAATGTCTAGTCCTACAATCAGGTCTTCCATCCATGAAAATAAAAAGTAAAGCAAACAGCCTTTGCCACCACAGCAGGCTGGCAATTTGCCTTAGCTGCAGGTGGGTGACTGTGCTGTGTCCATTTGTTGTACCTCAGACCATTCATCTTTAACCCAGTTTCCCTCTGTAGGACCACAGCCACTATGGACTGGGGGTTAGACACACCCTCTGCTGCTGTTGGTGTCCCATCAGTGGGCAAGGGAAACCATTCTTGTCCTGAGAGATAGAACAGGAACGTTTTCCCTGTTGTGTCAGAGTGCTATGCCCATCCATGGGCAGCTACTGCCATTATTAATGTGGTTGACCCAATTTTCCTCTCAGGCAGAAACAGAAAACCAAGCATATATCTACTGTTTCTTAAATTTTTCTGGATACGAGTTGTTTTTTGAGCTTAGCTCAGTGTTTAATTCAGGTTGTTGGTCATTTTTGTAAAGCAGTTTCATTTAAAAGGAGGAAGTATTCTTTTTCTGAAGAGATTCAAGATTCTAGATTTGGACAAGAAGATACAGAGAAAGATGCAAACTGATGTTAATCTTCTTTCCATTTATCACTGATGGGTTCGGTTCTGAGCCCTTGAAACAGAGTCGGGCTAATACCAAGCTCATGCCAGCCAAAAACTCTTGAGCTAAGCTTCTACCCACAATGCCCTCCCTGTTATCTCAGATCGAGTTTGCCCATGTTATACAAGTAAAGCAGAGGCCATTTCTGCGCAAATGCCCTAAGGCACCACTTGGACCCAAAGTATCCCCAGGAGCCTTTGGCGGGGGAAGGAGGGTGGGAAATTCTGAATGAAAGAAGATCAACAACACAGATGGAACATTATAGCAAGACATAATTTTCTTTATCTGATGTTGTTAATCTTCTTTCCATTCATCACTGATGGGACAGAATCCCCAGCTACCTTGAGATCCTTGGGCTGCCCTTATGGAAGAATGTTCCTGAGTACCATTGAGCCGAAGGCAGCTCTCCTTCTGTAGACCACATCCAATTTGTAATGACTGATAAAAGTGTGGGTTGTCGCCCAAGTGGCTGCTGCACAGATATCATCCATAGAACCTCTGCAACAGAAGGCTCAGATGTTGCCATAGATCTAGTATGAAATGAAAATGAATGAAAGAAGATCAACTACTAGTCTTTGGAGGCAGTCAAGGGACGCCTTTCACTACAACCAATGGCCTGGGAGTCCATCACAGACGATGATTGGGTGTTGCATATCATTTCCAGAGGATATTCAGTCCGCGTCATTCAAACACCACATCCTCCCAAACACCTGTCGTAACATTCCACCCGCGCAAAGGGAGGAGGAAGCAGTGGAAATTTCCAAGCTCCTCGAAAAGGGAGTCATCCAGCCCATCCCCCCCCAGACCAGTCCTGATTAGGCATCTATTCCCAATTCTTTTTAGTGCCAAAGAAGACAGGGGTCTTAAGAGCCATCCTGGATCTTTCATCCCTAAACCTATCATTTGCCAAGACAAAATTCCGTATGGTCACTCTCCAGTCTGTGCTGCCTTTCCTGCAGGAGAACAACTGGATATACTAAGTGGACCTCCAGGACGCGTACTACCACATCAAAATGGACAGGCGCTCTTGAAGGCTCCTCCTCTTCCGGCTGGAGGACAATCATTACTAGTTCAGACCGCCACCCTTAGGTCTCACTACAGCCACCAGGGTGTTCACCAAAGTGATGGCGGTGGTAGCAGCTCACCTGCGGCTGCAAAGCTACCAGGTCTTTCTGTACCTGGATGATTGGCTCTTTTTCGCTCCCTCCAGGCATCAACTCTGCCAAGCCAGGGATCTCCTTCTCCAGACCGCCCACCAGTTGGGCATCACCATAAATCTCAACAAGTCCCTGTTGAACCCGGTTCAAGTTCTGGATTTTATTGGAGCTTGGTTAGACACCATGTAGACTAACGTTTTCCTGACTCCAGACAGACTTCAATCCCTCAGACATATCATGTCTTGTGTATCCTTCAAGCTCAGTCGCCGTCAGCGTAGAAGCTGAGGTGCATGGCGGCCACGATCACCCTTGTGCCCACAGCCCGGTTGCACATGAGTGTGCTCCAATGGATTCTTGCGGTCCAGTGGTCATTACTAGGTCTTCCATTGTCCCATCCTGTCCGCTTATCTTGAGCATGCAGGGATTCTCTTCTCTGGTGGAGTCTATTCCCGGATCTTCATCGAGGTCTTCTGTTTGTTTTCCCTGCCCAGCTGACCAAGGTGACCACGGACATCTCCCTACTCAGGTGGGGGGGGGCATTGCTTGGGAAGGGCAATCCAAGGCATGTGTTCTTCCCTGGAGTCCCGGCTGCATATCACGTCCTGGAGATGTTGGCAGTGCTCTTGGCGTTGCAAGCACTTCATGCCTTTCTGTCTCTAGGGACGATTGCCATCCAGACAGATAACGTGTCTGTAGTCTGGTACATCAACAAGCACGGAGAAATCAGGTCTTTATCCCATGTGTCGTGAAGCCATGAGAGTGGGTGATCTTCACCGACCGTTTTCTGGTGGCAATGCACACTCTGGGGAGGTCCAGCATTCTAGCAAACAGCTCAGCAGGTCTATCCTGACACCTTACAAGTAGTCTCTGAATCCTTCAGTAGCAAAGCAGATCTTTCTAAAGTGAGGTCAGCCTTGCTGCAATCTCTTCGTCTCTCCTTCCGATGCGAATCCCCCACTGGGAGAAGTCTCAAGAGACTGTCCTGTTCATGCTTGGCCCCTTCGTTCTTCTGTATGCTTATCCTCCGCTTCCCCGATTCCAAAATTCCTTCAGAAAGCTCGCCGCCTGGGGAGCTCAGTCATCCTCATTGCCCCATTCTGGCCTCACCAAGTATGATTCTCTTCTCTGTGGTCTCATGTAGTGTGTCCTCCCTGGACATTAGATCTGGATCTGATTTCTCATCCCTCAGGGATTCCACACCCAGATCTGGCCAGTCTGAAGCTTACCACTTGGCTGCTCCAGTTCCCATGATAGTTAGGACTCCCAGGTTATCTTCTCTGTTTAAGAAGATATTAGTTGCAGTTTATAAATCTTCCACTAGAAAGGTTTACTCTAGTAAGTGGAAACACTTTTGTATTTGGGCATCTCAACATGACTTGGATCCTTTTACTGCCCCAGTTCCAGATATTTTAGAATTTCTGGCAAGTATTTTTCAACAAGGTGCCGGTTTTTCGACGGTTAAGGTCCAACTGGCAGCTATATCTTACTTTCATGTAGGAGTTAATTTGGCTTCCCTAGCTTCTTCTAAGCTTTATAAAGCCTTTTTGAAAGGTACCTTTCTACTCAGGCCTCCGATTAAGGACCAAACGCCACCTTGGGATCTTATGCTCGTCCTTCAAGCTTTAGTTTCTTGCCTCTGCAAACCTGCAGCTTCGGTGGATCTGCTGGTCTTGTCTTGGACGACTGCCTTTTTGATTGTCATTACGTCAGCCAAAAGAGTGTCGGTGCTCCAAGCCTTGTTGAATAAGCCTCTTAATATGGTTTTCCATAAAGACAAGGTGTCCTTGCACACTAATACATCTTTCCTTCCCAAAGTAGCCTCGTTATCAAACATTAATGAAGTAATCAATCCCCCTGTTTTCTTTCTGATTTTTCAGAATAAGGGAGAGTACTGGTTGCACTTGTTGGAAGTCCATAGGCAGAGGGGGGGGTTGGGGTGTTGTGGATAGAGGAGGTGGTGCTCTGGAGTTTGTTGGAAATGTATGTCTCTGATCCGATAACCCACAGGTTTAACACAATGGAAACAGACAACACGGATATGTCATTATGGTATTTACAGTGACTTTCACTTTTCTTTCATGTACTGAGTGCAGACACCAAGAAGCTAGCAATATGAACCAACTGACATATATTGTAATCTGTTGCTCAAGAGAAATGACAGTGGCTGTCTTAGTAAGTGGTCCTTAGAGTACAAGGACTACTCCTTTGGATGCAATGTCACAGCCACTTTCCAGCATAGGGTATGCTAGTATTTGATTAAATTAATATAGTAAATTCTCCGTTAACCATCACCTGTGGGGATTGGTAGATGCCAGGTAATTGTAGTTTTTGCTTGCTGAGAGTTTCTATTAAAATTAGACCTGACAAGTACTGTACCCTATACTGTACCGTAACATAAACACAGTATTGATTTGATTTTAATATTGAAATACAGTAACTAAAAGCCTGGCTGGAATAGTAATATTTGAAACTTGTATTTTCTCTAGAAGGCATGGCACACGGAACAGTTTTCACTGGCACGCTGCGTGGATGGGAATTGAATGAAGTGAATAGAGAGAAAGCTGAAGTATGTGTGTTTGTGTGAGAAATCGGAGAAAGAATGTGCAGTTTGATGCAAACTGAGTATGGAGCGAGTGTTGTCATTTTAGCGATTTGACTTGTTCTCAGTTTGGGGGGAGAGGGAATTTATTTCTATCTTCCTTTTTAAAACTCTAAAAACATAAGGTATGTCTCTGCTGGGGGAATACAGAAAGTGCAACATATGAAAAACTGAATTGTTCATACTGTACTGTGTTTACTGTACACAGCAAGGCTCATCATTGTTAAAGTGGCTTACATTGTACATTGACAGTATTCTTAGTGAAAATGTTAGCAGAGGTGTGGCTTTTGGCAGAGCTCCTGATATTTCAGGGTCAATGGCTCTTGTAGTAACAGCAGGCTCTGAAAGGAAAAAGAAAAAACTCAGCTAAATTGAGATATTATATGGAGACACTACCGTTAATACTTGGATATCTGGTTTATTCTAAGAGATGGAAGAGTAGGCCCATGGTGAGGAAGAGCAAGAGAATATGGGCTATTCTAAGAGTAGAGAGGGATAAGAAAGCTTATTAATGTAAGGCCAAAATAGGTTTAGCAGGATACATAATTCTAGAGAACCACAGTAATACACTGTACAGAGGAAACTATCAAAACAGCACCACACTGATAAGTGCATTATAAAACCATAACATAGTAAGTATTCATCAAATTAGCCACTGTCAGAAGAATGTTGTGTATACCAAAGCATCAGCAACTGAAATTGCATGCATGCTTGTTACAGGGATCAGGATCAAAGTACATCGAGCTTATCTGACTAGAATAAAATCAAATACAAGTACAACACACTGCCAAAGTCCTTTCATTTTTCTTTGCAGTCTTAATACAAATGTAAATGTAGTAGCACATCATACATACCTGCCCTGGGAAGGAAATGGTGACTGAGTGCATGTGGAGACCAAAGTGAGGGGAAGTTTAGCAGTGCATTCTAGTACAGTAGACTTCCACTGTCATGCCAGTTATTACAGAAATAAGTCAGTTTTAACCAGTGCAGAGCAAGTGACCTGTTCTTTTAGAAACAAGACAAGGTGAAAGTTTAACTGGAATTTTTTCTTTAACTTATCTAGTCAGTCTCAGGCTTCTGCAAGAAAAGCCTGAAAGATGGTGTTAAAAAAAAAAAAAAAAAAAAAACGCATGGGCGCAGCATTTGCATTCTCTGGAGTTTAAATTTCCAGATGTTCTTCGTGTTTCACTGTTGCAGTCATCACACTTGGGTTATCTTCCTTGCAGATAGCCCGAATACCAGAGACTTGGTATTTCTGTATTGGATGCTATTGCTCCTGGACTGACGTCAGGTCGTCAGGGATATAAAAACAGGCAGTCAACGCCATTACATCAGTCTTTCTTGCAGAGGAGGAGCCCAAAGCAGAAGCAGTTTGCAAGTGCCTGTCGGCCGCTACCTGAAGTTTTTCGTTTCGTTGAATAATAATGAAGTCTTCTAAATCTAAGTACCCTTTTGAGGATCCTTTTTCTTGCACTAACCGATGTCAGAAAAAGTTAAAAATGATCTTGCCTGTGGAAATCAAATACCTCTCAGAGATTTTCACTCTTACTGTGTCACCTGTTTAGGCCCAGACCACGACGCCCTGTTGTCGGTTTTGTGCCTTGTTTAACACCCAAACCATTCATTGTCGGCCTCATTTTGTCTCTAAATTGTTTCGCTCTCTATCTCCATATACCTAAATGGCTTCGGTAAGCCATCCGAATACCGATTTTCTGAAAAAAACTAAGGATAAAGAGAGGCCGCATAGGTCAAAAACTGCCAACGATGCTTCCATTAAGCTAGTCGCCAGTCCGCCAGTACTCAGTGAGGTGCCTTTGCAGTCCCTGATGTTCACTTTAATGGATTCTCAGGCCTCGGTTGAGACCCATTTGGAGTCCGGTGTGTTGCAAGATGCTTCTTCGACTATCGAACCTGCGGATTTCTATCTTGGATGGGTCCGGAGCTGCTTTGTAGGCATCTGCTTCTGAGGCAGTTCTTCGCTGTACTGATGTTCGAATTAAACAGACTACTTCATTTTTAACTAAAACTACAGAGTTTCTTAGGCCCAGAGTACGCACTACGCCTAGAAAACAGACAACCAAACCGCATGCTCAGGCCCCGATGCCACAAAAACAAATGCTTAGAATGGCTGAAGACCTTATTACACTGATTACGGGAGGTCAGCCTTCCCCTGCAAAGAGGCAAATAACCCTGTCCCCTTCAGGTTCTACAGAGCAGGAGTCCGATGACCGTGACATTTCTGATTATGAAGACATGCCCTTATTCACCTATGAGGATTCAGATGCGGAGGAATCCATTCCCTCTGCCTCCCCTCTAGAGGATTTTTCTTTATGTGAAACCTTGCATACTTTAAGAGAGTATTTCCATTGGGAATGCCAAGACTATCCTCGGAACATAAAAGACTCAGAGAATTTTTAGAGTTGCCTCAGCACAGACCTTTTAGCTATACCTCCTGTCCTGGATGTTGTGGATGATGTTTTCATGGAATTCAGTCTTCCTCTTGACACTCCCGTAGGAAACCTGACAGGTACTGCAGAGTACCTGATACTCAAGTTTCTGTTCAAGGATCCTACTGCTGACCCAGAGATCATTTACCAGGAGCCTAAAGGTATTAAGGCTACTACAGCCAAAAATCCCACCCCTTCGGACAGGGATTCCAGAGCTTTGGAGAAATGGGCTAAGAAGGTATATACCTCTGCAGCTCTTGCTATCAGGGCTTTGAATTGACAGTTTCACATGCTGAAGTACCAGCAGCATATTATGGAACTTATTAAACAAAAAGTGGTAACTTTTGCAGACTGTGCAGAAAATAAAGAATTGCAGGAGCTTATGCACTCTGCAAACCATGTCAGTAAGCATACTTTGCAGTGTGGCTTTGATGCCCTAGAAGCATCTTGCAGGGCAGCTGTCACTGGCTCTTTACTGAGAAGACATGCTTGGCTGAAGGAGCAGATCTTGCCAGATCATGTCAAATCTAAACTACTGGACACTCCTTTGCATAAGGACTCTTTGTTTGGCACCAAAGCAGAAGAAGTTCTTAAAAAGATGGAAGAAAAAGCTAAATCTATGCAGACTGTTAAAGAATTCATACAAGTGCAACCCCCTAGATTCAGTAGGCATTGCCCTTCAAAAGACACTGGTCCTTTCCAGCCCCCTCCAGGCCTTCTCAAACAAGACCCAGGGGAAATAGACCACCCAGACTACAGTCTCAGAGTATGCAGAGATCTAAGCAATGGAGTGCCCCCACCCCTAAAGCAGGGAGTGGTAAGCCACCTCCTTACGGAAAAAGCTCACAATGACTTCTTCAATCCACTTCCCAGCCCTGTCCAACTGCTTGTGCCCCTAGGAGGAAAACTTGCCCTTTAGGCAAAAAAAATGGATATCCATCACTCGGGACCGATGGATCGTCAACATTGTATCCCAGGGGTACAAATTTTGTTTCCATTATCTGCCAACCCCAAGCCAGTTTCCAGACCTTCCTCCAAACCAGTGTGCAGAGACTCAAAACCAAGTACTTTCCCTGCTCAATATCAGAGCTATTCAGCCTGTTCCAGTAGAACAGAGGGGTCAAGTATTCTACTCCAGATCCTTCCTGATACCCAGGAAACAGGGCTCTTGGCGCCCAATCCTGGATCTTTCAATTCTAAACACCTTCTTGGTGGTACCAAAGTTCAAAATACTTACCCTGCAACACTTCTTCCTGTGTTAGCCAAGGATGCCTGGTTAGTCACCCTAGTCTTAAAAGAAGCCTATCTGCACATCCCTATAAGGGAGTCATGCAGGAAGTATCTACGTTTCAGGGCAGGATCTATGCATTATCAGTTCTCTGCACTTCCCTTTGGCTTATCTACTGCGCCCAGAGTATTCACAAAATGCCTGGCGCCAGCCATTGCATACTGCAGGTAGAGAAATATCCAAATTTACCTGTACTTGTACGACTGCCTGATTCAGGTGGACAGTTAGGAATTGCTACTTCAGCACCTGGCATTTGTAAAAAACCTTCTCAGTTCCTTGGGGTACACCATCAACGAAAAGAAATCAGAACTGGTACCCAGTCAAAAGAGTATTCCTGGGAGCAAGCTTGGACATAACTTCCCAGATGGCATTCCTCACTTCAGAAGAACAAGTTTATCTGACAGATCACTTCAAACAAATGGCCACCAGAGCCCATCTATCTGCAGGAAAAATACTGCATGCCCTAGGGTTCATGGCCTTGTGTATACTGTTAATTCCATGTGCAAGACTGCATATGGGGAAACTTCCATGGTACTTAAAAGTCTTTGGTGCCAACATTCTCAGGACATTCCTATCATACCCTGTCTAAGGACAGAGTTCCTTTGGTGGGCAGAAGCATGCAACCACAACAAGGGACTGGCATTCACTCTACCCCACACTACCCTGACCGCAGATAGATCAGACTATGTATGGGGGGCTCACATAGCTGGCATCAGGGCCACTGGCGCCCAAGACCTATTCATCTGCACATCAACCAAAAAGAGATGCTAGCTGTACAAAATGCCCTGACAGCTTTCAGATCCCTACTCCTTCCAGGGCAACTGCTGATAAAAACAGACAACACCACAGTTATGTGGTACATCAGCAAGCAGGGAGGAACACATTCCTACCCACTCTGCAGGTTAGCAGTGACCCTGTGGACCACAGCGTTGGACATCAAAGTCCATCTACAAGCTCAATTCCTGCCAGGCAAACTAAACTCACTGGCAGACAACTTAAGCAGAAATCCCCTAGACCCACACGAGTGGAAATTGGAGCCAGCACCTTCAATCTTCTGATTCAGAAATGGGGGACCCCAGAGCTGGATCTCTGTGCTTCCCCCTACAACCACCAGCTCAGCAAATTCTGCACCAGGAATCCTCACAACAGGGCCAAGAAAGTGGATGCCCTATCCTTTCAATGGGAAAACCTATCAATCTATATCTTTCCCCCTCTGCCCCTCCTCTTAGGAGTATTACTTAAGATAAAACAGGACAGGCCAAGGACAATTCTGATTGCCCCAGACTGGCCACCCCAGCACTGGTACCCACTCCTGCATAGCATGACAACGGTGCCACCCTGGCACCTACACCAGACCCCAAACCTGCTCTCTCAGCAGGAGGGACAGATCTTGCGTCCACATTTGCCAACCCTTAATCTTGCAGCCTGGCTTATTCCTTGAATACCCCACCAGCAACCCTAAGCAGACAGGTGCTGGATGTCATCCTTGAAGCCAGAAGGCCCAGTACAAGGAAATCCTATGCTGATAAGTGGAAAATGTATTGTTTTTGGATTCAGTCGAAAGGAGAGGACACAGCATTGCCCAGAGGCCTATCCTTCTCCTCCGTTAAGATCCATGCCTTTACCATCTCGGCTCATTACAATACTGAGCCACCTCTATTCTCTCACCCTCTCATCAGACAATTCCTGAGAGGGCAAACAACTTAAGGCCACCAAGGAGAGCACCCACCCCTGCTTGGGACCTTAACTTTGTACTGGAAAAGCTCACGCTTCCCCCCCTTTGAACCTGCTGCTTCAGCAGAGTTAAAATTCCTCTCCTGAAAAACAGCCTTGCTTCTAGCCATCACTTCAGCTAGAAGAGTGTCTGAGCTACAAGCACTGATGGCTGTGGAACCCTTTATTATTTTCCATACTGACAGGGTCTCCCTCAGCAGTAACCCTTCACTTATGGCTAAAGTGGTGTCCAGTGTTGCTCTCAACCAATCCATCCATTTGCGAACCTTCTTCCCTAATCCTCAAAATAAAGGGGAAAGGATCCTGCATTCTTTGGACATGCACAGACAGCTCAGATTCTACCTTGATAGGACTAAGCCCTTCAGAAAATCTGACCAGTTACTAGTCAGCTTTGCAACAGGGACAGAGGGCAAGGCCATTTCAAAACAAACTACTTCCAAATGGATAGCACACTACATCCATTTCTACTACAAGCACCATGGAAAACCAACCTCACATGGGGTTAGAACACATTCCACTAGGGCAACATCTACCTCTACAGCATTTCTCAGGTGAGTCCCTACCAGGGACATCCTGGAAGCTGCAACCTGGAGTTCTGTACACACCTTCACCAAGCATTACCACTTGCCTATCTTTTCCAAATCCTGGGCAGGTTTTGCTACAGCAGTCTTGCAATGCCTACTAGCCAGCCCTGACTCTTCTTGACTGCCTCCACCCTTCCTCAGCTTTGGGAATGATGACTGCAACAGTGAAACATGAAGAACATAATACAATTGTGTACACTTACCATAAATGTAGATGTTCGAGTGTATTCACTGTTGCAGATGTAGTTTCCCTTTCTCCAGCTCCCTGGTTCTCTCTCTGTCTCCTCTCTATGGCTATTTTTACTAGTATTGGTATTTACTTTTTACTGGTGGTGTTTCCCCACCATAATCTAGATCCCTATTTGGGGTGTCCTGACATTTGGGGCAAGAAAAACTAATGTAATGGTGTCTGCTACCTGTTTTTATACCCCTGACGACCTGACGTCAGTCCAGGAGCGACAGCATCCAATGCAGAAATACTAAGTCTCTGGTATTGCTGATTGTTGATTGGCACTGATTAAATATTTCACTTAGACTATATAAAGTCAAGATAAATCTTCATTAAGTAGATCTGATGAAGCGTGCATGGTGCACGCGAAAGCGCTCATCTCTAATTTTATACTTCATGTTTGAATAAAGAAGAACGTTTTTATTACATTGGACTTCTCGTGGTGTATCCTAGAGTTTCCTTGAATATATCGTTTGGCTTCTGCACATTGCTGATAGGATACTTTGGGAGTGTTAGCGGTATTATTTCTATAAACTTAAATGTAACCTTCTTAAACCCCAAATACCTACTGGATAAAGCACATCCAACAAATGCCTTGAGCAGCCCCAAATGCACTCCTTCAAAACAACAGCTATGTCAGCACATGCAGCCACATATAGACCCTGTACTTCTAAACCCATAAGGCAAGCCACAACACAATTCAATATTATGTTCATTGGAGATTCCATTGTGAGCGACACTGATGTCCATGTCACCAGACTGAGTAAGGTGAAAGTTAGTTGCGTTTCGGGCCGAGGAACTGCCAGATTATGCACACACTCTGGTCATTAGACCACAAGCACTAGTATGACACGGTCATAGTCCATTAGGGTGAAAATAACTTCAGGACTACCTGCCTATATTATATGAAGAGAGACATGATGGAGCTCTCCGAATGTGTCCCAGTCTGGTACGGGCCGAGCAGTAAGTAGCAGTAACTTTCCAAAGTTGATGCCACAATATGAACATAAAATGACTGAGTTTAATAATAATTGGCGTAGTTTTTTGTGTCTTTGTAAGGCGGTGCAGTATTTGTCAGCATGGAAGGGGCGATGGTCATTAGACTACACTGCTTTGCGAAGGATGGTTGTCCACTTTCCCCTCTAGGCTTTTTAATATTGGCCTAAAACGTTATCCTCCCCCATAATATGCCTTTTAGGCAGTGTCAAACTGACACTCCTTCCAAAATAGCAAATCAAAACCAAAAAAAATCTGAAAGTGTTACTGCTCATTATCAGGAATCTAAACAAGAAGGTGTACACTCCCTTTCAGTTCTCCTCAACCTAGAGAGTGCCGATATCTGTGCAGTCACTGGAACATGAGTTAAAGCTATAGAGAACTCCACGGTTCAAGCCTTTAATGCCTTCCACACATTTGGACCAGCTTCTGCAAAGGCAGGGACTAATGTTGGAGTTATCTCCATCTAATTCAAAAATAAATATAGCTCAAGGCTGGTCAAAGAGCTTAATGCACTTGAGCTTCTCCACTTTTAAATCACCGTAGGCAAATTCCTGTGCCACGTTCTTATAAGTTATAGGTCCCCTTCTATGACATAGGAACCCATAATGCGTATTTCTCCTTACTGGAGAAACTCGCCATCCAACTCAATACTGTATTCCTGAGTGACTTTAACTACTCCACTATTAACCGTGAATCGTGTGTGGCACCAAATGTGCAGACACAGAGATTCCTGGACTTCATACTCCCAGGACCAGATTGTAAGTACACCAACCAGGCATGCAAACCTACGTAATGATATGGGAGAGCACTGCACACCTCCTAGTGTAATGTCATCCCAGGTAAGAACATACCACAGAATGGTCACCTTTGAAGTAAAAATAAAACCTGGATCCCCAGTTAAACCTCAGATGTTAAGGAACTACTCCAAAGCTTCCTATTAAGTGATAATCTTTCAAAATTTACACACCCCTAAACCCTGAGAACACTGATGCTTATTCGGAACTGTTCACAGAAACTCTATGCATTCATGTTAATAGCTGCCTAGAGGTAGTTGTACCCACCAGAAATAAGTACAGAACTAACTCAAAAAGCAAGCCATCCTGATGGAATTGCAAAATCAATAGGCTGTGTAACAAGAAGGAAGGAAATCATGGCAAAATCCTGGAGGTGTAGCACTCAATAGGATAAAAGCAGTCTCCACAAACTAAAGTTCGGAGCTTAAATAAAGTCTGCCAAAACCCAGACTTGAGGTAAATCTGGCTTCCAAGGCCAATGACAACCCCAAGGCATTCTTTAGTTACATCTGCACCCTGAAAGGGAATGCACAGTTGTGTTTGGTGCTGATTGTTGACTGAGCCAGAAGATATACCAAACCTACTGGCAGACTATTTTAGCTCTAACTTTACCAGTCTCTCTCCCTGCCAGCTTCCTTTCAGGAAATAACATCAAGTATTAGAAAGTCAAACCAACACCACAAACTGATGTAGGAAACAAAAATGCAGGACAAAAGCACTTCAGACACCCAGGAATCTTCAGCTATTCAGCTCTTTAATAGGAATAGGACCAAAACACAGTGCCACACTGGAAGGTAAAATAAAGCGCTTTTCATCTGGTGCAGTGACCAGACTTCTTCAGACAAATAACATAATTTCAAAGAACAAAAAAACACTGTGAACCAAGTAACTGTGCAAAAACGAAATCAGCTTCAGCCCAACAGCATAACATAATTTGTCTGAAGAAGTCTGGTCACTGCACCAGACGAAAAGCGCTTCACTTTAACATAAAATATTACTCTAGGGAACAGGTCCTCCGTGCTCTTTCTGAGACCATGAGCACTGCATCAATGGGTTCCGATAATATCCCACACCACCTTCTAAATTGCACGAGTCACAACCTATTAAGCCATCTGGAATCCCTATTTAACCATAGCCTCACGAATGAGGAAGGGTATCGTCATCCCTCTGCACAAAGGTGGTCTATCTACACACCCTAGAAACTACAGAAGCAATCTCAGTGGTCTGCTGTGCAAAGCCATGGAGCAAATTATCACAGAAATTATCACTAATGACAGGAAACCTCCAGACACTGCACCTAAAACCATTTTGGTTTTGTGAAGGGCAGGCGATGCCTATTAAACCTGGTGGACTTCTTTGACTTGGTAACCAACCCAATGGATGAGAGTGAAACTGTTCACACTGCCTACCTTGACCTGGCCAAGGCATTTGACAAGTACCCCACTCAGGAATTGTTGAGAAACTCAAAAGGTTATGTATAAACCCTTATGTCACCTGGTGGATAGCCAGTTCCTCACAGACAGGACCCAGGAAGTTAGAATTGAGGAGTCCCCTTCTTTAAAGAGGCCAAACACAAGTGGAGTCCTTCAGGGATCAGTCCTGTGATTTCTCCTTTTTGACATCATCATCTACTCTGAAGTCAAGGACCTCTGGCTGACCACGGTTGCAGATGATTGCAAGTTAGCAGCAGCTGTAGTATCTCCCACCAACACTAATGTTTTCCAAGCAGGACTGACTCACACAAATAACTGCTGTCAGAGCAAAGGTCTAAGACTACATGCTAAGAATTGCATAGTAGTATTCTGAGGAAGTCAGACCCCTGGTAACTACCATATTGACAAAAAACCCTTAAAAATTGACACAATAATCCGGGATTTAGGGGCACATACAGACAGTACTCTAGCCTTTGGCCATCATGTTTCTGTGGTAATGACAAAATCATTCTACATTGTGCAATTTGTAAACAATGGTGTGGCATCTACGTCTTTGTTCCATCATATCTGGCACGTGTAAGACCTATCACTGAGTACATTACTCCCTTTAGTATGCACCTAACCAGACACATCTGGAGTGTCCACAAAGATTCCTAACCTAAAGAATACGGGGCATAAATGAATCCTCTGCAGACCTCCTCAAAGTCCTATCATAGTTTTCTTTCTCCTGCAGGCTGTTGGTGGCAGATCTGTACCTGGCATGCTAGGAATCTCCATACCCTAGTCTGCACCTACTGCATATCTGCAAAACGATCTGCACTAGAATTGTTCATTCTATAGACTTAAACCTTGCCTGTGATATATAAATAGGGCTTGCTGGATAGACAAATATGTATCCCAGAGACTAGCCCTTCTCTGGAGCAGGCTCACCTTCTTTGTGAAGCAGAGTTGCACCCTGCCCAGTTCAAGCGCATCTTGGACAACCAGAAATTCACCCCCTGTTTGACACCAGTATTTCTAATGGACACAAGCAGTCTAATTGTTAAATCTCCCAAGCCCGTTTACACTGCTAAGGGTACCAGAAGTAGTAATACATGTCTAGGCTTAAAAAGGCCCCAGTGGTCGTTAGATGTCTACACGTGTATGAACCCGTAAATTATTGCTAATGTTGTCCTTCGGGTGATTTTCAGAATTTTGTGAAAAATTAAATAGTACTTCGTAGTAAACTTTAATGAAAGACAGAAAAATGTTCATTAGACGGCTCATTTGATGAGTTGACATGGTTGCACAGTTTAGACTAACTGGATCTGATTCTGATATGATAGTGAAACTGTTTTCGGAGTGGTATAATAAGATTGGAATGTGAAACACTTGCATGTGTATGGTTGTGGTGGTGTCTTAAAAATTAAATATCTGAATGTTGCAATATTTGCATTGAATTATTTCAGATTTTCCATTGGGTCTTGAATGCTAAAGCTTTTATGTTTTTGTTTTTTTGTTTTGTTTTGTTTTTTAACAGCAGGGTCTTCACCTAATTCCAGCAGTAGTTCTTCAATGAATCCAATGGCTTCTCTTGGAGCACTGCAGACACTTGCAGGTAGTTCTGCGGGTCTTAATGTAGGCTCTTTAACAGGTAGGTTCCTCTGTTTGTGAATAGTATAGATATGAATAGTGAACATTTTATTTAGCAGACAGTGCGTTTTTTAGTGTCACTGGAGACTACTTGTGCAGTATTACTAATTAGACCTTCTTGAGCAAGCACACAGTTTGCAAGAATATGTAAATGTGGTAGCTTCTCTTCCCAGTCAGTTTGTATGTTTTTTTTTAATTAGACATGTAATGTTATGATAGATGTCATTGGTAGGTTAAGAGTGGGTATATGTCTAGTCATCGAACAGCACGTGCATTGAATGGCTGTTCATCAAATCTAATCATCGAACCTTACTTTAATCGAAAGGCCAAGTCATTGTAAAACTTTGCATCCAATGAGGATAGTTGGCTATAAAGAAACCTGCCCTTTCCGCACTGTAGTGCGATTTTGGAGTCTGTATGTATTATTAGCGAGGTGGGGGGGGTGCAGTTCCCCACATTAGGTGTGTCTGATGTTCACTTATTCCTCCTGTTGTGGGGGGCTGCACCCCTCACTCCCACTAACTATATGTACCAACTCCGAGATTGCACTACAGTGGGGAAAGGGCAGGTTTTCTTATAGCTAAGTTGCCAGTAAGTAAGTGCTCTGTTCCTCTTCCTTGATGTTAACCAACTATCATCGTTGGATGCAAAGTTTTACGATGATTTGACCTTTCAATTAAAGAAAGGTTCCATGATTAGAGTTCGATGAACAGCTGATTGATAATTAAACATAGACCTTTCTAGAGCACAGTGGTGTTTACAGGCCAATACTTGTTTAGATCAGGTTTTTGTATTAAAATTTGAACACTTTTTAAGGCAGTGGTTCTTTTGGCAAGGTTATTTCTAGACTTCAGCTGTTTGCTTGTGCAAAGAGGGTGAAATAAATTAGGGTATAGCCTGTTTGGGCTGCTGATCTTCAAGGCAGGCTTTTGAGAGCTTTGGCCAGAGTTCTTAAGCTATGCATGAGTTCTCCGCTTGTTTCAACAGGAACCTCCCCTCGGTGTTTGAAGAAGGGATGTCTGTAAGTAGGAGTGGCAGACTTTCCCCACCTCAGTTTGTTGTTCCTACTCACTGAAATGAGTTAAACCAATGTGCAGATTTCATTCTCAAGATTTGAGGCCACGTTCTTCAAAAGGGTTATTGTTGCAAGTATTTCATAGTACGAGTTGGTTAAGTTGCAGCAGGACCATAAAACTTTCAGACCTTAGAAGGAAGTTGTGCATTATGCTGTTTTGCTAGTGCTTTCAGCAGGAAATGGCAGTTGTAGGAGAGAACATAACAGCTTCATTTTGAAATATTTGATGTAAAGATAGTTGTTGCAGAACTACTCGTAACTCAGGGAGTTAGCTGCAGGTTGATTTCTGTCCAGTCAACCTTAATCTCAGAGCTCTGCTTACATAAGGACACGGGCTGAAGTCCCATCATTCAGGGATGTATGACTGCATTCCAAATAATAGGAGTCAACAGCTATGTCTCTCCAGTTCTTTTCTGCCACAGGTTTGCAGTAACTTCACAGTATTCCAGTCCAGTGTCGCTTTTTCTGAGCCTATAACTTCAGGGATTCTGTTGAGAATCTTCCAAAGAACAGCAAATAGTACCCTGTTGGTGATACTTTGTGTCTTTTATAGTGTTTCTGTTCTTTATTGTCAAGTGTTTCTTTTCCAGTGATGGCTGGAATACCATTCACTTCCCAAGGTACACCTCATACAGACCAGGAGAACCATTTTAAGAGCAGGCATTGGGGGGGCCACCTTTGGGCCATTTTTGCCTGTCAAGTAACACCTGTCAGTTGATATCCAGATTAATGCAGGTTTCTGTAGAAAAACTGGTAGGAGCAGGTAAGCCATGTGTAAGTGTGTGGTTGGATCAGTAGGTGTCATGTTACAGGCATGTCTTCCCCAATCCCTAAAATAGCTCATAGGAAATAGCACACCAGCAAAAGGAGACTGAGGGAGAGAAGATCCTCAGGAGAGACAGCAAAGGGGGGAGTCATCTTGATGTTATCACATAAGCCCTAGAATGCCAAAACCAATGAGCTGGTTTTCTAGTTTCTGGTAAGCGGCATCAGAGTTGACAAAGGCCTTTGACACTATTCCCCATGCAGACATTATTGACAGAATTGTAAATCTCAATGTAAATCTTTGTTGTGTAGTGGATAGGTAATTGGTAGTCTGACTGAATCCATGTGATTAAAGTTGCACATGCCTGAAAACAAAAGAAGTTGGCAGTGGTGTACCACAGAGCTCAGTGTTGTGCCCTCTCCTATTTGGAATCTGTTTCTAGGACCTTCAGGGCAACATTCTTGGTTTATTATTTGAGTTTGTAGATGACTTTAAATTGAGTTATTCTATTTTCCACTGAAGTACAGTTGCTCCAACACAGGTTAGACTATGTTAACAACTGGTGCAAGGACAGTGATCTCACATTAAATGTGAATAAATGTAGCATAGTTCATTTTGGTAAACAAAACATTTTTCTGTACTATGTATGTGGCAAAACCTTCCAGCTGATCACTGTCATAAGGGAGCTTTGCACTCATGTTGATAACTCCTTATTGTTTTGACCATCATGTCCTCGCAGTAGTTCAAAAATACTTTTTATTTGGCTTATTTCATTTCCAAAGGTGTCTGCACTACATTCATAGAAGTCTTAATTTCCTTTGATTCATGTCTCAGCAAGACTCATCACTTAATGTGATGTTCCTTTTGGATGATTTCTCTTGTCTAAACATATTAGTCAACTTGAGAGACCTTGGAGATTCACAACTGAAAAGATATGTGGCTTCAAAAAGCTTAGCAAGCAAGACTAGCAGCCATATGTAGTCTCTTATAGTGATTTTTGTTTAGTCTTTCAAGCCATGAAAGATCCACCCCTTGTTGACCATTTATTCCTTTAGAGAACAAATGGTACCTCAAAGGAACTAAATCTTCATCAGCTGGTGTATAAAACATGTTGGCATGGAGTCTTGTCCAAACGTATTCCTGGCCTCTGGACTAAACAAACTTCCAGCACATGTCATGCAACAAGGCAGCTTTACCATCTTCTAGGTAAACGTGGATAATTTAACACGGAGTCATACATTTTACCCTCATCTGCTTTGTTTTGCCCTACTTGAGACTAGAGAGAACTTTTACCTTTTTTTGCTTGGCTTGTAATGGTGCTGACTGCCTGCTACTTAACTTTGAACTTGTACACGTACTGGCCTGTATCTGACCCCTTTGAAGGCAGACACAGATAATGACTAAAGTGTTCTCCTTTTTTGAGTACCAAGAGTAAAGTACACTGTATTAATTTTCTTGTAAAACTTCAGATGTTCAAACTCTGTATAAAGTGGAAGAAATAGCATGTTGTTTTTAGCAAGCTTAGAACAATGGGGTGATATGGTGAAAAACATAAGGATGAGGACCTAAACATGAGGAATTTAAGAGATATAAGATGCCCTCCCCTGAAATTACCGTGGCCATAAAGATGCCCTTTTTCCAAAAGTTGAGTTGCCAATAGCATTTTCTCCTGCACCTCTGATGCTTAGAGGAACGCTTGTTGCAGTGGCAGGTAGATTCAAGCAGGTCTGTAGCTGCAACCTTTCCTGAACAGGTCAATCTGAA
Source organism: Protopterus annectens (assembly GCF_019279795.1). Lineage (NCBI taxonomy): Eukaryota > Metazoa > Chordata > Ceratodontiformes > Protopteridae > Protopterus > Protopterus annectens. The sequence continues at coordinate 196,046,175 of NC_056743.1, forward strand.
GGGTAGTATCCTTTACATTGCAAAGTCTTCTCCTCTGGTGTGGGTGAGGTGAAGGACTTCACCTACAGCATCAGTCTCTCCAAAGTAAATAAACACCACTTCAAGACCATTGAAAAAACTAACCAACTACATCTGAAATAGTGCTAACTTTCAACTTGACTTTCAATTATTTAAACATGTCAAGAGTGAGACACCCCCCCCCCCAACTGTCTTCCAGACTATTCAGCGATGGACAAACATACAACCTTAGAAATCTTAACCACTCACGTGTCACCCCCCCATCTCCCCCAAACTAGGCTTCACTCCACAGACGATGGACTGAAACTGTGGGAATCTAGCCGCTTCATTTCTTAAAGATCATTCCTCTTACCCCATTTTACATTAAAAGCACATTACAGGACTGGGGAAAATGCAGCTAATGTCTCTGGTCATATAACTTAACTTGTTCTTGCCCTCTTTTCCTCTATATACCTTGCTGTGACACTACTTTTCATTTTAATTCTTTGAGCATTCCAAATATGTCTACTGTCCCATTCACCAAGCTGAGTGTGGAAAGGTGCTAGTCTGTTGCTTATCTGGTGTCAGGATTCATCAGATCACACCCACACTCGAGTCCTTCAAAAGCAAGTACCAGTATTCCTGTGTCATGGTATATGCAGGTGTAAACGGCTTGAGATGTACCTCCATGGAGTACATGAAGAGAGGCATAGTGGAGCTGTCAGACTGTGTCCCAGCCAGGCGACATTGAGCAGCTTCCTACTTTCCCCAAGGATGGTGTCTCAATACAAGCATAACTTAATTGACTTAGCTTTTGGTGTCTTTCGAAGGGGGTGCTGTATTTGTCAGCTAGGAGAAATACGATCAACAGGTCACACTGCATCAGGGGTGGTCTGCATCTGTTCCCTCTAGGCTTTCAAATACTGGCTAAAACAATGTCCACCCCACAGTGCCTTTTTTAGCCAATACCAACCAAGTAACTGTAACAAAACAAGCAAAGGAAAATGTAAAGGTGCTATTTATTGATCACTGCTAGGAGTCTAAACAAGAAACTCTACTCCCTGTAAGCCTTCCTTAGTTTGGAGGATGTAGACATCTGTGTAGTGACTTGAGTTGTGGTTTAAATTAGCAGAGAGTACTCCAGCTGTGCAGGATTGTAATGAAAGGAGGAGAGGACTGGAGGTATCTAAATCTTTATCCAGAACAGACTTGCATCAAGGCTGGTAAAGTAGAATGATGCCATAGAGATTCATGTCCAGATCACCACCAGCAAAGTTCCTTACTTTACTCTAGACCGCTAGGTACCTGTGTACTGCATGAACTACAAAATGAACTGGCACCTCACCTAAGTGTCATGTTTAATCATAGCCTCACCTCAGGCTTTGTGCCCACTGAGTGGCGCACAGCTACAGTTATCCCACTGCACAAGGGAGGATCCACCTTGGATCCCGGGAACTACCGTCCCATCAGCCTGACAAGCCTGATCTGCAAGGGCAGGGAACGCGTTATCATGGAACTTATAAGCAAAGACATTGGCAACCTTCAAACACTGGACCCCACCCAGTTTGGGTTTGTGAAGAGCCGATCTTGTCTCCTGAATCTGATTGACTTCTTCGAATCAGTCTCCAGAGCTGTGGACAAAGGTAAGGCGGTCCACACAGCCTATCTGGACCTCGCCAAGGCCTTCGACCCCATCCCCCACTCTGGAATCGTAGATAAACTTACTAAGCTGGGCATAAATCTCTACGTCACTCGATGGGTTGCCAACTGGCTTACTGACAGAACCCAGACTGTAAAAGTAGCCGACTCCAAATCCAGCTCCAGACAAGTGACAAGTGGAGTACCTCAGGGTTCAGTCCTGGGATCACTCTTGTTTGGCATCTACTTCTCTGAAGTACAGGCCAACACTAAGGGACTTTGGCTAACAAAGTTTGCAGATGACTGCAAACTGAGAGCCATTATTGAATCCCCAAATTATGTGGATATTCTACAAAAGGGCCTTACAGAAACAGATGCCTGGTGCCAGAGCCATGGGCTCAAGCTTAATGCCAAGAAATGTATAGTTATCCCCTTTGGAAAAAAACTTGTACCCATGAATTACCACATAGGTGGCAGGACACTAAACATCGAAAGTGTGATGAGAAACTTAGGGACACAGGTGGACAGTGGTCTCACTTTCGTTAACCACATTGCCACAACAGTCAGGAAATCCTATGAGGCACACCTCATCACTAAGGGCTTTTCATCCAGAAAAAAGAAGGTCATTGTCCCACTGTACTCATTCCTCATTAGACCCATTATAGAGTATAATGCCCCGTTTGGTATGTACCTCACAAGACGTCTGCAACAGCTGGAAAGGCCACAGAAATACCTCAGATGCCATATGCTGACCGTCTAAAAAAACTCCAGCTATACTCTGTAGCATATTGTCTACTCAGAGGCAATCTCTGCTTAACATACAAGGCCATGTCAAACCCTGAGCTGTTGGACATGCTCCACTTAAAGAAATCCCAATCCCTCAGAGCCACACGCTCCAGGGATCTAAACCTTATCACAATGAACAAAACATGCTGGAGAGATAGGTTCCTGACCCAGAGACTCCCCATACTCTGGAATAGACTGCCCATACATGTCAAGCAGAGTGCCTCATTGGCCCTCTTCAAAAGGAACCTTGATGTTTGGATGGGAGGTGGGAAATTCACCCCGGGGATCGTGTCAGTCGCTCTGCTAGACAGGGCCCCAGAGAAGTAAATATTGTGGGAAGAAATATCCATGGAATTGTTATGGCTAGGCTTGCATAGGCCTTAGAGCCGATAGCCTAGTACCAACCTATGAACCTACAGAACTCCATCTGTGATCCAGGAATGCCATAACGCTTACTTATATGAACTGGAGTCAGTCAGCATTGATCTTTCTTGGCCTTCTTCAGCCACTCAGCCATTTACTGGGAAACACACAACCACCACTAGTGTGCAATCCCTGGACTTAAAAACAAACACTTTGGTCAGAGTACCCACTAGAGGAAACATCCTTTACCTTGTTCATACAAATATGGGGGAACTCTTACTTCTTCACTTCTGTGACATACATACTTATCAGGTCTGACCACAAAGCATCTCCTCTCCCCCCCCCCCCGCAAAGGGGGAGGGGGTGTTGAAACTAAAACTTGAGATCTCTGCTATCTCTGAAACATTTAGAAATGTCTTCAAGTGAAACTTCCTCCTTCTGAGTGATAATTTGGCAAGTTTCACCCCCCCACCCCCCCCCCCCAAAACAAAAACAGAAAACTCTACTGTTTATGTGGAATCATACACCACTGACAAATGTCAGCATGTAAACAACTGCATAGAAGCAGCTCTACCCAGTAGAAACAAGTGCAGGGCAAACCCTAAAAACTAACTTCCCGGTAGAAACTTAATATCAGTAAGCTTTATAACAAAAGGAAGAAAATTGCGGCCACAAATATGAATTGCAACATGCGTCATATTAGAATCCCAGTCATTAAATTAAGTTAGTAACTTTGGATTGTAATTAAAACCACCAGGATGAAATTTGTGACAAAAATAGCCACCTAGGCCAAGGGACAACCACAGGGCCTTCTGTGGTTACGGCCATATTCACAAAAGCGCTTCTCAGCAGTGAACTCTGCTGATTGTGAACACAACCATCTATAGTGAAGCCGCAGGTATATCAAACCCACTGGACAATAAATTCATCTCCCAACTTCACCCTCTAATATTTCACAAGAAGTGTCAGAACCCAGTATGCCCCCAGCTGTCACACAGGGCCATGTCCTGTAAGCTCTCAAAAGCCAAAATACTGCATCTATGGGTCCTAATAAAACTGTGTCATTTGTCCTGAATAACATAAAACATGATTTATCCATGCTCTTAACAACACTGTTCAGTGACAGCCTGCAAACAAACTTTGTACCAAGCAAATGGAGGACAGTAATGTTCATTCCTCTGTACAAGGGGTTACCATCCACCAACCCGGGTAACTACAAACTCATAAATCTCATCAGTCTTATGTAAAGCCATGGAAAGACTTATGGAATTGATTAGTAAGGACATAGGAAACCTCAAAATACTGAATACATCCCAGTTTGGTTTTGTCAAAGGTGGGTCATGTGTCATTTAACAAGTGGACTTTTTCAAAAAGTCACCAATGCAGCCAGTGAAGGCAAGACTGTATACACCACCTACTTACACCTGGCCAAAGCTTTTGGTACACTGTTCCATTCAGGCATTGTAAGCATTGTAAAGGAGCTTAGTAATAAATTTCATCAGCTGGATTGTCAACTGGCTCACAAATAGGACATAGGAAGTCAAGGTAAGGGAGGCTTCAGCCACGAAAAGGAACAGTCTTTAATGGAGTCTTACAGGACTTGATGCTGGGACCACTCCTGTTTGGCATCTGCTTCTCAGAAGTCCAGGTCTTTATTGACCAAGTTTGTGGATGACTTCGAGCTGGGAACAATCAATGAATACCCAAAAGACTCGAGACATCCTGTAGGAAGGATTGTCCCAAACAGTAACTGGTGCCAGAGTCATGGACTAAAGCTAAATGCCAGAAAGTGCATTATTGCTCCCTTAGGGAAACCAACTTCTACAGGAAACTACCACATCAACAGCACACACCTGATCCATTAGTTAGAGATTTGGGGAACATACATAGACAATGACTTGGTATTCAACTAACATATCTGCTGTTGTAAGTCTTTCTATATTGCTCCTCTTAAAAGCAAAGGGGAAGCATATTGGTGCAAAGATGTCATTGTCCCACTGTACTCAGCCTTTGTAAGGCCCATCATTGCGTATAATGTCCCCTTTGATGTGCACCTCTCCAGAGATGTACAGCAACTAAAGTGCCCACAGAGTTTCCTCTGTGAGACTAAACTGAACTACATGGACCACCTGAAACCACTATCAATGGTTTCATACAGACTATCAAGAAGTGATCTGTACCTGGCCTTAAGGAGCATCAGCTGGCCCAGTACTAATTGACATATTGCACATCTGCAAGTCAGTGGGTACAGATACCCAGTCCAGAGACCTTTACTGGTTCTGCAACATAAACAGAATGGTTTGGGGGGACAGTACATATCACAGATGATACCACTACTCTTGAACAGACTCCCCATCCATGTAAAGTAAAGCTCATCTCTGTCCCTATTCAAACACAAGATCAATGGATGGGCTTAAGGAAATTTACCACAAGACTGCTCCCTGTTTTAATTCTGGACACAGGCAGTACCTGAATGCCTTATCCTGAAGCAGGGTCCCTTTTCACTACTCAGTGGTATGACTGCAGAAACATTCATTTACAAATGGGAAATGTAGGAATAAAAATCATGGTAAGGGTAATGTTCATAATTCTCACTGCTTAGGTGGCATTTTGAGTTATCTGCCAAGGTCACCAGTACTGGCCAACTTTCAGAAGCTCAGACTCCCCTCCCTCTCTCTCCTTGTGATGGCTGATTGAGCATACCCTGTGTCTGAATATTCCCTTCCTGTTACAGGATATGCTCGCCCAATCAGCTGAGCATCTTATGTGGCAGGAAATGAGTATTCAGTCTTTTTCCACTATCCAAAGAAGAAAGTCCTCTGTTCACAGGCTCCAGTGATGATTTTTTTCTGGTTTACTGCTTTGATAAGCCCTATTTGGGGATCCTCTTACTTTAATTTTATTATTAGATTTATTATTCGGTTTCTGTTTTGTTTATTAAAATGTATATTACAATATGTTATTTGTCAGTGGAATTTTAGCATTACTTATTTGGCTTTTCTTTGAAAAAGAGTTTTTTCTGAAGAAACTTTCAGTAATTCTCTTAAAACTGTGGTGTGTATTTGTTCTGTTAGACACTAAAGACCTGTGTTTACTGTTACTTTGCTTTATTTTCATTTTTTTACAGGAAATATTACAAAACTTAGATATTTCAGCATTTATACATTTGTCGTGTATGATTGTGCTCTATCCGTTTTTAACATTGGATGATAACTTTACAGTGAATTAAGCTATTTGAATTTATTGTGGATATTTTACTCATTGATAAAAAAAATGTAGTTTAAGTTGCTATGAAGTGTTATTTTGTAGTAGTTTAATGTGGTTAGTGTGTAGATCTAATTTTTAACACTGGTTTGGCATATTGGTTGCTTTCCTGTTTGGAATTTGTGTACTGGCAATTATTTAAATTTTGACAGTTGTAAAAGAATTCTGAGCCCATTTAAATCTGTTTTTTGCAATAGCAGAATTTAATTGGGTGGGGACCAGGGTTGCCAGATTTCTGACTGGCCAGGTAGGGACAAAGTCAAGACTAAAAAAAAAAAAAAAGGTCTTTCGCGTTTTTAATGCGAAATATCGCAGTTCCGCATTACACAGAAGTAGCTCTCTTTTGCAAATGGCTAAACACGGAGCTACTTCTGTTTAATGTGGAATGTCGCAGTTCCGCATTAAACAGAAGTAGCTCTGTTTTGCGATGTTTTGATTGGCCCATATACCGGTATACGGGCCAGTCAAAAATTGCTAAACACGGAGCTACTTCTGTTTAATGCGGAACATTGCAGTTCCGCATTATGCAGAAGTAGCTCTGTTTTGCGGTGTTTTGATTGGCTCATGCGGTATACGGGCCAATCCATCGCTAACCACGGAGCTTCTTGTGTTTAATGCGGAACTTCCGCATTAAACACAAGAAGCTCCGTGGTTAGTGATTTTTGATTGTCCCGTATGCCGGTATATGGGCCATTCAAAAAAAAGAAAGAAAAAAAAGCGGAGTCTGCCGGGATTTAAACCTGCAGTGTGGGACTCGGGGTCAGGCTGCTGATCTCAGAACAGTCCCGCCCAAATAGGGACATCTGGTAACCGTGGTGGGGACGTATTTATAACTAGAAACTTAAGTGCTTATTGTTATATATTATCCAGTACTGAGAGAGTATTTTTGCTCGTGTTGTCTCCCCTGAGTCATTGGAGCCTAACTGTATCCCCCAGTAAAAACAGGTTGCACCTAAAAAGAAGAAAACAAAATAAAAATATGCTTCAGCCTGTGCTTAGTGATTCTGTCAGGGCCACTGCTCTGCCTGCAGACCACTTTTCCGCTATCTTCTTCTAGTGTAGCATTGACAGAAGCTATGAAATTGGGGATAGACACATCCTCCGGGGCTGTTTCAGTACATGGCTTGGGTTTGGGAGAACCAAACCCTTAATGTGCACGGGGTAGTCCAGGGTAAGAGACCCATTTCCAGACATAGTACTCTGTCCACATTTATTTTATCTAGTAGTGAAGTTAACAAGAAAAAGAAATAGAAGCTTTATCATGCAGCTGATCATCACTTTATAGCTGTTTACAAGTCTGCTGTCATTTCCTTGGCTGAGTGTTCTGCACACAGTTAATTCTGATGGTTGTATTCCCATCCATCGTTCTAGTGGTAGTTTGGTTAGAAACCTTTGTATCAGAGAATGAGGAGGACAATGATGGTTTCCTAGATGACACAACACTGATCCCAGTCACTCTGATCCTTCAGAAGGTGAAGCTTAGCTCAAGTGTAGACAAGTACTTACTTTTCCTCAGATGATTGCTAGATTTAGTGATGTTTTTGCTTTGAAGCAGTCTGGAAGTACCACAGAGCTAGGCATGGTATGTTCCCTTATAGAATACAAAATGCCCAGTTCTGTGACTGTTCGTCTCTTTTACCTGCCTTGCAAAATGTTCATAAAGCTTGCCTGCAGGACACTAGTATCTGTTCTAGCAGTCCCTAAAAGGTTCAAAGAAAATGTAGGGTGGTCTTGGATATGACATGACTCTGTTCATTTGAGTGCTAACCCAGCTGTGATTTCCCCAGCAGCCTGTTCTGTTGAAAAGTCCTTTGCTTCAACTAATCCAACTCCCACTGATAAAGAAGGAAAATGGTTATGTCTTCAGGCAAAAGGTTGCCTCTTTCTATTGGTCTAACCCTTAGAATGTTAAATTATCAAGGCTGTATATAGAAGTTTATTTTACAGTGTGTGTGCAGTTGAGATGATTTTGCTGCATCCATCCCTGCAAGCAAAAGTATTGTATGAATGAATTTTTTAATTTGACTCTAGTTTCAAAGTTTGCATTGAGAGGTGTGCTTGAATGTGCAGATTCCGTCTTGAGAAATACTCCTGCTTCTTACTTGCTTTTTTTTTTTTAAACATATGCTTGGTTAAGTAAGGAAAATAACTTCTATTACTTTCATTTTAAAAGCTGAAATTTCAAATGAACCTTTAAGTTTTGAATTGATGTTGGGCCCTCTTACTCAGATTTTCAAACACTAGGATAATAAGAGTGGTGGTATCTAGGATTATTCATGTACCCAAGTTCTCTCCAAACAAGGCGTCTTCCTTCAAGGGACAGGAAAAAGAAACAGCCCAGCAAAGTCAGGAAACTAAAAGGAAATGGCAGGAGAATAATTCTTTGAATCCAAACAAGGGTTTCTTCCCAAGAAAAGGGTAAACCCCTACAAAGAAACAATTTTATTCGGAGTCACAGAGCAACCATAACCCCCCACCCTTCCTTCTCTTCCTCCTCCCCCCAAGCTCTATCTGTCTCCAAACCCTGCAGCCTTGGCTGCAAATAGTCTTAGGCAAATGGGTTCTAAGAATAATTCAGAGGGAATACACTTGGCAGTGGATAGAACATCTGTACCCCATTCAGGGGAGTTCCTCCACACCAACCAGACCACATAGAGCTGTTTCATCGAGTGCTCCATTACATGGTAGAAGCTGGTGTCATAGAACAAGTGTCTGTGATACACAAAGGCATATAATTTTACTCCAGTATCTTTTTGGTACCAAAAAAGAGCACTTCTGGAGACCCGTCCTAAATGTGTCCTATCTTAACACCTTTGTAAAAGTTCCTAAATTCAAAATGCCCACGTTATAATTGGTCCTAGAGTTGCTACCAGACTACCGTTTCATGGTGACTCTCAATCTCAAGGTTACTTATCGTATTCCTGATGCTCCCAATGTCAGTACAGTTTTGAGATATGTTGTGTCTGGCTTACATTTATCAGCTTTTTGCATTAATCTTTGGGCTATTTGCTGCATTTCGAGTGTTTACAAAGAGTCTGGCCACAATAGTTGCCTGTTGCAGAACCCTAGACATCCACATTTTTCCTCATTTAGGCCTTTGCTGATTTGTGCAGATTCTGTATCCATGCATTTGGATTCCTTAGACAAGGTTGCATCTCTCCTTTCCCACCCAGGCTTCAAATTGAACTTTCAGAAATAGTTCCTCACACCCTCTCAATGAATTGGCGGCCACGATCACCCTTATGCCTATAGCTCAGTTGCACATGAGGGTGTTCCTGTCGACTCTGCGGTCCAGTGGTCATTACTAGATCTACCATTGTCCCATCCTGTCCGCTTATCTCGAGCATGCAGGATTTCTCTTCTCTGGTGGGTTCATTCCCCGGATCTTCATCAGGGTCATCCATTTATTTTTCCTGCCCTGCTGACCACATGACCACGGACGCGTCCCTACTCTGGTGAGGGAGCATTGCTTGGGAAGGACAGTCCAAGGCACTGTGGTCTTCCCTGGAGACTCAGTTGCATATCAATGTCCTGGAGATGAGGGCAGTGCTCTTGGTGTTGCAAGCAGTGCATGCCCTTGCAAGCAGTGCATGCCCATCTTCCTCTTGGGACAATTGCCATCTAGACAGACAACATGTCTGTAGTCTGGTACATCAACAAGCAGGGGAGAACCAGGTCTTATTCCCTGTGTCGTGAAGCCATGGGAGTGTAGGAGTGGGCGATCTCCACAGGCTGTTTTCTAGTGGTAACGCACATTATGGGGAGGTCCAGCATTCTAGCAGACTGGCTCAGCAGGTCTATCCTGACGCCTTACAAGTGGTCTCTGAATCCTTCAGTAGCGAAGCAGATCTGTCTAATGTGGGGTCAGCCTTGCTGCCGTCTTTGCTTCTGCTTCTAATGTGAAGTGCAGCGAGTTTTTCCCTCTTACCCAAGAAGTCTCCAGATGTGCTCTGGTTCATGCTTGGCCCTCCGGTCTTTTGTATGCTTATCCTCTGCTGCTCCTGATTCGGAAATTCCTTCAGAAAGCTCAGCGGCTGGGGTGCTCAGTCATCATTCCTCCATTTTGACCTTGTCAAGTATGGTTCCCTTCTGTGTGGTCTCATGTAGTGTGTCCTCCCTGGACATTAGATCTGGATCTGATTTCTCATCCTTCAGGGATTCTGCACTCAGATCTGGCCAGTCTGAAGTTACCGCTTGGCTGCTCCATTTCCCATGATAGTTAGGACTCCTGGGTTATCTTTTCCGGCTAAGAAGATATTAGTTGCAGCTGATAAATCTTCCACTAGAAAGGATTACTCTAGTAAGTAGAACACTTTTTTTATTTGGGCATGTCAGTGTGACTTGGATCCTTTTGCTTCTCCAATTCCAGGTATTTTAGAGTTTCTGGCAAGTATTTTTCAACAAGGTGCCAGTTTTTTTACGGTTAAGGTCCAACTGGCAGCTATATCTAAATTCTATATAGGAGATAATTTGAATTCCCTAGCTTCTTCTAAGCTTTGTAAAACATTTTTGAAAGGTATCTTTCTACTTGGGCCTCTGATTAAGGACCCAGCGCCCCTTTGGGATCTTATGCTGGTCCTTCAAGCTTTAGTTTCTTCCCCCTTCAAACCTGCAGCTTTGGTAGATCTGCCGATGTTCTTCGTGCTTCACTATTGCAGTCATCACATTTGGGTTATCTGCTTGCAGTAGCCCTCAGTCGGCCTGATTGTCAAAGTGTTGGGTCCTGCGTCGGTTGCTGTCTCATCTTCCGTGATGTCAGGTAGTCAGGGGTATAAAGCATGCAGCCGACACCATTGCATCAGTTTTTCTTGCCGTGCGGTCCCTGAAGCAGAAGCAGTTCGCAAGTGCCGGTCGGGCGACTCCTGAAATTTTTATTTCAGAACCTTAGTCTTCAACTAAAGCTAAGTAACCCGTTGGGGAAACATTTTCTTGCTCTAAACCGATGTCAGTAAAAGTCAGTAATTGTATTTCTTGTGGAAGGAAATACCTCATAAAGATTTTCATTCGTACTGTATTTCTTGCCTAGGCCCTGACCACGACATACCTCGCTGTCAGTTTTGTGACTTATTTAAACCACAAACTATTTTTAGTCTGTATATTTTCACTTCTAAATATTTTGGTACTCAATTCAATTTTCCGGCTATGTCTTCGGTAAGCCACCCGACTACCGACATTCCGAAAAAACACAAAGATAAAGATAGAGACAGGCCGCCTAGGTCCAAAACTGCCAACGACACTTCTCCTAAGCTAGTCGCCAGTTCTCCGGTACTCCGTGAGGTGCTTTCACAGCCCCTGATACCCACTACTTCAGATTCGTAGGCCTCTACTGAGACCATTCGGAGTCCAGTATGCTTCAACTGTGGAACCTGCGGATGTCTCTACTTTGGATGGGTACGGAGCCGCTGTGCAGGCACCGGCTTCTAAGGGTGTATTCAGGCCTACTGCCTTGCATATTAAACCGACGCCATCTTCTTCTTCAAGGCCTAAAACTCGAACCATGCCTAGGAAACCAATGCCCAGACCACATGGTCAGGCCTTTAGGCCTAAAAAACAAATAAGAATGGCTGAAGACCTTATTACTTTAATCAGGGGAAGCCAGCCTTCCCCATCTAAGAGACCTAGGACTGAATTTGCTTATGATACTTCTGACCAGGATTCTAAAATTTCTGTCTCCTCTGATGACCAGGATTTACCCTTATCCACCTATGAGGATTCTGATGCAGAGGACTGTATTCCCTCTGCTTCTCCCCCAGAGGATTTTTCTTTTGGTGAAACCCTGCATACTCTTAGGGAGCATTTTCACTGGGAAAGCCAGGATTACTCTGATTCTAAAAAGAGGCTTAGAGATTTCTTACTCCTGCTCCAACACAGACCTTTAGCTATCCCTCCTGTGCTGGACATTGTTGACGATGCCTTTTTGGAATCTAGCTTGGCTCCTGACTCTTTACCTCCTGCTCCCAGAAAACCTGATGGGTATTACAGGGTTTCTGATTCTCACAAGTTCCTTTTTAAAAATCCTACTGCGGATCCTGAGAACATTTCACAGGGACCCAAGGGCATTAAGGCTACTACTGCTAAAAATCATGCCCCCTCTGATAGAGATTCCAGGGCCCTGGATAGATGAGGTAAGAAGGCCATCAGGGCCTTCAGTTGCCAGTTTCATATGTTAAAGTATCAGCAGTATTTTATTGGATTGATGTAGATTCCTCGTTGTGCTGAAAATAAGGATTTGCAGGATTTAATGCATTCTGCTGAACAGCTTGGAAAACATATTTTGCAATGTGGTTTTGATTCACTAGAGGTGTACTTAGAAGGCATGTTTGGCTTAAGAAGCAATCTTTGCCAAATCATGTTAAAATTATATATTGCTGGATGCTCCCTTAAATCAGGACCGCCTGTTTGGCAACAAAGCAGAAGTAGTTCTTAAAAAGATGGAGGAAAAAGCTAAATCTATGCAAACTGTTAAAGATTTCTTACAAGTGCAGCCTCCAAGATTTAGTAGGCATTGGCCCTCAAAAAATTGGTCCTCTCCTGCCTCTTCCAGGTCTTCTCAGTTCAAACCCAGAACCAGCAGAACAACCAGGCTTCAGTCCCAAGGTACGCACAGGACTAAGCAGTGAGGGGCTCCCACTTCCAAATCAAGGAGCAGTAAGACTCCACCCTATGTATGGTAAGCTGTCTCAATGACAACTTTAAAACTTACAAGCACTTCTCAACTGACTGCTCCTTTAGGGGGAAAGATTACTCTGCAAGCAAAAAACTGGGAACTCATTACCCAGGACAAATGGGATTTAAACATAGTTTCCCAAGGATACAGATTTCACTTCCACATGTTACCAACCTCAAACGGTGTGCCAGATCTACCCCCAAATCAGTGGGCAGAGGCTCAAAAGAAAGTACTCTTTCTCTTAAGATTAAAGGCTATTCAGACTGTACCGGAAATGGAAAAGGGACAAGGTTTCTACTCAAGACTTTTCCTAGTACCCAGAAAAGACAACTCATGGCGTCCTATCCTGGACCTTTCTATCCTAAACACCTTTTTGGTGATTCCAAAATTCAAGATGCTAACTCTTCACCAGTTGCTTCCCGTGATCGGCCAAGATGCCTGGTTGGCAACACTGGATTTAAAGGAAGCCTACCTGCACATCCCAATCGGGGAATCTTGCAGAAGATACATATGCTTCAAAGCAGGCTACATGCACTATCAGTTTTCTGCACTGCCCTTTGGCTTATCTGCTGGGCCCAGGGTATTCACAAAGTGCCTAGCTCCAGTCATTGCATTTTGCAGGCAAAGAAATATTCAAATATACCCATACCTGGACGATTGTCTAATTCAGGCAGAAAGCCATGGCATACTTTTGAATCATCTGTCATTTATACAGAAGGTGCTAACTTGTCTGGGATACACCATAAACGAAAAGAAATCACAGCTGGTAAAGACTGCATATGAGGAAACTGCAATGGTATCTCAAAAGCCTATGGTATCAACATTCAAAGGATCTAGAAGCAATGATTCCTATCATACCTTGCCTACGCCTAGAGTTCCTTTGATGGGCAGAGGCCTGCCACTAGAACAAGGGACTACCATTCACACTACCCCCTGCCGCCCAAACCTTGACAACAGACGCAATCAGACTGTGCTTGGGGCTCAACTGGAAGGGCAAATGGAACCCAAGTCAAATGCACCTACACATTAATCAAAATAAAGTGTTAGCTGTACAGAATGCTCTGACAGCCTTCAAGGACCACATTCTTCCAGGACAACTAATAGTAAAGACGAACAACACCACGGTCATGTGGTACATAAACAAGCAGGGGGGTACACATTCTTACTCTCTCTGCAGACTAGCCATGGCATTGTGGAACACAGCCTTGAGCTACCAAGTGAATCTACAAGCTAATTCCTGCCAGGAAAACTAAATGCACTGGCAGATGAACTAAGCAGAAACCTTATGGACCCACACGAGTGGAAACTGGAACCAAGGATTTTTCAACATGTTGACAAGCAAATGGGGGGAGCCCAGATATAAACCTGTTTGCCTCCCCCCAGAACCATCAATTGGACACATTTTGCACAAGGATTCCCCACAAACTAGCTTGGAAAGTGGATGCTCTATCCTTCAGCTGTAAAAACCTATCAGTTTATGCCTTTCCTCCTCTGCCTCTGCTCTCCAAAGTACTACTAAAGATCAAACAGGTCAAGCCAAGGACAGTCTTAATTGCACCCAACTGGTCAAAGCAACACTGGTACCCCTCCTGCGCAATGTGTCACGCATGGCTCCCATGGCACCTGCCTCAGATGCCTTCCCTGTTGTCTCAGCAAGAGAACCAGATTCTGCACCCTCAGCTGTAAACCCTGAACGTAGCAGCCTGGCTAATTACCTAATCTGTCCTTTGCCACCCTTCAACATATCAGTGATGGGTATCATTTTAGAGGCTGGGAGGCCTAGTACTAGAAAATCTTATGCTGCAAAATGGTAATGATTTTGTATCTGGAACCAATCTCAAGGGATGAGTGCAGCATTGCCCAATTTACCTCAGATTCTACAATATTTGACTGAGATGCTTCATAAGGGCTTGATCTTTTCCTCCATCAAAATCCATGCCTCAGACATTTCAGCTCATAACACAGAGCCTCCCCTCTTCTCTCACCCACTGCTCAAGCATTTCCTCAGAGGGACCAAAAATTTAAGGCCATACAGGAGATCACCAACTCCTGCCTTGGGACCTTAACTTTGTCTTGGAGAAACTCACTCTTCCTCTTTTCGATCCAGCTGCTACTGCAGATTTAAAATTCCTTTCATGGAAAACAGCTTTCCTTTTAGCAATCACTTCTGCAGGATGGATATCTGAATTACAAGCCCTTATGGCAGTGGAGCCTTTCATCTGGACAGGGTGTCCCTCAGAACCAATCCCTCCTTCATGCCCAAGGTGGTATCCAGTGTGGCTCTTAATCAGTCCATTAATTTGCCTACTTTCTTTATAACCCTCAGAACAAAGGGGAAATGGATACTGCACTCCTTAGATGTGCACAGACAACTTAGATTCTACTTGGACAAGACTAAACCTCAAAGGAAATCTGAAAAGCTGCTGGTGGCATTTGCTGCAGGGACAGAGGGGAAAGCTATTTCAAAGCAAACCATTTCAAAATGGATAGGCTACTGCATTCTTGTCTGCTGTAAGCACCATGGAAAACCTATAGCACAGGGCATCAGATCCCATTCGACCAGTGCTGCATCTACCTCTACAGCCTTTCTCAGGGGCGTCCCTACAAGCAACATCCTAGAAGCTGCTAACTGGAGTTCTGTACGTACTTTCTCCAAGCATTATGATTTGCCACTTTTCTCTAAATCCAGAGCTGGTTTTGCCTCTGCAGTCTTGCAGGGCCTTATAACTGGTCCTAATTCTATTTAAATTCCTCCACCCAACCTTAGCTTTGGGAATCTACCCAAATGTAATTAATGCAGCAGTGAAACATGAAGGACATAGTACAGTTGTGTACACTTACCATAAATGTAAATGTTTGAGTCTATTCACTGGTGCAGTCCTCGTTACCCTCCTGCCAGCCCCCTTTTTTCTTTTGGCTGTACCTCTACTCTCACTTACTATGCTCAAAAAACTTTTTGGTGTATTTGCTTTTTTGTTGGAGCTTTACCCTTATATTATATATTTAATTGCTTCCCATTAGGGGGTTCCTGACATCTGGGGCAAGAAAAACTGATGCAATGGCATCAGCTGCATGTTTTTTACCCCTGACGACCTGAAGGGACAGTAACTGACACAGGACCCAAGACTAACTCAGGCCGACTGAGGGCTACTGCAAAGCAAATAACCCAAATGTAATGATTGCAACAGTGAATACACTCGAACATCTACATTTATGTAAGTGTACACAACTGTACTTTTCCCTCCTCCTTCTACTGCCCAGGCTAGGCCGATTTAAGTTAGAGGACCTAGTCCTCATGGTGTCTGTTTACCGTTCTTGTAGGGTTAGGCCCGTTTAAGTTAGAGGACCTAGTCCTCCCCTTCTTCTTTGGTGTCTGTGTGTGCGAGTTCATCTTCTGTGAGAATGTCTAAGGAAAGCAAGGACCATAAGCCATCTGGCTTCAAAAAATGCATAAAATGCTCGCAGAAGATGTCTATAATGGATGGCCACAGTAACTGCATTTACTGTATTGGGGCCATTCACTTAAAAGAAACTTGTTTATTTTGCCACTCTTTTAGTGCTAGGGTGTTGCAAGAATGGAAAAATAAGCTTATTCTAAAAGGTTTCCTAAAACCTCCTCTTGAGGAAGATCTGGCTAGCTCATCCTCCACTGCTAGATCTCAGGGATCTAAAAAGGGAAAGTCCAAATCCTCTGAGACCCTCCCCGGCACTGGCTGGTCTCTCAGAGCCTCCTCTTAAAATCACTAAACCTGAAAAATTTACTGTCTCTTAGGCTGCACAGAGTTACGAGCTGATTGAGAGTTGTACTACTGTGATTACATGGTCGGCACCAAGTAGTGCAGAGCCGACCATTGAGAGTATTCATTAGGGCCGGTCTTTGGAATCATTACCAGTCTCTCCTACATTGAAGTCACCAATAGTGCAGAGATCCCGTTTCCCACACTCTGTGCTGTCCGTGGTGTCTAGGAGCCAAAGCTCCCCTATCGGCTCCGACAGGGACGCCTGGAACCGGACCTCTTTGGTTCTGAGCCTCCCTCTCGGCGCATTGGCGAGGGTGAGTTCGGATCCTGCGTCTATCTCGGAGCCAATGATTCTGAAACCGATGGCATCCTTTGCCTCTTTGGAGCCAAGGAAGTCTTCTGAGCCGGAGAGGTCAGCATTTGAGATGATGAGGAGTGTGCTGTCCCCGATCTTCAGCTCCTACCAGGGGTACCGACACTCTCACCCCTAGGGCACCTACTTCTGTCTCATCTCCAACTTCCTCCCTGGACAACAGAGGCCTACAGTCTCAGGAGGCACTGGCCAGTGGCCCCCACTCTTCCGAGACCTCCCCATAATATCCTTCCGAGGAGCACCCATGGAAGAGAACATGCAAGCGGAAGCATATCGACTCCCAGGATGAGTCTCTGACCTCCAACACTGACCTGGAGGAGTCAGAAGGGTCCCCCAAGTCATCCTCTGATTATGTCTCCTTCGTAGACATCCTGGAAATCCTTAAGCAGAGATGCAGCTGGCCCACTGTCACCCTTTCTGATGAGGAGTCAGTGTACCAGAAGGCTTTCTGGTTTCAACCATCAGCCTCTTGGGTGTCTCCACCTTTTGATGAACTGATGGAGCTAGTTAGTCGGAAGGTGTGAGATACTCCTGATGCCATGGAGCCAGTCCCTAGGAGACCAAATAAGTTTCTTTCTGCACCCAGAGAAAAGGAATTTTTATTTAAAGGCGTTCTAGTAGATGCCTTGGTGGTGGAGGCGGCCACTAAGAAGGGAGCTAGCGGAGACGTCTTCTTCTGTTCATCTGCCGAAAAAGGAGTCTCAAACGATGGACAGATACGGGAAGTGTATCTTCTCTTCAGTGGCATTTACTCTTAGATCACTGAACTACCTTACACACTTCTTGAGGCTTCAGAGAGATCTCCATAAGGAGTTAAGAGGTTCTCTACAAGGTACATGTACTGAGGGAGTCCCTGGCAAGGTGTCTGCCCAGTTGCTCACCTTGAACTCTATTGTCAACTCATCCATGAGGCTTATTTCAGTTGCAGCCAATAGAGCGCGTAGAGCAGCGGGTTCAGGAATTTCCCTAAGACGTCGTTCCTGGATGCATTTATGTAATTTTGTGGAACCATTCAAATCTACCTTTACCAACCTTCGACGGATCCTCATTGTTTGGACCCACGGTAAAGGACACTCTCGTCCCGGTGCGAGCAAGAAGGGAAAACACACTCTGCCATGGGAGTACATTTTACTGTCCCCTCCGGACCATACCCTAAGGGTCAGTCGGGTGGTTTAGATATGGTTAAAAAGTCCCAGAGGTTTTTCCAAGATGCACAGGGTGACTCCTCCTTTAGAGGCAGAGGAGGAGGAGGAAATGGTAGACATCGCCCTAGAGGCAGGGGCGGACCGCAAAACCAAGGAGGCTGCGATTCGTTTTGGGGCCGGCCTTACCAGCGCTCCTGATATGGGGCCTGACTATACTTCTCTGGAGCCGGTCGGGGGTCGCATTTCTTTGTATCCAGAAGCCTGGCTAAGTATCACTCATGACAAATGGGTGCAAAGAATTATTACCAGAGGTTATGTCATACCCTTTTCCCGTCCACCTCATGTTCCCAAGAGGATCCCGGATGTTCCACCCAATCACAGGGATCAGGCAACTGTGGAGGTCAACAAGTTGCTGACAAAAAGAGTCATCCAGACCGTCCCAGCAGACCAAATAGGATCCAGAACTTACTCCAGATTCCTTTTAGTGCCAAAACGTGCAGGGGACTGGAGGCCCATCTTGGACCTCAGCAGATTGAACAAATCAGTAAAGAAGGGCAAGTTCTGGCAGGTGACACTGCAGTCTATTCTCCCGTTATTAGGGAAGGACAATTGGATGTGCTCAGTTGATCTCAAACACGCTTACTACCACATAAAAATGGACAGGGCGTTGAGGAGTCATTTACGATTCCGGCTGGGAGCCAGTCATTACTAGTTTTGTGCTCTGCTCTTTGGTCTCACCACAGCCCCTAGGGTGTTCACCAAGTGTATGGCAGTAGTGACAGCTCAGCTGAGACGTCGAGGATTCCAGGTGTTTCCGTATCTGGACGACTGGCTGTTGACCACCCCCACCAAACATCTACTTCTTCAGAACAGAGATGCTACCATACAACTTTGTGCCCATTTGGGGATTTCTATAAATTGGGAAAAATTTGCATTATTGCCCTCTCACTCTGTGAATTTTATAGGCGCAGAGTTAGACACAGTAAACATGTTGGCTCGTCTTCCTGTAGAAAGAGCACAGAATCTGGTTCTTCAAATTCATTGTCTTCTTCCCTTACGGAAGGTCAAGGCCAGGACTGTTCTGCAGCTTCTAGGGACCTTGGCTTACACCATTTTACTAGTACCTATAGCCAGACTACACATGATAATTCTTCAGTGGCTGCTGTCATCCCAATGGTCCTTTCAACACCCACCATTATCTCATCACATACTGCTGACAGACTCTTGCAAGAAGGACCTCATTTGGTGGACTCTACCCAATCAGTTAACCACGGGCAATTCATTTGTTCCTCTCCAGCCCGTTGCCACTGTGACCACGGATGGGTCACAAATAGGGTGGGGGGGGCATTATCTTGGCAGGACTGTCCAAGACACATGGCAAGATCACAAAGCTCATCTGCATATCAATGTTCTAGAGATGAGGCCGGTGCTCCTGGCGTTGCAACACTTCACAACCGTCTGCCTCTTGGGATGATTGAGATACAATCAGACAACATGTTGGTAGTATGGTATATCAAAAAACAGGACGGAGCCAGATCATACCCACTCTCTAGAGAGGCCATTCGAGTTTGAAAATGGGCGATATCTTCCCAGCGTTTTCAGGTGGCAACGCACATTCCAGGGACAACGAACGTGATAGCCAACAAGCTCAGCCGGGCATTCTTGATTTCTCACGAGTGGTCTCTGAAACAGGATATTTCGGAGCAGATTTTCCACAGATGGCGACAGCCTTGCTGCAATCTCTTTTCCAGCCCGATCAACGCCAAATGCAGCAGCTATTTCTCCCACATCCCCCCTCCAGGGGACTCGCCCAGAGACACACTTGTTCATGATTGGCCCTTGGGTCTCCTTTATGCTTTTCCTCCTTTTCCTCTTATACCCAAGATTATTCAGAAAGCGAAGTGACTGGGAAGCAAACTGATCTTCATTGCTCCTTACTGGCCTTGTTATGTTTGGTTCCCCTTTCTCAGGTCTCTTCTCCTAGACGATCCTTGGATTCTGGACCCAGAACCAGATCTCTTGTCACACATGTCAGGCTCGCTTTATCCCACTTTACACACCCTCAATTTGACAGCTTGGCTGCTCCAGTTCCATCTTTAGTCAGGCTTCATGACTTCTCACCCTCTGTACTAACGTCCTCTCATAAGCCCTCCACTAGGAGACTTTATTCCAGCAAATGGAGGAGATTCTCTGTCTGGGCTGAGAAAAAGAATGTTGACCCTTATACCACCTCTATCCCGGTGGTTTGGAGTTCTTGTCTGAGCTTTTCCACCAGGGATCTGCGGCTGCCACTATCAGGGTTCAATTGGCAGCGATTTCTAATTTTCATCTAGGCATACAAGGCTTTAATCTGATGTCACATACACTGTGCAAAACCTTCCCCAAAGGCACCATTTTATTAAGACCCCCATTTCAAGAACCTGTTGCTTCATGGGATTTTATTTTTGTGCTATCCAAATTGACGTCTCCACCCTTTGAGCCTTTTCATTCATCGTCTCTGAAATTTTTGTCTGGGAAGATTTTGTTTTTGGTGGTTGTCACATCTGCCAGATGGGAGTCCGAGTTGCAAGCAATATCTGTAAAACCCTTTTGTCTGATTTTTCATAACGACAGAGTATCTCTTTGTACTAATCCTTCCTTTGACCCCAAGGTCTGTTTCCATAACACTTTGAACCAGTCCGTACAACTTCAAGTGTACTTTCCAAACCACTCCAACGCAGCAAAATACAGGTTTCATCAGTTGGACGTCCATAGGCAGATGTTCATCGTGTTTCACTGTTGCAGTCATTACTCTTGGGTTATCCTGCTGGTAGGCTACTCACAGTTGGCCTGAATTCCAAAGTCTTGGTCTGGCGTCGGTTGCTGTTGCCTCTTCTGACGTCAGTGCGCCAGAGGTATAAAAGATGCAGCTGATGCCATTTTCTTTAGTCGGCCAACTCCTGAGATTTTCAAATTCGAATTTGAGATCCAAAGTCTTCATTAAAGCTAAGTACCCCGTTGGGGAAACCTTTTTTCTTGCTCCAGACCGATGTCAGAAAAAGATAACAATTGTATTTCTTGTGGAAAGCAAATACCTCATAAGAATTTTCATTCTTACTGTATTCCTTGCCTAGGCCCTGATCACGACGTTGCTAGTTGTCGGTTTTGTGCTAGATTTAACCAATGCACTATTAAGCGTCGGCACGATTTTGCCTTTCATTACTTTGGCCGAAGGTTTAATTATATAATGTCGTCGGAACAGCCGACGACCAGAGTTTATAAAAAGCGCAAGGAAAAGGACAGGCATCCGAGGTCCAAAACCGACGACGAGGCCCCTGCTAGGCCAGTCGCCGGTTCTCAGTGAGGCGCTTTCGCAGCCCCTGACACCAGCTACCTCAGAGCCACAGGCCGTTTCTGACTCCCACGTGGAGCTGACTAGGCCTCTGGATACTCAAGGTATTGGACTCTCGGAAACTGTTCCCTCAGATGGGTCCAGAGCTGCTGAGCAGGCATCGGCTTCTGCGGATGTTTAAAGACCTACACAGTTATATGTCAAGCCTACCTCAGCTTCAAAGACAAAGACTAAAACAGCTCTAAAGACAAAGAAACAAGTACAGCATTCTCCTGGACAGACTTCCATGCCTAAGAAACAGATGCTTAAAATGGCCAAAGACCTAATTACTTTGATCAGGGGTTCCCATCCCCCTCCTGATAAGAGTCCTAGGCAAGAGACACAGTATGACTCTTCTGATCAGGTTTCAATTTCATCTGACTCCTCTTCTGAACAGGGATACTCTTTTCCTCCCTATGAGGATTCTGATGCTGAAGAATCTATTCCTTCAGCCTCTCCTCCTGAGGATTGTTCTTTTGGGGAAACCCTGCATACCATGAGGGAGCATTTTCACTGGGAGAGCCAAGATTACTCAGAATCTAAGAAAAGGCTCAGAGACTTTCTTGAACTACCTCAGCACAGACCTCTTGCCATTCCACCTGTTCTAGACATTGTAGATGATGGATTTTCAGAGTCCGGCCTGTCCCCTGACTCTGTAACCCCTGCACCTGTTAAGCCAGACAGATACTACAGGGTTCCAGACTCTCTCAAATTTCTATATAAAAACCCTGCTGCTGACCCAGAAACTATATCTCAGGGTCCCAAAGGGGTCAAGGCTTCCACTGCAAAAAACCCTGTCCCCTCTGACAGGGATTCTAGGGCTGTGGACAGATGGGGGAAACAAGTTTACACTTCTGCTACCTTGACTGTAAGGGCTTTAAATTGTCAGTTTCATATGCTTAAATATCAGCAATACATAATGTCACTGAATGTTCTGATAACAAGGAAATGCAGGATTTATTGCATGCAGCTGAACAAGTGGGAAAGCATACTTTGCAATGTGGTTTTGATTCACTGGAGGCCTCTTGCAGGGCCGCTGTTACGGGTTCTGTCATTAGAAGGCATGCTTGGTTAAAGGAACAGAATCTGCCTGATCATGTTAAAGCAAAATTATTGGATGCTCCATTACAGCATGATACTTTGTTTGGTGTTAAGGCAGAAGAGGTGTTGAAGAAAATGGAGGATAAAGCGAAATCCATGCAGACAGTTAAGGATTTCCTACAGGTACAGCCAACCCAGATTTAGTAGGAACTGGCCTACAAAGAATTGGTCCTTTCCAGTGTCAGACAGGCCGCAAAGAGGCAGATACAGACGCCCCAGAGACAGATCCCAGCCCCAAGGCTCATACAGGCCTAAACAATGGGGTGCTTCTACCTCCAAAAGCGGAGAAGACAAATCACAACCATACAGGAAACAGT
Organism: Protopterus annectens; assembly: GCF_019279795.1. Classification (NCBI taxonomy): domain Eukaryota; kingdom Metazoa; phylum Chordata; order Ceratodontiformes; family Protopteridae; genus Protopterus; species Protopterus annectens. The sequence continues at coordinate 196,068,936 of NC_056743.1, forward strand.
CCCAATGACTTTCCTCTGCCAGAACCAAGCACTTATCTTTTGGCAGCCCCCTTAGAGGGGAAAACTAATACTTTTTTCACCAAATTGGCACATGATTACCCAGGACAAATGGGTCTTGAACATAGTGTATCAGGGCTACAGGTTCCACTTTCACACCCTGCCAAGGGCAAAAGGTATGCCAGACCTGCCAGACAATCAATGAGCAGAGGCACAAAACCAAGTTTCATCTCTCATGGACATGAAGGTCATTCAGCAAGTACCACAACAAGAGCAGGGACAAGGATTTTACTAGAGACTTTTCTTGGTGCCCAGAAAGGACAAAGCCTGGAGACCAATACTGGACCTGTCTATTCTAAACATATTTCTGGACGTTCCAAAATTCAAAATGTTGACTCTGTAGCAGCTACTGCCCATGCTGGGCAAGAAGGCTTGGCTCGTAACTTTGGACCTAAAAGAGGCATACCTGCATGTCCCAATCAGACAGTCTTGCAGAAAATACCTCAGATTCATAGCTGGCTCAATGCACTACCAATTTTCTGCACTGCCCTTTGGCTTATCTACTGTGCTCAGGGTCTTCACAAAATGCCTGGCACCAGTAATTGCATTTTGCAGACAGAGGAATTCAAATATATCCTTACTTGGACGACTGCCTTATTCAAGCAGAGAACAAAGACATTCTACTAAAGCATCTGGCGTTTGTAAAAAGATTACTAATTTGCCTAGGGTACACAGTAAACGAAAATAAATCAAAACTAGTACCCTCTCAAGAGATAATATTCCTGGGTGTAAGCTTAAATACAACTGCCCAGATGGCTTATCTCATGCCAGACAAACAGAGGCAACTGACTTCTTACTTCAAATTGTTGGCAACAAAGACCCAGTTATCTGCAAGAAAAATTCTGCAGGCTTTGGGCTTCATGGCATCCTGCATTCTGCTAATTCCATATGCCAGACTGCATATGAGGAAACTACAGTGGTATCTAAAAAGTGTTTGGACTCAACATTGCCACAGCCTGTAAACATTAATTACCCTCATTCCCTGCCTGCTACAGGAGTTTCGATGGTGGGCACAGGCCTGTCACCACAACAAGGGACAGCCATTCACTTTAACCACAGCCAGGCAGACACTAACAACGGATGCATCAGATTATGTCTGGGGGGCCCACATGGCAGGAAAATGTATTCAGGGCACATGGCCCACAAGCCAGATGCATCTTCATATCAATCAAAAAGAGATGCTAGCTGTTCAGAATGCCCTGACAGCTTTCAAGGATCTACTTCATCCAGGACAACTACTGATAAAGATGGACAATACTACAGTCATGTGGTACATAAGCAGGGAGGCACACATTCCTACCCCCTCTGCAGACAAGCCATGACTTTGTGGGACACAGCATTGACTTATCAGGTTCACTTGCAAGCACAATTCCTGCCAGGAAAAACAAACACTCTGGCAGACAAACTAAGCAGAAACCTCCTGGATCCAAGTCTTCAGCATGATAACAAGGAAATGGGGATGCCCAGACATAGATCTATTTGCCTCCCCTCACAACTGCCAACTACAGAGATTCTGCGCAAGGATTTATCACACGCAAGCATGGAAAGTGGGATGCCCTATCCTTCAGCTGGAAAAACCTAACAGTATATGCCTTTACTCCACTGCCTCTCCCCCTCAAGATACTCATAAAGGTCAGACAATGGAAGCCAAAAATGATACTGATTGCCCCAGACTGGCCATGCCAGCACTGGTACCCAATCCTAAAGAACTTGTCTCAAGGTCCAGCCTGGACATTGCCTCAAACGTCTCACTTACTGACCCAACAAAATAATCAGATCCTGCACAGCCAACTCAGGACCTTAAATCTGGCAGCATGGCGGATAATGTAGCCATTCAGAACACTCATCTCTCCAAAGCTGTAATGGATGTTATCTTGGAGGCCAGGAGGCCCAGTACCAGAAAATCTTATGCAGAAAAATGGAAGAGATTCTGTGCTTGGAACCAGGAACAAGGAATTGACACGTTTGTACCAAATATTCCTCAGATTTTACAATACTTAACTGAGTTCCTGGACAAAGGCCTATCCTTTTCATCAATTAAGATTCATGCCTCTGCCATTTCAGCCCGTTACAATACGGAACCACCTATCTTTTCTCATCCTTTAATAAGGCAGTACCTCAGAGGGGCCAAAAACATAAGACCTCCAAGGAGAGCACCAATACCTGCATGGGACCTAAATTATGTCTTGAAAAAACTCACACTGCCTCCTTTTGAGCCAGCCTCAACATCTGATATAAAGTTCTTATCCTGGAAAACAGCTCTGCTCCTAGAAATAACCTCTGTAAGACAAGTCTCGTAGTTACAGGCACTCATGGCTGTTGAACCTTTTATCATTTTCCATCCAGACAGGGTTTCTCTGAGAACGAACCCTACATTTATGCCTAAGGTGGTGTCCAGTGTGGCCCTTAACCAAACCATTCACTTGCCTACCTTTTATCCAAACCCACAGAACAAGGGGGAGAGACTTCTGCATTCTTTGGACATACACAGACAACTACGCTTCTACTTGGACAGAACTAAACCTTTCAGAAAGACTGAGCAACATTTAGTGGCATGTGCTGCAGGATCACAAGGAAAGGCTATCTCAAAACAGGCTATTTCAAAATGGATAGGCCATTGCATTCGTTTCTGCTACTCACAGCATGGCAAATCAGTGCCTAAGGGCATTAGGCCACATTCTACCAGAGCAGCAGCCACTTCAGCAGCCTTCCTCAGAGGAGTACCAACCAAAGACATCTTAGAGGCTGCAACTTGGAGTTCATTGCACACTTTTACAAAGCACTACCACTTACCTCTCTGCTCTAAATCCAGAGCAGGCTTTGCCACTGCAGTTCTGCAGGGCTTCATAGCCTCTCCTAATCCTATTTAGCCCAGCCACCCATCCTCAGCTTTGGGATTCAACCCATGAGTAATGACTGCAACAGTGAAACATGATGAACATAGTACAGTTGTGTACGTACCATAAATGTAGATGTTAGAGTGTATTCACTGTTGCAGTCAGGGTTACCCTCCCACCATCCCCCTTTCATTTGCTGGGTCTTATCTGTACTTCACTATTCTATACAACCTATATGGTGTATTTGCTTGTAGATGAAGGAAATGTTTACTCTAGTGCATGCATGTTTTTTTTTTTATTTGGCATAATCTATTTAGCCTACCCATGTGGGGGGCACCTGACATCTGGGGTAAGAAAAACTGAAGAAAATGGAGTCGGCTGCATCTTTTATACCCCTGGCGCACTGACGTCAGGGAAGAGGCGACAGCAACCGACGCCGGACCAAGACTTTGGAATTCAGGCCGACTGTGGCTAGCCTGCCACCAGGATTACCCAAGAGTAATGACTGCAACAGTGAATATAGTCGAACATCTACATTTATGGTAGTCACACAACTGTACTTTACGTTTTTATTTGCACAGGACAAAGGAATTCAGGAAATCGGATCCATTATTCATTTCCTTCTCCGAATCCAGGTCAGGTTTACCATTTTCTAAAGTGACCCTCTCAAATTGGATTTCTAGCTGTATAGCTTATATTTACACCTCTGAGGGTAGATCTTTACCTTTCAAAATCAATGCTTATTCTACTAGATCTCAGTCTACCTCTGCAGCCTTTCAGGCTAGTGTTCCACTTGATATTTGTGCAGCAGCAACTTGGGCTACCCCTCACACATTTATTACTCATTACAAATTGGATCTAACCTCCAGGGGTAAAGCATCCTTCGGTTCCTCGGTACTCAGGAGTATTTTTCCTTGAGCCACCCAAGAATAAGGTACTAGGGATGCTGTCCCATATGTAAGAATGAAGGCGTGATAGGACTACAGAACATAAAGAAGTTATGTACTCACCATAACGTTCTATGTTTGTAGTCCATCTCGCCCTTCATTCTTACGAACCCACCCTCCTACCCCCATCCTGGAAGTACCTGGAGACAGATAAAAGATTATCTTTCGCTGGAGACCTTTTATTATGGGCTTCTTTCTGTATTTTGTTCTTATGTCTATTAGTTAGCAGCAAACAAGATCTGGGACTTGTACTGGTGCACCATGGGATACCTCCCTAGCCACGAGCCAACTGGAAGTCTTCTGCTTGAAAAGTAGGCCGAGTCGGAGCCGAGGATTGGCTCCAATCCCATATATAAGAATGAAGGGCGAGATGGACTACAAAATGGAACATTCTGGTGAGTACATAACTTATTTTTTCTCTGTGGTGGTATGGGTAGAAAATGTAGGCTTTTGTATTCAAGGGACAGGGTTTGAGCCTGAGCAATAACTCTAACCACCAGTTATCCCTAATTGGTGCATTTTCACACACACCTAAAGCAGTCAGTTAAAATATTCCGAGAGGTAGAAAAATTAATTCCCTTTCTGCAACTAAAGCAGAGTATCCCTTACCCTTCCCTACTTCCCTCCTAAAGCAATCAGCTGAATATTCCCTTCTGACACACCTAAAGCAAAGCAAGTCAGCTAACCACACCTACCTGATTTTGTGAAGCAGAAATGGACAAAATTACCTTCCAGCATCAAAGCAGCAAGCACAGTTCCTTTCACAAGCAGTAATGTTAAGTTACGCAGGGTAGAAGAAAGACGTATGACGCATGTGCAGACGCAACGGCTCAGCCATTCGGATAATTGACGTTCGGTTAATCGACGCAACGCTGTGGGGTGTCTGTCCACTTTGTTGGTATGATTTCCAAGAGCACTGATAAACTACCCAGTTTGGGGATCTTTCCTTTTTTTGTCAGTGCTACCCTTATCAATGGTAGTTATTCAGTGTTCTTTTATTTTTGTATGTTTGGAGTGTTTCATAGACATCCCAGTAATATCCCCACCAAAGATTATAAAGAAATGTGCTTCTGGAATGCAAATTCTCTCTGAAAGACTGTCATCATCAAGGTTTATTTTATTTAGCAGAGAGAGACCACTTTTTGTCTGTGAACTCTGTGCTGTCTTTAATAAGAAAACACTACTTTGTGTGGTCTGAAATCTCTGGGCCTTTTCTTAAGCCTAAGATGTTCTTACTCAGCATTGCAGAGCTGATCTTTGGGTCTTCCTGCCATGCAGGGAACCACAACCAGCCTGATTTCCATAGTCTTTTATCATCTTTAGTTGACTTCCAGAGTCTTTTATCATCTTTAGTCGATGGACCCCTGGTCATCCTTCGAACTTTAGGTTATAAGAGGGGGCATTTGTCGGCACGATCTTCCTTTGGTTCTTTCTAGCCATGCAGTATGAAACGCTTCTGTGTGTACTAGATGTTCGTAGTCCATCAGCCAGTTGATTTTTCTTCAGAATTTCTAGAAACAAATTTCAGGGAAGTGCCCCATTGAGGAATTATTTGTTCCAATTAATGTTCAAAACCGTTATTAACTGAAGTGTGGGAAGCACAAGTATGGAAGCATATCCCATTTAAAGACTTCGATACCTTTTGTCTGTTTTTTTGGGGGGGGCCACAGCATAATGTTTTCAGCTGTCAGTATTGTGCTAGATTTAGAGCTAAAACCCTTAAGCATTGGGCTAAAGTCCTGATGGCATACCATGGAGTCCTCTAACCTGGTCCCTGCAGCTGCCCCTCCTTCTTCCTTGGCTTCTATCTCTAGTGCTACTTTTTTCCAAACAATGAAAAGCAAAAGAAAAACTAAAGAAAAGAGCTCTGCACTTAAGTTGACCAAAGAGCCTGGTGAGGTGCTTTTGCAGCCCCTGCAGGTCCAATGACACCAAGCCCACTGGCATAACCCTTTGGGAGGCTACAATGTCTGTAGGCCTTCCAGTCCTACTACCTACTATCTCCAATGTCCACATCGGTAGGGTCCAAGGTCAGTCAGCTGGCCACCTCTTCAGATACCTGAAATTCAGTTACTGAGACAGAGAGTTCATCTTCTGGGGTTTTTCTGGAAGAACGCTTGCTTGTAACGTGGACTGAAGCCAAGATTGCCTGACCGAGTCCTTTCTTGATAAACAGTTGCCTAAAACTGAAGAAACAAGCCAGCCTACCTCAACCTATGACCCAGTCATCAGCTACTTCTGACCAGGTCGAAACTCAGGGCTTCTAAAAACTTGTCCAGAATTCATGACCTTTATGAAATCTAGGTATACCAGCCTGGCAGTGCAGACTACCCCTGTAGCCTCTCATTGTAAAAGGCCAAGGGATGTCTTCTGTTTTCAAGAGTAGTCTGGTTCTTCAGGATCAGAGGATGAGGCAGAGTCGTCATAATCTGAACACCTTAGCTGTCAGACATATCCAGATTCTGAGTCAGATGATGCCCTTTCCTTTGCTTAACCACCCCACCACCACCACCCCCGCCGAGGATTTTTCCTTTGATGCATTGCATGAGATGGAGGCTTTTCAGTGGGGAACCAGGGAATTCTTTCAGGCCCAAACCCATTACATGCAGCTTCTAAACTTGCCATCCCCCCAGTCCATGTGGTATTAGATGATATCTTTGAAGACATCTCTTTGCACCCAGATTCCCCCATCCCAAGGAAGCCAGACAAATTTTACAGAGTGTAGACAAAAGAAAAATAACAGGATCCAAACACTGGTGCAAACGTTTATTAAAACCTCTAGCGCCTTGGCAATAGCCTTCAAAGGAGAATACAAGTCAAAGCCCAGTACTCACGTTTAAATAAGACAAATTAATTAACAATTAAATATCAAATAATTAAATTAAAACTTTCCAGTTGCACTCTACATTGATGTCACGGGGGGGTCAGTGTACCATATTTTAATATAAACATTGTTTCCTTATACAGAAATTATTTTCTTATTATCAAAACCATGTTTATTAATAGAGACATGTTCTAAAACTGTACTTAGTAGACCCCTTGGATCTCCATCGTGGCATTCCTTAAAATGCATAGCAAGAGGGCTTTCAAGCTTAGCATTCTTAATGTCCCTGATATGTTCCTAAACTCGTAGCTTGAAAGTCGTCTTGCTCTCGCCAGTATAAAACATGCCACAAGGGCATTTAAGTGCCTAAGTAACACCTTCTGTATTACAAGGAAATGTGGCTTTAGCCTGAAAATGCACTCCATTAATATATTCAAATGTTCTACAGATATACTGACATGTGATGTCTATTTTTATAAATTCCTTAAATAGAATTTCTAATGCAAAATGTATCATGGAAGAAAAATACTGAATGCCCTCCTGCACGAATGGTGGGATAAATTGGCTTTTACACATAATTTTAGATGCATCTAATTTACAATATGCATTCAAATCATCATATTCTAAATCAGAAAAGCATGAATGGAAACTGTCATCCGACGTACTTGGAGTATCTTTAGTAGATTCAATAGCATTTCATTCTTTTTAAATAAAAAAAATTTTACAAGATTTAATTTCCTTACTAAGCAAAACATGTCTTTTTTTTATATATGTAATCTTGGCATGACAGTCGGTATAAGCTTTAAACCGTGTTTTAATACTTCCTTTTCATATTCATTTAAGTCATACCCTGACAAGTTTACAACGTATTGCCTATTATCAATAAGATTAGTTTGCATACTTTCAAAATTGTCATTCATAGGTTCATAGGTAGGTACTAGGCTATTGGCCCTAGGGCCTGTGTAAGCCTAGCCAAAAAATGTACCCTAGCTTTCGCCACACAAGAAAATTACTTTCCTGTGCCCCTGTCGAGCAGAGCCACAGAAGTGATGCCTGGGGTGAGTTTCCCATCCAATCATCAAGATTTTTCTTGAAGAGTGCTAATGAGGAGCTCTGTTTGACATAGATAGGTAGTCTGCTCCAGAGTATGGGAAGTCTCTGGGACAGGAATCTATCCTTCCAGCATGTTCTGTTTATTGTGGTGACAAGGTTTAGGTCCCTAGAGCGTGTAGCTTGGAGGGATTGGGATTTCTTTAAGTGGAGCATGTCCAACAGCTCTGGGTTTGACATAGCTTTGTATGTTAGGCCGAGATTGCCCCTGAGTAGGTGATATGCGATGGAGTAAAGCTGTAGTTTTTTGAGACTGTCTGCGTAGGGCATCTGTTTGAGGCCAGTAATCCTCTTTGTGAGGTATTTCTGTGGTCTTTCCAATTGTTGTAGATGTCTTGTGAGGTACATACCAAAAAGGGCATTGTATTCTATAATGGGTCTAATGAGTGATGAGTAGAGGGGAACAATGACCTCTTTTTTTTTTCTGGATGAGAATCCTTTTGTGATGAGATGAGCCACATAGAAGGATTTCCTGACCACTGTAACAACAGTACGGTTGGGAGTACTTAAACTAGTTCCACCTAACCCGTTTGTATCTGTCTTGTGCTGACTGTTGTCCCTCAAACATCTGTCTCTCGTTCAATTCAGGAACAGTTCTTGTTTTTTGCTGTTGTAATTTTCTGGGTTACTTGGCCTTTTACCCCTCCAAACGATCTGGTTCATATAGCATGGATCCTGCGCTGCCGAAAGTCCAGGGTGATCACCCAACTCGCTATCCCATTCTGTTGAAACTTCAGAACATGCACTAGAGCCGCCGTCCTGCCTCAGGTCTCCTTTCTGCTCTGAAAACCGAATGGCCCTTTGACATCGCTTATTATTGGTTCTCTTAGAAAAGGCCAAACCACTATTGTAGTCCTTTAGATCATGATTTAATTTATACTTTTTAGTATTAAGCAATTCTTTCTCAAAGTCTTTTAACTTGTTTTGTATATCATTCAGTCTCTGCTCCATACTCTCAACACCAAGTATATTTGAAAGAGAGTCGCAACTTAATGTGATTTCTTCCTGCAGCTTTCTTCATTTAAGTCCATCCCTTTCTACTAAAATGTTGATCCATTCTATGGAGCACTGGTGGGCAGCTGCTACCCACTTAGCCTGAAATTTTTTTATCATTTTCGTTGTGTGCGTCAGAAGGTGTGGTGGGAGTTTGGAAAACCCTCAGACCCCGAGGTGTTATGTCCAGTTCAAGATATCACTGTAGACTCAAGATGTTAAGGTGAACTGCTAGTTCATTCGCCATAAGCCGATCCAGTTTATCAAATACCTCCTTGGTTTCAGCTGGTAAGGTACCACTTACCTGCTGACCTATGGAGGAAAATGTATTGTTCGTTGTTCTTTGTTGTTGTTTTTGTATGAACTTTTTTCAGGGTACTATGGTTTAATCTCCCCAAGTTAACTATTCGTTAACTCGATCACCCATGGAAGTAGTAAATTGATCTATAGTCCTTTGACTGAAATCCACAAAATCTTGCCTAAAAATTTTAGGCATGTTGAGTGAAGGATCACAAAATAAGATGAAACGCAAATAATAAACAACTCACAAGATTGTAGACAACAGAAAAAAAAAATAGGATCCACACACTGGTGCAAGCGTTTATTAAAACCTCTAGTGTCTTAGCAGTAGCTTTCAAAGGAAAATATAAGTCAGAGCCCAGTACTCATGTTTAAATACCAATGAAATAACTAACAAATATCAAATAATTAAATTAAAACTTTCCAGTCGCACTCTACATTGATGCCACCAGGGGTCAGTGTACCATATTTTAATATAAACGTTTTGTTCTACAATAATTTTTTTTTTAATATCAAAACCATGTTTACTAATAGAGACATGCTCTAAAACTGTACTTAATAAACCCACCCCCTGGATCTCCACCATGGCATTCCTTAAAATGCATAGCAAGAGGGCGTTCAGGCTTAAAGAAAAGAACTCTGCCCTTAAGTTGACCAAAGACCCTGGTGAGGTGCTTTTGCAGCCCCCCCCCCCAGTTCAGTGACACCAGGCCCACTGGCATAACCCTTTGTGAGGCTACCATTGCAGTAGGCCTTCCAATCCTACTGTCTCCAATGTCCACATTGGTGATGTCCAAGGTCAGTCAGCAGGCCCACCTCTTCAGACACCTGAAATTCTGTTACTGAGACAGAGAGTTAATCTTCCGGGGTTTTTCAGGAAGAACACTTGCCTGTAACCTTGACTGAAGCTAAGATCGCCTGACCGAGTCCTTTCTTGATAAACAGATGCCTAAACTGAAGAAACCAGCCAGCCTACCTCAGCCTATGACCCAGTCATCAGCTACTTCTGACCAGGTCGAAACTCAGGGCTTCTAAACATTTCTCCAGAATTCATGACCTCTATGAAATCTAGGGATACCAGCCTGGCAATGCAGACTACCCCTGTAGCCTCTCATAGTAAAAAGCCAAGAGATGTCCATTTTCAAGAGGAGTCTGGTTCTTCAGGATCTGAGGATGAGACAGACCTGTCTTAATCTGAACCACTCTCCTGTCAGACATATCCAGATTCTGAGTCAGATGATCCCCTTTCCTTTCAGGCTGATTGTACTGTTTATACGGAATTCACGTAGGAGGTGTCTAGCAGCAGGCTTAGATGCACCCTGCCCACTAACGTTTGGAAAAAAAAAACGTGCACATCTGTTTGAAGGTGCTGAATTGCCAATTTCACATGTTAAAATACTTTCAGTCCTTGCAGGAACAAATCATTACAAGGGCATTACAAATAAGGTTTTACTAGGGGACATACAGGACACAGCTAGAGCAGCCCTCCAGGTTTACAGATGCCACTCTGGTGTGGTTACGATGTTACCACAGACATTCTTGTCTGAGGTCCCCGCCACTTTTTGACCAAGTTAAGGTGGCACTTGATGCTCCATTGAGTAAAGAAGTTTTCAAGAAATCAGATAAAAAGGGAAGCAAATAAAAACTATGAAAGTATTTTTTTTGTCTCCAACCCCAAGATGTAATAGAATTTATCCTTGTAGTCCTTGGCCTGTGCCTCCTATACAGTATAGGAGAGGCCTGTCCAATCAGGCCTAGACAGTCCAAGATATGGCAACCTGAACAAATACCCTAGACCGGGGGGGGGGCCCAAAGACTGTCTCCTCAAGTGAACAACTGTGACTGTGCAAAGCCCTCTCCCCTCGTTCCACTAGTAGGATGACTCTCTTCATTTCTAACTGGTGGAAACTCTTCATCTCTGATCAGTAGATATTTATGTGTCTTTTGGCTTTTCCCAGTTAGGGGTCGCCACAGCGGAACTCCGGCCCGCTAATGATTGGTAGTTGATTTTTACGTGCCGAGTTGCCAGCCCTGACGCACAACCTTCAACGTAGGTACGCCCAATGTTCATTGTGTTTCACTGTTGCAGTCATGACTGTAGGGTTCTCCCCTGCCGGCAGGCAGTCCTCGGTCAGCCAGAATCCCAAAGTCTGGGTCCGGCGTCGGCTGTTCAGCCATGCTCCCTGACGTCAGAGCGCCAGGAGTACAAAACTGACAGCCGACACCATGTTCCCCAGTCTTTCTTGCCGTGCGGTGATAGCAGTTCGCAAGTGCCGGTCGGCTGACTCCTGACAATTTTTTATGAACTTCAGTCCGAAGACTTTCTTCTCCTACTCAAAGCTAAGTACCCCGTTGGGGAAACTTTTTCTTGCTCCAGTCCGATGTCAGAAAAAGTTAATAATTGTATTTCATGTGGGAAGCAAATACCTCATAAGGATTTTCATTCTTACTGTATTCCTTGCTCAGGCCCTGACCACAACGTAGCTAGTTGTCGGTTTTGTGCTAGATTCAATCAACGTACAATTAAACGAAGGTACGATTTTGCATTTCATTACTTCGGTAGGCGTTTTAATTACAAAATGTCGCCGGATACAGTTCCGGCTACCGGAGTTCACAAACGACGCAAGGACAAAGACAGGCCTCCGAGGTCCAAATCAGACGATATCGTTCAAGCAGAGCCAGCTTCAGGTTCGGCCGTCGTCAGTGAGGCGCTTTTGCAGCCCCTGTCGTCGGCCATTTCGAAACCGATGGCCGAAACGGACTCCCACGAGGAGCCAACTAGGCCTTTGAATATTTCTGTTGCAGGACCTTCGGACAATGCTCCTTCGGATGGATCTGGAGCCGCTGTGCAGGTACCGGCTTCCGAAGGGGTTTTCAGGCCTACTCAGCTTCTAATAAAGGCAAAGACCTCCTTCCAAATCAAAGACTGCAACACAGGCCTCTTCTGATCCGGCTCCCAAGTCACAGAAACAGTTACTTAAGATGGCGGAGGACTGACTTACTATGATTAGGGGGTTCACATCCCCCTCCAGATAAAAGGCCAAGGCAGGAAGTTTATTATGACTCCTCTTATCAGGCTTCTGTTTCTTCAGTTTCTTCTTCTGACCAAGAATATTCTTTCCCTCCTTATGAAGATTCTGATGCTGAGGAATCCATTCCTTCAGCTTTTCCCCCTGAGGACTTCTCTTTTGGGGAAACTTTGCATGAAATGAGGGAACATTTCCACTGGGAAGGACAGGAGTATTCGGATTCTAAGAAAAGACTAAGAGATTTTCTTCTTCCCCAACATAGACCCCTGGCTATTCCTCCTATTTTGGATATTGTGGGTGATGCTTTTACGGAGGTTAGCTTAACCCCTGACTCTTTTCCTCCAGCTCCTGTTAAGCCTGACAGATATTACAGGGTTCCTGATTCCCACCAGTTTTTATACAAGAACCCTACTGCTGACCCTGAAACCATTTCTCAGGGTCCTAAGGGAGTTGAGGCCACTTCTGCTAAAAACCCCATTCCCACTGAGAAGGATTCCAGATCTTTAGAAAGATGGGGCAAAAAAGTGTACACTTCTGCTACTTTATCTGTTAGGGCTTTAAACTGTCAGTTTCATATGCTGAAATACCAGCAATTTCTCCTGTCTGTTTTAAAACAAAAGCTAACTTCCTTTTCCGCCTGTGCAGATGATAAGGAATTACATGACTTAATGCATGCCACTGAACAAGTTGGGAAGCATGGTTTACACTGTGGATTTGATGCCTTGGAGGCTTCTTGTAGGGCTGCTGCCTCTGGCACAGTAATTAGAAGGCATGCATGGTTAAAGGAACAAAATTTGCCAGATCAAGTAAAAGCTAAATTATTGGATGCTCCTGTTCAGCATAATGTTTTGTTTGGATCTAAAGCTGAAGAGGTGATTAAAAAGATGGAGGGCAAGGCAAAATCCATGCAAACAGTTAAAGATTTCTTACAAGTACAGCCACCCAGATTTAGTAGGAATTGGCCTACTAAAAATTGGTCCTTTCCCAATTCAGACAGGCCTCAGAGGGGGTAGATACAGACGCTCCCGAGGAAGGCCTCAAACACAAGCCTCTTATAGACCAAGACAGTGGACTGCTTCCACCCCTAGGGGAGGAGAGGACAGGTCGCAAGCTCATAGGAAACAGACTCAATGACTCCCTCTGTTGGGCTGCAGGAACTTCTTGCCTGGAAGCCCCTCTCAGAGGAAAACTTTCTCTCTCTCACCAAAATTGGACTTGTATAACCCAAGACAAGTGGGTTCTGGATGTGGTTTCAAGAAGTTACAAATTCCATTTTCATACTCTACCAAGGCCAAGCGGATAGCCAGATCTTCCAAAACATCAGTGGACAGAGGCCTTAAACCAGGTGGAAGCTCTCTTGGCTATGAAAGCCATAGAACTAGCCCCACTTTCAGAGATGGGACAAGGTTTTTACTCAAGGCTCTTTCTAGTCCCCAGGAAGAAAAATTCATGGAGGCCCATTCTGGATCGGTCAGTCTTGAACACTTTTCTAGAGATACCAAAATTCAAGATGCTTACTCTACAGCAGCTACTTCCAATGAGGACCAAAAATGCATGGATGGTAACTTTAGATTTAAAGGAGGCATATTTACACATTCCCATCAGGCAGGACCGCAGAAAATACCTCAGGTTCAAGACCGGATCGAGGCACTTTCAATTCTCTGCGCTGCCCTTTGGATTGTCTGCTGCGCCCAGGGTCTTCACCAAATGCCTGGCTCCAGTAGTAGCTTATTGCAGACTCAAGGGAATTCATATTTACCCTTATCTGGACGACTGTCTTATTCAGGCAGACAGCAAGGATGTCTTACTCCAGCATCTACAGTTTGTTCAGAATCTTCTCAAGTTCCTGGGATTCACTGTAAACAGAAAAAAGTCAAATTTGACTCCCTCACAACAGATAATTTTTCTGGGCGCTTCTCTAAACACAACAACCCAGATGGCATTTCTGACATACGAAAAACAGTTACAGCTGGCTTCAACTTTCAAAACCTTGGCAACTTTAACTCCGCTATCTGCAAGGAGATTCCTGCAGGCTTTGGGTTACATGGCCTCCTGCATCATTCTCGTATCATATGCAAGACTACATATGAGGAAAATACAGTGGTACCTAAAAAGTGTATGGTCTCAGCATTGCCACAGTTTAGACATACTGATCTCCGTCCTGCCTTGTCTTCAAAAGGAATTCCTTTGGTGGTCCAAGGCATGTACTCTAAACAAAGGAAAACCCTTCTGCCTGCCTTCTGCCACTCAGATACTAACCACGGATGCCTCCGATTATGCCTGGGGTGCCCATTTTCAGGGCAACTGTCTGCAAGGCCTTTGGACAAAGGATCAGAAGCACCTGCATATCAATTTAAAGGAAATGTTAGCCGTTCAGAAAGCCCTATTGGCCTTCAGGAATCTTCTACAACCAGGACAACTACTGATACGGACAGACAACACCACAGTTATGTGGTACATAAACAAGCAAAGGGGATCTCATTCCTACCCCCTTTGCAGACTAGCCATGGATCTGTGGAACACAGCTCTAGCTTGCAATTTGGACCTTCAAGCTCAGTTTCTACCAGGGAAGCAAAACTTCCTGGCAGACAATCTGAGCAGAAACCTTTCGGACCCACACGAGTGGATGCTGGACACAGAAATATTCAAGATGATAACAGCAGTCCAGGGATGTCCTCACATAGACCTCTTTGCATCCCACCTTAATCATCAACTACAGATTTTTTGCACCAGGACTTTCCACGAACTAGCTTGGAAAGTGGATGCACTATCATTCATTTGGAGAAACCTTTCTGGATATGCCTTTCCGCCTATTCCTCTTCTTCAATTGTATTCAATCCGACTGCTGTGTTACTGTTCACAATATCAGAGGCAAATGGCGTTATATTGTAAGCTTCGCATTTAAGCAGCCTTGTTCGCTTGGTTGGTAACATTTTTTCAAACAACTGACTCTGGTGGCGACTGCCTTGACTCAGTTTCAGTTTGGTTGCATTTCCCACTTTTGGTTTTATTATTAAAGATCAAACAAGACAAGCCCAAGATGATAATTTTGCTGGCCCCAAATTGGCCTTGACAGTTTTGGTACCCAACTCTGAAAAACCTTTGTCTGGAGCCCCCTTGGATTTTACCACAGACTCCGAACCTTCTGTCCCAACACCAGGGTCAGGTTCTACACTCCCATGTCAGAACACTCAGCCTGGCGGCCTGGTTAATCCAGGGTCTTTGATTCATTCTCTCCTACCCAAGCAGGTTATGGATGTCATTTTAGAAGCCAGACGTCCTAGCACTAGAAAATCTTATGCAGGAAAATGGAAAAGATTGTGTTCCTGGATGCAGGCTCAGGATTCTGATCCTCTTCTTCCAAACATTCCTTTGATTTTATTTTACCTGACAGACCTCTTACATAAGGGTCTCTCTTTCTCTTCCATTAAGATACATGCCTCTGCTATTTCTGCTCATTATAATACAGACCCTCCAATCTTTTCCCACCAGCTCATGAGACAGTTTCTCAGAGGAGCTAAGAACTTAAGGCCCCCTAGATCTCCCCCCATTCCTGCTTGGGATCTCAACCGTGTTTTGGAAAAGCTCACCTTACCTCCTTTTGAGCCTGCTGCCACTACTGACATCAAGTTTTTATCTTGGAAAACAGCCATTCTGTTAGCTCTGACCTCTGCCAGGAGAGTTTGAGTTGCAAGCTCTTATGGCTGTGGAACCTTGTATTATTTTTCATCAAGACAGGGTGTCTTTAAGGACAAATCCTACTTTCATGCCTAAGGTGGTTTCCAAAGTGGCTTTAAATCAAACTATTCACTTGCCAACTTTTTTCCCCACTCCTCAAAATAAAGGGGAAAGGATCTTACATTCCTTGGATGTACACAGACAACTACGATTTTACCTGGACAGAACCAAGGACATCAGGAAATCAGAGCAATTGTTTGTTTCTTATGCTTCAAGTTCCCAAGGTAAAGCCATTTCAAAACAGACGATTTCTAAATGGATTGCTCATGGAATCAGATTTTGCTATTCACACCATGGAAAGCAAATCCCAGGGAGTATAAGGACTCATTCCACCAGAGCTGCTGCCACTTGCTGCCTTCCTCAGGAGTTCCTACCAAAGAGATTTTGGAAGCTGCAATTTGGAGTGGAGCGCATAGTTTGTGAAAGCACTACAATCTACCTCTCTACTGTAAGTCTAGGGCAGGCTTTGCTTCTGCAGTCTTGCAGGGCCTTTTAGCCGGCCCTTCTTCTTTATGACCCCGTCCCTTTCATTCTGCTTTGGGATTCTACCCTACAGTCATGACTGCAACAGTGAAACATGATGAACATAGTACAGTTGTGTACATTACCATAAGTGTAGATGTTCGAGTGTCTTCACTGTTGCAGTCTGGGTTTCCCCTCCTGTCCACTCTTATTTTTACTTTTGTGTGGTTCCTTTTTTCACCATTCTTCTGAGGTGTATTTGCAAAGGGTATGGGACCTTATTCATTTTTTGACTCCTGACATTTGGGGCAAGAAAAACTGGAGAACATGGCGTCGGCTGTCAGCTTTGTACTCCTGGCGCTCTGACATCAGGGAGCATGGCTGAACAGCCGACGCCGGACCCAGACTTTGGGATTCTGGCCGACAGAGGACTGCTTGCCGGCAGGGGAGAACCCTACAGTCATGACTGCAACAGTGAAGACACTCTTAACATCTACATTTATGGTAAGTGTACACAACTGTACTTTAACGCATATCTCCACGCAGAAGACGCTCTAGCTGAGAATAGAACCGGACAGCGTCTTACTGTGAGGTAACAAAGTTACCACATCTCTGATCAGTCGATACTAAACATTTACGAAAAAGGTTACTTCATTCAGTTCGGAGAAAGGCTCTTAGGGGATACCAAAGACTCCAAAAAAGATTGAATCTCTCCTTCCCCTCCATCTTGTAAGAATTCTTGCAACAGGGATCCATTCAACCAGTACCTGCTAGGAAAGAGGCAGCCAGGTTCTACTCAAGGATTTTTCTCATTCCAAGAACAGAAGAAACCTGGAGGCCAATTTTAGATCTCTCAAATAAACTCGTAGATATTCCCAACCTCAAAATGCTGACTTTTCAAAAACTGCTGCCTATTATTTTTCCAAGGACTTAAATGATTACAATAGATATGAAGGACGTCTGTCTTCGTGTGCCAATAGCAGAGGAGCACAGGAAATGCCTTTGATTCATAACAACAGGTTTACATGGGCTAATTCTGCACATTACTATTTGGTTTATCCACTGCATCCAGTGTTTCACCAAATGTCTAGCCCCATTTGTAGTGCACTGCAGAACTCTAGTAGTACACATCTACCCAACCTGGACGTTTGCCTCATCCAGAGAGGGGGAAAAAACATTCTGAAATGTCAAACAGGCTACCGTTGACTGCTTTGAGGGTAGATCCACCCTCAATTTCTGCAAATCCCAGTTTTATCCCCAGACAAGAATTCTCTTTCTGGGTGCATTGGTAGACTCTGCACAACAGAAAGCCTTCTTATTCCAAGACAAGGTGTCCTTCTGATGGACTAACTACTCAGCTTAGTGCCACACAAGGCAGTTACAGCAAAGTAATATCTAAGAGCCTTGGAGTTTGTGGCATCATAACATCTTTGTTATTCTGGCAAAAATGCGTGAGGAAACTTCAGTGGTTTCTAAAGAGCACATGGGAACAATACTCCTAGCTACTGAAAACCCTGATGCCTCTTCTGCCATGCTTATAAAGGGAGCTTCCTTGGTGGAAAGATGCCATCAAACTGAGTCCTAGTGCATATTTCTCTTTACCAGAGACAGACAAGACCATAACCACAAGACAGTTCCAGAGTAGCCTGGAGAGCACACTTACAACACCTAAAAGTACACAGTGTCTGAACCCAAGAGAAAATGAAAACTTCACCTAAACCAGAAGGTGTTGCTTGTCGTTTTTCTAGCAATGAAAGCCTTTCAAAGCAATCTATCCAATGAAGCATTACAAATTTGGACAGACTACACCACTGTTATATGGTATATAAACAAGAACGGGCGGGAACCCATTCCTACCCATGTGCAATCTAACCATAAAGATTTAGCTCTTTGCACAACAGTTGCAATTGACTCTAAAAGCATCGTACATCCTGGGTCAGAATAACACCTTAGTAGATTCTTTGAGCAGGGACATTCTGAACCCCAGTGAGTGGATGCTAAAAAAAAAAAACCTTCCTGGACCTCGCCCATCAATGGAGACACTCCAGTATAGACCTTACTGCCTTTCATCAGAGCAGACTTCAAGTTTTTGTTTTAGAACCCGACGGACAGGGACATGGAGAACAGATGTCTTCTCATTCAAATGGATGGTACTCTTTCTTTATGCTTTTCCGCCTTTTCCCAGTTTTCAGGGTACTGATCAAGATGAGATCAGACAGGCTGAGCATGATAACTCGTAGCCACCTCCTGGCCAAAGCAGCATTGATTCTCCCTCCTGTTGACCCTTAGTGAGGGGAGATAGTGCATTCTGCCACAAAGTAATAGACCCCCTCACCCAGATAAAAAGGATCTGTCATTCATCTTCACTTGAGCATCCTCAAACTTGCAGCTTGGAAAATTGTGCTTTGATCCCAAATACTGCAGTCTGCTGTATGTAGATACTATTGATACTAAGACAGACAAGAAAACCAAATACCAGAAAATCATAATTGTTCAAATGGAAAGTGTTTTCTGTTATGGTGCAAGGACAAAAACACTAGCCCTTCATGGGCAGGCAAACCTTATGTTAGAACACCTGTCAAGGCTATTTCACTAGGGACCTTCTTATTCCAAAGTTAGAGTATGCTTAACTGTCTCTGCTTGCCTTACTTACTCCTCCTTCATCTGTTTTCATCCCCACCTGAAAGGGGTCATGCACCCCCTCCCCCCAGGAGAAACCCTGTCGTAGAAAAACTTGCATTTCCATCTTTTGAGCCAACAGCTTCTGCCCCCCCACCCCCACCCTAAAGATGTTCACTTGGAAGATTGCCCTGCTCATAGCTATCACTTCAGCCTGATTAGTTTCAGAGCTACAAGCCCTGATGTGCAAAGAACCCTTCACTGTGTTCCATAGGGACAGGGTAACCCTTAGAACTAATCCCTTTTTATGTTCAGAGTAGTGTCAGCTGTCTCCCTGAATCAAGCTATTCATTTGCCACTGTTTTTCTTTACTGTCAGAATAAAGCAGAGCAAGTATTGCACTCCCTGGATGTACACAGATCAGGTATTACCTGGACAGGACAGAATTCCCAAACAGAGACTATTGATTTCTGTTGGCATTTGCAGAAAGCAAAGAAGGCAGAGCAGTCTACAGACAGGCAACCACTAAGGGGTAACCAACTGCATTACCTCCTGTTATGCCCATCATAGCAAACCAGTACCAACCCATGTCAGGGGACACTCTACCAGACACAGTTTAGTCATCCCGACTTTTCTTAAAGGTGTCCCTACACAGGCTATTCTGGAAGCTGCCACTTTAACATCCGTCCACACCTTTACTAAACATTGCTATTTAGCCAGTGCTTCCGGGGCTAGGGCAGGGTTTGTTACTGCCGTCCTTTTAAACCTGCTTTCCCCAGGGCCAGCAGATAGCCTACCCCCCAACTAGTAGCTTTGGGAGTCTTCCCAAGGATCAGTACTGCACCATTGACTACGAACAACATAATACATGTGTGTCACACTTACCGTAACCATGTTTGATGGGCAGTTCTTCTCCAACATCACCCCCTACTTTTATTTCTAAAACACAGCTGATACCTTACCCTATTCCAGTCCAGAAATCCTTTTGCCATCTGGAAGGGTCATGCTGTCTCAGGCATCAGACTGCTTCTCATTTGTTTAGAAAGACCTGAAGATAGTGCCAACTGACACCCCTTTTAGACCCAGATGTCCGAAAGTTGATCAACAGACACCTGTCAGCTAAAGATGTTAAAAAGACTGAAAATTTGGCTGGTCACCGGCTTCTGCATTGCAGGAAGATCCAAAGATCAGTACTGCAACACTGATTTACTCAAACATCTACAATTATGTTAAGTGTGACACAGCTGTATTTATTGTTCTGGGCCAAGGGGTCAGATTTTTTGCATGTCTAAGCTAGTATGCTTATCACAGATTTTATTGCATCAATGCTGAGTTGCATATGTTGATAGATGCACGGTACTTGTCTTTAACATGAGTAGTGTGTTATTCCTTGCTGTTTTTGGAAGTTATAGCTGCAGACATCTCCGGAAACAAACAGATTTGTCAGTTTTCTTCTTGACAGTTTATTTCAAGTTTCATTTCACGCTTATTCAGTCCTGCTATTTCTAGAGATTTCATTATTGCCAAGATGTCGCCCCTCTGTGTGAAGTCCTTCCCTCACATATCAAAAGATTCAGATGACATTCGACAACCACAATTTACTATGAAAACTATTATTACACCCCCCCCCCTCCATATCAAACTGTTGTACATCATCCTGTGCATTCACGGTTGGAGTTAATAAGTAAATGCATTTGATTGTTCGTTGTACAGACCACTGTTGCAGTTTAACTCCTGACCTATGAGAATTGGCCACAAGTTTCATTTGTCCAGCCGACCTATCTCCCAGAGCTCTGTGGAGGTAAAAAGGGGGACCATTTCTCCTTGCATGAAACCATATATTTGCAGTTTAGATTAACAAAGCAGTCTACCCATGCCATCTTCAGTTTTTTTTTGTTTTTTTTTGCAAAGGTGTATGTGCATCACAGAAAAAGTTTGTAGTCACTCGGTCTGTGATCACAAAGCTCCCCTTTTGAGACTTTTTGAAAAATAAGCGGTCTTTACGATTTTTTTCATTTGTACTATTTTGTCGTGCAAATGTGTTTTTTCTAGCAAATTTTCCAGGGAAGCGTTTTGCTTCTGTAGACATCAGATCCATACAAAAATGTACATACTAAGTACCTTTTCACTGTGGCCAAAAGTGACTTGCAGCCTTCAGTGTTGTCTATCGTCTCTGCTAACTCAGATCATCAAGGTAGACTGGGCATCCCACAAAGAAGAAAAAGCTTTTAAAGGGAGAGTAGTGGGCCCAGAAGGAGAGAAGGATGATTCTTAAGCTGGTAGGCCCACTGGGTCTTTCTAAATTCTAGGGTGACACCTCTGGAGGTGCTTTTTCATCTCCTGGCCCCAGAACCCACCAGTACTGAGGCCTCTGGTACAGTTTTTTCAAGAGGCTGTCATACCTTTGGTCAGGTGCATATCCTTTTATACCCGAGTCATTGCTGTATCTCCCCAGTCATCAGTCCCCTGACACTGATTTCAGAGAGACTAATTTAATAATTACAGAAGAGGATGGTCACGTCCTCACTCTTAATATTCATAGAGGGCATCTATGTTTGTGAATTGGTGCCTAGAGATGTTCCCTTCTCCCCCAAAGGACTCACAAACCAGTGGCCATCCCCGCCCAACAAAGATGCACGCATCCGAGCTAATGACATTTGCTGTGCATCAGCAAGTGCCACCTGGCAGGTATACTTCTGTCCTGCCCCCCCCCCCCCCCAGCCCTTTCATAATAGTTTAAGGTTAGCGGAGCGTTGTGTATCTTGAGAGTTGACAGTCAAACTTTAACCAGTCTTCTGTGACAGGAATTCCCCTTCTTAAAAGGAAAAGAGAAGTTTCTCCACAAAGGATTCTGATGTTGTTCTCCCTCTTGTTGCCTGTAACAAAGATCATGATACATTGTCCTTTGGGTCTTCTGTGGAGGATTTCTACATTGTGGATACTGTCTGTCTGATGGGAGAGCATTTCTAGGAGAATCTTCAGTCTCCTCACTCCTCACCAGAAGAGATTCTTGGACTAGTGTTCTAAACCTTTGCAGCTCCTCCAGTTTAGGAAGCCATGCCTTGATGTCCATGATGTAGTATCAGTGGAGCCAGGATCCCAACCCTTTCCATTCCAGATAGGCCTGAGTGCTTTTTTTCTCCTTAAATGTGTTAGGATCCTTACATATTTCTATATAGTAAATAAGTGGTGGATACAAATGCTTTGTCCTTGAAGAGCTAAACTATCCTCTGGCATCTTACACACTTTTCAGTGACCAAGAGAGTAGGCAGTTGAATTTGGAGGGGAAAAAAAACATTTATATAGCAGTGACGCTAGCTTTCAGAGCTTCTAATTTCTCAGACCCATATGATTGTCTGTCCGATAGACTTAATCACGTAAGGAGTTTCTTGAGAGTCATTCTGATATTGTAAAGCAACTCCTTGAAGACTGTGTAGGAGTTAATGGTGGGACTCTGAAAGGAACAATTTCAGACCAGCTCCAAACTGTCCTGCAGGTGATCATGTAGATAATGATGCTGTGAGTTCACAGTCTTGACCTGTTGCCGTATGGTTTGTCAGGAGGATTTCCTGGCTGTTGACATAAGTGTCTTGCCAGGTGATGGCAGCGCACAATTCCTGATTGCTGTGCTCAACGATAACTTGTTATTAGACCCCCATCTTTAGCTGTATTCAGGAGATGGCAACAGGAAGGTAAAGCTGGTAAAGCACATTTCATGTTCCATTTCGCAAGTGCAATAATAATTACCAGCCCAATGGCCATTACCAGAAACGGATTAAAGGTAAAAAGGGTGCCAAGTTGTCTAAAAGAATTGTCTGGAAGAATCTTGCAGCAGTTCATCAAAAAGCAATTTGTTGCATCTTTGGTACAAGAGATGGCCTCCAGTAATTTAGAGGAAAAGCAAAATAAATCAGATGCACTCCGAGGTGTTTTAAAAAAAAAGTGAAACACTAAAAAATATATTAAGTCAACAAACAAAAGACTGGAAAAATAGAAGAAATTATAGCTCTTCATATTAACTGATAAAACTGTAAAAGTCGGAGGCTGAAAAAAAAGTCCGTCTGTCCGGAGAATTCTTAATTTTCTGTTGTGCCAGAGAAACTGGATTTGTATTCCGCAACAACATTTGTCAATTAAAAGGACACATAATATGCATGCTCCAAATCTAGCAGTGCAAAAGCAACTAAGAAGTGTATTAGTAAAAACAAGCCATACCTGCAGAAAGAGTTGCCCTTGACAGAATTATAGCAAAAGGGGATAATAATTAAAAATTGGGGACAGCAGTGTGTTTGTGGGAAATGATGCTGCTCTCCTGACTGGTGTACAGTAAAGTTTATCCCAGCAGTCAGGGAATACCAAGAGGCAGCAGTAAGAGTCAAGCTGCTGTGTCCACCTTTCTTCAGAATATTTTTCCTGGAGGATCAAATATATTTTTAGATGCAGAACAGGCTAAGGAGGAAGTAAAAAAAAAAAAAATAGCCAGCAAGTAAATTCTTCTAACAATAATAAAACCCATAGAGAGACTTTGTAGTGTGAAACCATTTTCATTGTTCTAAAGAAAAAAGCTTGAGTAACAGAAAAAGCCCAGGAGTTGAATGGAAGAATCAGTAATGTGTTGGACTTGAAACAGAGGCTAATGTTGGGAGGTGAAGCAAAGCAGGAGGAAGATTAGCAGCGTTGTAGTATTGGTGAATAAATGGAGGATTATAAAACATCAGTCCCAGTTGGCATAGGATTAGAAGTGTGACTTTGCAAGAAGTGACTGAGAAAGAGTGGAATTTTGTTGACTGTGTTAAACTAGTGGGTGAAATATAAAGCATGTGCCTCACTTTATCGTTAATGTTAAGAAGGACATTGACGAGACCAAAGGAACTTTAAAATATTTTTGTTTTTACTAATATTTGTATAAAACTTCACAATGTAAATTAAATGTTATGTTGTAAAACAGCTTTGTATAGTGTGTAGTCAGTGTTATTTTAAGTGGCAGCTTTATGTTAAATATATTCAAGCAAGGAAGTACTTTTTTCTTCGTTGTAATGTGTCTGAGCATTATTTACACTGTAATAAGGTAAGAAAGGTTGGCTAGAGGCAAGTTAATGTAATATTTCGATCTTGGGCTGCTGGGGTGGGGAATGGAAGACTGTCTCAATCGCATTATATGGTGGATATTTAGATTAATGTCCTTGGTTTAAGCTACAGACAAGTGTGTGCTTTTGTTTCTGTTGCTGGTTTAAGAAAATTGGCTTGAAAAATAAGATAAGTAATGAAAGGTATGGAAATTATGTCCTTTCTGGGATCGCTTATTACTAATTGCTAAAGCCTGAATGACTTCCTCTTGTGTCATCCATATGACCTCGTCCTGAAGAAGGCAAATGTATAAAAGGGATGTACAGACATGAATTACTCCTGAACTTTCTTGTCTCCAGCCTGAATACTGAACTATTTTGTCATCTTCGGTCTGTCAGCTGTACGATTTTTTAACTCTTCTTCAGCTGTTGGGCATTAAGTAGCCACACTGGGTTCCACCTTTTCTGTGCATGTTATACTTTTAAAGTTTTTGCATGTTATCAAAGAAAGTACCATTTGATTGTGGGAGGCAGATTCCCCTGAGGCTATCATTGAAGTGTCTTTTGTTTAGATGCTTAATACGGCTATAGGGATTTTTCTGTTTGCCAGCCATTTGTAAGTCAAGAATGATACAGATGATGTTCGTGTTTCACTGTTGCAGTCATTACACTTGGGTTATCCTGCTGGCAGGCTACCCGCAGTCGGCCAGAGTTCCAGAGTCTTGGTCCGGCATCGGTTGCTGTCGCCTCCTCCCTGACGTCCGTGCGACAGGGGTATATAAGATGCAGCCGACGCCATTTTCTTCAGTCTTTCTTGCCGCGCGGTGCCCGAATCAGAAGCAGTTCGCAAGTGCCGGTCGGCCGGCTCCTGAGATTTTCATTCCGAATACTGAACCGAAGTCTTCTAAAAAAGCTAAGTACCCCGTTGGGGAAACTTTTTCTTGCCTCAGACCGATGTCAGTAAAAGTTAATAACTCTATTTCTTGTGGGAAGCAAATACCTCATAAGGATTTCCACTCTTACTGTATTCCATGCCTAGGCCGTGACCACGACATCACTGGTTGTCGGTTTTGTGCTAGGTTTAACAAGCGCACTATTAAACGTCGGTTTGATTTTGCCCGACATTACTTTGGCAGAAAATTCAATTACACCATGCCTTTGGAAATTCTGACGACCGCAATGCATAAAAAGCGCTAGGACAGGCATCCGAGGCCCAAAACTGACGACGAGGCCTCTTCTAGGCAGGTCGCCGGTTCTCCGGTTTTCAGCGAGGCGCCTACGCAGCCCCTAACGACCGCTTCCACAGAACCACAGACTGCCTCCGACTCCCACGTGAAGCTGGCTGGGCCTTCAGACACACTAGGTTTTCAGATTTCCAATCCTAACCCTACAGAGGGAACCGAAGTACCTGAGCAAACCACAGCTTGAGAGGGTGTTTTCAGATCTACCCAGTTAACCATTAAACCCTCTGCTAAGTCTAAGCCCCCCTTAAAAGCAAAGAAACAGACACAACTCTCTCCAGGGCAGGCTTCCATGCCCAAGAAACAAATGCTAAAAATGGCCGTGGACCTAATCACCCTGATCAGGGGGTCCCATCCCCCTCCTGATAAAAGGCCCAGACAGGATGCAGACTATGAATCTTCTGACCAGGTGTCCATTTTCTCAGACTCTTCCTCGGACCTAGGATATTCTTTACCCCCTTATGAGGATTCTGATGCTGCGGAATCTATTCCATCAGCCTCTCCACCTGAGGATTACTCCTTTGGGAAGACCTTACATACCATGAGGGGAACATTTCCATTGGGAAGGCCAGGATTGCTCAGAATCCAAGAAAAGGCTCAGAGACTTCCTTTTATTGCCTCAACACAGACCCCTTGCTATCCTGCCAGTTTTAGATATTGTGGATGATGTGTACACTGAATCCAATTTAAACCCTGACTCCTTACCCCAGCCCCAGTTAAATCTGATAGATATTAGAGTCCCTGACTCTCACAAATTTCTGTACAAAAGCCTTGTTGCTGACCCTGAAACTATTTCTCAGGGACCCAAAGGGATTAAGGCCGCATCAGCAAAAAAAACAGTTCCCTCTGACAGATATTCCAGAGCTTTAGACAGATGGGGAAAGAAGGTATATACGTCTGCAACTTTAGCAATGATAACCTTGAATTACCAGTTTCACATGCTAAAATATCAGCAATTTTTGATGTCTCAGTTGAAACAAAAGATGCTTCCAGATTCAGATCCTCCTAACCTTAAAGAAATGCATTATTTATTGCATGCAGCTGAACAAGTGGGAAAACATACTTTGCAATGTGGGTTTGATTCCTTAGAGGCCTCCTGTAGAGCAGCAGTTACAGGCTCTGTCATTAGAAGGCATGCTTGGTTAAAAGAACATACGTTACCAGATCATGTTGAGGTCAAATTATTGGATGCACCTTTGCAGCGGGATGTGCTGTTTGGAGTTAAGGCAGAGGAGGTATTAAAGAAATCTATGCAAACAGTGAAAGATTTCTTACAGGTTCAGCCTCCTCGTTTTAGCAGAAAATGGCCAAAAAAGAATTGGTCCTTTCCAGTCACAGACCTCAAAGGGGCAGATACAGACATCCAAGAGGTAGAGGTCAGACACAAGGCCCTTGCAGGCCTCGACAATGGGGTACACCAGGCCAGAAAGAAGGGGAAGACAGGCCTCAACCTTATAAAAAGCAGCCTCAATGACTTTCCACTGCAGCTGCCAAACAGCTCTCTCTTGGCAGCCCCCTTAGGAGGAAAACTGGCACTTTTCTATCACAACTGGCATTACATCACCAAAGACAAATGGGTTCTCAACATTGTATCTCAAGGTTAAAGGTTCCACTTTCACACTCTGCCAAGGCTAAAAGGAATGACAAATCTGCGACCAAATCAATGGGCAGAGGCTCAAAAACAAGTTACAGCACTCATGGACATGAGAGCTATTCAAAAGGTACCACCACAGGAACAATGACAAGGATTTTACTCGAGACTCTTTTCTGGTTCCCAGAAAGGACAAAGCCTGGAGATCCATTCTGGACCTTTCTTCACTAAACACTTACCTGGATGTTCCGAAATTCAAGATGTTGACACTACAGCAGCTTCTTCCCATGCTGGGCAAGAAAGCTTGGGTCGTGACTTTGGACCTCAAAGAGGCATACCTGCATGTCCCTATCAGACAAAACTGCAGAAGATACCTCCGATTTCTAGCTGGTTCAATGCACTATCAATTCTCTGCACTGCCCTTTGGCTGATCTACTGCACTCAGGGTCTTCACAAAGTGCCTGGCACCAGTAATTGCATTTTGCAGGCAAAAGGAATTCATATTTATCCATACCTGGACAACTGCCTGATTCAAGCAGAGAGCAAGGACATTCTACTAAAGCATCTGGCGTAAGTAAAAAAGTTATTAGTTGCCTGGGGTACACAGTAAACAAAAAGAAATCAAAACTAGTGCCCTCACAACAGATAATATTCTTGGGTGCCAGCTTGAACACAATGGCCCAGATGGCTTATCTCACGCCAAACAAGCAAGGACAACTGACTCAGTATTTTCATTTTATGGCAACAAAGACCCAACTCCCTGCAAGAAAAATTCTGCAGGCCTTGGGATACATGGCATCTTGCATACTACTAATTCCATATGCCAGACTGCATATGAGGAAACTACAGTGGTACCTAAAAAGCGTATGGTCTCAACACTGTCAAAGTTTGGAAACAGTTATACCACTAATTCCTTGCCTACAACAGGAGTTTCGATGGTGGCCACAAGCTTGTCACCTCAACAAGGGACAGTCTTTCACTCAACCCACAGCCAGGCAGACACTGACAACAGATGCATCGGATTACGGCTTGGGGAGCACACATGGCAGGAAAATGTATCCAGGGCGAGTGGCCCACAGAGCAAAGACATCTCCACATCAATCAAAAAGAGATGCTAGCTGTACAAATGCTATTATAGCTTTCAAGGACCTGCTGCATCCAGGACAATTACTATTAAAGACAGACAACATCACAGTTATGTGGTACATAAACAAGCAAGGGAGCACACACTCCTACCCCCTCTGCAGACAAGCCATGACCATGTGGAACACAGCTCTAAACTACCAAGTTCATCTGCAAGCACAATTCCTGCCAGGAGAGAAAAACACACTGGCAGACGACCTAAGCAGAAACATTATGGACCCGCACGAATGGGAACTGAGCCCACAAATATGATAACACAAAAATGGTGGAGCCCGGACATAGATCTGTTTGCTTCCCCAAAGAACTGCCAATTACAGAAATTCTGCACAAGGAGCTACCATCCACAAACATGGAAAGTGGATGCCCTCTCATTCAACTGGAAAAAACTACAAGTATACGTTTTCCCTCCTTTACCTCTCCTTCCAAAGGTACTCATAAAAGCCAGGCAGGAAGAGCCAAAAATTATCCTGATTGCACCAGACTGGCCACGCCAGCACTGGTACCCAATCTTAAAGAACTTAGCACAAGAACCACCCTGGATTTTGCCTCAAATCTCACAGTTGTTGACACAGCACAGCAATCAGATACTTCACAGCCAGCTAAAGACCTTAAATCTAGCTGCATGGAAAATTCCTTAGTCAAGCAAGCAATGCCTCTCTCCATTACTCTCCACGCTGTTCTGGATGTCATTCGGGAGGCCAGAAGGCCTAGCACCAGGAAAGCATACTCGGATAAATGGAAGAGATTCTGTGCCTGGAACCAAGCGCACAGCCTTGACCCTCTTGTCCCAAACATTCCTCAGATACTTCAATACTTAACTGAGATGCTGGACAAGGGCCTCTCTTTTTCATCCATCTCTGCTCATTACAACACGGATCCACCAATTTTTTTCTAATCCTTTGCTCAAACAGTACCTCAGAGGGGCTAGAAACATAAGACCTCCCCATAGAGCACCTACACCAACCTGGGACCTCAACTTTGTTTTGGAAAAATTAACTTTACCTCCTTTTGAGCCAGCTAACACAGCAGAATTGAAATACATCTCTTGGAAAGCTGCTCTGCTACTGGCAATAACATCCGCACAAAGAGTTTCAGAATTACAGGCACTAATAACAGTGGAACCTTTCCTCATCTTCCACCAGGACAGGGTGTCTGTAAGAACTAACCCTACGTTTATGCCAAAGGTGGTATCAAGTGTGGCTCTAAGCCAAACTATTCACTTGCCATCTTTTTATCCAAAACCACAGAACAAAGGGGAGAGACTACTACATTCTTTAGACATTCACAGACAGTTACGCTTCTACTTGGACAAAACCAAAGCTTTCAGAAAATCTGAGCAATTATTGGTAGGATACGCTGCAGGAGCACAGGGAAAAGCCATTTCAAAGCAGACTATTTCAAAATGGATAGGACACTGTATACGTTTCTGCTAATACCCACCATGGGAAACCTGAACCTAGCAGCATTAGATCTCAATCCACCAGGGCAACAGCCACTTCAACTGCCTACCTCAGAGGAGTTCCTACCAAGGATATTTTGGAAGCAGCAACATGGAGTTCTGTGCATACCTTCACCAAACATTACCATTTGCCTTTATACTCCAAATCCAGAGCTGGCTTCGACACTGCTGTACTGCATAGCCTTATAGCCACCCCTAATGCCTTATAGATCCAGCCTCCCTACCTCAGCTTTGGGATTCCACCCAAGTGTAATGACTGCAGCAGTGTAACACGATGAACATAGTACAGTTTTGTAACTACCATAAATGTAGATGTTAGAGTGTAAACACTGCTGCAGACCAGGTTACCCTCCCTCCTTCCCCTCTTACTTTCTGGTACTTACCTAGGTCATCTACCCTTTATTACCTATGGGGAGTATTTGCTGGTAACTAGAAATGGTTGTTTGCTTTTCTTTTGTATTTTTTACTAGCAATTTGAATTGCCTACCTATTTGGGGGCACATGACATCTGGGGCAAGAAAAACTGAAGAAAATGGCGTCGGGTGCATCGTATATACCCCTGTCGCACTGACGTCAGGGAGGAGGCGACAGCAACTGACGCTGGACCAAGACTTTGGAACTCTGGCCGACTGCGGGACCGCCTGACGGCAGGATAACCCAAGTGTAATGACTGCAGCAGTGTTTACACTCGAACATCTACATTTATGGTAGGTACAAAACTGTACTTTTCCCTTCCTGTGGCCTTCAAGTGCATCCTTCCTCAAAGGTGGATCACTATCTAGATCTTATTAACAAACCCATCCAGACTATCGCCTCTGAACCAGAAAACCATGAAGTTAACTGCTTAATTCCTCCAATTTTATCATTAGCCAGAAATGCCAGGCTTTCTGTGTTAGTAGTTCAGCTCCTGTCAATTTCCCAAAAACATACAACTACGAGAGTAACCCCAGCAGATGGAAGAGATTTTTCCATTTGGCTACTTCAACGGGTTTAGACCCGTTTTTTTCTCGTTTTTCTTCCATTCTAGAATTTCTGTCAGAACGTCTTCACAAAGGTTCCTGTTTTTCAACTATCAAAGTTCAGTTGTCAGCTGTCTATATTTACCATATTGGTCAGAGCATCACCTCTGTAGCCTTTTTGAAGATTTCTCAGGCCTTTTTGAAGGGAGCATTCCTTCAACCCCCTGTCAGAGACATGGTACCTCCTTGGGATATTACAGACATATTACAAGCATTGAAGCAACCACCATTTCATCCAGCAACATCAGCAGATTTAAAGTTCCTGTCATGGAAAACAGTTAATCTGAAGTAGTTAACTTCATTTTATCTGCAACCTGTGGGTATACGGATCCGTATCGGATCCGAGCCGGCAACTTTTTTTCTAGCATCTACTCCACGCTCCGAGCTCCTCCCCTTACCCATCTCCTATCTTCCCTCAGATCTCGTTTGCCGCGCCAGTAGTGTGCATCGTGGTCTCCTTTGCTCTGAGCTCAGGGATAGTAAGTGTTTTTTTTTACTTGTATCTAGTGTGTGTTTGAGTGAATAATTTCCCTTCCTCCCCTTGTTTAGTGTAGCGCTTGTTCGTCGGTTTAAAAAAAAAAAAAAGTTTTGCAAACTTGGAGAGTAGCTGTTTGGCCTGCCCTCCCCCTATCTGTGTTTGTGTGTGGTTTTCTGGTAGGTAGTGTTTTTACTTTTGGGTGCAGGACTATGGCTGATCAGCCGAAGCCTGTTTTCAAAAAATGTACAGTGTGTGACCTTAAGCTTTCCCCGGCTGATGGTCACACACTGTGTGATTTGCTTGGGACTGGCACATTTGTCCACACAATGTGCTATCTGCTTCGGTTTTAATCCGAGGGCCCTTAGGGATCGGAAGGCCAAGTTAGTAGCCAAAGGCCTTCTCCCTGCTGCCATGCAGGAATCTGCCTCTGCCTGTAGTGTTCAACCTGCCACCCAGACAGGGACTCAACCTCCCTCTTCTTCTGGTGATGGGTCTTCTTCTTCTTCTTTTGGCTTTTCCCGATTAGGGGTCGCTACAGTGGATCACCGTCCACTCATGATTGGCAGTGGAGTTTTACAGTGTCAAGTTGCCAGCCAGGCGCCCAACCTTCCACAGAAGGCACACACATGCACGCACTCACACCTAGGTCCAATTCAGTGTGTCCAATCCACCTACAGCATGTCTTTGGGATGTGTGAGGAAACCGGAGCACCCTGAGGAAACCCACGCGACCACAGGGAGGACATGCAGACTCCACACAGAAGGCACCCCAGCCGAGGATAGAATCAGAGAACCTCTTGCTGTGAGGTGGCAACGCTAACCGCTGCACCACCGTGGCCGCCTCTACAGTCAGTGTGGCTGACAAGGAAAAAGATAAAGAAAGACGCAGAGAGGGTAGGGAGAAGAGAAAGGACAGACATCGCAAGAGATCCCCAGGCAGGGAGCTCTTTCTTAGTCCCCCTTCTAAGACCATGAGGCTTGTTTCTCCATGGTTCTGGTCTCCTCGTTTCTCACTGGAGCCGTTGGAACATTCGGACCAGAGGCCTACCTGCCCATTGCGCAGACCAGCCAGATCCGAGTCGGTGGCCTCTTTGAGGTCGACTCTGAGCTTATCAGACATCGACATGGACAGGATGATGCGGAGATTCATTCAGACCCAAATTCAGATGGGAGTCTTGCCAGGCCCCTCTCCCTCTGGAGGGGGGGCGGGGCCTCCATACCTTTTTCCATCCCATCTCTCCTTCCTCGATCCGTGCTTCGGGGCTCTTGGATCTGAGGATTTTTCGGAGCTGGTAACTCGGCGCCAACGGTTCCTCCAACCTCGACTCCGGCTGTTACCTCGAGTTCCTCGGATCCGATTTGTTCCGATCCGAGCGACTCTCAGAGCCGCGTACAGGGAGTCGGACCCAAAGGAATAGATTCTTCGACTCCGACCATTTCGGATCCGATCCGTTCCCTCTGACCTCAGGCTACCCTGGCTTCGGCTCCGGTCCTTGCTTCAGATCCAGGGAGGGCATTTTCCTTACTGAGTGCTAAGGAGGTCCGCTCTCCCTCGACTTTCGAAGTTGTGGAGAGGGTTTTCTCCCAGGGATTGAGACCCCAGCCCATCCCCTCGGATACCACCCAGACCTCCCTGTATTTGGCGATGACTCCCGTCATCCTGCCTCAGGGACAGCCCGTGCCAGAGGATCCCCAGGTTAATCCACTTGAGGAAACCCCTGCGGTTCACGAATCCCCTTCTGAAAGTCCCACTGAAGAGGGTCACTGTAAGCACAAGTGCAAAAGGAGGCACTTTTACTCCCCCAAGTCCCTCACTACGGACACTGACTTAGATGAAGGAGAAGGTTCCCCCAGGTCACCTTCCAAAGACGTCTCCTTCAGAGAAATTATGGAGATCCTCCGCCAGAGGGGAGGTTGGTCAGCCCCAAAACCTTCTTTGGAATATTAGTCATTGTTCCTGGAGGCCATTGGCACGGGCCCATCTACTTTCTGGGTGTCCATGCCAGCAGACCCCTTGGTGGACCTCATTACTACGAGGGCATGGAAGGAGCCTGACACCGTAGAGCCCATCCCCAAACGCCCTGACAAGATTTTATGTCCCCCTTCCGACAGACAACCTTGGTCGAAAGGAGCCTCAGTTGATGCTATGTTGGTTGCAGCGGCCACAAAGAAGGAACTAGCACAGGAGAGTTCCTCAGTCCACCCTCCAGACAAAGAGTCCAGGTTGGTGGATAGGTTTGGGAAGTGCGTCTATTCCTCAGCGACCTTTTCAATCCGTGCGCTGAATTATTTGGCACATGTGATCCCGCTTCAGCGGGACCTTGCTTCAGAATTCGCTGAGTCGCCCCAGAGTCTTTATTGCCGCAGGACAGGCAGTTGTTCCCGGCAAAAATGTCTACTCTGAAGTCAGTCTCAAACACGTCGATGCGACTCCTTTCCCATGCCATAGAGGGAGCAGCTAGGGAGGCTGGGACAGGCATAGCCATGAGGCATCATGCCTGGCTCAGGCTGTTTATCGTGTTACACTGCTACAGTCATTACACTTTGGTTATCCTGCCGTCCGGCGATCCCGCAGTTGGCCAGAGTTCCAAAGTTTTGGTCCGGCGTCGGTTGCTGTCGCTTCTTCCCTGACGTCAGTGCGCCAGGGGTATATAAGATGCATCCGACACCATTTTCTTCAGTCTTGCCACGCGGTGCCCGAAACAAAAGCAGTTCGCAAGTGCCGGTTGGCCGACTCCTGAGATTTTCAAAGTGGAATTTCAGATCCGAAGTCTTCAATAAAGCTAAGTACCCCGTTGGGGAAACTTTTTTCTTGCCTCAGACCGATGTCAGAAAAAGTTAATAATTGTATTTCTTGTGGGAAGCAAATACCTCATAAGGACTTCCACTCTTACTGTATTCCATGCCTAGGCCCTGATCACAATGTCACTAGTTGTCGATTTTGTGCTAGATTTAACAAACGCACTATAAAACGACGTTTTGATTTTGCTTTGCACTACTTTGGCCGAAGGTTCAATTATACTATGCCGTTGGAACAACCGACGACCGCAATTCTTAAAATACACAAAGACAAGGATAAAGACAGGCATCCGAGGTCCAAAACCGATGACGAAGCCTCTTCTAGGCCAGTCGCCGGTTCTCAGTGAGGCGCTTTCCCAGCCCCTGACACCTGCTGCCTCAGAGCCACAGGCCGTCTCCGATTCCCACGTGGAGACAACTAGGCCTCTGGAAACTCAAGGTATTGGGCCTATGGACACTAATCCCTTAGATGGGTCCGGAGACGCTGAGCAAGCATCGGCTTCTGAGGGTGTTTTCACACCTTCACAACTTACCATTGAAGCAACAGCAAGACAAAAACGCAGTTAAAGTCAAAGAAGCAAGTACAGCATTCTCCTGGACAGTCCTCCATGCCTAAGAAACAGATGCTTAAAATGGCCGAAGATCTCATTACTCTAATCAGGGGTTCCCATCCCCCTCCTGAGAAAAGCCCTAGGCAGGATACAGACTATGATTCCTCTTATCAGGTTTCCATTTCCTCTGATTCCTCTTCAGACCAGGGATACTCTGTACCCCCCTATGAGGACTCTGATGTTGAAGAATCTATCCCTTCAGCCTTTCCTCCTGAGGATTACTCTTTTTTAGGGAAACTTTACATACCATGAAGGGAGCATTTCCATTGGGAAAGTCAGGATTATTCAGAATCCAAGAAAAGGCTCAGGGACTTCCTTTTATTGCCTCAGCACAGGCCCCTGGCTATTCCGCCTGTGTTAGATATTGTGGATGATGAGTTCTCTGAATCCAGCTTATCTCCTGATTCTTTGCCCCCCTTCACCAGCCAAGCCAGATAGGTATTATAGAGTCCCTGACTCTCACAAGTTTCTTTATAAAAACCCTTCTGCTGACCTAGAAACCATTTCCCAGGGTCCCAAAGGGGTTAAGGCTTCCATTGCAAAAAATCCAGTCCCCTCTGACAGAGATTCTAGAGCAGTGGATGGATGGGGGAAGAAAGTTTACACTTCTGCAACTTTAGCAGTAAGGGCTTTAAATTGCCAGTTTCACATGCTTAAGTACCAACAATATTTAATGTCTCAGTTAAAACAGAAAATGCTTGCAAGCTCAGAAGCTCCTGACTATAAAGAAATGCAAGATTTATTGCATGCAGTTGAACAGGTGGGAAAACATACTCTGCAGTGTGGTTTTGATTCTTTAGAGGCCTCCTGTAGAGCCGCAGTTACAGGTTCTGTGATTCGAAGATATGCTTGGTTAAAAGAACAGAGTTTACCTGATCACGTTAAGGCAAAATTATTGGATGCTCCTTTACAGCATGATACCTTGTTTGGTGTTAAGGCAGAAGAGGTGTTAAAGAAAATGGAGGATAAAAATCTATGCAAACAGTCAAAGATTTCTTACAGGTACAGCTACCTCGATTTAGCAGAAATTGGCCTACAAAGAATTGGTCCTTTCCAGTGTCAGACAGGCCACAGAGAGGCAGATACAGACGCCCAAGAGGCAGATCTCAACCCCAAGGCTCTAACAGACAATGACAGTGGGGTACCTCAACCCCAAAAGGAGGTGAGGACAGGTCTCAACCTTACAGGAAACAGTTAAAATGACTTCCCCCTTCGTATGCCAAGCACTTCCCTTTTGGCAGCCCCCTTAAGGGGAAAACTAGCACTTTTTTTCTCAAAATTGGCAAACAATCACCCAAGACAAACTGGTTCTGAATGTTGTGTCTCAAGGTTACAGGTTCCACTTTCACACTTTACCAAGGCTAAAAGGAATACTAAACCTGCCACAAAATCAATGGGCAGAGGCTCAAAAACAAATTTCAGCCCTCACGGACATGAGAGCTGTTCATAAAGTACCACAGCAGGAACAAGAACAAGGATTTTAGTCACGACTCTTCCTGGTCCCCAGAAAGGACAAAGCCTGGAGACCCATACTAGACCTTTCAGCTCTAAATACTTACTTGGATGTTCCGAAATTCAAAATGTTGACACTACAGCAGCTTCTTCCCATGCTGGGCAAGAAGGCTTGGCTTGTTACTTTGGACCTCAAAGAGGCATACCTGCATGTCCCTATCAGACAAGATTGCAGAAGATACCTGAGATTCAAAGCTGGTACAATGCACTACCACTTCTCTGCACTGCCCTTTGGCTTATCTACTTCGCCTAGAATCTTTGCAAAGTGCCTGGCACCAGTAATTGCATTTTGCAGACAAAAAGAAATTCAAATATAGCCATACCCAGACGACTGCCTCATTCAAGCAGAGAGAAAGGACATTCTTCTAAAGCATCTGGTGTTTGTAAAAAGGTTGCTAATTTCTCTAGGCTACACAGTAAATGAAAAGAAGTCAAAACTAGTGCCCTCACAACAGATAATATTCCTGGGTGCCAGCTTAAATACAACGGCCCAGATGGCTTATCTCACGCCAGACAAACAAGGACAACTGACTCAATATTTTCAATTACTGGCAAAAAAGTCCCATCTCCCTGCAAGAAATATTCTGCAGGACCTGGGATTCATGGCATCCTGCATACTACTAATTCCATATGCCCGACTGCATATGAGGAAATTACAATAGTACCTAAAAAGTGTTTGGACTCAACACTCTCACAGTTTAGAAGCAGTAATACCAATAATTCCCTGCCTGCACCAGGAGTTTCGATGGTGGGCACAGGCTTGTCACCTCAACAAGGGTCAGCCTTTCACTCTACCCACAGCCAGGCAGACTCTAACAACAGATGCTTCGGATTACGCCTGGGGAGCACACATGGCAGGGCAAGTGGACCACAGACCAAATGCATCTTCACATCAATCAAAAAGAGATGTTGGCTGTTCAAAATGCCCTAACAGCTTTCAAGGAAGTTCTGCATCCAGGACAATTATTATTAAAGACAGACAACACAGTAATGTGGTACATAAACAATCAAGGGGGCACTCATTCTTATCCCCTATGCAGGCAAGCCATGACCTTGTGGAACACGGCTCTAACTTTTCAAGTTCATCTGCGAGCACAATTCCTGCCAGGAAAGAAAAATAATCTGGCAGACGATCTAAGCAGAAATAGCATGGACCCTCACGAATGGAAATTGAATCCACAAATCTTCAGCATGGTAACGCAAAAATGGGGATGCCCAGACATAGAACTTTTTGCCTCCCCACTGAATTGCCAACTACAAAAATTCTGCACAAGGACTTACCACACACAAGCATGGAAAGTGGATGGTCTTTCGTTCAGCTGGAAAAGCCTAAAAGTTTATGCCTTCCCACCACTGCCTCTCCTTTCAAAGGTACTCCTAAAAGCCAGACAAGAAAAAACACAGATGATCCTGATTGCTCCAGACTGGCCACGCCAGCACTGGTACCCATTCTTAAAGAACTTGGCTCAAGGCCCACCATGGATTTTGCCTCAAATTTCACACCTTCTGACTCAACACAAGTCAGATCTTGCATGGTCAGCTCAAAACCCTAAACCTGGCTGCATGGCAGATTCATTGGTCAAACAGGCAACACTTCTCTCTAAAGCTGTTATGGATGTTATTTTAGAGGCCAGGAGGCCTAGCACCAGGAAATCTTACTCAGAAAAATGGAAGAGATTCTGCGCCTGGAACCAGGCTCAAAGCCCTTGACCCTCTTGTCCCAAACATTCCTTAGATTTTACAATACTTAACTGTGATGCTGGACAAAGGCCTATCCTTCTCATCAATTAAGATCCATGCCTCTGCCATTTCAGCAC
The DNA here is from genome assembly GCF_019279795.1 of Protopterus annectens. Classification (NCBI taxonomy): domain Eukaryota; kingdom Metazoa; phylum Chordata; order Ceratodontiformes; family Protopteridae; genus Protopterus; species Protopterus annectens. The sequence goes on from NC_056743.1 coordinate 196,106,587, forward strand.
GTTACAACACGGATCCTCCTTTATTCTCTCATCCCTTGCTAAAGCAGTACCTCAGAGGGGTTAAAAACATAAGGCCGCCCCAGAGAGCACCAACACCAACTTGGGACCTCAATTTTGTTTTGGAAAAACTGACCCTGCCACCTTTTGAGCCAGCCAGTACAGCCGATCTAAAATTTTTATCTTGGAAAACAGCTCTGCTCCTAGCAGTAATTTCAGCACGAAGAGTCTCAGAACTACAGGCATTAATGGCAGTGGAACCTTTTATAATTTTTCATCAGGACAGGTTTTCTTTAAGGACAAACCCTACCTTTATGCCAAAGGTGGTATCTAGTGTGGCTCTTAAGCAAACCATCCATTTGCCAACTTTTTATCCAAACCCCCAGAGTAAAGGGGAGAAACTTCTGCACTCTTTGGACATACACAGGCAGCTGCACTTCTACTTGGACAAAACAAAAGCTTTCAGGAAAACTGAGGAACTGTTTGTAGCATATGCTGCAGGATCACAGGGCAAGGCCATCTCAAAGCAGACTATCTCCAAATGGATAGGACACTGTATTTGTTACTGCTACACACTGCATGGAAAATCAGTCCCTAATAACATTAGGCCACATTCTACCAGAGCAACAGCCACTTCAACAGCCTTTCTCAGAGGAGTACCAACCAAGGAAATTTTGGAGGCTGCAACTTGGAGCTCAGTGCACACCTTTACCAAGCATTACCACTCGCCTCTTTACTCTAAATCCAGAACAGGATTTGCCACTGCAGTTCTGCAGGGCCTCATAGCCAGTCCTAACTCTTTATAGACCAGCCACCCAACCTTAGCTTTGGGATTCTACCCAAGTGTAATGACTGCAGCAGTGTAACACGATGAACATAGTACAGTTTTATACCTACCATAAATGTAGATGTTCGAGTGTTCACACTGCTGCAGTCCAGGTTACCCTCCCTCCATCCTTTCTGTCCTATACAACCTTTGTGGTGTATTTGCTTGTAACTGAAGGTATTGTTTTTATTTGATATATATATATATATATATATATATATATATATATATATATATATATATGTTTTATTAGCAATATGCATTGCCTACCTACTTGGGGGCACCTGATATCTGGGGCAAGAAAAACTGAAGAAAGTGGCGTCGGATGCATCTTGTATACCATTGGCGCACTGACGTCAGGGAAGAAGCGACAGCAACCGACGCCGGACCAAGACTTTGGAACTCTGGCCGACTGCAGGACCGCCTGATGGCAGGATAACCCAAGTGTAATGACTGCAGCAGTGTGAACACTCGAACATCTACATTTATGGTAGGTACAAAACTGTACTTTGTGTCAATTCGTGGACCCTTTCAAGCTGCCGTTTATCAACGCTACCTAGGACGGTTCTTCCTTTTTTGGGAAGACAGTACGTGACACACTTGTCCAGAGCAGAAAGGACGGGAAGACTTTGTCTGCCATCAGGATGCGCTTCTCTAGCCCTCAGCTGTCCTTCTCTAGGAATCAAAGAGGGTCGGCCGGATTCCAAAGTCTGGGTCTGGCCTCGGCTGGTGTCGCACTTCACCCGATGTCATAGCGGCAGTTCTTCGGGTATAAAGGCATCAGCCGACGCCATTTTCCTCAGTCTTTCTTGCCGCGTGGCGCCCGAAGCAGAAGCTGTTCGCAAGTGCCGGTCGGTCAGAACCAGAGATTACTACTACAAGTACCGAAGACTTCTAAAAAGCTAAGTACCCCGTTGGGGACTCTTTCTTGCCTCAGCCGATGTCAGAAAAAGTGAATAACTGTTTAACTTGTGGGAAACAAATACCTCATAAAGATTTCCACTCTTACTGCTTACCTTGTTTAGGCCCAGACAACGACGTAGCAGCTTGTCTAGCCTGTGCTTCTTTCAACCGACGGACGCTTAGACGTTGGTCGGAATTTGCTGAAGAATTTTTCGGCTCCGATTTTGCTTACATTATGCCGTCGGATTCCCCGACTACGCAAATTTCTAAAAAACGCAAGGAAAAGGACCGACACTCGGCAGCAAAATCTACCAAATCGGTGCCTGCTAAGACCCCCTCTCACAGGCCTAGTTCCAGTACACAAATGCTTAGTCTAGCAGAGGATCTCATTTCCTTGATCCGGGGATCCCAACCACATCCAGACAGGGCTTCTCACCCACCTCCAGAGAAGAGGACTAGAGTAGAGCCCCCTGAGCCAGTTTCTTCAGATGGATCCTCTGATGAGTCAGATAATTCAAACCCTCCAGAGGGCCCCTTTTCTCCTTATGAGGACTCTGATGCAGAAGACTCCATTCCTTCTGCCTCTCCGCCTGAGGAATTTTCTTTTGGGGAAACCTTGCATGCTATGAGGGAACAATTTCAATGGCAGGGCCAGGATTTTTCAGACTCTAGGAAAAGGCTTAGAACCTTTTTGCATTTGCCACAGCATAGGCCTTTAGCCATTCCTCCAGTACTTACTGTTGTGGATGATGCTTTTAATGATGCTTGTACTGCTCCTGATTCTCTTCCTCCGGCCCCTGCTAAGCCCGATAGGTACTACAGGGTTCGGACACACATTATCATTTGTATAAGGCCCTTTGCAGATCCGAAAATATCTCCCAGGGCCCCAAGGCTGTAGTAGCTTCTACCAAAACCCTCCCTCTGAAAGGGAATCTAGGGACTTAGAGAGATGGGGTAAAAAGTTTACACTTCTGCTACTCTTTCAGCTAGGACCTTGAACTGTCAATTCCACAGGATTCAGTATCAGTGATTTAGGTTAGACCAATTAACTAAAAAACTGTCCTCGGATGAACCATTAGACAAAAATCTGTACAGGAAATGGTACATAACATTCAGCAGGTCAGTAATCATTCCTTAAAATGCGGCTATGATGCACTGGAGGCTTCCTTTAGATCAGCCATGACTGGCACAGTGATCAGAAGACATGCATGGTTGAAAGAGCAGTCCTTACCAGACCATGTTAAATCAAAGCTCCTAGATGCTCCCATTGATAAGCTCAGTTTGTTTGGCTCCCCTGCGCAGCAGGTGCTGAAGAAGGTGGAAGAGAAAGCAAAATCTGTTCAGACAGTCAAGGATTTCTTGCAGGTCCAACCTCCAAGGTTTAGCAGGAACTGGCCTTCCAAGAATTGGTCCTTTCCAGACACCTCCAGAGCTCCGAGAGGCAGGAATAGGCGCTCAAGAGGCAGGGGTCAATCCAGAGGTGCCTACAGAGCACGTCAGTGGCAGGCTAACAACCAGTGAGGTACAGCCACAGATCCAGCCACCACCACTTCCACAGGACAATCACAGTGACTTGGCTCTGGCACCGCCTACCAGGGAACAACTAGAAGCACCCTTAGGCGGGAAGCTAGCCTTATTTTCAGTAAACTGGCATTACATCACAGGAGACAAATGCATTTTACAGACAATAGACCAAGGTTACAGGTTTCACTTCCATACTCTACCAAGGGGGAGAGGAATGCTAAACCTACCTCCAAATCAGAAGACAGAAGCTCTAGAACAAATAACTCACTTACTAAGGATGAGAGCTATAGAAAGGGTACCATCTATGGAACAAGGACAAGGATTTTACTCTTCCTGGTACCAAGAAAAGAAAACCAATGGAGACCTATTCTCGACCTGTCCGCTTTAAACACATACCTCATTGTTCCAAAATTCAAAATGCTGACCTTACAGCAGCTTCTTCCCATGCTGGGCAAGGAGTCTTGGCTGGTAACTCTAGATCTCAAGGAGGCATACCTGCACGTCCCCATACGACCAAATTGCAGAAGATACCTCAGATTTCTTGCAGGATCAGAGCATTATCAATTCTCAGCATTGCCCTTTGGCTTATCTACTGCGCCCAGAGTATTCACGAAATGCCTGGCATCAGTAATTGCTCATTGCAGGCTTCAGGGAATTCAAATTTATCCTTACCTGGACGATTGCCTGTTACAAGCGGACAACAAAAACAAATTAACAAAAGATTTGGAAAGGGTCATTCATCTACTACAAGCCCTGGGATACACAGTCAATATAAAAAAGTCAAGGCTGATACCAACCCAAAGGATAACCTTCTTGGGTGCAGATTTGGACACATCAAAACAAATGGCATCCCTCACAGTAGAAAAACAGGAGAATCTCCCTCTCTACTTCATGGCATTAACAAAGCAGAACCAGCTAACAGCAAGAAAGGTCCTGCAAGCTCTAGGTTGCATGGCATCCGGCATAATATTGATTCCACATGCCAGACTACATATGAGGAAGTTACAGTGGTACCTAAGGAATTTATGGTCTCAGCACAAGCACAGCCTAGAAACCCAGATTTCAATAATTCCATGCCTGAAACAAGAATTCCAATGGAGGGCTCAGGCCTGTCAATCAAACAAGGGACTGCCCTTCCACAGCACTCAACCAAGCCAGACCATCACAACAGACGCCTCAGACCTCGGTTGGGGGGCACACATGCTGGACAAGTGCATACAAGGCTTATGGACTCAAGACCAGCTGCACCTACACATAAATCAAAAGGAAATGCTGGCAGTAAAACTGGCAATTCAGGCATTCAGACCATTTCTTCGACAGGGTCAACTGCTGATAAGGACGGACAACACCACAGTTATGTGGTACATCAACAAACAGGGAGGCACACATTCATACCCTCTATGCCGGATGGCAATGGACCTCTGGAATGTGGCACTGAGCTTCAGCTTCAAGCAATTTTTGTGCCAGGAAAAGAAAATATACTAGCAGACATCCTAAGCAGAACTACCACGGATGCCCACAAATGGATGCTGCATCCGGACATCTTCAAAACCATTACAGGGAAATGGGGACTACCAGAAATAGACTTATTTGCATCCCCACACAATCACCAACTGAAAATATTCTGCACAAGGACGTACCACCCACTTACTTGGAAAGTGGACGCCCTATCTTTCAGTTGGAAAAACCTGACAGCAAATGCATTCCCACCTCTTCCTTTGATGCACAAGGTGCTATTGAAGATCAAAGAAGACCGTCCAAGGATCATCCTGATAGCTCCAGTCTGGCCAAGGCAACATTGGTACCCATTACTGAGGAGCATGTCTCGGGAACAAATATGGCCTCTGCCCCTAGTTCCCTTGCTGTTAACACAGAACAACTTCAAAACCCTGCATCCAAACCTGAAAACACTGCAGCTGGCTGCCTGGAACATTGCATAAGACCAAATAACCCAGATTTATCTCAAAGCGTAAAAAACATTATCTTGGAGGCTCGCAGACCCTCAACAAGAAAAAATTATTCAGCAAAATGGAAAAGATATCTCATTTGGAGTACTGCAAAAGGAGAGAAAGTGTCACTGGTAAACATAGCTAACATCCTGGAATACTTGGCAGAGCTCTTCCACAACGGCCTGTCCTATTCTTCCATTAGGATTCATGCATCAGCTATTTCAGCAGAATACAACTTGGATCCCCCAGTCTTCTCACATCCTCTGCTCAGGCAGTTTCTGAGAGGGATTAAAAATGTAAAGCCACCTAGGAAGCCACCATTGCCAGCATGGGACTTGAACTTTGTGCTAGAAAAGTTGACACTCCCTCCTTTCGAGCCAGCAGCAACAGCAGAATTACAGTACTTATCATGGAAAACTGCTTTCCTGCTTGCAATCACTTCAGCAAGAAGGGTATCTGAGCTACAGGCATTAATGGCAGTACAGCCCTTCCTGATCTTCCATCAAGATAGAGTGTCCATGAGAACTAATCCTTCTTTTATGCCAAAGGTGGTCTCCAGGGTATCTTTAAATCAAGCTATCCACCTACCAACATTCTTCCCCAACCCACAGAACAGGAGAGAAAGACTGTTGCATACCTTGGATGTACATAGACAATTACGCTACTACCTGGACAGGACCAAGAGCAATAGAAAGACTGACCAGCTACTGGTAGCATATGCGACAGGAATGGAAGGAAAAGCAATTTCAAAACAGACAATCTCTAAGTGGATAGGAAATTGCATTAGATTTTGTTACTCCTACCATGGGAAGAAAACTCCAGAAAACATCAGGCCTCACTCTACAAGGGCTACAGCCACTACCACAGCTTTCTTACGAGGAGTGGCTACCAAGGACATTTTAGAGGCTGCTACTTGGTGCTCCATGCATACATTTGCCAAGCATTATAATTTACCTTTATACTCCAGATCTCGAGCAGGTTTTGCCACTGCTGTTTTGCAAGGGATCTTAACTGCACCATAATCTTATTTCTCCTCTTCCCCAGTTTGGCTATGGTATTCTACCCATTTGTAAGGACTGCAGATGCATCCTTGAAGGACATAGTACAGTTTTGTACCTACCATAAATGTAGATGTCCGATAGGCATGCATCTGCAGTCAGGATTACCCACCCTCCTTCCCCTCTGTGGTACTCCTAGGGTATTTGCCCATCTTGTAGCTAGCTGGGGGAATCTATTATGGTGTATTTGTTTGTATATACGTACATACATGCTTATTTTTTGTTTGCTCTCTACTATTTGGAACCATTTGCATTTATCCAAATTTAGCCTTCTTAGAGGGCACCTGGCATCTGGGGCAAGAAACACTGAGGAAAATGGCGTCGGCTGATGCCTTTATACCCGAAGAACTGCCACTATGACGTCGGGTGAAGTGCGACACCAGCCGAGGCCAGACCCAGACTTTGGAATCCGGCCGACCGAAGGGCTGCCTGACGACAGGACAACCCATTTGTAAGGACTGCAGATGCATGCCTATCGGACATCTACATTTATGGTAGGTACAAAACTGTACTTTTCCATACCTGGTCAACTGGCTCTTCGCTGCGCCCAACAAACATCAGCTGTATCTGGCCCGAGATTACTTCATTCGGTTGGCAGATGTACTGGGAATGACAGTCAATGTTCAGAAATCCCAACTGCAACCAGTACAACTTCTGGACTTCATTGGGGCATGGCTAGACACTTTGCAGATGAAGGTATTCTTAACTCCAGACAGGATCCTACACCTCTGGTGCCACATAGCTCGGATAGCGAACTCCAAGTCTCCAAAGGCGAGCGATGTTTTCCGGGCTCTGGGCTCCGTGGCTGCTGCCATATCGATTCTCCCTTGTGCGCTCCTTCACATGCAGGATCTTCAATGGACTCTGGCTGTTCAGTGGTCTTGGCTAGACCTGCCCATGGAATTTCCGATAAAGATCAGTCACGTCTGCAGGACGTCTCTTCTTTGGTGGTTAAGTTCACCGGAGATATCAGAAGGACGCCCCTTCGCATCATCTCCAGTCCAGGCCACAGTGACCACGGACGCCTCCCAACTTGGGTGGGGGGACACCTTTTGGGAAGGACAGTCCATGGCACGTAGTCCCAGTCAGAGACCAAGTTGCACATAAATGTTCTAGAGATGAGGGCAGTGCTTTTAGCATTGGAAGCCTTTTACACTGTCCTCCCTCTCGGATTGATTGCAGTTCAGTCAGACAACATGTCGGTTGTCTGGTATATCAACAAGCAGGAGGGAATCACATCCTACCCCCTGTGTCTCGAGGCCATGAGAGTGTTGGAATGGGCGATCTCCACCAGTCGGTTTCTGATAGCAACACACATCCCGGGGTGCTTCAACATTTTAGCGGACAGATTGAGTCGGGCCATTCTTATGCCGTACGAGTGGTCTGTGAAACAGTCAGTAGCGGGGGAGATCTTCCTTGCATGGGGTCAGCCTTGCTGCAATCTCTTAGCATCTCCTTCCAACGCAAAGTGCAGCGAGTTCTTTGCTCTGATTCTCTCACCAGGCGAAGTCCCCAGGGACGCTGTAGTCCATGCTTGGCCCTCTGGCTTCTGTATGCTTATCCACCATTGCCAGTCATTCTGAAATTTCTTCAGAAAGCTTGCCAACTGCGGTGCAAAGTGATCCTCATTGTCTCGTTCTGGCCTCGTCAGGTTTGGTTCCCATTCCTTTGGTCACATCTCTTAGCTCCCCCGTGGGTTCTGGATCCCTGCTCGGATCTAATCTCCCATCCGTCGGTGGCCTGTCTGCCCGATCTGGGCAGCCTCAAGCTGACAGCCTGGTTGCTCCAGTTCCATTAATTGCCAGGACTCCCAGTCTTTCATCCCCGGTAAAATCCATACTGGTGGCTTCTCTTAAAGACTCCAGTAGGAAACTTTATTGCAGTAAATGGAAGCTCTTTTCCATTTGGGCCTCACAGAGAAAACTAGATCCCTTTACAGCCCCTGTTCCAGCGGTGTTGGATTTCCTGTCTGGCATCTTTCAGCAAGGAGCTAGTTCCTCCACAGTGAAAGTACAATTGGCAGCCATTTCCAGTTTTCACTTTGGTGAAGACAACATTGCCTTAGCCTCCTGTAGGCTGTGTAAGGCCTTTCTTAAATGTACTTTTCTTTTATGCCCACCTGTCAAGGATTCAGTGCCTCCTTGGGACCTTACTTTTGTTTTACAGGCATTCGTTGCTCTTCCTTTCGAACCTGCAGCTTCAGTGGACTTGATATTTTTGTCCTGGAAGACCGCTTTCTTAGTCACCATTACATCTGCTCGGAAGGTTTTTGAGCTTCAAGCTCTGTCTGCCGTGCCTCCGTATTTGGTCTTCTACAAGGATAGGGTCTCTCTCCGTACTAATCCTTCCTTCTTACCCAAAGTGGCATTTGAAGAAAACATAAACCAGTCCATTAATCTGCCCGTTTTCTTTCCTAACTTCCAAAATATAGGTGAATACAAACTCTATTTGTTAGATGTTCATAGACAGCTTCATTTTTATCTTCATAGAACGAAGTCTTTCTGCAAAACTGACCAATTGTTTGTTTCTTTTTCCAAAGCATTTGTGGGAAAAGCTATTTCTAAAGTTTCTTTGGCCAGATGGATCACTCTTTGTATTTCACATGCCTACAAAGCAAAAGGTTTATCTCCTCCTGGTATTGTTAAGGCTCACTCTCTACCAGGTCCATGGTGACTTCTGCTGCTTTTTGGTCTAGGGTACCTTCGGACGATATTTGTGCAGCAGCGACCTGGGCTAATTCACATACCTTCATTTCCCATTACAAATTAGATCTGATTTGTAGTGGTAGAGCATCACTTGGCTCTGCGGTGCTCAGGAATATCCTTCCGTAAGGGCCTCCCAGGATCGGAGTAGCTGGGGACTCTGTCCCACAGATTGCAGATAAAATGAAGTTAACTACTTCAGATAAAGAAGTTATGTACTCACTATAATGTTCCATCTGAGTAGTTATACTTCATTTTTCTGCAACATTCCTTCCCTCTGTCTCCTGGACCTAGTCCTGTCTTTTCAGGTTTTGTTCATTGGGCTGAGTTGCTTATGTTTTCATTTGCAGCAAACTCGATCTGAGGGAAGATAGGAGATGATAGAGCATTATGGGTAAGGGGAGGAGCTCGGAGCTTGGAGCAGATGCTAGAAAAAAAGTTGCTGGCTCGGATCTGTTTACCCACAGGTTGCAAAAAAATGAAGTATAATTACTCAGATGAAACGTTATTGTGAGTACATAACTTCTCTTTCTAGTGGCAGTTACTTCAGATCAAAGAATTTCCAAAATGCACGCACTTTCCTGCAAACCACTGTATTTGGTCTTTCATAAGGAAAGGGATGTTCGTGTTTCACTGTTGCAGTTATTACACTTGGGTTATCCTGCTGGCAGGCGACCCGCAGTCGATCCGAGTTCCAAAGTCTTGGTCCGACGTCAGTGTGCCAGGGGTATAAAAGTTGCAACCGACGCCATTTTCTTCAGTCTTTCTTGCTGCACGGTGCCCAAAGCAAAAGCAGTTCGCAAGTGCCGGTCGGCCGACTCCTGAGATTTTTCGAAATTGAGTTTCAGAACCAAAGTCTTCAATAAAGCTAAGTACCCCATTGGGGAAACCTTTTCTTGCTCCAGACCGATGTCAGTAAAAGTTAATAATTGTATTTCTTGTGGGAAGCAAATACCTCATAAGGACTTTCACTCTTACTGTATTCCTTGCCTAGGCCCTGACCATGGCGTTACCAGTTGTCGGTTTTGTGCTAGATTCAATAAACGCACTATTAAACGTCGGTTTGATTTTGCTTTACATTATTTTGGCCGAAGGTTTAATTACATAATGCCGTCGGAACAACCGACAACCGGAATTTATAAAAAACGCAAAGACAAAGAAAAGGACAGGCATCCGAGGTCCAAAACCGACAAAGCCTCTTCAAGGCCAGTCGCCGAGTCTCAGTGAGGCGCTTTCACAGCCCCTGACACCCTTAGAGCCACAGGCCTTAATCGACAGCCACGTGGAGACATCGAGGCCTGTGGAAACTCAAGGTATTGGGCCTACAAAAACTATTCCCTCAGATGGGTCCGGAGCCGCTGAGCAGGCATCGGCTTCTGAGGGTGTTTTCAGACCTTCACAGCTTACAATTAAGCCCACTACAGCAGCCAATGCAAAGTCAAAAACACCATTAAAGACAAGGAAACAAGTACAGCATTCTCCACAACAGTCATCCATGCCATCCATGCCAAAGAAACAGATGCTTAAAATGGCCGAAGACCTAATTACTTTAATCAGGGGTTCCCAACCCCCTCCTGACAAAAGGCCTAGGCAAGACACTGACTATGATTCCTCTGACCAGGTTTCCATTTCCTCTGATTCCTCTTCTGATCAGGGATATTCTCTCCCTCCCTATGAGGACTCTGATGCAGAAGAGTCTATACCTTTAGCCTCTCCGCCTGAGGATTATTCTTTTGGGGAAACCCTGCACACCATGAGGGAACATTTCCATTGGGAGTGCCAGGATTATTCAGAATCCAAGAAAAGGCTCAGAGACTTCCTTTTCTTGCCTCAGCACAGGCCCCCTAGCTATCCCCCCTGTTCTTGATATTGTTGATGATGTTAAGGCTTCCACTGCTAAATATCCTGTCCCCTCTGATAGGGATTCCAGAGCTCTGGACAGTTGGGGAAAAAAGTTTACACTTCTGCTACTTTAGCTGTAATGGCTTTAAATTGCCAGTTTCACATGCCTAAATGTCAACAGTACCTCATGTCATTGTTAAAACAGAAAATGGTTTCTAATTCAGAAATTCCTGACAGTAAGGAAACACAGGATTTATTGCATGCAGTTGTACAAGTGGGAAAGCATACTCTGCAATGTGGTTTTGATTCATTAGAGGCTTCTTGTAGAGCCGCAGTACAGGCTCTGTTATTCGAAGGCATGCTTGGTTGAAGGAACAAAGTTTACCTGACCATGTTAAAGTAAAATTATGGGATGCTCCACTACAGCATGATACTTTGTTTGGTGTTAAGGCAGAAGAGGTGTTAAAGAAAATGGAGGATAAAGCAAAATCAGTGCAGACAGTGAAGGATTTCTTACAGGTTCAACCACCTAGATTTAGCAGAAACTGGCCTTCAAAAAATTGGTCCTTTCCAGTGTCAGGCCACAAAGAGGCAGATATAGAAGCCCAGGAGGCAGATCTCAGCCCCAAGGCTCCTATAGACCTAAACAATGGGGTGCTTTGGTCCCCAAAGGAGGGGAAGACAAATCACAACCTTATAGGAAACAGTCCCAATGACTTCCCTCTACAAATGCCAAGCACTTTTTTGGCAGCACCCCTAGGGGGAAAGCTAGCACTTTTCTCAAAAAATTGGCACATGATCACCCAGGACCAGTGGGTGCTGAATATTGTTTCTCAGGGTTACAGGTTCCACTTCCACACTCTTCCAAAATCAAAAGGTATGCCAGACCTGCCATAAAATCAATGGGCAGAGGCGCAAAAACAGATTGTTGCTCTTATGGACATGGGAGCTATTCAAGGAGTTCCACAGCAAGAACAGGGACAAGGATTTTACTCAAGACTTTTCTTAGTTCCCAGAAAGGACAAAGCCTGGAGACCAGTACTGGACCTGTCAGTCCTAAATACTTTCCTGGATGGTCCAAAATTCAAAATGTTAACACTTCAGCAACTTCTGCCCATGCTGGGCAAGAAGGCTTGGCTAGTTACTTTGGACCTCAAGGAGGCATACCTGCATGTCCCAATCAGACAATTATGCAGAAGATACCTCAGATTCATTGCAGGCTCAATGCATTACCAATTGTCTGCACTGCCCTTTGGCTTATCTACTGCGCCCATGGTCTTCACAAAATGCCTGGCACCAGTAATTGCATTTTGCAGACAAAAAGGAATTCAAATATATCCCTACTTGGATGACTGCCTTATTCAAGCAGAGAGCAAGGACATTCTTCTAAAGCATCTGGCGTTTGTAAAAAGATTACTAATTTGCTTAGGGTACACAGTAAACGAAAAGAAATCAAAACTAGTGCCCTCTCAAGAGGTAATATTCCTGGGTGCAAGCTTAAATACAACTGCCCAGATGGCTTATCTCACGCCAGACAAACAAAGGCAACTGACTCATTACTTTCAAATGATGGCAACAAAAACCCAGCTCCATGCAAGAAAAATTCTGCAGGCCCTGGGCTTCATGGCATCCTGCATTCTTCTAATTCCATATGCAAAACTGCATATGAGGAAACTACAATGGTACCTAAAAAGTGTTTGGACTCAGCATTGTCACAGCCTGGAGACAATCATAACCTTAATTTCCTGCCTGCAGCAGGAGTTTCGATGGTAGGCCCAGGCCTATCACCACAACAAGGGACAGCCTTTCACTTTACCCACAGCCAGGCAGACAATATCAGCAGATGCATCAGATTATGCCTGGGGGCACATATGGTAGGAAAATGTATTCAGGGCACGTGGACCAAGGAACAAATGCATCTTCACATCAATCAAAAAGAGATGCTAGCTGTACAGATTGCCCTGACAGCCTTCAAGGACCTAATACATCCAGGACAACTATTAATAAAGGCGGACAATACCACATTTATGTGGTACATAAACAAGCAATGGGGCACACATTCTTACCCCCTATGCAGACAAGCCATGACTTTGTGGAGCACAGCACTGACCTATCAAGTACATCTGTAGGCACAATTCCTGCCAGGAACAAAAAACACACTGGCAGACGAACTAAGCAGAAATTGCATGGATTCTCACGAATGGAAGCTCAATCCACAAGTATTCAGGATGATAACAAGGAAATGGGGATGCCCATACATAGATCTCTTTGCCTCCCCTCACAATTACCAAATACATAAATTTTGCACAAGAACTTATCGCTCTCAAGCATGGAAAGTGGATGCTCTTTCTTTCAGCTGGAAAGGCCTGACAGTATATGCCTTCCCTCCGATGCCTCTTCTCACCAAGGTGTTAATAAAAGTCAGACAAGAAAGGCCAAGAATGATCCTGATTGCACCAGACTGGCCACGCCAGCACTGGTACCCAATCCTAAAGAATTTGTCTCAAGGCCCAGCTTGGCTTCTACCCCTAATGCCTCATCTTCTGACACAACAAGACAATCTGATTCTGCACAGTCAACTCAGAACCTTAAACCTGGCAGCATGGCAGATAATGTAGCCACTCAGACTGCACCTCTCTCTAAAGCTGTTATGGATGTCATTTTAGAAGCCAGGAGTCCCAGCACTAGGAAATCTTATGCAGAAAAATGGAAGGGATTCTGTGCTTGGAACCAGGCACAAGGGCTCGAACCACTTGTCCCTAATATCCCTCAGATTTTGCAATACCTAACAGATGTTGGACAAGGCTTATCTTTCTCATTTATTAAAATCCATGCATCTGCCATTTCAGCTCATTACAATACGGACCCTCCTATTTTTTCACATCCTCTACTACAACAGTACCTCAGAGGGGCAAAAAATATAAGACCCCCAAGGAGAGCACCAGTCCCTACTTGGGACCTCAATTTTGTTTTAGAAAAACTCACACTGCGTCCTTTTGAACCAGCCAGCACAGCTGATCTAAAATTCTTGTCATTGAAAACTGCTCTGCTCCTAGCAATAACTTCTGCAAGAAGAGTCTCAGAGTTACAGGCATTAATGGCTGTGGAACCTTTCCTCATTGTTCATCAGGACAGGGTGTCTCTTAGGACAAGCCCAACATTCATGCCAAAGGTGGTCTCCAATGTGGCCTTAAACCAAACCATTCATGTATGTCCGCCACTTTTGTATGTGATCTTGTGACTGTCTTTCTTAACCATCTGTTGGCTATTGTCAAGCCATTTGCCAGACGAAAGTCTAGAATGGCCTCTCTTCCTTTATTCCTGTTGCCCCACCCATGTGGACCCAGCCAGTCCTCATATCCTGTTCTGTCTGTCCCGATGTATGCGTTCAATTCCCACATTATCAACTCCAATTCATGTTGTCCTCCTCTATCTAGTAGGTCCTGCAACTGCTGTCTGAGTGCACTCTTTTCCTCACTATCACAACCCTGCCGTGGAGCATAAGCTGAGATTATGAATACTGCCGTATCATTAGGCTGGTGTCTAATTGAGATGAGTCTGTCATTAGTTCTGATGTTATCCCTCACTGCCTTCTGAAGCGTCTCTCGAACCACAATTCCCACACCATTTCTAGCCTCTCCTCCTCCTGAGTAGTAGACTGTGAATCCCAAGTCAAGTGGCTTCTCTGTACTGACCTTCCATCTTGTTTCTGGGATACATAGGATGGCCAGACTTTTCCATATCATCATGTCACCCACTTCCAAGCTGTCCCCTGTCAATGAACCTACATGAAGTGTAGCAGTTCTCAGTTCATGTTTGGTAGGTTGATTGGTTTTACGTCCAGCTTTCTATCAACAGAGCTATCCCAGGTAACCCAGGTTGTGCAACTAGACACCGGCCGGCCGGTGGGGGTGCATACACTCTTCTCATCATTAGCATAGGTCCCTGATATAAGTCAGAGTAGGCCGGGTCCTCAACCCACTTTTCACCAGCAAATACCTTTTGGCGACATTAGTCAACTTGACTGAATCACCTAGAGCCATATTTTACACCATCGAGTGGCTCGCCTTGCTGCTTCATGCAGTCTGTGATCTCCTATCTTGAGGGTACTGGGCACCACAGTATATTCCCAAATCAGTTGGTTTGTACAACTCCTCTCCCTATAGGGCACCATGTTGAGTCTGTGCTGCTGTCCACACCTCCATTTATTGTTGAATTTCTGTGATGGAAGCAGTTACGTGTTTTTCGGAGGTGACAGGAAAAACATGCAAGCTCCAAACAGGTATTGGCCAGCGGTCAGGATTGAACCTTGTGCATGGGAGGCGAAGACCTTAATCGTTGCACCATATAGTTTTATATTTTTTATGGATTCCTTACAGATACTGCAATAAAAATTCTAGCCACTACTTTCTTGTCAGTTCTCTTGTACACTGCTCCTTTTCTAACAAACTTAAACAGTAGTCAAAGAAACAAACTTGCCTCCAGCTGCAACAAAATAGCTTAATTTGCCCCCCAATCTCCCTCATAAGACCCATCATTGTCATAACTTAAAGCAATTAAACTGGCTTGAACTACACAACTACCTTACATATGCACAACATGCTACAATACACAAACTCCTCGTGCAGAAAAATGCCCTACACTACAAAACTTATTGCTTGCCCTACTGTCCAGCAAGGGACTTCTTTTCTAGTAACAAATTCTTGTTACTTACAAGTAAGTCAGTAATGTTGCAGGGGATGCATTCTACTCCTAGTACGTTGCTAATCTCTGGAACAAGTATCCCCACACAAAACTCTCCGACAAACTCCATGGTTTTAAATCATTGCTTAAACAACATTTTAACCATCCTGGTCTATCACATGCTCATCACGAGTTTAAAGACTTTTTGTCCACAGTGTGATACTCTTTAGATACTCCTGAAGAGAATACTCTCAACCTCTCACTGAAATGACAAAACAATTTTTATACATAACTGCTGCCTGTACAATCTACTAAGTTGCATTTGGGTTTTCTCTTTAGTAACTTCTGCTTCCGTAAAATCTTAGAATGTATAAATGTAAGTACTGTTTGTGTCTAAATGTAATTAGAAATGTAACTACTATGCATTTAACTGGATCTTAGTGTAATGTAATGCAAGCAAGTGGGCTTTTCTCCCCTGACCTTCACTGAAAATGGGTATTACCCAGTCGGACTTTCCCGGTAATCAGAGAAATAAATAAGTAAATAAAAAAATATAAATTATCTGGAAATCTCCAGAAGTAAGTCAGTATGGTGGACGGATGCTCGCACACACTTATAAAAATAAAATCAAATTTTAATGAAATACAAAAGATGAGTGCTTTCGCAACACATTTGCTTCATCAGATCTTAATACATTAGTTACACAGCTGATGTTAGTCGTGTTTCACTGTTGCAGTCATCACACGTTGATCATCTGCCTGCAGGTAGCCCTCAGTCGGCCCAAATACCAGAGACTTAGTATTTCTGCATCGGTTGCTGTCACTCCAGGACTGACGTCAGGTCGTCAGGGGTATAAAAACAGGCAGCTGATGTCATTACATCAGTCTTTCTTGCTGGGGAGCCCGAAGCAGAAGCAGTTCGCACGAGTCCTGGTTGGCCGCTACCTGAGTTTTTGTTTCCGAATTGAATCATCCTGAAGTCTTCTAAAGCTGAGTACCCCGTTGGGGATCCTTTTTTCTTGCTCTAACCGATGTCAGAAAAAGTTAACAATTGTCTCGCCTGTGGAAAGCAAATACCACACCAAGATTTCCATTCTTACTGCGTCACCTGTTTAGGCCCAGACCACAACACACCTCACTGTCGGTTTTGCACTTTGTTCAACACCTGAACTATTAGTCACTGGGCCCTTATTGTCGCTAAATACTTTTGCTCTCGATCTCCGTATTCCAAAATGGCTTTGGTAAGCCATCCGACTACCGATCTTCAGAAAAAACGTAAGGATAAAGACAGAAACAGACCTCACAGGTCCAAAACTGCCGACGACGCTTCCGTTAAGCTAGTCGCCAGTTTGCCGGTACTCAGTGAGGCACTTTCGCAGCCCCTGATGCCTGCTTCGGTGGATTCGTAGCCCACTACCAAGACCCGTGCCGCGAGACTCTTCTTTGACTATGGAACCTGCGGATGTCTCTTCCTTGGATGGGTCCGCAGCCGCTGTGCAGGAGGAAGTTCTTCGCACTACCGATTTTCGACAAACCGGCGACTTCTTTCACATCTTCAGTTCTGTCTAAAACTACCGAGTTTCTAAGGCCAAGAGTATGAGCTACGCCTAAAAAAGCGACGACCCAAACTCAAGCACCTGCTTCCTTGCCACAACATCAAATACTTAAAATGGCAGAAGACCTGATTATGCTGAGTAGGGGAAGCCAGCCTTCAGGAATCCATTCTCTCTGCTTTCCCTATAGTGGATTTTTCTTTTGGTGAAACCCTACATACTTTGAGAGCATTTCCACTGGGAATGCTAAGACTATCCTCAGTCCTAAAAGAGACTCAGAGAATTTCTAGATTTGCCGCAGCATAAAACTTTAGCAGTACCTCCAGTCAGTTTGCCAGTTTCACATGCTGAAATACCAGCAACATATTATGGAACTTATTAAGCAAAAGTTAGCTACCTTTACAGACTGTGCAGAAAATAAAGATTTACAAGAGCTTATGCATTCTGCAAGCCAAGTCAGCAAGCATACTTTGCAAGGTGGTTTTGATGCCCTAGAAGCATCTTGCAGGGCAGCAGTCACTGGTTCTGTACTGAGAAGGCATGCTTGGCTTAAGGAACATACCTTGCCAGACCATGTCAAATCAAAATTACTATACGCCCCTTTGAACTAGGACAATCTGTTTGGCACCAAAGCAGAAGAGGTTCTAAAAAAGATGGAAGAAAAGCCTAAGTCTATGCAGACAGTCAAAGATTTCTTGCAAGTGCAGCCTCCTAGATTCAGTAGGCATTGCCCCTCGAAACATTGGTCCTTTCCAGTCCCCTGAAGGCCATCTCAAACTAGACCCAGAGGAAACAGACCCCCCCCCTTCCCCCCGACTTCAGTGTCAGGATATGCAGAGGTCTAAGCAATGGAGTGCCTCCACTCCAAAAAAGGCAGTGCTAAGCCACCCCCTTATGGAAAGAATTCACAATGACTTCCCTATTCCACTCCTCATCTCTGCCCAACTGCTCATACCCCTAGGAGGAAAACTTGCCCATCATGCAAAAAACTGGACCTCCATCACCAAAGACCTATGGGTCCTCGACATTGTATCCCAGGGGTGCAGATTTTACTTCCACTCACTGTCAACCCCAAAATTGATCCCAGACCTTCCTCCAAACCAGTGGACAGAGGCACAAAACCAAGTTCAATCCCTGCTCTCCATAAGGACAATTCATCCTGTTCCGACAGAACAGGTAGTTCAAGGGTTCTATTCCAGACTTTTCCTTGTACCCAGAAAAGAGGGCTCTTTGCACCCAATCCTAGATCTTTCCACTCTAAGCACCTTCCTGGTGGTACCAAATTTCAAAATGATTACCCTACAGCATCTTCTTCCTATGCTGTCCAAAGATGCCTATCTGCACATCCCTATCAGGGACTCATGCAGTAAATACCTATGTTTCAGGGCAGGATCTATGCATTATCAGTTCTCTGCACTTCCCTTTGGCTTATCTACTGCTCCCAGAGTATTCACAAAATGCTTTGCTCCAGCCATTACTTATTGCAAACAGAGAAAAAATAAAATTTACCCATACTTGGACGATTGCCTGATTTAGGTAGACAGTCAGAAACAGCTGTTGCCGCACCTGACATTTGTTAAGAACCTTCTAACCTCCCTGGGGTACACTATCAACGAAAAGAAATCAAAACTAGTCCCCAGTCAAAAGATTGTATTTCTGGGAGCAAGCTTGGACACAGCATCCCAGATGGCATTCCTTACTCCAGAAAAACAAGCCTGTCTGACAGGCTATTTCGCTCAAATGGCCACCAGAACCCAGTTTTCCACAAGGAAAATCCTGCAGGCCCTAGGGTTCATGGCCTCTTGCATCCTACTAATTCCATATGCCAGACTGCATATGAGGAAACTTCAATGGTATTTAAAGTCTTTGGTGCCAACATTCTCAGGACCTGGAAACTGTCATACCTATCATACCTTGTCTAAGGACAGAGGTTCTTTGGTGGGCAGCAGCATGCAGCCACAACAATGGACTTCCCTTTACTCAACCCTACGCCGCGCAGACCCTAACCACAGACTCAGACTGTGCCTGGGGGGCTCAACTGGATGACAAGTGCATTCAAGGCCACTGGAGCCCAGGTCAAACTCATCTGCACATCAACCAGAAAGAGATGCTAGCTGTTCAGCAAGCTCCGACAGCTTTCATGTCCCTTCTCTCACCAGGACCCTTACTAATAAAAACAGACAGCACCACAGTTATGTGGTACATCAACAAGCAGGGGGGAACCCACTCTTACCAACTTTGCAGGCTAGCCATAGCCCTGTGGAACACTGCCTTGGATATGCAGATTCATCTGCAAGCTCATTTCCTGCCAGGCAAACAAAACTCTCTGGCAGACGACTTAAGCAGAAATCTCCTAGACCCACATGAGTGGCAATTAGACCCCAGCACCTTCAGTATTCTAATCCAGAAATGGGGGACCCCCAGATGTGGACCTCTTTGCTTTTCTCTGCAATCACCAGTTCAGCAAATTCTACACCAGGACACCTCACAGCAGGGTCTTGAAAGTGGATGCCCTATCTTTCCAGTGGGAAAACCTCTCAATCTATGCATTCCCTGCCTCTTCTGTCAAGAATATTATTCAATGTAAGACAGGGCAGACCAAGGACAATCCTGACTGGCCAAGCCAGCACTTGTATCCACTACTGCGCAGCCTGTCACCGGTGCCACCCTGGCACCTACCCCAGATCCCAACCCTCCTCACTCAGCAGGGGGGACAGATCTTGCATCCACAACTGCAAACCATGAATCTTGCAGCCTGGCTTATTCCTTAAATTCTTCTCCAGTGACCAGCCTAAGCAAGCTGGTGCTGGACGTCATTCATGAAGCCAGAAGACCTAATACAAGAAATCCTATACTGATAAGTGGAAAAGGTATTGTTCCTGGACTCACTCTAAAGGAGAGGACACAGCACTGCCCTCCTTACCTCTACTAGTTACTAGTCAGCTTTGCACCAGGGGCAGAGGGCAAGGCCATTTCAAAACAAACAATTTCCAAATGGTAGCACAATGCATACTGCATCCTTGTAGCAGAACAAGCACCATGGGAAACAACCCTCAGGGGGGTCAGAACACATTCCACTAGGGCAACTTCTACCTCTACAGCATTCCTCAGGGGTGTCCCTACCAGGGACATCCTGGAAGTTGCTACCTGGAGTTCTGTACACACCTTCACCAAGCATTATCACCTGCCTATCTTTTCCAAATCTAAGGTGGGTTTTGCAACAGCACTCCTGCAGGGCATACTGGCCAGCCCCATCTCTTCTTGACTGCCTCCACCCTTTCTTCAACTTTGGCAGTCAACCCAAGTGTGTGATGACTGCAACAGTAAAACACGAAGAGCATAGTACAGTTGTGTACACTTACCTCAAATGTAGATGTTTTGGGTGTATTCACTGTTGCAGTCCTGGTTTCCATCCCTCCAGCCCCCTTGTCTATCTCTCTCTCTCCTCTCTGTCTATTACTCACCCCTTTCAGGGGTATTGGTATTTACTTTTTACTGGTGGTGTTTTCCCCAGCATAACTTGGCTCCCTATTTTGGGGTGGGGGCTCCTGACATTTTGAGCAAGAAAAATTGATGTAATGGCATCGGCTGTCTGTTTTTATACCCCTGACGACCTGACGTCAGTCCTGGAGCGACAGCAACCGACGCAGAAATACTAAGTCTCTGGTATTCGGGCCGACTGATGACTACCTGCAGGCAGATAACCCCAGTGTGATGACTGCAACAGTGAATACACTCGAACATCTACATTTATGGTAAGTGTACACAACTGTACTATTTAAATAGTACAGATAATTATTCCATACTTCAGCCTCTTCGGCTTCATTGCAGGTTTCAAACCCACATCTCTTTTAGACAAAATAAAAATCCATTTAAATTCTGTCAGCTCAGTATGTGTTCTTACATCACGACCTCTTATAGTATTGCAGTATTTCTCTAGCACAACGAAGTTAAACCTGTGCAAGGTTCCTTCTTTCATATTATGTTTAGCTAATGCATTTTTAGGATCGCTTTTATTAATAGCATAGACATGTTCTTTTATTCAATCTCTTAAGACTTCTATTAGTCTTACCAGCATAAGATGCATGCATCCAGAAAGGTTTAGATTGAACGTAATGAAAGAGCAATTTTTTAGGAATGAAAGATTACATACCAAGGATATTGATATGTACTCTTCATTTGATGTCTTGGCTAATGAGTATCTGATGAAGGAACTGTGTTGCGAAAGCGCTCATCTTTTGTATTTTATTAAAAGTTTATCTTATTTTTATGAGTATGCGAGCATCCGTCCACCTTACTGAATGACTTCTGGATTTTGCTTGTATTCGTAGTCAGTTTTGCTCCAATTTTGTGTTGATTTGCTTTTATCTGGAAATCTCTTCATTCAGGTTCCTTCCCAAGAGATTCTGCTTACACATTTTGAATCTTCTGAACATTCTGGGGTTCATTCTTAACCTTCTTTCTTAACTCCAGCGCTAGAAAGGGGCCTTTTACCTACAATGCAGACTCAAATTGTCAGTAATCGCCCTTCTTCCTAAAAACAAGGTTCTCTTTCTGTCAGATTATTTTCAAAACTTTCTTTCCTGAATGTGACCTTGGCTAGATAGATTTTGAGAGCCCTGTGATACATGGCATCAGTGATTCCTATGATAGCTTATGCCAGACTTCAATTGCAGAAGATTCAGTGATAACTTAAGTCCATTTGAACTGAGCATTACCACCTATTAATCTTCCTTATTCCCCTCTTGCTCTTCATCAAGAATGAATTCCTATAGGTGGATCGACCAGATTTTACCAAACCCAGCAGAGCCATTTCTGATTCCATCCCCTTGTCAAGGACTGATCACGGATGCTTCAGATCTGGCATGGATAGCTGGTTCTAAGGACATGAGTAGAAAAGGTTTGGACAACAAAAGAAAGGAAGGACCGCATAAACATAAGTGAGATGAAGGCTCTTATTTTGGTCTTTCAGTCTGAGTTTAAATACTTGGGATCAACAGTTCAGAGTAATGCTGAGTGTGTAAGAGTGGTGAAGAAGAGAGTACAGGCAGGATGGAGTGGGTGGAGAAGAGTGTCAGGAGTGATTTGTGACAGACTAGTAACAGTAAGAGTGAAAGGGAAGGTCTACAAGGGGGTAGTGAGACCAGCTATGTTATATGGGATGGAGACAGTGGCATTGACAAAAATGCAGGAGTCAGAGCTGGACATGGCAGAGTTAAAGAGGTTAAGATTTGCACTGAGTGTGACGAGGTTGGACAGGATTAGGAATAAGTATATTAGAAGGTCAGCCCAGGTTGGAAGGTTTGGAGACAAAGCCAGAGTAGCAAGATTACATTGGTTTGGACATGTGCTGAGGAGGGATGCAGAGTATATTGGGAAAAGATGCTAAGGATGAAGCTGCCAGGTAACAGGAAAAGAGGAAGGCCTAAGATGTGATGAGAGAGGACAATGCAGGTGGTTGGTGTGACAGAGCAAGATGCAGAGGACAGGAAGAAATGGAAACAGATGATCTGCTGTGGCGACCCCTAACTGGAGCAGCCGAAAGAAGAAGTAATCTCTAAATTATTTCTGGGTTCCAGATCCTTTTTGGATTTACACAGACAATGCCATGATTATGTGGTACATAAACAAATTGACTCAAGTCCTTGTAGTCTTTGCAGGCTAGCATCGATTATTTGGGGCACAATAATTTAGCAAAAAATCTTCAAGTTGTGCACATTTCCTCAAAAAGGAACACTGTTGCATACTTTGAGCAGATCCAGAGCAAACCTTCACAAATGGATACTAAACGAGGAGTTCTTTCTGGACATTTTCTACAAATTGGGTACTCCCCAGATAGATCATTTTGCCTACATGCACAACAGATGGCTCTGGCTGTTCTTTTAGAATGCCATCCCCTCAGGCTTGAAGGATGGACACCATGTACTGTACTTGGAAGGCGAGAGTCCTCTGTGCTTACTCTCTACTTCCTTTGATCCCCAAAGTCCTTTTGAAATTCAAGAAGGATAAGACAAAAATATTGTTGGCGACTCCCTTTTGTCCTAGACAGTATTGGTTCACTTTTCTCTTCTACTCATCGAGGGCAGTCACCGCAGATTACATCACAGGGTGGACTTGTTCTCAGAGAACAAAGCTTCTCTAATTTACTACCAACCTTCTGACCTTGAATCTGACCCTTTAGGTGATACAGTTTTAATGTCTTCCAGGGTGATACAGTTTTAATCCCTTTTAGGGGCATGCTTAAGATTTTAAAGTAGGCTAGAAAACCAACTATAAAGAAATATTTTGTTTCTGCGTGGAAAAGATTCTCCTTGTATTGCAACAAAAAGAATTAGGACCTTTTTCACTGGTTATTCCTAATTTTCCTGCTTACTTGTGTGTGCTGCTCAGTGCTGGGCTGGCATGCTGTACTGTCAAAGCACATTTGTCAGCTGTCTGTCTGCCCATCTCTGGACCACCATGTTCTTCTGTATTTGAGGTCAAGCAGGTATTCAAAGTGATTCTACATATCAGAACATCAAGGAAGAGCCCCCACTCCACCCCACACCCCTTCTTGGGAATCAGAACTCTGTTCTAGGAAAATCTCACCATCTTCTGTAGAGCCTGTTTTGTCTTAGTTTCTCATTTTTTTTAATTGGGGAAAACTGTATTACTGATAGCTCTGACTTCTGCTAAAATGGTGTCAAAGCTGCAAGGATTTATGGGTGTTCCACCCTTTCTTATTTTCCCTATAGATAGGATCACTCTTTGGATTAATCCCTCCTTTTATGCCTAAGGTTGTTAATCTTTTTGAATCAGACCGTGAACTTGCCTACTTTTTCCCCTTCTCCTCAGAATCGACCACTCCGATTTTATTTAGATAAAACCAAGTGTGTCAGAAAATCTGACAAGCTTTTTGTACCTTTCCAGGGCAAGTACATGGAATCTTCTGTTTCCAAATAAACCAAGGCAGTTTCATTTTGTTACTCTATTGCAAACAACTTTGAGCTCCAGTTAAAGCACATTCCACTAGAGCTCCAGTTTCTTCTGGAGCTTTCTTCAGTGGTTTGGATTCTTGATCTATCCTTGAAGCAGCTACTTAGTCTTGTATTCACACTTTCACTTATAGTATATATTGGATGTATTTTGTTAGGACTAAAGTGGGGTTTGCGAGGTTCTTCCTTCAAGGTCTTTTGTTCCATAACTCTATTCAGTCTTCCTCTTCACTGTATTCATAGAAAGCTTTGGTAATCTCCCATCAGCGATACTGCAACAGTGATCCAAGAAGAACAGGTATGTAAAAAGTTAGTATAACAGAGGTCTGACTGATCGCTGTTGTAGTGTTGTATCTCTCCCTCCGTTCCCCTTTTTCTTTTTGTTGGCCAGGGTGGATTCTTTTTTCCTCCTGTCCTTTGACTTGTACATATATATGTATACTTTCCACAACTTCTGCTTCCATAACTTGGTCTGGGACAAGAAAGTCCTGAGGTAATGTGTGTCTGTATGTCCCTTAGGTACCTTTACCTATTTTGGGATGAGGTCATACGTTAGGCGTACAGAGCAAGAGGAAGGAGCCCATTCTTTAGTTCGCTAGCTGAACATATAGTTTTGAATGGGAGTTTATTCCAGAGGTGGGAATGATGCTGTACAGACCTCTCTCACCTTGATGTTCTTAGTCTTTCATGGTTGCTGTTACTACATTTGCGTTATCTGCTTGCAGTAGCCCTCAGTCGGCCTGATTATCAAAGTGTTGGGTCCTGCGTCAGTTGCTGTCTCATCTTCCATGACATGAGGTAGTCAGGGTATAAAGCATGCAGCTGATGCCATTACACCAGTCTTTCTTGCCGTGCGGTGCCTGAAGTAGTTCGCAAGTACCGGTCGGCCGACTCATGAAATTTTCGTTTTTAAGTTTCAGATCTGAAGTCTTCAACTAAGCTAAGTACCTTGTTGGGGAACCTTTTTCTTGCTCTAAACCGATGTCAGTAAAAGTTAACAATTGTATTTCTTGTGGAAAGCAAATACCTCATAAAGATTTTCATTCGTACTGCATTCCTTGCTTAGGCCCAGACCACTACGTACCTCGCTGTTGGTTTTGTGCCTTATTCCAACCTCGAACTATTCGTCGTCGGTTCATTTTTTAATCTAAATATTTTGTACTTGGTTCAATTATCCAGAAATGGCTTCGGTAAGCCACCCGACTACCGACATTCCGAAAAAACGCAAAGATAAAGACAGAGACAGACTGCATAGGTCCAAAGCTGCCAATGACGCTTCTCCTAAGCTAGTCGCCAGTTTGCCGGTACTCAGACGCTTTTGCAGCCCCTGATACCCGCTACTTCAGATTCGCAGGCATCTACTGAGGCCCATTTGGAGTCTGGTATGCCGCAAGATGCGTCTTCGACTGTGGAACCTGCGGATGTCTCTACCTTTGATGGGTCCGGAGCCTCTGTGCAGGCACCGGCTTCTGAGGATGTATTCAGGCCCTACTGACTTGCATACTAAACCGACACCATCGTCTTCTTCAAGGCCTAAATCTCGATCCATGCCCAGAAAACCGACGCCCAGACCGCCTGGTCAGGCCCCTATGCCTAAAA
Source organism: Protopterus annectens (assembly GCF_019279795.1). Taxonomy (NCBI): domain Eukaryota; kingdom Metazoa; phylum Chordata; order Ceratodontiformes; family Protopteridae; genus Protopterus; species Protopterus annectens. Next base: position 196,132,196 of record NC_056743.1, read on the forward strand.
AACAAATGATAAGAATGGCTGAAGACTTTATTACTCTTAACAAGGGAAGTCGCCCTTCTCCCTCTAAGAGACCTAGAACTTATTTTCCTTCTGATTCTTCTGATCAGGACTCTGAAATTTCTGTTTTTCTGATGATCAGGATTTGCCCTTATCTACCTATGACTATTCTCATGCAGAGGACTCCATTCCCTTTGCTTCTCCTCCAGAGGATTTCTCTTTTGGTGAAACCTTGCATAGTCTTAGGGAGCATTTCCGTTAGGAAAGACAGGATTACTGTGACTCCAAAAAGAGGCTTAGAGAATTTTTACCCCTGCCTCAACACAGGCCTTTAGCTAGCCCTCCTGTACTGGACATTGTAGATGATGCCTTCTCGGAATCTAGCCTGGCCCCCTGACACCTTACCTCGTGATCCAAGAAAAACTAATAGGTATCACAGGGTACCTGACTCTCACAAGTTCCTCTTTAAAAAGCCTACTGCGGATCCTGAGAACATTTCACATGGACCCAAGGGTATTAAGGCCACTACTGCCAAAAATCCTACCTCCTCTGATCGAGATTCCAGTGTGCTGGATAGATGGGGTAAGAAGGTATACACTTCTGCAATATTAGCCATTAGGGCCTTAAACTGCCAGTTTCATATGTTGAAGTATCAGCAGCATATTATTGAATTGCTTAAACAGAAAATGCTGTTGATTTTTGACTGTGCTGAAAATATTGAATTACAGAGTTTAATGGATTCTGCTGAAGAAGTGGGAAAACGTACTTTGCAGTGTGTTTTTTTTTTTTCATTAGAGGCATCTTGCAGGGCTGCTGTCAATGGGTCTGTACTTAGAAGGCATGCTTGGCTTAAGGAGCAATCTTTGCCAGATCGTAATTGCTGGATGTTCCCTTAAACCATGACCGCCTGTTTGGCAACAAAGCAGTAGTAGTACTTAAAAAGATGGAGGAAAAAGCTACATTTATGCAAACTGTTAAAGATTTCCTGCAAGTACAGCCTCCCAGATTTTGTAGGCATTGGCCCTCTAAGAACTGGTCCTTTCCTGCCTCTTCCAGGCCTTCTCAGTCCAAACCCCGAACCAGCAGAACACCCAGTCTCCAGCCCCAGGGTGTTCACAGGACTAAGCAGCGGGGGGCTCCCTTTTCCAAAGCAGGGAGTAGTAAGACTCTCCATATGGTAAATTGTCTCAGTGACTTAACTTTAAACCTTCCAAGCCCTGCTCAACTGGCTGTTCCTTTAGGGGGAAAGATCACCCTGCATGCAAAAAAATTGGGAACTCATTACCCAGGACAAATGGGTTCTAAATATAGTTTCCCAAGGGTACCAATTCCACTTACACTCCTTACCAACCCCAAACGGTTGGCCTGACCTACCCCCAAGTCAGTGAGCATAGGCTCAAAAGCAGGTTCTCTCTCTTTTAAGCATCAGGGCTATTTAACCTGTCCCACAAGAAGAATGGGGGCAAGGTGTTTACTCAAGACTTTTCCTGGTACCCAGAAAAGACAATGCCTGGCATCCTGTCCTGGACCTGTCTATTCTGAACACATTTTTGGTAATCTCAAAATTCAAGATGCTAACTCTTCATCAGCTGCTTCCCATGCTAGGCAGAAATGCCTGTTTTGCAACACTGGATTTAAAAGAAGCCTACCTGCACATCCCAACAAGGGAATCTTGCATAAGATGCCTACGCTTCAGAGCAGGCTACATGCACTATCAGTTCTCTGCACTGCCCTTTGGCTTATCTACTGTGCCCAGGGTATTCACAAAGTGCCTAGCTTCAGTCATTGCATTTTGCAGGCAAAGAAATATTCATATATGCCCATACCTGGACGATTGTCTAATTCAGGCGGAAAGCCAGGACATACTATTAAATCATCTGACATTTCTAAAGAAGTTGCTAACTTCTCTGGGGTACACCATAAATGAAAATAAATCAAATCTTGTACCCTGCCAACAAATTGTATTCCTGGGAGCAAGCTTGAATACAACTTCCCAGATGGCCTACCTTACGCCAGAGAAACAAGTTAATTTGGCAGCCTACTTCAATCTACTGGCCACAAAGACCCAGCTATATCTGTAAGGAAAATACTGCAAGCACTGGGGTTCATGGCCTCTTGCATTCTACTAATTCTATGTGCAAGACTGCATATGAGGAAACTACAATGGTATCTAAAAAGCCTATGATGTCAACATTTTCAGGATCTAGAATCAATGATTCCTATCTTACCTTTCTAAAGCTAGAGTTTCTTTGGTGGGCAGAGGCCTGCCACCAAAACAAGAGATTGCCATTCATTCTACCCTCTGCCGCCCAAATCCTAACAGCAGACACATCAGACTATGCATGGGGGGCTCACTTGGCAAGGCAGTGCATTCAGGGCAAATGGAACCCAAGTCAAATGCATCTGCATATCAATCAAAAAGAAATGGAAGCTGCACAGAAAGCTCTGACAGCCTTCAAGGACCACATTCTTCCAGGACAATTATTGGTATCAATAAAAGAATCACAGGCCTAAAGCAGATGCCGTACGCTGACCTCCTTAAAAAACTCCAGCTATACTCTGTCACATATCGTCTACTCAGAGGCGATCTCTGCTTAACATACAAGGCCATGTCAAACCCAGAGCTGTTGGACATGCTACACTTAAAGAAATCTGAATCCGTCAGAGCCACACGCTCCAGGGATCTAAACCTTGTCATCACAGTAAACAAAACATGCTGGAGGGATAGGTTACTGACCCAGAGACTCCCCAGACTCTGGAATAGATTGCCCATACATGTCAAGCAAAGTGCCTCTTTGGCCCTCTTCAAAAGGAACCTTGACGACTGGATGGGAGAAAGGAAATTCACCCCATGGATTACATAAGTCGCCCTGCTAGACAGGGGTCCAGGGAAGTAAATAGTGTGGGAAGAAATAGCCAGGGAATTGTTATGGCTAGGCTTGTATAGGCCCTAGGGCTGATAACCTAGTACCAACCTATGAACGGACAACACCACTGTGGTACATAAACAAGCAGGGGGGAACCCACTCATACCCTCTCTGCAGACTAGCCATGGCTCTATGGAACACAGCATTGAGCTACCAAGTGCACCTACAGGCTCAATTCCTTCTGGGAAAGCTAAATACACTGGCAGACCTGAGCAGAAATCTCTTGGACCCACACGAGTGGAAACTGGAACCAAAGATATTCAACATGTTGAGAAACAAATGGGGGAGCCAAGAGATAGACCTGTTTGCCTCCCCTCAGAACTACCAGTTGGACAAATTCTGCACATCGACTCCTCACAAACAAGCTTGGGAAGTGGATGCCCTGTCCTTCTCCTGGAAAAACGATCAGTTTATGCGTTTTGCCCTCTGCCGTTCCTCTCCAAACTGCTACTAAAGATCAAACAGGACAAACCAATGACAATACTGATTGCACCGGACTGGCCATGCCAACATTGGTACCCCCTCTTGCGCAGTGTGTCGCTGCTGGCACCATGGCACCTGCCTCAGAACCCTGCCCTGCTGTCCCAGCAGGAAAGCCAGATTCGGCCCCCACAGCTTCAAACCCTGAACCATGCAGCCTGGCTAATTACATGACCTCTCCTTTCCCATCCCTCAGTAAGCAAGTGATGGATGTCATTCTGGAGGCAAGGAGGCCTAGTACTAGAAAATCCTATGCTGAAAAATGGAAGAGATTCTGTTCTTGGAGTAAAACACAGGGGATGGACACAACTGTGCTCAATTTACCACTCGTTCTTCAATACTTAACTGAGATGCTTCACAAGGACCTTTCCTTTTCTTCCATCAAAATGCATGCCTCTGCCATCTCAGCTCATTTTAATACAGAGCCACCCCTCTTCTCTCATCCACTGCTGAAGCAATTCCTCAGTGGGGCCAAAAACGTAAGATCACCCAGGAGAGCCCCTACTCCAGCCTGGGACCTTAACTTTGTATTGGAAAAGCTCACGCTACCTCCCTTTGAGCCAGCTGCAAATGCAGAGTTGAAATTCCTTTCTTGGAAAACAGCCTTCCTCCTAGCCATCACTTCAGCAAGAAGGGTCTCTGAATTGCAGGCTATCATGGCAGTGGAGCCTTTCATCATCTTTCATGCGGACAGGGTGTCCCTCGGGACCAATCCCTCCTTTATGCCCAAGGTGGTATCCAGTGTGGCCCTTAATCAGTCCGGTCATTTACCAGCCTTCTTTTCTAATCCCCAGAACAAAGGAGAATGAATACTGCACTCCTTGGGCGTGCACAGACAACTTAGATTTTACTTGAAAAGGACTAAGCCTCTCAGGAAATCTGAACAGCTGCTGGTTGCATTTGCTGCAGGGGCAGAGGAGAATGCCATTTCAAAGCAGCCATTTCCAAGTGGATAGGCCATTGCATTCACTTCTGCTATAAGCATCATGGAAAACCTACCCCACAGGGGATAGGACCACATTTAACCAGGGCTGCATCTACCTCTACAGCCTTTCTCAGAGGTGTCCCTCCCAGGGACATCCTAGAAGCTGCTACCTGGAGTTCTGTATATACCTTCACCAAGCATTACCACTTGCCATTTTTTTCTAAATCCAGAGCTGGTTTTGCCACTGCAGTCTTGCAGGGCCTTATAGCTGGTCCTAATGCTATCTAACTGCCTCCTCCCTTCCTTAGCTTTGGGAATCTACCCAAATGTAATGACTGCAACAGTGAAACATGAAGAACATAGTACAGTTGTATACACTTACTATAAATGTAGATGTTCGAGTGTATTCACTGTTGTATGTAATTGCTTCCCATTATGGGGGCACCTGACATCTTGGGCAAGAAAAACTGATGTAATGGTGTCGGCTGCATGCTTTATACCCCTGACTACCTGATGTCATGGAAGATGAGACAGCAACCGACGCAGGACCCAAGACTTTGATAATCAGGCCAACTGTGGGCTACTACAAGCAGATAACCCAAATGTAATGACTGCAACAGTGAATACACTCGAACATCTACATTTATGGTAAATGTGCACAACTGTACTTTTTGTGCATCTGTGGGTGAAGTACTTCCTCAGTTAACAAATGTAAATAAAATAAGTCTGTATTTCTGGCATTTGTGAGACTGTTTGATTAGTGGATATACAGAAGCTCTAGACCACTGGTTTTCTGCAGGTACAGTAATTGGGCTAAGTTGAATAAAAATTTCATTTCACAGGAACAATTAATTGAAAGTTTTGAAATGTACACAACAGTTATTTCAGGTCTTGCCCCAATAAAAAGTAAGATGAAGATGCAGGGTAATGAAGCAAAAAAAAATGAAACTGGTGCTTTCCTGCTCATCTGTTAGAAAGATGAATTTAAGGAATGGGTAGTGGAAAAGATTTAAGAGTTATTAGAGAAGATGGAAATTTATTCAAAAGGGATAACTAGTGATTGCGATAAAATAAAAATAGAGTTTAAAATTGTAGAAATAAGAGAGATGGGGGGGGGAGTAATAGGAATTGCTTAGTTTGGCAAAGGTTAAAGTATTGCAAATATGGGGAGTCTCATAGCAAAAGGAGGAGCAACTACAAAGTGCAAAGAGCAATTATGGGAGTACTTTGATAATATGCTTGAGTTTAGAAAAGTTGCTGTTAGTGAACTTGGGTAACTCCAGAGCACAAAAACGTTCAACATAATGACTTAAGCAATAGAATGTAGAAAAGTTTGTTGCCAAAGGAGTCTATAACAAGAAAAGTAACCAGAGATCCTTTAGAGACATTAGTGGTATCTTGAACATTTTATGAAATTTTGTATAAAGCAAAATAACTTGGAAACAAAAAAGGCGCACATGGAAATATTTAGGGAAAACTTAATTATGCCAGGGTAGAGGCAGATGAGGCTCATAACAATGGTACAAAAGTATAAGTGTAAAGGGGGAGGGGGTACCATCATCTTGAAAGAAAATTTTTGTGGCTGTGATAGCCCTTCGCCCTTTCTTCATATAGACCCATTTCAATTTTAGACCATGCATATAAAGTAATGTTAATGTCTACACTAGCTAAGAGAATGCATTCAGTGGATTCTTTGAGTATGGCAAGGGTAGTATTTGTGTTCTCTCATGGAGTTAATTTACAGGATATATAAATGGTCAATGGCACTAATTAAGTTTGAAGGATTCCTGTCTGGTAAGCTGTGTTTGTGCAGAGGGACCGGGCAAGGATGTTCTCCTTCCCTTTTGTTATTTGTTTTATGTTTAGGGCCTCTGGCAAAGAAACTAAGGAGCTCTCAAATTCAAGGATGCAACTGTTAGGGCAATCAAGAATAGTTACTTTATTCACAGGTATTTTGTACTTGGTAAGTCCAGACGATTACATTTTGTTGGTGTAAAACACTCTGAAAACACTTGCAAGGCTTTTCAGGATATAAATTAAATGAAGGTAAAACAAAGGCTATAGTGGTAAACTTTAGTGGATGTAAAAAGTTTACATACCCCTGTTAAAATGTCAGGTTTTTGTGGTATAAAAAAATGGGACCACAATAAATTATTTCAAAAGTTTTCCTACCTTTAATGTGACCTATAACCTGTACAATTCAGTTGAAAAACAAATCTGTTAGGGGAAAAAATTAAAAATGTACAATACGCTGGTTGCATAAGGGTGCACACCCTTAAACTGATACTTTGTTGTGTGCGCACACTCTTACACTAATACTGTGTTGAAGCACTTTTTGATTTAATTCACTCTTCTTGGGTAGGAGTCTTATCAGCATGGCACATCTTGACTTGGCAGTATTTTGCCCACTCTTCTTTGCAAAAGCACTCCAAATCTGTCAGATTGTGAGAGCATCTCTTGTGCACAGGGGTGTGTAAACTTTTTATATCCACTGTATGTATCCGATATGAATTAGTTCAGCAGTACCCATATTTAAGATGTAAGATGAAGTATTTTGGTATACAGATTAAAGAGAATTTATTACAATAGCTAACAATGTGTGGAAAGAGACTAAACAAAAAAAAAATAAAAAAAATGAGTAGTTGGAAGCTCTTGATTACGGATCGTAAAATACATCCAGTGAAAACATTTGTGGTCCCTTTATAGATTCATAGATATGTATTAGGCTGTCTGCCCAAAGGCATTTATAAGCTTTGCCGGAATTGTGTTGGCTTTCGCCGTCCCCCTAGATTAGTTCCCTGTGCCTCTGTCCAGAAGAGCCATTGAAGTGATTCCTGTGGTAAACTTTCTATTTCCCATCCAATCGTCAAGGTTTCTCTTGAAGAGCGTTAGCGAGGAGCTCTGCCTAATGTAGATTGGAATCTTGTTCCAGAGCATGGGAAGTCTCTGGGACAGGAATCTGTACCTCCATCATGTCCTATTTATTGTTGTGGTGAGGTTTAGATCCCTAGAGCATGTGGCTCGAGGGTATATGGTTTTCTTTAGGTGGAGCATGTCCCATCAATTCTGTGTTGGGCATGGCCTTGTATGTCAGGCATAGATCACCTCTGAGTAGGCTGTATGCAACCAAGTACAGCTGGAGTTTCTTGAGTCGTGCTGCATAAGGCATCTGTTTGAGGCTAGTAATCCTCTTGCTGAGGTACTTCTGTGGTCTTTCCAGCTGTTGCAGGTGTCTTGTGAGATATATCCCAAATGGGGCGTTGTACTCTATGATGGGTATGATGAGTGATGCGTAGAGGGACACAATGACCTCTTTTGATCTGGATGCAAACCCTTTTGTGATTAGGTGGGCCACATAGAAGGATTTGCTAACCACTTTGGCAATGTGATTATCAAAGGAGAGACTAGCTACTTGGGTCCCCAGATCCCTTATTACGTTTTCTGTATTTAGGGGGCTACCACCTATGTGGTAGTTTGTGGGTACTTTATTTTTTCCAAAGGGGATGACTATGCACTTTTTTGGCATTTAGCTTGAGGCCATGGTTTTGACACCAGGTATCTGTCTCAGTGAGACCCTTTTGGAGGATGTCTGTGTCAGCCGGAGAGTCAGTTATAGCCCCTAGTTTGCAGTCGTCTGCGAACTTGGTCAGCCAAAGACCTCCTGTGCTTGCCTGTACCTCTGAGAAGTATATGCCGAACAGGAAGGGTCCTAGGACTAAGCCCTGGGGAATGCCACTTGTAACCGTTTTAGAGTCAGACCTAGCTCCCACAACTCTTACCATGTGGGTTCTGTCCATGAGTCAGTTGGCAACCCATCTCGTGATGTAGGGGTTTATGTTCAGGCTGGTGAGTTTGTCTATAATACCAGAATGGGAAATGATGTTGAAGGCCTTTGCGAGGTCTAGGTGTGCTGTGTGGACCACCTTTCCCTCGTCTATAGCCTTGGTAACTGTCTCAAAGTAGTCCACCAGGTTTAGGAGGCATGATCTGCCCTTAACAAAGCCGAACTGGGTAGAGTCCAGTGTTTGGAGGTTCCCAGTGTCTCTGTTAATGAGCTCCATGATGATGCGCTCCATAGCCTTGCAGACCAAGCTAGTCAGGCTTATAGGGTGATAGTTCCCAGGGTCTGTTGTAGCTCCACCTTTGTGGAGTGGAATAACCGTTGCTGTGCGCCACTCTGTGGGCACGTAGCCTGTGGATAGGCTGAGTTTAAACAGTGTGTTTAGGTGAGGGGTTAGTTCGTCTCTGAGCTCGTGTTGAACGCAGCCTGGGACCCCGTCCGGTCCCATTGATGCTGTGTTTTTGGCTTTGGAGAGGGCTGTTTTTACCTGAGTGTCTGTGATTTCAGGAGCACTACATTCTTCTGGTATGGTTATGGGCCCTTTTGGGGGTGAGAGGCGGGTGAAGTTTGCACTGAACCTGTCTGCCAGAATGTTGGCGATACCGGTTAGTTCTGTGTATTTTGTGCCAATTTGCACCAACTCCGAGCAGATCTGAGAATTACCACTTAGATTCTTGACATAGCCAAAGAATGCCTTGTGGTTATCTTTGGAGTCCTTGGCAATTTTTCTTTCGAAGCTAGCCTTGGCTGATTTTGAGGAATCGTAGTTTCTTGCTGATACTGATCAGGGATGTCTTACCTTCTTGGGATTTTACTCTTTTCTGTACTATTTTCCTCCTTTTGTTTCATAGCTTGTTTATGGCAGGGTTCCACCAGACTGGTTTTCTTTTCTTCGAAGAGTGAGTCTTGGTTTTACGTGGGATAGCACGATCTATGCATTCTTGTAGGTGCCCGTAGAGTGTATTAGTAAAGGATATACAGGGTCAGGCATGTCTTATCAGCTAAAGAAGTCGTGAACCATAATTACAGCAGAATCCGTCTTATCTGGTCTCACTGGTACCAGACCTTCGGCTGGATAAACGAATGACTGGTTAATCAGAAAAAGCATACAAAATAGCATGTGTAGGTTATAAATCAGCTAGAATAACAGAATTTGTGTTCGTATGCATTTTTCCAATGGATATGAAGTCTAAAACTCAAATGTCTATCATTATGTAGCCCAGAGGAGATGGAAGTGTTGTTCTCTGTTGTCTTTTGCTAGAGCTATGGCAGAAATTTGAAGTCTACTGTGTTAGAACTGAAAGAGTTTATTCGGGGTAGAAAAAGTCAAGTAGGATAAGCTGATTTTGCCTATAGAACAAGGTTGCCTATAATACCTAATTGGAAGGGTTCATACCTCTCAACCACTTGCAGCAAGAAATCTGGACAACTCCATAAATAATGGGGGGACAAAAGCCCAAAAATAGGGACAATTTTTAAATATTGCTCTTATAAATTTAGAAAGTTGATAAAGCAGGTTTTGCATTAGCATTAATTTTCTGAAGGGTATGAACTCTGAAACTCAAATGTCTTTGTTATTTTCCAACTTCAATCCTCAATTATTTGCCATTGATTTGCCAGAAAACAGCAATTTTATGAGAAACCAAAAACATGAGTCACAAATCTGGACAAGATATGTAAGGGTTTCTTTTGAGTCGCATGGTTAAGGCTTGTATACATAACACAGGCAGAAGGTAATAAATCAAAGTGGAAAGGAATGATGATGAAACTTGGGAAAGGAAGGAAGGAGAGAGCAGGATTTTAGATGCAGGTTCTTAGAAAAATAGCAATAATTCTTGTATATTTATAAAGTAGTCAAAAGCTTTCTAAGAACTAAGCCAGCATTGGAATGGAGAAAAAAAGATTTTACTATTTTTTTTTTTTTTTTTTTTAATTATGAATGCCTGCAAGAAAGGGTCTGTAAAATTGAAAAGGGGGCTGAAATTTACTAGATAAAATTAGAAAAGGAACTACTTTATTGAGAGCAAATACCTGGAGATGGAGTGGGATAAGACCAAGCAGAAGTTTGGACAGCTAGTTACAGACCGCCTTCCCTACCAGTGATTGATAGCAGAATGTAGGCAAAGAAAAATGGATAGGGAGGTGATGAGTGAAAGACCAGCACTGGTAGAGTTTTTAATTTGATCTAGAACAGAAGGGATCATTAGTAGGGCATCTGAAATATTGTAGCATAGCTATAAGAATCACTTGGAGTAGGCTTGAAATGATTGGAAAGAGATAATAGAAAGGCAGTATGCAAAAGAACAGTGGGAAAGCAGTTGTATGACTCCCAGGTATGCAGCAAAGTCCAGAAGGTTTAGGGGTTTTGCTTGGAACTGTTTGCATAGGTATTTTTATACCCCAAGCAGATTCCAGAGAACTTTTCCTCTGGTAGATAGCAAATGCTGGAGGTGTGATGCGACAGAGAGAGGTAATTGGGCTTGTGTCTTCTTGAGAACGTAGTCAGCAGATTTTAAGAATTTCTTACGAGAGTACTTTGTCTGAATGTTGGGAGAAACAAATAGTTGTAACTATGGAAATTAAACATTTGAGATGGGATATGGAATCTGAATTGCCCAGACATAAGACCTTACTAAGTTTAATGCTCTTGGCTGCCAAAACAGCAGTTATTAAAAATGGAAATCAAAATCTAAACCAGCTGTAAGTGAAGTACTGAATATGTAAAAAAGATAAAGTAATTCGAGCTCAGATCTTTAGAAAAGGGAAGGTGCAAGCTACTTACTGAAAAATGGAATTTGTTGGAGCAATACATGCAGAATAGTGTTTTGGTGGAGGTGTGAGATTTATGGGAAGGCAGGAATGTAATAATGTAGGTGTGAATGATAAATATATAGAGTTACATGAAAGTGAAAAATGTTTGCTGGTTTTTTTTTTTTTGGTATTGTATATGTACTTATGTCATTGTTTACAGTGCAAGAACTCAGTAAAGGTTTTAAAGAAGAAAAAAAAAGGCAACGATGGCACCAGCAATCCAAATGGAAATCTGGAAGCCTCCAGGGCCCGACCCCCATTAGCGGAGTACCTGTGACTATCACATTTTTCCTTCTCCAGTCATCGCACCACCACTTCTGCCTCTCATTCCCTTTGACATACCACTCAAACCAGAAAAGAGGGGGTTGGCTTGGCTGTCGTCCTGTAAAACTGCTTAGTCATCTCAGACCGGTTCTGTCAGTGGTCTGCAGAGGTTATAAAGTATAAATCTTATGATCTGAAGTAGTTACTTCATTTGTTCTGCAACCTGTGGGTTTTGGATCCAACCGGCAGCTTTCCAAGCTTCAAGATCTGAGCTCCTAGCTCCTCCCCTCTACCCAGAATCCCCTGTCACCACCACACTACCCCAGATCGTTTTTGCCACGGCTTGAATCACAAGCATCTTGAGAAGAGCTCCTGAGCTTAGTAACAGGGAAGTGAATTTTTTTTCAAGAAATTTTCTTAAAACTTTAATAAGTTAAAAAAAAGAGTGTTGAGAGTGTTTCTCTGCCCTTTTTTATTTTCGGGATTGCGTTTTATTCAGTTAACCCTCCCCTAGGTGTTTGGGCGTGTGAGTGTGTGTGTCAGGAAAATGGCCGAAGGCCATAAAGCTATTTTTTCAAAGTGCACTGGGTGTGGCCATAAGCTTTCCCCAGCTGATGGCCACACTCAGTGCGTTATATGCCTGGGGGTTGTCCATTTGTCTTCAGACTGCCAGGTTTGTGCAGCCTTCAACCCCCGGGCTGTGAGGGACAGGAAGAACAGGCTTATTCTGGCGGGATTGCTTCCCCCGGAGGAGGCCTCTTCCTCCTCTCCCTCCAAGGTGCAGGCTGCCCAGGTAGCTTCAGCACCCCTGATTCCCTCGACTCAGGCTGGGACTCAACCTCCCACTACTGCCTTGAGTATGAGGGAAGTTGAGTCTTCTCCTTCTAGGGAAAAGCACAAGGAGAAGCACAGACACAAGAGGCGAGCCGAGCCTCGGCTCCGACTTCGAAGACTGTTAAATCGCCTCCGAGGGTGTCCGGACCTTCTCCTTCTCGGCTCCGATCTCCTTCCTTCTCGGCGGAGCCGGAGGAGGAGCTCCTATCACCCTCGAGGTCGTCGAGGCGGCCTTCCAGGCCCGCCTCTACAACCTCCTCTAGATCTACTAGGTCTCTCTCTGACGCCGATATGGACAGGATGATGCGTCAATTTTTGCAGACCCAAATGCAGATGGAGGTGCTCCTGCCTCCCCCTCCACAGGGGGGGAGTGCAGCTTCAATATTTGCCCCGATTTCTCCTTCTTCAACCTGGATCCGGGTTTTGGAGTCTTCGGATCCTGGCCCTTTCGGAGCCGGGGTTTTGTCGGCGCCGGTGGCCCAAGCCTTCTCGACGCCAACCATACCCTCGAGTATCTCGGATCCGAGCTCTCGGGGCCATGGGCCGGGCACGTGGGTGCCGGGTGCATCTTCGTCACCGCCTATGTCGGAGAGCACCTCCCTTTCGGATCTGATAGCTTCGGCTCCAACCCCGATCCCTATCTCGGAGCCGAGGAGACTGCTCTCGGGGCCGGAAGAGAGTAGTTCTCCCTTGGCGTTCGAGGTTGTGGAGAGGGTACTGTCGAGGTCTTCCAGGTCCCCGACTCGGGCTTTGGATCCTTCCGCTCCCTCACTGCATACGGGTCTGCCTTCCATGATCCTTCCATTGGGACAGCCTGCTCAGACCCTCCAGTTGGTTCCCTCGGAGGAACAAGAGGCCGTTGACGAGCCCTCTTCTGATAGTCTCACAGAGGAGGTGCCTCGTAAACGGACGTGTAAAAGGAGGCACATGGACTCCCCCGAGTCCATCACCACATACGGACTTAGAGGAAAGGGAAGGTTCCCCAAGGTCACCCCCTGAGGATGTCTCCTTTGGAGACATCATGAAAATGTTGCATATTAGGGGGGTGGTCTGCCCATAAACCTTCCTCGGATGAGTCCGTATTTCTGGAAGCGTTTGAAGCGGGCCCATCTACCTCCTGGGTGTCCCCACCAGCAGATCCCCTGGTAGATCTCTTGACTACCAGGGCTTGGCAGGATCCCGACACCGTGGAGCCTATCCCACGCCGGCCGGATAAAATCCTTAGCCCCCCTTCAGATAGGCAGGCTTGGGCCAAAGGGTCTCCAGTTGATGCCATGTTGGTGGCTGTTGCCACTAAGAGAGAACTCTCCCAGGAGAGTTCCACGGACCACCCGCCGGACAAGGAGTCCCGGGCGCTGGACGGTATAGGGAAGCGGACCTTTGCTTCAGCAACCTTCTCCTTGAGGGCGCTGAATTATATGGCGAATGTCATTAGGCTGCAACGGGGTTTCATCAAGGAATACACTGCAGCTCCACCAGAGTCCATGTCGGTCGAGGACAAAACCGTGTTCTCGACTCGTATGGCCACTCTCAAGTCCATTTCAAATACATCCATGCGGCTACTGTCTTATGCTACGGAGGGAGCTGCAAGGGCCAGTGGGGCAGGTGTTGTCTTGAGACGTCACGCCTGGCTCCGTCTTTGTAATTCCACGAAACCTTTCAAGGCGTCCTTCGCGAACACACCCTTTGACGGCTCTTCGCTTTCTGGCAAGACCGTACGCGATACACTAGTCCAAAGCGAGAAGGACGAGAAGACGCTGTCTGCTGTTGGAGTCTGCTTCTCGAGCCCCCAACGTTCCTTCTCAAGGAATCAGAGGGGGCAAAAGAAGCTGTGGTTCCGCAAGTCTCCGCAATCCTATCCAGCGTCGGACTCCGCACCCTCAAGAGGCAGAGGAGGGCAGGGTGGACGCCGGCCCAGAGGCAGAGGGGGACCGCGTATCTTCGGGTCTAGGGAGCCTTTCTCCGAGAGACCCGCGCAGCAGCCCTGAGGGTTTACCCGACTGTCCAGCTCTGGAGACAGTCGGGGGGTGTTTAACGAAGCACCTGTCAATGTGGGAGTCCATCACGAACGATCGATGGGTGCTCCAAATTATATCCAGAGGCTACAAAATTCCCTTCATATTTCGTCCTCCCTCAGGTGGTCGCCTCCCCGATGTCCCACCCAATCAAAGAGAGGCGGCGACCGTAGAGATTTCAAATTTGTTAGAAAAAAGAGCCATCCAGCAGGTCCCCCCAGACCAATCTGGATCGGGCTACTACTCAAGGTTCTTTTTAGTGCCAAAAAAGGCGGGGGACCTCAGGCCCATTCTAGACTTGTTCGCCCTGAACATGTTTGTCCCCAAAGAAAAGTTCCGGATGGTCACTCTACAATCTATTCTCCCCTTAATGCTGGAGAACGACTGGATGTGCTCTACAGACCTCAAGGACGTGTACTACCACATTCTAATGGACAGACGGTCCAGGAGGTTCCTCCGCTTCTGGCTAGGGGCCAGTCATTACCAGTTCAGGGTCCTTCCGTTCGGACTCGACTCAGCCCCCAGGGTGTTCACCAAAGTCATGGCAGTGGTTGCGGCCCACCTGAGGCTTCAGGGCATAACAGTCTTTCCGTACCTAGATGACTGGCTCCTCACAGCAACCAACAGGCATCAACTTTGTACTGCGAGGGACTATGTGCGGTCTCTTGCCGACAGCTTGGGCATTTCAGTCAACATACCGAAGTCTTTTCTTCATCCTGTGCAAGCATTAGATTTCATAGGAGCCAGGCTAGATTCCCGATCTTCTCATGCCTTCTTGACCTCGGACAGGCTGTCCAGCCTCTCACACCAGGTTTTGGCTCTCCTTCACATCAAAGCTCCGCCGGCGGAGTTAGTCCTGAGAGCACTAGGCTCGATGGCAGCGGCTATCGGCCTCTCTCTCCATGCTCGCCTAAAGATGCGTATATTACAGTGGACACTCCAAGTTCAGTGGTCACTGTTACTCCACCCATTAAACACTCCTATCCCCCTGAGCAGAGTTTGCAGGGAATCCCTCCTTTTTTTGGCTTCACTCCCCAGAACTCAGGCAAGGGAGACCCTTTGTGACCCCCCCCCCCAGGCCAGGTTAACCACGGATGCTTCTCACCTGGGGGGGGGGGGCATTGTTTGGGCAGAAACGTCCAAGGTACGTGCACCTTGTTGGAGACCGCCTTGCACATAAGTGTTCTGGAGATGAGGGCGGTGTTTCTAGTGTTGTAGGCTCTCCAAGACCTTCTACCTCTAGGAACGATTGCAATACAGATGGACAATATGTCAGTGGTCTGGTATATAAACAAACAAGGGGGAACCAGATCCTACCCTCTTTGTCGAGAAGCCATGAGAGTTTGGGAATGGGCGATATCCACTAACCGTTTTCTGATAGCAATGCACATTCCAGGACGATCCAGCATTCTGGTGGACAAATTGAGTCGAGTAATTCTCAGTCCTTACGAGTGGTCTCTCAATCCGAAAGTTGCGAAGGAAATTTTCCACAAGTGGGGTTGGCCTCGCTGCGATCTTTTTGCTACCCCCCAAAACACAAAATGCAGCGAGTTCTTCGCAATTCTTCCCCCAGAAGGGGAGAGCCCCAGAGATGCTCTGATTCATGCTTGGCCTCCCGTTCTACTCTATGCTTACCCCCCACTTCCGCTCATGGCGAAGTTCATTCAGAAAGCCGCACGATTGGGGAGCAAAATTATCCTCATAGCCCCATTCTGGCCTCGTCAAATCTGGTTTCCATATCTGCCGTCTCACAGTCTCTCCTCCCCTTTAATCCTGGATCCCATTCCAGATCTGATATCGCACCCAACGGGGTGCCCAACACTGAACCTGGTAAACCTCAAGCTCGCGGGTTGGTTGATCCAGTTCCACTAATGGCAAGGACTCCCGGTATCTCATCACCAGTGAAAACTATTCTGGTAGCGGCTCATAAACCGTCCACCAGGAAAATCTATAATAGCAAGTGGAAACGATTTTCTATCTGGGCTAACAGCCAAGGTCTCAACCGGTTTACCGTTCCAATTCCTACAGTCTTGGATTTTTTGTCCATGATTTTTGAACAAGGGGCCAGTGCATCAACGGTAAAAGTACAGTTGGCAGCAATATCCCATTTTCATGTGGGAGACGGATTAGGATCTCTAGCGTCTACAAAATTGTGTAAGACATTCTTGCATGGCGTTTTCCTTCTCAAGCCACCAGTGAAATCCGTAACTCCCCCTTGGGACTTGACCTTTGTTCTGCAAGCTTTAACGAAACCTCCCTTTGAACCTGCAGCTTCTATACCCCTTAAGTTTCTGTTTTGGAAAACAGCGTTCTTGGTAGCCATAACTTCTGCTAAAAGGGTTTCAGAGCTCCAAGCTTTGTGCATGAAACCTCCCTATCTTATTTTCCACAATGACAGAGTGTCTCTCAGGACTAACCCATCTTTCTTACCAAAAGTGGCATCTGTGGCAAATATCAGTCAAACTATCAATCTGCAGGTGTTTTTCAAAAATTTTCAAAATAAGGGAGAATACATGTTGCATACACTAGACGTACATAGACAGTTGGCGTTTTTACCTGCACAGGACCAGACGTTCATAAGGCTGATCAACTCTTTGTGTCATTTGCTCCTTCATCCATGGGAAAACTTATATCCAAAGTGACACTGGCTAATTGGATTTGTCAGTGTATTTCTCAGGCTTATAAGGCATCAGGAAAAACAACCCCATTTAAAATCCGTGCACATTCCACAAGGTCCATCGCAACTTCTGCAGCCTTCTGGTCCAGGATGCCGTTGGACGACATATGTTCAGCAGCCACTTGGTCTTCTGCTCATACGTTTATTTCTCATTATAAGCTGGACATGATATCTAGAAGCAGGGCGTCCTTTGGCTCCGCGGGTCTTCGGAATATCCTTCCATAGACTACCCAGGTTTCTTTATTTAGTTAGCTGGGGACTCTGTCCCACAGGTTGCAGAACAAATGAAGTAACTACTTCAGATTTAGAAGTTATGTACTCACCATAACGTTCCATCTGAGTAGGTACTTTATTTGTCTGCAACCATCCCCCCCTGCCATCCCCCTGACCTGTATCGGGTTTCTAGGATCTTTTATGATTCTTGAGAATATCTGAACCTGTTTTATTACAGTTTTTTTCAGGTGATACAGCAAAACCGATCTGAGGTAGTGTGGTGGTGACAGGGGATTGTGGGTAGAGGGGAGTAGCTAGGAGCTCGGATCTTGAAGCTTGGAAAGCTGCCGGTCGGATACGAGACCCACAGGTTGCAGACAAATGAAGTACCTACTCAGATGGAACGTTATGGTGAGTAAATAACTTCTAATTAGCCCCTCCATCCACCTCAACTGATGGGTTGTCTGCACTAGTGATGGATCCTAGCTGGCAGCTACTTTTATTTATCTACAGAGCTTGAGCTGCTTTCTTCCAAAATGCATTTTTATTTTTTCAGTCCTTCAGATGTCGTTTTGTTGCCTTTAAAGGTACAGCCATAATTCTCCACTACTTTTTGTCAGAATTCAGATAATTGCTTCATATTTTCCATTCTGCTGTGTTTTTGACTTTTGGTCAGCTTTCTTACAGTTTTCTCTTCTTTCTGACTGTAAAGATAAGAAGAAAGAAAAAAATAATTTGGAAAAGGACAGAGAGAGAGAGAAGGAAAAACGGAAGAGAAAAATTATTTGAGTCTTAAGCCCTCTCTCTGAACCTCTCTGTTGCATAAATCTCCTGCTCTGGTTGTGGAGCTGGTTATTTCTCTACACTCTGTTCCAACACCCTCTTGTGCTGAAAGAGTTATCACTGATCTGTCTCCCAGGTGAGAGCCCAGCAGCAGACATTGTTGGGGAACTCGCTCATAAAGTTCTTTAGACCTCATCCTCCCTCCAACTCTTTATTCTGGTCTTACAGTTCTGCAGTTGGGATCAAATGATGAGGTCTTTAATCAAGGCGCAGGTAATATCTCGCACGCACACCCCCACTCACCCCTGCATCTGTTTTTAGGGTGGCTCATGGTGGCCCAGTGATTTTTTATTACTTCTGCACTTTTCCCAACACATTTTGGTGCTGTTGATATTGGAGCTACCAACAGTTCTAGTACATCCTCCTTCAGTGCCTGTTGGATCCAGTCTTTTGGTTCCAATATTACATCTGACGCCTTCAGAACCTATCCTCCCTGTCTAAAGTGAGTCTCCATGCAGACCATCCACATCAGGTTCTTTGATTTGTCCTTGACCCCAACTCGCTTTGTGACCATCTTGGTGTCAGGTACTTAGGTATTTTAAGTGGTGGTGTTAATCCCTGTGCCAGAGCTGACTGGCTTGTCGGATGAAATTGGTGTTGACAGGGGTTTATTCTGAGCTGTGAGGATCCTTTTTGGTGTTGAGGATTTTTTGAGAGGACTATCACCTTTCCCTTATTTGTGGAATGCACTTTGTGTCAGTTCATCCCATGAACAGTGGTCTGTCTGAGTCCCTGAGTCTTCAGCCCAAAGCAGAGAACAGCACTGATCACCTCAACAACAACACCCCCCCCACACACACACACACACACACACATGCATACTTCATCAAGGAGTCAGACATTTTTGGGTCTTAATAAGATCCCCTCCCCCAAGTTCCTAGAACGTTTACATGTAAATGGAAATCCTTGAGTCCCCTGTGCAATCTCTTGCCACAACACTGACCTCACTGAAGGGAGTCCTTCACATTCTAGGTTAGAACAATATTACATCGTATCGCAGTAGTTGGCCATCAGCTCTGCATAATTTAGAATGAATATAAATATTTACTGCCATCATGATATATATATATATATATATATATATATATATATATATATATATACCAGAAGTAACGTGTAAGGTGGTATTGTCGCAACTGTTGGCCAAGTATTACATTTTGATGCATTGAGATTCGACATAATCAGCTTTCAGTGATTAAAATATTCAATGCTTTCATCTCGATGCACTGGCATTCGTTGATCTGATGTCAGTTTTCATTCATTCAGTATATGGCTTTTGATCCAAGCCTTTGGTCGAACTCTGCTGCTTTTTCACAGCTTGTGAATACTACAAGCTCTGAAGCTCCTCCCTTACCCATGTAGTCCTCATCATTCTGCAGATCTCGTTTGCCGCCATTGTGTGCAGATGTGATTGCTGCATTTCTCAGGCATGAGTTTGAGGAGATAAGTTATTTTTACTTTATCGCTTTTTCCTATTAGCAAAAGTTTTCTTATTTATTCTCCATACTCCATTTACCTAGTAATATACTTTTTTCTTCCATTGGTAGCTTTTCATTACCGTTGTTGGTAATCTTCCCTTAACGTTTGTCGGTATTTTCTCCAAAGAAATAAATAAAAAAGGGAAGTGTATTTCTATTTTTTTTTTTTTTTTTCAACCTCTCTGCTTTAACTTCCCTCTTCGTATTGCCTTCTAAAAGTAGGATTGTTTCTACAGGTTTTTTGGTGTGATAAAATGGCAGATAAACCATCAGGGTTTAAGAAATGCAAATGCGGTCAGAAAATCTCATTATCTGATGCCCATGATATCTGTGTTTATTGCTTGAGACCTGAACATTTGCCGTCTTGACCCCATGTCTGTAAGGCTTTTATAACTAGACTGTTAGACCAGAAAAAAAAATTCTCAAGAGCCTTTTTCCTTCAGCCTTTGGAGAATCACTTGCTGGAGCTCAACCCTCCAAATCTGAGAGAAAAGAAGACAGAAAGAGACTTTCCAAGCAACCCGGCTCCTATCAGTCCTCTTCGGATCTCACTTTGAAACCGTTCAAGAAGACCCGAAAAACTTTGGGTCCTAAACACACGTCTTCAGATCCGACTTCTTCAGACACCATATCTGTATCTTCGGGTCTGACTCATCTTGAACCTAAACAGTTACCTATGACTAGGTATGCATCTTTCTTGGATCCCGTACCCTCTCAGCTCCCATCGCTGTTCCTGGAAAGATGCTGTTCACCTTTCATAGCCTATTTCCATTCATCCAGATGTCTTACAGAAGCAGATATGGACAGTGTGGTATCTTCTCTGAGTTCTCCAGCTCCAAGTGTGTCTGAGCTGGATGATTCTTGGACCTGAAGGTTCGTTGTCAGATTTCAGGGGTTGGGGGCGACTACGAAGTTGTCAGAGCAGTCTCAGCCCCTCAGAGTCTCTGCATTCATTAGCTCAGTTCTGACTCCAGTCTGTGCTGCGGTGTCTTCAGGTCAGAGGGAGCCAGTGGTCCAGAAGCATGCCTTCTTGGCTCTGATGGATGTTCATCGTGTTTCACTGCTGCAGTCGTTACACTTGGGTTATCCTGCCGTCAGGTGGGGCAAAGTCGGCCTGAGTTCCAAAGTCTTGGTCCGGCGTCGGTTGCTGTCGTCTCTTCCCTGACGTCAGAGCCAGGGTGTATAAGTAGCAGCCGACTCCATTTTCTTCAGTCTTCCTTGCTGTGCAGTGCCCGAAGCAAAAGCAGTTCGCAAGTGCCGGTCAGCCGACTCCTGAGAATTCAAATTCGATTTCAGAACCAGAGTCTTCAATAAAGCTAAGTACCCCATTGGGGAAATTTTTTCTTGCCTCAGACCGATGTCAGAAAAAGTTAATAATTGTATTTTTTGTGGGAAGCAAATACCTCATAAGGATTTTCATTCTTACTGTATTCCATGCCTAGGCCCAGATCACAATGTCACTAGTTGTCAGTTTTGTGCTAGATTTAACAAACGCACTATTAAACGTCGGTTTGATTTTGCTCGCCATTACTTTGGGCGAAGGTTTAATTGCACAATGCCGTCGGAACAACTGACGACTGGTATGCATAAAAAACGCAAAGATAAAGATAAAGAAAGGCATCCGAGGCCCAAAACTGACAACGAAGCCTCTTCTAGGCCAGTCGCCAATTCTCTGGTTTTCAGTGAGGCACTTTCGCAGCCCCCTGACACCCACTACCTCAGAACCACAGGCTGCGTCCGACTCCCACGTGGAGTTGCCTAGGCCTCTGGAGCCTCGAGGTGTTGGGCCTACGGAGATTAACCCTTTAGATGGGTCCGGAGCCGCCGAGCAGGCACTGGCTTCTGAGGGTGTTTTCAGGCCTACTCAACTTACCATTACTACTACAGCCAAGACTAAGCCTACACTAAAGACAAAGAAGCAAGTACAGCATTCACCTGGACAGTCCTCCATGCCTAAAAACAGATGCGCAAGATGGCTGAAGACTTGATAACTCTGATCAGGGTTCTCATCCCCTCCTGATAAAAAGGCCTAGGCAGGATACAGACCATGAAGCCTTTCTCTGAGACCGCGTAGCAGCCCTGAGGGTTTACCCGACTGTCCAGCTCTGGAGACAGTCGGGGTGTTAACGAAGCCCCTGTCATTGTGGGAGTCCATCACGAACGATCGATGGGTGCTCCGAATTATATCCAGAGGCTACAACATTCCCTTCCTATTTCATCCTCCCTCAGGTGGTCGCCTCCCCGATGTCCCACCCAATCAAAGAGATCTGGCGACCGTAGAGCCATCCAGCGGGTCCACCCAGACCAATCCGGATCGGGCTACTACTCAAGGTTCTTTTTGGTGCCAAAAAAGACGGGGGACCTCAGGCCCATTCTAGACTTGTCCGCCCTGAACATGTTTGTCCCCAAAGAAAAGTTCCGGATGGTCACTCTACAATCTATTCTCCCCTTAATGCTGGAGAACGACTGGATGTGCTCTACAGACCTCAAGGACGCGTACTACCACATTCTAATGGACAGACGGTCCAGGAGGTTCCTCCGCTTCTGGCTAGGGGCCAGTCATTACCAGTTCAGGGTCCTTCCGTTCGGACTCACCTCAGCCCCACTATGCGGTCTCTTGCCGACAGCTTGGGCATTTCAGTCAACATACCGAAGTCTTTTCTTCATCCTGTGCAAGCATTAGATTTCATAGGAGCCAGGCTAGATTCCCGATCTTCTCATGCCTTCTTGACCTCGGACAGGCTGTCCAGCCTCTCACACCAGGTTTTGGCTCTCCTTCACATCAAAGCTCCGGATCGGCCTCTCTCTCCATGCTCGCCTAAAGATGCGTATATTACAGTGGACACTCCAAGTTCAGTGGTCACTGTTACTCCACCCATTAAACACTCCTATCCCCCTGAGCAGAGTTTGCAGGGAATCCCTCCTTTTTTGGCTTCACTCCCCAGAACTCAGGCAAGGGAGACCCTTTGTGACCCCCCCCCCCCAGGCCAGGTTAACCACGGATGCTTCTCACCTGGGGGGGGGGGGCATTGTGCTTCTAGGCGTTGTAGGCTCTCCAAGACCTTCTACCTCTAGGAACGATTGCAATACAGATGGACAATATGTCAGTGGTCTGGTATATAAACAAACAAGGGGGAACCAGATCCTACCCTCTTTGTCGAGAAGCCATGAGAGTTTGGGAATGGTTTAATCCTGGATCCCATTCCAGATCTGATATCGCACCCAGCGGGGTGCCCAACACTGAACCTGGTAAACCTCAAGCTACTCCCCCTTGGGACTTGACCTTTGTTCTGCAAGCTTTAACGAAACCTCCCTTTGAACCTGCAGCTTCTATACCCCTTAAGTTTCTGTTTTGGAAAACAGCGTTCTTGGTAGCCATAACTTCTGCTAAAAGGATTTCAGAGCTCCAAGCTTTGTGCATGAAACCTCCCTATCTTATTTTCCACAATGACAGAGTGTCTCTCAGGACTAACCCATCTTTCTTACCAAAAGTGGCATCTGTGGCAAATATCAGTCAAACTATCAATCTGCCGGTGTTTTTCAAAAATTTTCAAAATAAGGGAGAATACATGTTGCATACACTAGACGTACATAGACAGTTGGCGTTTTTACCTGCACAGGACCAGAGCGTTCTTCTGCAGCCTTCTGGTCCAGGATGCCGTTGGGCGACATATGTTCAGCAGCCACTTGGTCTTCTGCTCATACGTTTATTTCTCATTATAAGCTGGACATGATATCTAGAAGCAGGGCTTCCTTTGGCTCATGTGCTTGAATATCCTTCCATAGACTACCCAGGTTTCTTTATTTAGGTAGCTGGGGACTCTGTCCCTGTACCATCCCCTGACCTGTATCGGGTTTCTAGGATCTTTATGATTCTTGAGAATATCTGAACCTGTTTTATTACAGTTTTCAGGTGATACAGCAAAACCGATCTGAGGTAGTGTGGTGGTGACAGGGGATTGTGGGTAGAGGGGAGTAGCTAGGAGCTCGGATCTTGAAGCTTGGAAAGCTGATTTATCTACAGAGCTTGAGCTGCTTTCTTCCAAAATGCATTTTTATTTTTTCAGTCCTTCAGATGTCGTTTTGCTGCCTTTAAAGGTACAGCCATAATTCTCCACTACTTTTTGTCAGAATTCAGATAATTGCTTCATATTTTCCATTCTGCTGTGTTTTTGACTTTTGGTCAGCTTTCTTACAGTTTTCTCTTCTTTCTGACTGTAAAGATAAGAAGAAAGAAAAAAATAATTTGGAAAAGGACAGAGAGAGAGAGAGAGAGAGAGAGAGAGAAGGAAAAACGGAAGAGAAAAATTATTTGAGTCTTAAGCCCTCTCTCTGAACCTCTCTGGACCTCTCTATTGCATAAAGTTCTTTAGACCTCATCCTCCCTCCAACTCTTTATTCTGGTCTTACAGTTCTGCAGTTGGGATCAAATGATGAGGGCTTTAATCAAGGCGCAGGTAATATCTCGCACGCACACCCCCACTCACCCATCAGGTTCTTTGATTTGTCCTTGACCCCAACTCGCTTTGTGACCATCTTGGTGTCAGGTACTTAGGTATTTTAAGTGGTGGTGTTAATCCCTGTGCCAGAGCTGACTGGCTTGTCGGATGAAATTGGTGTTGACAGGGGTTTATTCTGAGCTGTGAGGATCCTTTTTGGTGTTGAGGATTTTTTGAGAGGACTATCACCTTTCCCTTATTTGTGGAATGCACTTTCTGTGTCAGTTCATCCCATGAACAGTGGTCTGTCTGAGTCCCTGAGTCTTCAGCCCAAAGCAGAGAACAGCACTGATCACCTCAACAACAACACCCCCCACACACACACACACACACGCATACTTCATCAAGGAGGCAGACATTTTTGGGTCTTAAAGTCCTTCACATTCTAGGTTAGAACAATATTACATCGTGCAGTAGTTGGCCATCAGCTCTGCATAATTTAGAATGAATATAAATATTTACTGCCATCATGATATATATATATATATATATATATATATATATATATACCAGAAGTAACGTGTAAGGTGGTATTGACATAATCAGCTTTCAGTGATTAAAATATTCAATGCTTTCATCTCGATGCACTGGCATTCGTTGATCTGATGTCAGTTTTCATTCATTCAGTATATGGCTTTTGATCCAAGCCTTTGGTCGAACTCTGCTGCTTTTTCACAGCTTGTGAATACTACAAGCTCTGAAGCTCCTCCGTTTTCTTATTTATTCTCCATACTCCATTTACCTAGTAATATACTTTTTTCTTCCATTGGTAGCTTTTCATTACGCTTTGTCGGTATTTTCTCCAAAGAAATAAATAAAAGGGAAGTGTATTTCTATTTTTTTTTTTCAACCTCTCTGCTTTAACTTCCTCTTGTATTGCCTTCTAAAAGTAGGATTGTTTCTACAGGTTTTTGGTGTGATAAAATAGCAGATAAACCATCAGGGTTTAAGAAATGCAAATCGGTCAGAAAATCTCATTATCTGATGCCCATGATATATATGTGTTTATTGCTTGAGACCTGAACATTTGCTGTCTTGACATAACTAGACTGTTAGACCAGAAAAAAAATTCTCAAGAGCCTTTTTCCTTCAGCCTTTGGAGAATCACTTGCTGGAGCTCAACCCTCCAAATCTGAGAGAACGACTACGAAGTTGTCAGAGCAGTCTCAGCCCCTCAGAGTCTCTGCATTCATTAGCTCAGTTCTGACTCCAGTCTGTGCTGCGGTGTCTTCAGGTCAGAGGGAGCCAGTGGTCCAGAAGCATGCCTTCTTGGCTCTGATGGATGTTCATCGTGTTTCACTGCTGCAGTCATTACACTTGGGTTATCCTGCCGTCAGGTGGGCCCAAAGTCGGCCTGAGTTCCAAAGTCTTGGTCCGGCGTCGGTTGCTGTCGTCTCTTCCCTGACGTCAGAGCGCCAGGGGTGTATAAGTAGCAGCCGACGCCATTTTCTTCAGTCTTCCTTGCTGTGCAGTGCCCGAAGCAAAAGCAGTTCGCAAGTGCCGGTCAGCCGACTCCTGAGAATTCAAATTCGATTTCAGAACCAGAGTCTTCAATAAAGCTAAGTACCCCATTGGGGAAATTTTTTCTTGCCTCAGACCGATGTCAGAAAAAGTTAATAATTGTATTTTTTGTGGGAAGCAAATACCTCATAAGGATTTTCATTCTTACTGTATTCCATGCCTAGGCCCAGATCACAATGTCACTAGTTGTCAGTTTTGTGCTAGATTTAACAAACGCACTATTAAACGTCGGTTTGATTTTGCTCGCCATTACTTTGGGGAAGGTTTAATTGCACAATGCCGTCGGAACAACTGACGACTGGTATGCATAAAAAACGCAAAGATAAAGATAAAGAAAGGCATCCGAGGCCCAAAACTGACAACGAAGCCTCTTCTAGGCCAGTCGCCAATTCTCTGGTTTTCAGTGAGGCACTTTCGCAGCCCCCTGACACCCACTACCTCAGAACCACAGGCTGCGTCCGACTCCCACGTGGAGTTGCCTAGGCCTCTGGAGCCTCGAGGTGTTGGGCCTACGGAGATTAACCCTTTAGATGGGTCCGGAGCCGCCGAGCAGGCACTGGCTTCTGAGGCTGTTTTCAGGCCTACTCAACTTACCATTACTACTACAGCCAAGACTAAGCCTACACTAAAGACAAAGAAGCAAGTACAGCATTCACCTGGACAGTCCTCCATGCCTAAAAAACAGATGCGCAAAATGGCTGAAGACTTGATAACTCTGATCAGGGGTTCCCATCCCCCTCCTGATAAAAGGCCTAGGCAGGATACAGACCATGATTCCTCTGACCAGGTTTCTATATATTCTGATTCCTCTTCAGACCAGGGATATTCTTTACATCCCGCTATGAGGATTCTGATGCTGAAGAATCCATTTCTTCAGCCTCTCCTCCTGAGGATTACTCTTTTGGGGAAACGTTACATACCGTGAGGGAGCATTTCCATTGGGAGGGCCAGGATTACTCAGAATCCAAGAAAAAGCTCAGAGACTTTCTTTTGCTACCTCAGCACAGGCCCTTGCTATTCCGCCAGTGTTGGACATTGTGGATGATGTGTTCTCTGAATCTAGTTTAAACCCTGATTCTTTACCCCCAGCTCCAGTCAAGCCAGACAGATACTACAGAGTCCCTGACTCTCACAAATTTCTTTATAAAAACCCTGTTGCAGACCCGGAAACTATTTCCCAGGGTCCCAAAGGGGTTAAGGCTTCCACGGCTAAGAATCCAGTTCCCTTGGATAGGGACTCTAGAGCATTAGACAGATGGGGAAAGAAAGTTTACACCTCTGCAACTTTAGCAGTGAGAGCTCTGAATTGCCAATTTCACATGCTTAAGTATCAACAATATCTACTGTCTCTATTAAAACAGAAAATGAGTATAAATGCAGAACAACCTGGCTATAAAGAAATGCAGAATTTATTGCATGCAGCTGAACAAGTGGGAAAGCATACTTTGCAATGTGGTTTTGATTCATTAGAAGCTTCTTGTAGAGCAGCAGTTACAGGATCTGTGATTCGAAGGCATGCTTGGTTAAAAGAACAAAGTTTACCAGATCATGTTAAGGCAAAATTATTGGATGCTCCTTTGCAGCAAGATAATTTATTTGGTATTAAGGCAGAAGAGGTATTAAAGAAAATGGAGGAAGTCGTCACTAAAGAGGAGAAGTGCAAGAGGATTCCCTCAAGTCTGTCACAGATACTGATTTCAACCTGATGGCTTTGGTTCAGACATTTAGAGATCCTGAAACAAAGGGGTGATTGGTCTACCAATAACCCTTCTCAAGAGAATCATTATTCCTGGAGGCATTAAGGGAATGTTGGAAGATACCAGTGGATGCTATGGTCATGGTGTGCCACCAAGAAAGAACTCTCAGAACAGAGTTCCTGTGTTCATCCCCTGTCAGAGTCTAGGGTGCTGGACAGGTTTGGGAAGATGTGTATGCCTCAGAGACCTTTTTCACCCAGATTACAGAGAGATTTGATCAATTCAAAGTCTCTCTCAGGGACAAACTTCTGAGGCAGCGTCTTCTATTGCTTCATAGCTGGCCTCTAGTGGTTTGCAAACTCATCCATGAGCCTTATTTCACATCTAGCTGTACCTCAAGAGTGGCAGGTTTGCGTTTTCCTCAAGAGGCATGCCAGATTGCTCTGTTTTTATGGAGCCTTCAGGTCATCCTTTGTCAGTGCTCCTTTTGGGGAAGTTATTTTCAGCCTCAAGGTGAAGACACTCTCCAGGTGCAACAAGCTGATAAGACCCAGTGCAGTAGGCATATTTTTACTCCTCAAAGAACCTTTCTCAGGAGTCAACTAGGTGGTTGAGGGTCTGTTCCATGATCCATGTGGAGAGAGTTCCCCAGGAGCAGAGGAGGAAATTAAATGGGAGATGCCACCACACAGCAGAGGCCCACAGAACCAGGTGTCCAAAGATTCTTTCTCTGACAGACCCTTTCAGCACTCCTGAAAGACCCGATTGCCCACCTCTGGAGGTCAGGGGTCAGTCTTATCTTTTCCCTACCCCTCCATTACAAAACCAGATTCCCAGTGTTACCCAGTCAGGAAAAACAGCAGCTCTGGAAATACAAAGCTGTTAGAAGAGAGTCATCCAGGAGGTCCTCCCAGACCAGAAATGATCCAGAATTTCCATAAAATTCTTTTAGTGCCAAAGAAAACAGGACTGGAGACCAGTTTTGGATCTCCATCTGAAAAGTCAGTTCAGCATACAAAGTTCTGGATGGTCACGCAGTTCAGTCTATTTTAGGATGCGTACTATCACACAGAAATGAGCAGATGGTCCAGGAGATGTGTGCTTCCTGCTGGGAGCCAGTCACTACCAGTTCAGAGTACTGCCCTTTGGTCTCACCACAGCTCAGGGTGTTCACCAAATGTAGGTCAGTAGTAACAGCTCACTTGAGACTGCAGGGATTCCAGGTGTTTCCATGTAGACAACTGGCTCCGGTATGTACTGCAGATTTGTTCCAATCTAGGTATTCTGATCACCCACAACAAATTTCAACTTCATCCATCTCAGACATTATTGGGGCCTTCTTCAACACATCATCTGTGACAGCTTCTCTCTCTTTTAATCAAGGGTTCAAACTGTTCAATCTGATGTTGTCAGACTTCTCTTAATCCTTGACTGTGGGTTCGGTTCCAATCCTGGAACAGACTCAGCCATTTATTTCTGCTCACACCTTCCAAAGTCTCAGATAGGCTTTTACCCATAATGGTCCTGTCAAAATTACCTCAGATCTCTTTGCTGTTTCATGTGTCAGATGTATAACAGCTCTTGAGCTTTTGGCTAGTAAAAAAGTATTTTTCCTTTTAAATATCCTTTAATGTTTTGTTTTTCTGTTCTTAGTCTACATTTTTTCTCCCTCCTCTCATTATTCCCTTTAATGTGAGCATGTGATTCTTTCACTTTCTCTACTACCGTTGATAGTCCATCTACTGATGCCATTGTTGGTAAATTTTTTTTTTTTGTTTTCTTCATCATTCCTGTCAGCATTGTATGTAGTTATAACCTGCTAATATGGGTCTACTTTATTTCAGGCGAATGCATATGCACAAACAGAAACTATCGAAACACAATATACGGAACTACACACTAAACATGACATTAGAGATTGTGCTGCATTGAAGTTAACAGAAATCTCCACCTATGGAGTTTTCCTTTACAGTTTCGACTGTTGCATTTTCTATGTATATGGTTCTTGCATATGCATTTGCTGTTTTAAGCTTTTCCTATTTAGTGGGATTCTCCAGTCTCCAGCCAAGTCTTCAAAGCTAACAGAACATAAGTATAAGTTGATTCTGAAAGGACTCTTAAGTCTGATTTTGAATAGGCTATTTCTGTATCCAGAACAGAAGCCAGCACATCTTCTTTATCTTCCGCCTCTAAGAAAAGACCTTTTGAATGGAAAACCTGATTCAGCACCTACAAAAGTTTTGGAACAGACTGCTACTTTCTGCAAGGACCCATTGCCAAGAGGTCGGAGCTTATTTCTATTCCGAAATTTAAATAACTCTCCATTGTTAGATCCTTTTAAGGGCAGACTGCTAAGCCCCTTCCTCGATGTTTTTGCTCCACTAAGAGTTTATCAGAAGCCGACATTTTATTTTTTATTTTATTTTACATTTGTTGACGAATAGTCCAACTGGATTAATGTCCATTTCAGTGGATGCCAGAAAAGCTCCATGGTAGACAGATAAGTGTAACAAAGAAGGATGTTACCAAGGTAGACAGATAAGTAATAACAAAGAATACGTTACAGATGAGATATTTACAAATGACATAAGCAGACATGAAATAGACAATATCACAAGTTTGAGTTACCCCGGTAACAGTCGAAAAATAACAGTAATTTGATTAATAGATTATATACATTCATAGTGAGAGTTAGGCAGGCTTGTTACAGTGCAAAACAGTTTAGTGCCAGATTTTTGAGTTTAGCTTTGAATTGGGATAGGAGGAGAGCAAAATGTTAGCTGGAAGGAGGTTCCATGCTTTGCCTGCACACTTTGCAAAGAGGAGTCACCGGCTACATTGTTAATTTTAATTGTCTTAATTTGTAGTCTGTTTGTGGATCGGGTCTTGGATTGTTGTGGGGTGATCATATTTTTAAGAGCTGGTGTGTTGTCTGGATTATAGAGGATTTTATTAGCCATGATCAAAAGGTTATATTGGATTAGACTGGGAAGTTCTAGCCACCCAAGGTGTTTAAGGTTGATGCAATGGTTTGTTCTAAGGTAGGCCAGTGGCAAACCTGGCAGTGTGGTTGTAACAGATTCTGGTCTATAAGTACAGTTTTACTTAGATTAGAAAGAAGGGGAATGCATATAAAAGTGTTAAAAGCAGGTGAAAGATGGAGCTGGAGGTTAGGAAGGCTTTTATTCTATAGTGACCTAGTTTTTTATCGATGGTTTTGATTGTTTGGTTTACATGAAGGTCACATTTTAGGTTATTATCAATTATTACTCTAACAGTTTTGTAGAGGAGTCTGGGGTGATTGTGCCATCTTTGCATTTATGGTGAAGGTAAACAGTGTGGATTTTTTGTGTTGGAGAATAACAGCATTTAGTTTTTTTGCAACAATACATTGAGAGTCAGGTTTCTATAGTATTAAAAGTGGATTGGGTAACAGACCTTAATTCTGAGGGAATGTGGCTGAGCAAATCGGATGGAATCAGCGTATTGGATACAGCTGACATTCAAGATGACTTTGGTTGTTTATAAAGATGGAAAACAGTAGGGGTCCTAATATGGAGCCTTGTGGCACTCAAGGGTGTTGGGGAATAGGCTGGAGGAAGCTAGTTCTGCCAGAGGAGACAAGCCTGCTGCCTCCCACTGAGTAGGATTTAAACCATTGAATGGCACTGGTATTTAGACAGAAAGATTGCAAGGTGTGAAACAAAAGTTGGTGATCCACCATGTCAAATGCCTTTGAAAGATCCAAGAAGTGAGCTGAGGATATTTGATTATTCTGATTAGTATTGGTGAATGCTAGTAGGGCTGCTGTTGTGCTATGGTGTAGACAAAGCCATGTTTATATCGCCATTAGGTGATTCTGAATTTAGTGGTGCACGAGTTGTTTGTGTATACATTTTTCCATAATCTTAGCTAGTGGAGAAAGTATAGCTATCGGTCTGTAATTGGAGAATTCAATGGAGGAACCTCCTTTATGTAGTGGGATTACATAGGATGTTTTCCAAATGGTGAGAATTTTTGCCTCTGCTGTGGTGTGGTTAATTAGTATAGATACCGGATAGGCTATGGCATCAGCTGATTTTTGAAGGTACTCAGCAGGGAGTTGATCAGCTGAGAGTGTGGAGGGTTTTAATTTTTTGAGCAAGGTCCAGATAAGTGATGTGGACACTGGTTGGAAGCTGAAAGAGAGTAGATTTATAGGGGTGGTACTATCAGGGCCAGGGGAGCTGGGAGATGGTTGGCTAGCTAGGGCTTGAATTGTCTCTAAAAAAAATAGTTAAAACTGTCTGAGACATCCTCAGGAGATTTATTAGTGGTAGCGATGGGGATAGAGGTATTTTTTCCAGGATGAGAGATTATTCAGACCTGCCCAGAACTTCAGAGGATTGTTATGGTTTGCTGTCTGTAAATTACTGGTATTGTTTTTTGTCTTGTAGAATGAATTTTTTAGTCTCGTTCCTAGCTTGCCTGTATTTTGATTGTAGGGTCTTTAATGGAGCCATAGAGGCGATTTTGTTTCTGCTGGAAGTTTTTGTCTAGATTGTTTAGACAACCATGGGACAGTTTTTGCCTTTGTTCACTTAAAACGGGCAGGTACATGCAAGCCAAGGATATCAAGAAATCTTTTGTTAAAATATGCAACTGCTAGGTGTTTTAACATAGACCTAGCCTAACAGGCCAAAATCTAAGACTTGAACAAACTTATTGAGGCGGCTACTTGGACCTCCGTGCATACATTTGCCAAGCATTATAATTTACCTCTGTATTCCAGATCCCGAGCAGGGTTTGCCACTGCTGTACTGCAAGGGATCCTAACCACACCATAATCTATTCTTCCTCCTCCCTAGTTGGCTATGGTATTCTACCCAGTTAGTTATGACTGCAGATGCATCCATGAAGGACATAGTACAGTTTTGTACCTACCATAAATGTAGATGTCCGAACTGGATAGCATCTGCAGTCAGGATTACCCTCCCTCCTTCCCCTCTGTGGTACTCCTAGGGTATTTACCCTCCTAATAGCTAGCTGGTGGGGAGTCTCTTATGGTGTATTTGTTTGTATATATGTACATACATGCTTATTTTTTGTGTTTGCCTTCTATCCTTTGGGAAACATTGGCATTTTTACCCAAAATTTAGCCTTCCAAGAGGGCAACTGGCATCTGGGGCAAGAAACACTGAAGAAAATGGCGGCAGCTGATGCCTTTATACCAAGACCAGCAGAGATGACGTCGGGTGAAGTGCGACATCAGCCGAAGCCGGACCCGGACTTTGGAATCCGGCCGACCGAAGGGCTGCCTGACGACAGGACAACCCAGTTGTTATGACTGCAGATGCTATCCAGTTCGGACATCTACATTTATGGTAGGTACAAAACTGTACTTTTTGATTCATTAGAAGCTTCTTGTAGAGCAGCAGTTACAGGATCTGTGATTCGAAGGCATGCTTGGTTAAAAGAACAAAGTTTACCAGATCATGTTAAGGCAAAATTATTGGATGCTCCTTTGCAGCAAGATAATTTATTTGGTATTAAGGCAGAAGAGGTATTAAAGAAAATGGAGGAGAAAAGTCTCCAGGTTACCCTACAGCAAATAATTATTTCTTCTGATACTTCTCTGGAACATCCCACAGAAGTCGTCACTAGGAAGAGGAGAAGTGCAAGAGGATTCCCCTCAGGAGTCTGTCACAGATACTGATTTCAACCTGATGACGTTTAGTTCAGAGATATTTTAGAGATCCTGAAACAAAAGGGGTGATTGGTCTACCAATAACCCTTCTCAAGAGGAATCATTATTCCTGGAGGCATTCGGTACTGGCCCATCTACTTCCTAGGTGACTCCACCTGCTTTTGACCTCATTGGTTTAATCTCTTAGCAGGCGTCGAAGGAACCTGATTATGTTGAGCTGATCCCCAAGAGACCAGATAGGATCCTGGCAGCACTTAAGGGAAGGGAATGTTGGAAGAATGGAGTACCAGTGGATGGCTATGGTCATGGTCGCAGCCACCAAGAAAGAACTCTCAGAACAGAGTTCCTATGTTCATCCCCCTGTCAGGGAGTCTAGGGTGCTGGACAGGTTTGGGAAGAGTGTGTATGCCTCAGAGACCTTTGCACGCAGATGCCTGAATTACTTGCACACTTCACCAGATTACAGAGGGATTTGATCAGGGAACGTTCAAAATCTCTCTCAGGGACAAGTACTTCTGAGGCAGCGTCTTCTATTGCTTCATAGCTGGCAACCCTCTAGTCGTTTGCAAACTCATCCATGAGCCTTATTTCACATCTAGCTGAAGGAGCCTCAAGAGTGGCAGGTTTAGGCGTTTTCCTCAAGAGGCATGCCAGATTGCGTCTGTGCGATTATGGAGCCCTTCAGGTCATCCTTTGTCAGTGCTCCTTTTGGCGGAAGTTCGTTTTTCAGCCTCAAGGTGAAAGACACTCTCCAGGTGCAAGCAAGCTGATAAGACCCAGTCTGCAGTGGGCATACGTTTTTCGACTCCTCAAAGAACCTTTCTCAGGAGTCAAGTAGGTGGTTGGAAGATGTGGTTCAGGAAATCCCAGGGTCTGTTCCATGATCCATGTGGAGAGAGTTCCCCCAGGAGCAGAGGAGGGAAATTAAATGGGAGATGCCACCCACACAGCAGAGGAGGCCCACAGAACCAGGTGTCCAAAGATTCTTTCTCTGACAGACCCTTTCAGCACTCCTGAAAGAAACCCCGATTGCCCACCTCTGGAGGCAGTCAGGGGTCGCTTAGTCCTGCACTAGAGAACCTGGCTGGACATTACAAAAGATACTTGTGTGTAGAGGGTTATTTCCAGAGGTTATGTAATTATCTTTTCCCTACCCCTCCATTACAAAACCAGATTCCCAGTGTTCTACCCAGTCAGTGAAAAACAGCAGCTCTGGAAATACAAAAGCTGTTAGAAAGAGAGTCATCCAGGAGGTCCTCCCAGACCAGAAATGATCCAGAATTTCCTTAAAATTCTTTTTAGTGCCAAAGAAAACAGAGGACTGGAGACCAGTTTTGGATCTCCGCAAACTGAACAAGTCAGTTCAGCATACAAAGTTCTGGATGGTCACGGTTCAGTCTATTTTGCCCTTCCTGCACAATGATGACTGGATGTGCTCAATAGATCTCCTCCAGGATGCGTACTATCACACAGAAATGAGCAGATGGTCCAGGAGATGTCTGTGCTTCCTGCTGGGAGCCAGTCACTACCAGTTCAGAGTACTGCCCTTTGGTCTCACCACAGCTCCCAGGGTGTTCACCAAATGTAGGTCAGTAGTAACAGCTCACTTGAGACTGCAGGGATTCCAGGTGTTTCCGTATGTAGACAACTGGCTCATAACCACCTTGACCAAGCATCTTCTGATAGCAACTCGAGAGTATGTACTCCAGATTTGTTCCAATCTAGGTATTACGATCACCCACAACAAATTTCAACTTCATCCATCTCAGACATTAGAATTCATAGGGGCCTTCTTCAACACATCATCTGTGACAGCTTCTCTCTCTCTCTTAATCAAGGGTTCAAACTGTTCAATCTGATGTTGTCAGACTTCTCTTAATCCTTGACTGTGGGTTTGGTTCCAATCCTCGGAACAGACTCAGCCATTTATTTCTGCTCACACCTTCCAAAGTCTCGAGATAGGCTTTTACCCATAATGGTCCTGTCATAATTACCTCAGATCTCGTTTGCTGTTTCATGTGTCAGATGCGTATAACCGCTCTCGAGCTTTGGCTAGTAAAAAAAAGTATTTTTTTTCCTTTTAAATATCCTGTAATGTTTTGTTTTTGCCTTCTGTTCTTAGTCTACATTTTTTCTACTCACTCCTCTCATTATTCCCTTTAATGTGAGCATGTGTGATTCTTTCACTTTCTCTACTACCGTTGATAGTCCATCTACTGATGCCATTGTTGGTAAATTTTTTTTTTTTTTTGTACCTTTAAGGTAATTATTTATGCCATTGTTTGTATTTCTTCCTTTCCTAAAAAAAAAAAAAAAGTTTTCTTCATCATTCCTGTCAGCATGCGTGTATGTAGTTATAACCTGCTAATATGGGTCTACTTTATTTACGCGAAAGCTTAAAACAGCGAATGCATATGCACAAACCGAGAAACCATCGAAACACAATATAAACGGAACTACACACTAAACATGACATGCAACAGCTGTAGGCAGGGGGGCAAGCCCCCCTGCACCCCCCACACCCCTCACTACTTAAATATACCAGTTTTGAGATTGTACTGCATTGAAGTTAACAGAAATCTCCACCTATGGAGTTTTCCGTTTACAGTTTTCGACTGTTCGCATTTTCGATGTATATGGTTCGTTGCATATGCATTTGCTGTTTTAAGCTTTTGCGTAAGTAAAGTAGACCCGCTAATCGTTATGGCCAAGAAGTGGGATTCTCCAGTCTCCAGCCAAGTCTTCAAAGGGCACCTCAGGATTCAGTGTCTAAAATGTCAGGTTAAGATGTCCAATTCCAATGGGCATGCACTTTGTGTTTATTGTTTTGGCAAAGTCAGTTTGCCATGGGTTTTCTACTAGGACGCTAACAGAACATAAGTATAAGTTGATTCTGAAAGGACTCTTAAGTCTGATTTTGAATAGGCTATTTCTGTATCCAGAACAGAAGCCAGCACATCTTCTTTATCTTCCGCCTCTAAGAAAAGACCTTTTTCGGCTCCTAGTTCCTTGGAACCGATCAGGAAGGTTTCAAAATTGCCTTCAGTACCAAAGAGTTCCACTGCACTGAATGGAAAACCTGATTCAGCACCTACAAAAGTTTTGGAACAGACTGCTACTACTTCTGCACCCAAGGACACTTCGGTGCCAGAGAGGTCGGAGCTTATTTCTATTCCGAAATTTAAATAACTCTCCATTGTTAGATCCTTTTAAGGGCAGACTGCTAAGCCCCTTCCTCGATGTGAGGCAATTTAGGTCTCCTTCGACTGGCTCGGTTTGCTCCACTAAGAGTTTATCAGAAGCCGACATTTTATTTTTTTATTTTATTTTACATTTGTTGACCGGAATAGTCCAACTGGATTAATGTCCATTTTCAGTGGATGCCCGAGGAGAAAAGCTCCATGGTAGACAGATAAGTGTAACAAAGAAGGGATGTTACCAAGGTAGACAGATAAGTAATAACAAAGAAGACACGTTACAGATGAGATATTTACAAATGACATAAGCAGACATGAAATAGACAATATCACAAGTTTGAGTTACCCCGGTAACAGTCAGGGGAAAAAATAACAGTAATTTGATTAATAGATTATATACATTCATAGTGAGAGTTAGGCAGGCTTGTTACAGTGGCAAAGCCAGTTTAGTGCCAGATTTTTGAGTTTAGCTTTGAATTGGGATAGGGAGGAGAGCAAAGTAATGTTAGCTGGAAGGAGGTTCCATGCTTTGCCTGCACACTTTGCAAAGAGGGAGTCACCGGCTACATTGTTAATTTTAATTGTCTTAATTTGTAGTCTGTTTGTGGATCGGAGCAGTCTTGGATTGTTGTCGGGGGTGATCATATTTTTAAGAGCTGGTGTGTTGTCTGGATTATAGAGGATTTTATTAGCCATGATCAAAAGGTTATATTGGATTAGACTGGGAAGTTCTAGCCACCCAAGGTGTTTAAGGTTGATGCAATGGTTTGTTCTAAAAGGTAGGCCAGTGGCAAACCTGGCAGTGTGGTTGTAACAGATTGCGAGTCTATTAAGTACAGTTTTACCTAGATTAGAAAGAAGGGGGAATGCATATAAAAGTGTTAAAAGCAGGTGGGAGCGAGCTATGGCAACCGTAGCTGGAGGGGTTAGGAAGGCTTTTATTCTATATAGTGACCCTAGTTTTTTATCGATGGTTTTGATTGTTTGGTTTACATGAAGGTCACATTTTAGGTTATTATCAATTATTACTCCTAACAGTTTTGTAGAGGAGTCTGGGGTGATTATTGTGCCATCTTTTGCATTTATGGTGAAGGTAAACAGTGTGGATTTTTGTGTTGGAGAATAACAGCATTTTAGTTTTTTTGGGATTTAGCAACAATCGACATTCGGAGAGTCAGGTTTCTATAGTATTAAAAGTGGATTGGGTAACAGACCTTAATTCTGAGGGAGATGTGGCTGAGCAAATCCGGATGGAATCAACGTATTGGATACAGCTGACATTCAAGGTGACTTTATATAGGTTGTTTATAAAGATGGAAAACAGTAGGGGTCCTAATATGGAGCCTTGTGGCACTCCAAGGGTGTTGGGGAATAGGCTGGAGAGAGCTAGTTCTGCCAGAGGAGACAAGCCTGCTGCCTCCCACTGAGGTAGGATTTAAACCATTGAATGGCACTGGTATTTAGACAGAAAGATTGCAAGGTGTGAAACAAAACTTGGTGTTCCACCATGTCAAATGCCTTTGAAAGATCCAAGAAGTGAGCTGAGGATATTTGATTATTGTTACGATTATTATTAATGGTATTGGTGAATGCTAGTAGGGCTGCTGTTGTGCTATGGTGTAGACAGAAGCCATGTTTGGTATCGGCCATTAGGTGATTCTGAATTTAGTGGTGCACGAGTTGTTTGTGTATACATTTTTTCCATAATCTTAGCTAGTGGAGAAAGTATAGCTATCTGTCTGTAATTGGAGAATTCAATGGAGGAACCTCCTTTATGTAGTGGGATTACATAGGATGTTTTCCAAATGGTGAGAATTTTTGCCTCTGCTGTGGTGTGGTTAATTAGTATAGATACCGGATAGGCTATGGCATCAGCTGATTTTTGAAGGTACTCAGCAGGGAGTTGATCAGCTGAGAGTGTGGTGGGTTTTAATTTTTTGAGCAAGGTACAGATAAGTGATGTGGACACTGGTTGGAAGCTGAAAGAGAGTAGATTTATAGGGGTGGTACTATCAGGGCCAGGGGAGCTGGGAGGTAGTTGGCTAGCTAGGGCTTGAATTGTCTCTGTAAAAAAAATAGTTAAAACTGTCTGAGACATCCTCAGGAGATTTATTAGTGGTAGCGATGGGGATAGAGGTAGACGTTTTTCCAGGACGGAGTAGATTATTCAGACCTGCCCAGAACTTCAGAGGATTGTTATGGTTTGCTGTCTGTAAATTACTGGTATTGTTTTTTGTCTTGTAGAATGAATTTTTTAGTCTCGTTCCTAGCTTGCCTGTATTTAACATGATTGTAGGGGTCTTTAATGGAGCGCCATAGAGGCCAGATTTTGTTTCTGCTGGAAGTTTTTGTCTAGATTGTTTAGACAACCATGGGACAGTTTTTGCCTTTGTTCACTTAAAACGGGCAGGTACATGCAAGCCAAGGATATCAAGAAATCTTTTGTTAAAATATGCAACTGCTTCTTCTAAGGGGAGGTGTTTTAACATAGACCAGTTATAGGAGTTAAGTTCCTGTTGGAATTTGACAGGGTCAAAGTTTACTTTGATGTTTATCATGTTACACTCCTGCAGTCATTACACTTGGGTTATCCTGCCGTTAGGCGGTCCCGCAGTCGGCCAGAGTTTCAAAGTCTTGGTCCGGCGTCGGTTGCTGTCGCCTCCTCCCTGACATTAGTGTGACAGGGGTATATAAGATGCAGCCGACGCCATTTTCTTCAGTCTTTCTTGCCACGCGGTGCCCGAAGCAGAAGCAGTTCGCAAGTGCCGGTCGGCCAACTCCTGAGATTTTCATTCCGAATCCAGAACCGAAGTCTTCTAAAAAAGCTAAGTACCCCGTTGGGGAAACTTTTGCTTGCCTCAGACCGATGTCAGTAAAAGTTAATAACTGTATTTCTTGTGGGAAGCAAATACCTCATAAGGATTTCCACTCCTGTTGTATTCCATGCCTAGGCCCTGACCACGACGTCACTGGTTGTCGGTTTTGTGCTAGGTTTAACAAGTGCACTATTAAACGTCTGTTTGATTTTGCCCGATATTATTTTGGCAGAAAATTTAATTACACCATGCCTCAGAAATTCCGACGACCGCAATGCATAAAAAGCGCAAGGACAAGGACAGGCATCCGAGGCCCAAAACTGACGACGAGGTCTCTTCTAGGCCAGTCGCCGGTTCTCCATTTTTCAGCAAGGCGCCTATGCAGCCCCTGATGACCGCTTCCACTGACCACCTCCGACTCCCACGTAGAGCTGGCTGGGCCTTCGGACGCACTAGGATCTCAGCTTTCCGATCCTAACCCTTCAGAGGGAACCAAAGTAGCTGAGCAATCCACAGCTACAGAGGGTGTTTTCAGACCTACCCAGTTAACCATTAAACCCTCTGCTAAGTCTAAGCCCCCCTTAAAAGCAAAGAAACAGACACAACTCTCTCCAGGACAGGCTTCCATGCCTAAGAAACAAATGCTAAAAATGGCCGAGGACCTAATCACCCTGATCAGGGGGTCCCATCCCCCTCCTGATAAAAGGCCCAGACAGGATGCAGACTATGAATCTTCTGACCAGGTGTCCATTTCCTCAGACTCTTCCTCGGACCTAGGATATTCTTTACCCCCTTATGAGGATTCAGATGCTGAGGAATCAATTCCATCAGCCTCTCCGCCTGAGAATTACTCCTTTGGGGAGACCTTACATACCATGAGGGAACATTTCCATTGCGAAGGCCAGGATTACTCAGAATCCAAGAAAAGGCTCAGATACTTCCTTTTATTGCCTCAACACAGACCCCTTGCTATCCTGCCAGTTTTAGATATTGTGGATGATGTGTACACTGAATCCAGTTTAAACCCTGACTCCTTACCCCCAGCCCCAGTTAAACCTGATAGATATTACAGAGACCCTGACTCTCACACATTTCTGTACAAAAGCCCTGTTGCTGACCCTGAAACTATTTCTCAGGGAGCCAAAGGGATTAAGGCCTCATCAGCAAAAAACCCAGTTCCCTCTGACAGAGATTCCAGAGCATTAGACAGATGGGGAAAGAAGGTATATACGTCTGCAGCTTTAGCAATGAGAGCCTTGAATTGCCAGTTTCACATGCTAAAATATCAGCAATTTTTGATGTCTCAGTTGAAACATAAGATGCTTCCAGATTCAGATCCTCCTAACCTTAAAGAAATGCAGGATTTATTGCATGCAGCTGAACAAGTGGGAAAACATACTTTGCAATGGGGTTTGATTCCTTAGAGGCCTCCTGTAGAGCAGCAGTTACAGGCTCTGTCATTAGAAGGTTACAGGCTCTGTCATTAGAAGGCATGCTTGGTTAAAAGAACATACATTACCAGATCATGTTAAGGTCAAATTATTGGATGCACCTTTGCAGCGGGATGTGCTGTTTGGAGTTAAGGCAGAGGAGGTATTAAAGAAGATGGAGGATAAGGCAAAATCTATGCAAACAGTGAAAGATTTCTTACAGGTTCAGCCTCCTCGTTTTAGCAGAAATTGGCCAACAAAGAATAGGTCCTTTCCAGTCACAGATAGACCTCAAAGGGCCAGATACAGACGTCCAAGAGGTAGAGGTCAGACACAAGGCCCTTACAGGCCTTGACAGTGGGGTACACCAAGCCAGAAAGAAGGGGAAGACAGGCCTCAACCTTATAAAAAGCAGCCTCAATGACTTTCCACTGCAGCTGCCAAATAGCTCTCTCTTGGCAGCCCCCTTAGGAGGAAAACTGGCACTTTTCTATCACAACTGGCATTGCATCACCAAAGACAAATGGGTTCTCAGCATTGTATCTCAAGGTTACAGGTTACATTGTCACACTCCGCCAAGACTAAAAGGAATGCCAAATCTGTCACCAAATCAATGGGCAGAGGCTCAAAAACAAATTACAGCACTCATGGACATGAGAGCTATTCAAAAGGTACCACCACAGGGACAAGGATTTTACTCAAGACTCTTTCTGGTTCCCAGAAAGGACAAAGCCTGGAGACCCATTCTGGACCTTTCTTCACTAAACACTTACCTGAATATTTCGAAATTCAAGATGTTGACACTACAGCAGCTTCTTCCCATGCTGGGAAAGAAAGCTTGGCTTGTGACTTTGGACGTCAAAGAGGCATACCTGTATGTCCCTATCAGACAAAACTGCAGAAGATACCTCAGATTTCTAGCTGGTTCAATGCACTTTCAATTCTCTGCACTGCCCTTTGGCTTATCTATTGCACCCAGGGTCTTCACAATGTGCCTGGCACCAGTAATTGCATTTTGCAGGCAAAAAGGAATTCAAATGTATCCATACCTGGACGACTGCCTGATTCAAGCAGAGAGCAAGGATATTCTACTAAAGCATCTGGCATACGTAAAAAAGTTATTAAGTTGCCTGGGGTACACAGTAAACGAAAAGAAATCAAAACTAGTGCCCTCACAACAGATAATATTCCTGGGTGCCAGCTTGAACACAACGGCCCAGATGGCATATCTCACGCCAGACAAGCAAGGACAACTGACTCAATATTTTCATTTAATGGCAACAAAGACCCAACTCCCTGCAAGAAAAATTCTGCAGGCCTTGGGCTACATGGCATCTTGCATACTAATATTTCCATATGCCAGACTGCATATGAGGAAACTACAATGGTACCTAAAGAGCGTATGGTCTCAGCACTGTCAAAGTTTGGAAACAGTTATACCACTAATTCCTTGCCTACAACAGGAGTTTCGATGGTGGGCACAAGCTTGTCACCTCAACAAGGGACAGCCTTTCACTCAACCCACAGCCAGGCAGACACTGACAACAGATGCATCGGATTATGCCTGGGGAGCACACATGGCAGGAAAATGTATCCAGGGCGAGTGGCCCACAGAGCAAAGACCTCTCCACATCAATCAAAAAGAGATGCTAGCTGTACAAAATGCTATTATAGCTTTCAAGGACCTGCTGCATCCAGGACAATTACTACTAAAGACAGACAACACCATAGTTATGTGGTACATAAACAAGCAAGGGAGCACACACTCCTACCCCCTCTGCAGACAAGCCATGACCTTGTGGATCACAGCTGTAAACTACCAAGTTCATCTGCAGGCACAATTCCTGCCAGGAGAGGGAAAACACACTGGCAGACGACCTAAGCAGAAACATTATGGACCCACACGAATGGGAACTGAACCCACAAATATTCAGAATGATAAAACAAAAATGGTGGAGCCCGGACATAGATCTGTTTGCTTCCCCAAAGAACTGCCAATTACAGAAATTCTGCACAAGGAGCTACCATCCACAAGCATGGAAAGTGGATGCTCTCTCATTCAGCTGGAAAAAACTACAAGTATACGCTTTCCCTCCTTTACCTCTCCTTCCAAAGGTACTCATAAAAGCCAGGCAGGAAAAGCCAAAAATGATCCTGATTGCTCCCGACTGGCCACGCCAGCACTGGTACCCAATCTTAAAGAACTTAGCACAAGAACCACCCTGGATTTTGCCTGAAATCCCACAGTTGTTGACACAGCACAACAATCCGATACTTCACAGCCAGCTGAAGACCTTAAATCTAGCTGCATGGAAAATTCCTTAGTCAAGCAAGCAATGCCTCTCTCCAAAGCTGTTATGGATGTCATTCTGTAGGCCAGAAGGCCTAGCACCAGGAAAGCATACTCGGATAAGTGGAAGAGATTCTGTGCCTGGAACCAAGCACACAGCCTTAACCCTCTTGTCCCAAACATTCCTCAGATACTTCAATACTTAACTGAGATGCTGGACAAGGGCCTCTCTTTTCCATCCATCAGGATCCACGCCTCCGCTATCTCCGCTCATTACAACACGGATCAACCAATTTTTTGTAATCCTTTGCTCAAACAGTACCTCAGAGGGGCTAAAAACATAAGACCGCCCTGTAGAGCACCTACACCAACTTGGGACCTCAGCTTTGTTTTGTAAAAATTTGAGCCAGCTAACACAGCAGAATTAAAATACATCTCTTGGAAAACTGCTCTGCTACTGGCAATAACATCAGCACAAAGAGTTTCAGAATTACAGGCGCTAATGGCAGTGGAACCTTTCCTCATCTCCCACCAGGACAGGGTGTCTTTAAGAACTAACCCTACATTTATGCCAAAGGTTGTATTAAGTGTGGCTCTAAACCAAACTATTCACTTGCCAACTTTTTATCCAAAACCACAGAACAAAGGGGAGAGACTACTATATTCTTTGGACATTCACAGACAGTTACGCTTCTACTTGGACAAAAAACAAAGCTTTCAGAAAATCTGAGCAATTATTGGTAGCATATGCTGCAGGAGCACAGGGAAAAGCCATTTTAAAGCAGACTATTTCAAAATGGATAGGACACTGTATATGTTTCTGCTATACCCACCATGGGAAACCTGTACCTACCAGCATTAGATCTCACTCCACCAGGGCAACAGCCACTTCAACTGCCTACCTCAGAGGAGTACCTACCAAGGATATTTTGGAAGCAGCAACATGGAGTTCTGTGCATACCTTCACCAAACATTACCATTTGCCTTTATACTCCAAATCCAGAGCTGGCTTTGCCACTGCTGTACTGCAGGGCCTTATAGCCACCCCTAATGCGTTATAGATCCAGCCTCCCTACCTCAGCTTTGGGATTCCACCCAAGTGTAATGACTGCAGCAGTGTAACACGATGAACGTAGTACAGTTTTTTACCTACCATAAATGTAGATGTTCGAGTGTAAACACTGCTGCAGTCCAGGTTACCCTCCCTCCTTCCCCTCTTACTTTCTGGTACTTACCTAGGTCATCTACCCTTTATTACCTATGGGGAGTATTTGCTGGTAACTAAAAATGGTTGTTTGCTTTTTCTTTTGTATTTTTTACTAGCAATTTGAATTGCTTACCTATTTGGGGGCACCTGACATCTGGGGCAAGAAAAACTGAAGAAAATGGCGTCGGCTGCATCTTGTTTACCCCTGTCACACTGACGTCAGGGAAGAGGCGACAGCAGCTGATGCCGGACCAAGACTTTGGAACTCTGGCCAACTGCGGGACCGCCTGACGGCAGGATAACCCAAGTGTAATGACTGCAGCAGTGTTTACACTCGAACATCTACATTTATGGTAGGTACAAAACTGTACTTTTCTGACTTTCCTGATTAAGGATTGATGAGGAATAATGAGTTTTTGCTTAACTATATAAGTAAGAAGATGATCGCTCAGATCATCGAGGAGGGTACCAGCAGTGTACAGTTGGGGGTTACTATTTACAAGTACCCAGTCTAGTATGCTTTCTTTATGTTTGGGATTACTTAGCCTGGGTTGGGGTGGTTATGATTTGAGTAAATGCATGCAGGTTTGT
The DNA here is from genome assembly GCF_019279795.1 of Protopterus annectens. Classification (NCBI taxonomy): domain Eukaryota; kingdom Metazoa; phylum Chordata; order Ceratodontiformes; family Protopteridae; genus Protopterus; species Protopterus annectens. The sequence goes on from NC_056743.1 coordinate 196,176,435, forward strand.
GGGTGGTAGGGGATTCTGAGGAACAGGTGGCCCAGTCTATGTTAAAGTCACCAAGTAATAGGGTTTCTTGTGGGTAATGACATGAAATCCAGTGTAGGGTATCTTCGAGTGTGGCTATATTATTACCCGAGGGAATATACATACAGATAAGGTTGGTGCATTTACTTTTGTTAATTTACAATTTAGTGGCCAGGATTAATTAATTTGAGGTGGTTGATTAACATCTATGGTCACATTCAATGCAGATTTATAGCGTATAGCTACCCCTCCCCCTTCCTGGAAGCACGGTCTAGCCTGTGAATGTTATACCCAGGTGGTAACACTTCATTGTCAGTTGTGGTAGGTTTTAACCAGGTGTCACACAGAGAATCTCAGGGGAGTGGACAGCCAGGAGAGCATGCAGATCATGTACCTTGTTATTGATGCTTCTAATATTGAGATGACAGGCCAGGAGAGAGTTGGTACGTCTACTAAGTATTGTTTTGTGACTTTGGTGGCAGATACAGGGGGGTATATATATCAGAGGTGGATGGGCCAGGGTTGGAATGAATGTCACCACCAAGTATAAGACTAGGGATATACTTAGTGATAAGTTTCAGGAGTTTGTTTAAAAGTTTGTAATATTTGGCTCTAGAGCTTGTGTGCCTGGGATTTGCATGCTGAAAGAGTGAGCAAGGCTTAGAGTTGGACCCATATTGATTAGCATGGCTAAAGGTGGGCTGTTTTCTATCTGGTGTGATAGTATGGCCATTTGGATACTGATAATCAATAAGCATCAGGTTTTCATACAAAGTGATTACATGTGTAGCCAGCAGTATGGGTATTAGAGATTAGTGTAACATTATGAGAGAAGGAGTGTACTTGGATGCAAAGTTGACAAATACAAAGATGATTACAGCATACAATAGGTCCATCAGAGTTTGTCTTGGCCTAAATTCAGTCCAAATCGTAGTTACAAATATATGCAGAGATAAGTTACAAGCAGTACAGTACAAAGAACAATATTAAGTCTTGGCATTACAATATACAAAAATGTTACATTATAAAGGAGAGTTTAGCTGTGGTAACAAAGGTATGCTTTACACAAAACATCAAGCAGTAAAGGGCAGTAGTAATTAAACAAGGTATTTGTCAACTGAATGACAAGACATTTGAGTTTCAGACTTCATATCATTTAGAAAATTCATGGCAACACAAAACCTTTTACTGTAGCAACTTTCCAACTTCATAAGAGCAATATTTAAAATCTATTTTTTTGGACTTTTGTCACACTTATTTTTGGCTTTGTCCAAATTTTGTGTTAAGATGTTGAGGTATGCACCAATCATAAGGTCACGGCAGGATTTTGCCATCTGCAAAGCAGGACTACTGAATTGTTTTCATGGGAGACAGTAAAACTTCGTTTTAATGAAGGAGGGGGCGCTCAATGTGTTTTTGCAGTTTCTTGGTTGTTTTCGAATTGTGTAACAACTGTAGCATTATAATTGTGTGTTTTTGCAGCTGCATAAATTATTCAGCAAGATAACAAATTATTCAGCCCTGCCGGTGATTCAGTGTGGAAACAAACATCTAGTCTGCGTCCTCAACCTCCATTTTTCAAACACCACAAAGTAAACAAATTCTAATTTATAAAAAATATTCAGCAGTGACCCCCTTAGATCCTACATAAGTATGCTTGCGAGGTTCAGCTGACCCACAAAAAAATCCAAGCTGCAAGTAGCAGACAGGCTTAATTTTGAATAAATATGAAACAAAATGAATGAAAAGCTTCACTCGGTGGGTATAGCTCTGTCGTGCGTTGTTTGTTCCACCTTACAGTAGTGTTTGCAAAGTTCCTTCAGAAATGCAGGACACGAAAACAGATCTGGTCATCATTTTTTTAGGTTTCGCATGCCCATTCACTTTATCATTTCTTTGGAATCTGTATTTTTGGTAATGAGATTCAGCTTACAGACGAGAGAATGCTGTAATAGATTGCATACAGGGACCATGCACCTGTATAACTTCACATCTGCATGAGACTGGTGGATCAGCTCTTGACAGTGAGGGGATTGTCTTCGGTTTCTAGCCAAGCTGGCGTCGGAACCACTCTAGTTATGACACTACCCATTCCTCCTCCAACTCCTGTTGAGACATTGAGACATTGGAGCCCTCGGTTCTGACATTCCTGGCATCAACTGTCTGAGTTCCTGATCGGGTCTGAGATGCATGGATCGGCTTCTTTAATTTCGGAACCGTCCATGACCCTTGGTGCTTCGGCCTTCGTAGGATCGACCCAGGCTTCTGTTTTGGTGTTCGCCTCCTCACTGCGGGGTAGGGCTTTGATTTCAAAGGATTCTATTTTGGGTCTGGGCTCCCATCCCTCTTCGGGGGGGGCTGGCCTTCCGAATCATGGAGAAGGCCTAGTCCATTGGAGACTCTTTCTCTGCCATCCCTGTCAGGACAGATTTCCACATCTCCTCATCCTGAGCTTCCATTGATTTTATCCCCAGGATGGAGGGCAGAAAAGCATCAGGAAAGACCCACCTTGGTGGTTTCCTCTTCTGGCACTTCCCTGGAACATCCCCCCAAGGAAGTACCTGCGATTCAAAAGTGCATGAGGAAGCACTTAGACTCCCTGTAGGAGTCTTTCACCGAAGATACTGGCTTTGATGAAGGGGAAGGTTCCCCCAGGTCACCCCCTGATAATGATTCCTTCGGGAACATCCTGGAAATTCTGAAACAGAGGGGTGGCTGGTCTTCTCCAACCTTCTTCAGAGGAGTCAGTATACCTGGAGGCATTTCGTTCCCGACCCTTTACTTCTTGGCGCTCTCTGCCTGCTGATGATCTCATTAAACTGATCGCTCAGCAGGCAAGAAAGATGCCCAACTCTATTGAACTGATCCCCAAGAGACCTAATCGGATCCTCTCAGCCCTTAAGGAAGAGCAACACTGGTCAAAAGGCATACCTGTTGACGCTGTGGTGATAGTGGTAGCCACAAAGAAGGAACTTGCTGAGAAAAGTCCCACTATCCATCTTCCTAACTAGGAGTCTAGGACTATATGGATACGTTTGGGAAGCGCGTTTACACTTCAGTGACCTTTGTTCTCAGGTCCCTGAATTACATGGCACATTTCACAAGGTTGCAGAGAGATCTGATCAAAAAACTCTTGGATACCCTCTCAGGAGCAGTAGCTGAAGAGGTACAGGAAAAAGTTGCCTCTCAGCTCACAACCCTTGAGATTTCAAAATCGTCCATGATGCTGATGGCCCACGCAGCTGAAGGGACAACAAGAGCAGCGGGTTCAGGCATATCCATTAGAAGGCATTCCTGGATGCTCTTGTGTGATTTTTGCGGAGTTATTTAAAGCATTATTCGTCAACACCCCGTTTGACGGCGCATCTTTTTTTGGCCCCAAAGTTAGACACACTCACCCGATGTGAAAAAGATGGGAAGACTCTCTCTGCCGTAGGCGTACATTTCTCCACTCCTCAGCGACGTTACTCTAGGAAACGGAGAAGTGGGAGACTGTAGTTTAAAAAATCCCAAGTGCCTTTCAAGGATTGACATGGCAAAGGCTTTCCCGAGGCAGAGGGGGAAGTAGTGGAAGATGCCGCCCCAGAGGCAGAAGTGGCCCGCAAAACCAAGGCTCTAGAGATTCTTTCTCTGATGCTTCCTATTCGCACCTGTGACGGGAGACCCGATTGCCCTCCTCTAGAGGCAGTCAGGGGATGACTTTCTCTGCACTAGCCCGCCTGACAACTGATAACTCCGGACAAATGGATGCAGGGAGTAATATCCAGAGGTTACAAAATCCCACTATCTATACATCCAAAATCCCAAAAAAGACTCCCGGATGTTCCACCCAGTCACAGGAAAGCAGCAGTCGTAGAAGTCCAAAAACTGTTCGACAAAAGAGCCATCCAAAAAGTCTCTCCAGACCAAACTGGATCCAAGGTTTTACTCTAGGTTCTTTTTAGTGGCCAAAGAAACAGGGGACTGGAGACCCATAAGAAAGAACGACAAAGACTAGTCTGGCTACCTCTTTTATTAAAAATGCCACATCTCTAGCACCTTTGCAGTCAGCCTTCCAGGAGGTAATAGCAATGAAAAAATAACACACCTTATATAGCAACAGCAATACAAGTTTAATGCTTGTAGTATGTTTAGACAAAGAGAATATAGTGTAGATATAATTAAAAAAGCTCTAGAAAGATTGTGTCTGCATGATAGAAATGGTAAACGTGTTATAAGATATGACAACAGTACGCCCCACTGTCCTAGTGTCAATGGAGATAGGAAAGTGTATTTTGTTACATCTTACAATGTACTATCTAATGATATTATAGATATAGTATAAAGTATTATTGGTCTTTCTTTGTTAAAGGACAACATAAGGTTACTTATTTATGGCATATCCCTTTGGTCTCCTTTAAAAGGGGACATAGTTTAACAGACATGCTGGTACATGCAGCGTTTTTTTTACCAATATAACTTTGGGTAATACTATGAGTAGTTTGGGTACTTGGGCATGTGGGAGTTGTTCCATTTGTCCATATATATAGGTCTTTTGAAACGATTAATGGCCATAAATTTCAGCCATTAGCTGAGTATACGTGTAGTACTGTGGGTGTAGTACATGCACTTAAGTGTTCCTGCAACCTTTTTTATATTGGTGAAAGTGAACGGTCTTTTAGAGTTAAGCTGCAGGAATACATTCGTGACATCAGGAATAAAAGAGAGGAAAGTCATATTGCTTGTCATTTTAACTCTGTGCATGGGGGAGTTTATATTGACTTAAGGGGGTTGCATCTTGGAGCAAATACAAGCTGCTAATGTCGTTTAAAAAACAGATTACTGTGCAAAGAAAGTGTTTTTATTTTAAAGTGTGAAACTATGACACCTTTTGACTTGAACCAAGAATGCAACTGGAAATATCTGTTGTGCTGTTTTATTTGATTTAATTAATTATTTTATGAAATAGTTGCTGTTGCTATACAAGATGTGTTGTTTTTTCATTGCTATTATCTTTTGGAGGGCTGATTGCCGAGGTGCTAGAGATTTGGTGTTTTTAATAGAAGCAGTACCTAGACTGGTCTTTGTTGTTCATTCTTCTGTTTCTTTTGGTGCCTGGTGGTTTTGGACTGGAGACCCATCTTGGATCTCTGCCAGTTCAACAAGGCTGTTCAGCAAAACAAATTTCGGATGGTCTCTCTACAGTAGATACTTCCATTCTTGGAAAAAGACAATTGGATGTACTTTGGAGACCTCCAGGATGCGTATTACCACATAAAAATTGACAAATGCTCCAGGAGGTTCCTGTGCTTCCAGCTGGGAGCCAGTCATTTCCAGTTCAGAGCACTGCCCCTTGGACTCACTGCAGTGCCTAGCATGTTTGCCAAATGCATGGCGGTGGTTGCAGCTCATTTCAGACTGCAGGGATTTTGAGTATTTCCATACCTCAATGACTGGCTCCTCACCGCTGCCACCAGGCATCAGTTATAATGGGCAAGAGATTACACTCTGCACCTCTGTGCATCTCTCTAGGCATCACAATAAATTACTAAAAGTCAAATTTACAGCCTTCTCAACAATTAGAATTCATCGTACCCAGTTGGACACACTTACAGGAATTGCTTCACTTCCATTAGAAAGACTACAGAGGATCAGATCTCAGGTCAGCCAAATTATCCAAAGCAAAAGGGTTCCAGCAAGATTAGTCCTACAAGCGTTAGGCTTGATGGGAGCCTCTGTCACTCCTGTCCCCTTAGCAGGATATCGCATGTGAATCTTAGTGGCTACTTACCTCCCAGTGGTCTCTGATATATCAATCAGCATCTTACCTAATCGTGATTACCAGTCACTGTAAGCAAGATCTTTCGTGATGGCTCCATTCCAACAAGATTCTCTCAGGCTTGACCATACATTCTTCCGCAACCCCAAGCCATAGTCACCACAGATGCTTCTCAGATAGGGTGGGGGGGCATCATCTGTGAAGGACACCCCAAGGCATATGGTACCAACTGGAGGCCAACTTCCACATCAGTGTTCTGGAGGTGAGGGCAGTGCTTTTAGTACTGCAGGCATTCCACGATGCCCTTCCTCTGGGAACATTAGCAATTTAAACGGACAACATGTCGGTAGTTTGGTATTTCAACAAGCAAGGGGGAGCCTAATCTTACCCACTTTGTCGAGAAGCCCTCAGAGTTTGGCAGTCAGCGATTTCTTCCAACTGCTTTCTCACAGCAATGCACATTCTGGGGAATTCCAGCGTGATGGTAGACAAACTGAGCAGAACCATTCTCATGCCTCACGAGTGGTCTCTCAACCCTGGGGTGGCGAAACGGGTATTTCGTCACTGAGGCCACCCTCGCTGCAGTCTTTTTGCTTCCCTTCTGAACAAGTGCAGCAGTTACTCTGCCCTAATTGCCCCTCTGGAGAAGTCACCCAGAGATGCTTTTCTCCACGATTGGTCCCCCTGGTCTTCTGTATGCCTTTCCCTTCATTCCTTTGATATTCCACTTCCTAAAGAAAGCCAGGAGGTTAGCAAACTCAGTAATCCACATTGCCCCCTTCTGTCCTCGACAAGTTCGGTTTCCCTTCCTTTGGCCTCATCTTCTACTGGAACCACGGATACTGAGTTCCAGATCTGCTGTCCAATCCGAAGGGCTTGGTTCATCAGAACCTTCATCATCTCAAGCTCACGGCGTGGCTTCTCCAATTCCCATGATTGCCAGGCATCCTTCCTATTCCTTCCTTGTCCATCAGATCATTGTTGCCCATCACAAACCTTCAGCTAGGAAACTGTATCTGTAATTTGGAAAATTTGCTAATTCTTATAAATGAACTTGATCCTTATACGACTCCTGTCCATAAAGTTTTGGATTTTTTAGCCAACTTTTACCAATCTGGTTCCTCTACCTCAACTGTTAAAGTTCAGCTAGCAGCTATCTTGAACTTTCACATGAGGTTTGATGGATCTTCGCTTATGTCGCACAAACTTAGTAAAGTCTTTTTAAAGGGGAACCTTAATGTTAAGACCTTCAGTTAAAGAACCCATTCCTCCTTGGGATCTAACACTAGTCCTTCAGTCCCTTACTTTGCCTTCCTTTGAGCCATCAGCTATTTGTGACTTAAAGTTTTTGGCTTGGAAAACATTATTTTTAGTGGCTGTTACATCAGCCAGAAGAGTATCTGAACTTAAGGCCTTGTCTTGCAAACCACCCTACATAGTTTTTCACAAAGACATGATTTCTCTTAGGACCAATCCATCCTTTGTACCAAAGGTAGTTTCTGAATCTAGTATCAATCAGACACTTCAGTTACTGGTATTTTTCCTTAATTTTTTCAATAAAGGGGAGTATTCTCTGCATTTGTTAGACATCCACATACAACTACGTGTTTATCTTCACAGAACAAAAATTTCAGAAAGTCTGACCAATTGCTTGTTGCCTTTTCCTTTCTTTCTTTAGGTAATCCAGTTTCAAAGGTTACCTTGGCGAAATGGCTTGGAGACTATATTACATTTATTTGTCAGTCGAAAGGCCTCCAACTTTCACGCCCAGTAAAGGCCCATTCAACTACAGTGATGGCAACTTCTGCAGTTTTTCATGCCAGAGCCTCTTTAGATGACATTTGTGCAGCACCCACTTGGGCTTCTCCTCATACTTTTAATCACTCATTACAAACTGTATCAGGTCTTGGGGGGGGGGGGGGCTCTGTCCCACTGTCAAGGATTACATGAAGATTGACAACATCAGATAAAGAAGTTACGTCTTATCTTAATGTTCATCTGTGTTGTCGATCTTCACTAATCCTGAACATCCCCTCCCACCGTCCGTCTGCTTGTGACTCTTAGTGGATCGAATTCTCCCAGGACTGGCTTCATATTAGGAACACATAACTGGTCTCTTCTTCCTATTTTCTGTTTATAGGCAAACTCGATCTGAGGTAATTTTGAGAGGAGCATTATGGGTAAAAGCCTAGCTCGAGAGTTTGGAAGGCACAAGCTGAAATAAATGGCCAAGTCTGTTCCTAGGCTCAGAACCGAGCCCACAGTCAAGGATGAGTGAAGATCAACAACACACATGGAACGTTATGGTAAGACATGATTTTTTTTTCAAGTCAAGACAATAATCCAAAACTCATTCCTGTCACCCTGACAGATATTACAGCCCCCTGGGATTGATGTCTACAACAATAATTACTGTTCCGCTAGCAAGATACCATATGAAAATTCTCCAGTGGACATTAGCAACCTAGCAGTCCATTTTACATCAACCTCTGTCCACCAAGCTCAGTATAACTCAGGCCTGTAAAAAGTACCTTTGGATGGGGATTCATTCAAGTCAAATATTGCAAGGTCATCCGTTCATCCTCTGTCAGCCCAAGGCCATAGTGACCATGGACCCGGATTAGGTGAGGGACTTTTCTTGAGGAAGATTGTTCAAGGCATATGGTCCCCCGAAGAGGCCAACTTGCATATTGGTGTACTGGAAATGAGAGCAGTACTCCTAGTATTGCAGGCATTCCAAGACACACTCCCTTCCAGACTATTGCAATTCAAATGGATGGTACATCTGTAGTATGGTACATCAACAAACAAGGAGGGACCAGATCTTACCCGTTATGTCGAGAAGTTATGAGAGTGTGGCAGTGGACGATCTCTGCAAATCAATTTGTGGTACCGATGCACATACAGGGGAAATCCAAAGTGATAGCAGACAGGTCCATACTACTACCTCACAAGTGGTCTGTCAACAGGGAAGTGGCAGAAATGATATTCTGCCAATGGGGCCAGCCATGCAGCAACCTATTTGCATCTCCCCTGAACAACAAGTGCAGCAGGATGTCCTTCAAGGATGCATCTGCAGTCCTAACATATGGGTTGTCCTGCCTCAGGCAGCCCTTCGGTCGGCCGGATTCCAAAGTCTGGGTCTGGCCTCGGCTGATGTCGCACTTCACCCGACGTCATAGCTGCTGTGTATTGGGTATAAAGGCATCAGCCGACGCCATTTTCCTCAGTCTTTCTTGCCGCGTGGTGCCCGAAGCAGAAGCTGTTCGCAAGTGCTGGTCGGTCAGATCCAGAGATTTCTACTACCGAAGACTTCTAAAAAGCTAAGTACCCGCTGGGGACTCTTTCTTGCCTCAGCCGATGTCAGAAAAAGTAAGTAATTGTTTAACTTGTGGGAAACAAAATACCATAAGGGATTTCACTCTTACTGCCCTCCTTGCTTAGGCCCAGACCACGACGTATCAGCTTGTCTAGCCTGTGCTTCCTTCAACCGACGGACACTTAGACGTCGGTCGGAGTTTGCAGAGGAGTTTTTTGGTCCCGCTTTTGCTTACAAAATGCCGTCTGAGACTCCGACTTCACAATTAGCCAAAAAATGTAGGGAAAAGGACCGACACTCGCGGTCCGCGGTTTCGGCTGAAACCATGGTTAAGCCAACCGCGAGTGTCTCAGTTTCGGCTGAAACCGGGTCCTCGGTTCTTCCTTCGGCCGAAAGCATGCCTCCGATAGCCGAGGCCTCACAGAGCATGGCTGAATCTGCTACTGAAATTTCCCCTGCTGTAGCAGGCACCCAGGACTTATCAGATGCTATTCCTTGAGACATATCTACTCCTGCACGTGGAGCTGCTAGGCCCCCTGCATCTATGTCTATCAAGGCTTTTTCTAGGGCTAAAGCAGCTAAATCTTCTAAGGCCTTGCCTGCAAAACCCCCCTCACACAGGCCTACCTCTAGTTCCCAAATGCTCAGCCTGGCTGAGGATCTCATTTCTTTGATCAGGGGATCCCAACCTCACCCAGACAGGGCCTCTCAGCCCCCTCCAGAGAAGAGGCCTAGAACTGAGCCCCCGGATCCTGTTTCTACAGACTATTCCTCGGATGATTCAGAAAACTCAGACCCTCCAGAAGGCCCATATTCTCCTTATGAGGATTCTGATGCAGAAGACTCCATTCCTTCTGCCTCTCCTCCTGAAGAATTTTCTTTTGAGGAAACCTTACATGCTATGAGAGAGCATTTTCAATGGCAGGGCCAGGATTTTTCAGATTCAAGGAAAAGGCTAAGGACCTTTTTACATTTACCACAACATAGGCCTTTAGCCATTCCTCTAGTACTAACAGTTGTTGATGATGCATATAATGATGCCTGTACTGCCCCTGACTCTCTTCCTCCGGCCCCTGCCAAGCCCGACAGATATTACAGGGTCCCGGACACACACTTTCACTTGTATAAGGCTCCTATTGCAGATCCTGAAACCATTTCACAGGGCCTCAAAGCTGTAGCAGCTGCCTCTGCCAAAACCCTCCCTCTGAAAGAGAATCTAGAGCATTAGAGAGATGGGGTAAAAAGTTTATACTTCTGCTACTCTTCGCCAGGGCCTTAAACTGTCAATTCCACATGATTCAGTATCAGGAATTTTTGTTAGACCAGCTAAATAAAAAACTGTCCTCTCCTGAACCTATAGACCGTAAGTCCCTTCAGGATTTGGTACATAACACTCAGCAGGTCAGTAATCATTCCTTAAAATGTGGCTATGATGCACTGGAGGCTTCCTTTAGATCAGCTATGACTGGAACAGTGATTAGAAGGCATGCCTGGTTAAAAGAGCAATCCTTACCAGACCATGTTAAGTCAAAGCTCCTAGATGCTCCCATGGAGAAACAAAGTTTGTTTGGCTCCTGCACAGCAAGTGCTAAAGAAGGTGGAAGAAAAAGCAAAATCTGTCCAAACAGTCAAGGATTTCTTACAGGTCCAACCTCCGAGGTTTAGTAGAAATTGGCCTTCGAAGAATTGGTCCTTTCCAGACACCTCCAGAGCACAGAGAGGCAGAAATAGGCGCCCAAGAGGCAGAGGTCAATCCAGAGGTGCCTACAGGGGACGCCAGTGGCAGCCTAACAACCAGAGAAGTACTGCCACAGATTCAGCTACGACCACTTCCACAGGACAGACACAATGACTTGGCTCTGATACCGCCTACCAGGGAACAACTGGAAGCACCCTTGGGCGGAAAGCTAGCCTTGTTTTCCGTAAACTGGCATTACATTACAGGAGACAAATGGATTTTACAGACAATAGACAAAGGCTACAGGTTTCACTTCCACACTCTACCAAAAAAGAGAGGAATGCCAAACCTACCACCAAACCAAAAAAACAAACGCTCTAGAACAAATCAACCACCTACTAAGGATGAGCGCTATAGAAAAGGTACGGCCTATGGAACAAGGGCAAGGATTTTACTCCAGACTTTTCCTGGTTCCAAGGAAAGAAAATCAATGGAGGCCTATTCTCGACCTGTCCGCTCTGAACACATATCTCATTGTTCCAAAATTCAAAATGCTGACCCTACAGCAACTTCTTCCCATGCTGGGCAAGGAGTCTTGGCTGGTGACTCTAGATCTCAAGGAGGCATACCTGCACGTCCCTATACGACCAGATTGCAGAAGATACCTCAGATTTCTTGCAGGATCAGAGCATTATCAATTCTCAGCATTGCCCTTTGGCTTATCTACTGCGCCCAGAGTATTCACGAAATGCCTGGCATCAGTAATTGCTCATTGCAGGCTTCAGGGAATTCAGATTTATCCATACCGTGACGACTGCCTAATACAAGCGGACAACAAGACCAAATTAACAAAAGATTTGGAAAAGGTTATACAACTGCTGCAAGCCCTGGGATACACAGTCAACATGAAAAAGTCAAGGCTGGTACCATCCCAAAGGATAACATTCTTGGGTGCAGAACTGGACACATCAAATCAGATGGCATTTCTCACAGCAGAAAAACAAAAGCAACTACCACTCTATTTCATGGCATTAACAACACAGATCCAGCTTACAGCAAGGAAAGTCCTGCAAGCCCTGGGTTACATGGCATCCTGCATAATATTGATTCCGCATGCCAGGCTGCATATGAGGAAGTTGCAATGGTACCTAAGGAATGTATGGTCTCAACACAAGCACAGTCTAGAAGCCCAGATAATGGCAGCAACAAGGTTCAGGAGACAGGCAGAAACTTAGGACTCTTTTTTGCACCTACCCACAGCCCTCCTCCTTCTCTCTCACTTCTCTCTGTTGTGATCAATGATGCCTGCAATGCTCAGCCTCAGCTCGAATTCTTACCCCCCCCCACAACCAAACCAGACAGATTTTTACAGCCAGCTATATCACACCCCTCACAAGGCCCCTCTTTTGACCCCTCAAACTATATCCAGGGTCCCAAGGTAGTAGCATGACTATAGCTAAAACCCTGTTCCTTCTGAAGGGAAGTCAACCACAAGGACTTTCCTGGGAGCGAATTGAGGCGGAATTGGACACAGTAAGGCAAATGGCATTCCAACCTAACTAAAGAAAACAAAGAACTCCTTGGCACTAACTAAATCTGGAACAACAAGTTAAGTTTAACAGCAAAGACTGCAGGGCAGGCCTTTAGGTCATGGCATCATGCATAATCTTGGTTCCATTTGCCATTTACACAGACACACAGAAGTGAAAAAAAACGGAAATCCACTAATACCATGGCTAAAAAAGGAGTTCCTAGCATGGGCTTCCACGATGTTAGTCAAACCCAGGCCAAACCTTTCAGTTGTCAAGTGCTTCAGACCATCACAACAGATGATTCAGACCTGATGGGGGCACATATGCCTGGACAAAATGTGCAACAAAGGATTGAACACACAGGACTAACTTCACAACTACATCCTAATAAAAGAAATGTTGTAAACTGGCAATCAAAAAAGTTCACCATTTTTTTCAAGGAAGGCCAGTTTGATGATAAGGACAGACAACACCACAGTCATGTGGTACATCAACAAACAAGGAGCCAGGCAATCCTACCTACTACCTTCTTTCCCAACCAAAACAAAACAGGGGAAATACATATACCTTGGATGTATAGAGACAGCTACGCTACTACTTGATGTCCGAATTGGATGACATCTGCAGTCAGACCCTCCCCCTCCTTCCTCTGTGGTACCCTAGGGTGTTTAATTCTTCTAAAGCTAGCTAGTGGGGGACTTCTTTCATGGTGTATTTGTTTGTATGCTTATTTTTTTTGGAAACATTGGCATCTGTCCAAAATTTTTTTCCAAAATAGGGCTTCTGGCATCTGGGGGGGCTGGGGCAAGAGAAAGAAAATGAGGCTGATTGATGCTTATATATCTAAGGCGGCACGGGCCAGATGTGAAGTGTGAAGCGACATCAGCGAAGCCGACCCGACTTTGAATCCGCCGACTGAAGGGCTGCTCTGACGACAGACAACCCAGTTGTTCCAATAATTCCATGCCTGAAACAAGAATTCCTGTGGTGGGCTCAGGCCTGTCAGTTAAACAGAGGACTGCCTTTCCACAAACCTCATCCAAGCGAGACTATCACCACGGACGCCTCAGACCTAGGCTGGGGGGCACACATGGTGGACAAGTGTATACAAGGCCTATGGACACAAGACCAGCTGAATCTACACATAAATCAAAAAGAGATGCTGGCAGTGAAACAGGCAATCCAGACAGTCAGACCTTTTCTTCAACAGGGTCACTTGCTGATAAGGACGGACAACACCACAGTCATGTGGTATATCAACAAACAGGGAGGTACACACTCATATCCTCTATGCTGGATGGCAATGGACCTGTGGATTGTGGCCCTGAACCTCAACATTCAACTCCAGGCCAAATTTGTGCCAGGGAAAGAAAATTCACTAGCAGACACCTTAAGCAGAACTATCACGGATGCCCACGAATGGATGCTGCATCCAGACATCTTCAAAACCATTACAAAGAAATGGGGACTACCAGAAATAGACCTGTTCGCATCCCCACACAACCACCAATTGAGGAAATTCTGCACAAGGACATACCACCCACTTGCTTGGAAGGTGGACTCCCTATCCTTCAGTTGGGAAAACCTGACAGCATATGCATTCCCACCTCTTCCTTTGATGCACAAAGTGCTACTGAAGATCAAAGAAGATCACCCAAGGATAATCCTGATAGCTCCAGACTGGCCAAGGCAGCATTGATACCCGCTACTGAGGAGTATGTCTCGGACACACGCATGGCCTCTACCTCTATGTCCTTTACTTCTAACACAGAACAACTACAAGATCCTACATCCAAACTTGAAAACACTACAGCTAGCTGCTTGGAATATTACATAAAACAAAATAACCCAGATTTATCTCAGAGGGTTAAAGACATTATCCTGGAGGCTCGCAGACCCTCCACAAGGAAGACTTATTCAGCCAAATGGAAAAGATACCTCATTTGGAGTGCAGCAAAGGAGAAAATGTATCATTAGCAAACATAGCTAACATCCTGGAATACTTAGCAGAACTTTTCCACAATGGCCTGTCTTACTCCTCCATTAAGATTCATGCATCAGCAATTTCAGCAGAATACAACATGGATCCTCCAGTCTTCTCTCATCCTCTACTCAGGCAGTTTCTGAGAGGAATTAAAAATGTAAAGCTTCCAAGGAAGCCACCTTTGCCTACATGGGACCTTAACTTTGTGCTGGAAAAGTTAACACTTCCCCCTTTTGAACCAGCAGCAACAGCAGAATTACAGTTCTTATCTTGGAAAACTGCTTTCCTGCTTGCAATCACTTCAGCAAGAAGGGTTTCTGAATTACAGGCATTAATGGCAGTACAGCCCTTCCTTCCATCAGGATAGAGTGTCCTTGAGAACTAACCCTACTTTTATGCCAAAAGTGGTCTCCAGAGTATCATTGAACCAAGCAATCCACCTTCCAACATTCTTCCCCAACCCACAGAACAGGGGGAAAAGACTACTACATCATACCTTGGATGTGCACAGGCAATTACGCTACTATCTGGACAGAACTAAGACCAACAGAAAAGCTGACCATCTTCTGGTAGCATATGCAACAGGAATGGAAGGAAAAGCAATTTCAAAACAATCTCAAAATGGATAGGAAATTGCATTAGATTTTGTTACTCTTTTCATGGAAAGACAACTCCAGAAAACATCAGACCTCACTCCACAAGGGCTACAGCCACTACTACAGCTTTCCTACGAGGAGTGGCCACCAAAGACATTTTAGAAGCTGCTACTTGGAGCTCCGTGCATACATTTGCCAAGCATTATAATCTTCCTTTATACTCCAGATCCCGAGCAGGTTTTGCAACTGCTGTTTTGCAAGGGATCTTAACTACACCATCATTATCTTAGTGCCTCCTCCCCCAATTTGGCTATGGTATTCTACCCATATGTTAGGACTGCAGATGCATCCTTGAAGGACATAGTACAGTTTTGTACCTACCATAAATGTAGATGTCCGAGAGGTATGCATCTGCTGTCAGGATTACCCGCCCTCCTTCCCCTCTGTGGTACTCCTAGGGTATTTGCCCATCTTGTAGCTAGCTGGGGGAATCTATTATGGTGTATTTGTTTGTATATATGTATATACATGCTTATATTGTTTGCTCTCTACTGTTTGGAATCATTTGCATTTATCCAAATTTAGCCTTCATAGAGGGCACCTGGCATCTGGGGCAAGAAACACTGAGGAAATGGCGTCGGCTGATGCCTTTATACCCAATACACAGCAGCTACGACTTCGGGTGAAGTGCGACATCAGCCGAGGCCAGACCCAGACTTTGGAATCCGGCCAACCGAAGGGCTGCCTGAGGCAGGACAACCCATATGTTAGGACTGCAGATGCATACCTCTCGGACATCTACATTTATGGTAGGTACAAAACTGTACTTTCTTTGCCCTAATCCCCCTTCCAGGAGAGTCACAGAGAGATGCTGTCCTTCATGATTGACCTCCAGAACTCATGTATACTTTCCCCCAACGCCCTTAATTCCCAAAGTCCTACAGATAGCATCCCAATTGAAGAGCAAAGTCATTCTCATTGCCCCTTACTGGCCTCGATAAATTTGGTCTCTCACTTCCTTTGGCCTCATCTAGTTTACCCACCTTGGATTCTGGATCCTCTTCCAGACCTCCTTTCTCACCCTACAGAAATGACTCATGCGGACAGCTTGGGCCTACGTTGTCTGCATGGTTTCTCCAATTCCATTGATAGTAAGACAACCCAGGCTCTCTTCCCCAGTGCCCTACATTCTTTTGTCATCCCACAAAGCTTCCACTAGGAAAACTTTCAAGAGCAAATGGAAAATGTCCTGCGGCTACAACAATAAGGCATGGACCCCTCTTAAGCAGCAGTACCTAAAATTCTTGAATTCCTGGCTTCTATTTTTAATGAAGGGGCTAGTCCCTCTACTGTTAAGGTTAAGTTAGCTATCTCCAATTTCCATATTGGAGTTGATAATTTTACACTGGGTTCTTCACATCTTTGTAAAACATTTATAAAAGGAACTTTTCTACTCAAACTACCCTTCAAGAATCCTACTCCCCACGGTGGAATCAGAATTTAATGTGTAAGGACTTAACTCAGAGATCCTTTGGACTGACCATAAAATGCAGTAGTATTCATAAAAACCATGTGCAGCCATGTAAATGGCTGTGTAGAGATTGCCCAAAACAAACTCTAAAAGCACAACACACTGGTGTAATCCTAATCATATTCGGATATATAACGAAAGGAAAAAAGTAATGGCTAAAATTCGGAAGAGCAACTGCTGTAATGGTAGGAGCTCTCTAATTAAAATAAACAGGAAACTTAGAGGACTAATCAAGTCCAACAAGACCAGTTACAAGGTCAGGATAGTCTCACCGGCTAAAGATAACCACAAGGCCTGCTACAGCAATGTCCAAAACCTCAAAGGCAGCACACATTAGTGTGCTGAACTGGTGGTCATTGGTGCCACCTTCACTGAGCAGAGTAACATAGTGAATTTGCTGGCTGCCATATTCAGCTTAAACTTCACCCCCACCCACACCCCCTCCATGAAATACGTACTAGCATAACCCACCCCCCAGCTGTTAACAGAGCAGTTCATGTCTGCACTTTTTAAGGTAAAAAAAAAAAAACAGCCTCAGTGGGTAACAATATCCCAGGATGCTTCCTAAATATCTGGAAACATGGCATATCAGATTCACTTTAGTCAGTTTCAACTTAGTATCATAACAGGCTTTATAGAATGAAAATGGAGGACTGCAACTGTTATTCATTTTCCTCAAGGGTGGACCGTCATCTGACTCCGGAAACTCCAGACCTATTAGTCTGACTAGTCTAATATGTAAAGCTGTGGAACAAATTATTATGGAAATGATCAACAAAGACATAGGTGGCGTTTAGACACTGGTCCCAATTCTGTTTGGCTTTTTCAAAGGATGAGCATGCCTACTGAACTTTGTGGACTTTGAGAAAGTGAACAAAGCAGTAGATAAGGAGAAAACTGTGTATACCACCTATCTGGACCTGGCTAAGGCATTTGATGCAGTATCCCATTTGGGTATGGTTGACAAACGCACCAAACTATGCATGAACATAACTCGTTTGGTTCCCAGCTGGCTCACATACAGGATCCAAGAAGTCAGGATTGGTGATACCATCTCCACAAATAGACTGGTCACCAGTGAGTACCTCAGGGCTTCATGCTTGGATTGCTCCTATTTGGCATTTACTACTTGGAGGTAAAGGCTAATGTCAA